>NC_084850.1:22119105-22798605 GCF_033115175.1 Lepus europaeus | reverse complement strand
TTAACCCACTGCACCACAGTGCCAGCCCATGGAGGGGTTCCAACATATTAGCCCAGTGTGTCCTGAGACCCTGCAGTATAAAGCCCAGGCTTCCTCAGCTGTGATGCAACAGAGTATGAGTGGTTGATACTTCATCCACTATGGGGAGCGTTCTTTAGCCCAGTAGGGGTGGCCAATGTCCAGCTCATGGGCCATGTAAGGCCTGGGGAATCTTTTGGTCTGGCCTTCCTAAGGCAACTGCAGGTAGATTTTGAAATTTAATAAATCTATGGCAGGCTGATACTTAAGTTGATAATTTTGTATGGCCTGTGAATGATGTTATAAAAATCCAAATAGCCCTCGGCAGGCAAAAAAGGTTCCCACTCCTGGAAGGCAAAGACTCTCAATGATCCTAGGCTCCATTTGTCCTTTGCTTGCTCTCTGCAAGTGATAGATGTGACTTGTGGGTGGGTCTTCAGTCTCGCCGGATTCAGACAAGTGGTAACCGGTGTACAGTGATTCTGCTTCATATATTTGTTTCACTTTCACTCTTTAAAAAAAAGATTAATGAATTAATTTGAAAGACAGAGTGAGAGAGAGGGAGAGAGAAAGAGATCTTCATCCATTGGTTCACTCCCCATGTGCCTGCAACACCCAGGTTTAGGCCAGACCAAAGCTAGGAGCCAAGAATTCCATCTGAGTCTCCCACATGGGTGGCAGGGGCCCAAGTACTTGGGCTATCACTGCTGCCTCTCAGGGTGTGCATTAGCAGGGAGCTAACTTTTCATTAGAGAAGTCAGGCCTTGAATTAGGTGCTCCAATATGGCATAAGGATGTTCCAAGCAGTGGTTTAACCACTTGTATGATGATGCTTGTCCCTGACTTTCACTGTTGAAACATTTCAGTTGTTATATAATTCTGGCTTTTTTCTCTCTCGGTGCTTTTAAAGGTGTTTAACTGTCTTCTGACCTTCATGGTTTCTGATAAGATCATTGTCATTTGAACTGTTATTCCTCTGTATGTATTTTATCTGGCTATTAGTGCGATTTACTTTTTAAAAATTTATTTGAAAGGCAGAATTACAGAGAAAGAAGGAGAGACAGAGATCATCCATCTGCTGGTTCACTCTCCAAATCATTGCAACAGCCAGGGATGTGCCAGGCCGAAGCCAGGAGGCAGGGGCTTCTTCTGCATCTCTCACATGGGTGGCAGGGGCCAAAGCACGTGGACCATCCCCCACTGCTTTCCCAGGCACATTAGCAGGGAATTGGTTTGGAATTGGGGCAGCTGGGACACGAACCAATGCCCATAGAGGATGCTGATGTCACAGGCAGCAGTTAACCTGCTATGCCCTGGGATTTTTTTTTTAATTAAACTTTTATTTAATGAATATAAAAATTTCCAAAGTACAGCTTATGGGTTACAACGGCTTCCCCCCTCCCATAACTTCCCTCCCGCCCGCAACCCTCCCCTTTCCCGCTCCCTTTCCCCTTCCATTCACATAAAGATTCATTTTCAATTCTCTTTATATACAGAAGATCAGTTTAGTATATATTAGGTAAAGATTTCAACATTTTGCCCATATAGCAACATAAAGTGAAAAAACTACCATTGGAGTACTAATTATAGCATTAAATAACAATGTACAGCACATTAAAGACAGAGATCCTACATAATATTTTTTAAAATTAATTAATTTTCTATGCCATTTCCAATTTAACACCAGGTTTTTTTTTCATTTCCAATTCTCTTTATATACAGAAGATCAATTCAGTATATAATTAGTAAAGATCTCATCAGTTTGTACCCACACAGAAACACAAAGTATAAAAATACTGTTTCAGTACTAGTTATAGCATCACTTCACATTAGACAACACATTAAGGACAGATCCCACATGGGGTGTAAGTACACAGTGACTCCTGTTGCTGACTTAACAATTTGACACTCCTGTTCATGGCGTCAGTAATCTCCCTAGGCTCTAGTCATGAGTTGCCAGGGCTATGGAAGCCTTTAGAGTTCGCTGACTTTGATCTTATTCCGATAGGGTCATAGTCAAAGTGGAAGTTCTCTCCTCCCTTCAGAGAAAGGTACCTCCTTCTTTGATGGCCCCGTTCTTTCCACTGGGATCTCGCTCACAAAGATCTTTCATTTAGGTCTTTTTTTTTTCATGATATCTTGGCTTTCCATGCCTACAATACTCTCACGGGCTCTTCAGCCAGATCCGAATGCCTTAAGGGCTGATTCTGAGGCCAGAGTGTTGTTTAGGACGTCTGACATTCTATGAGTCTGCTGTGTATCCCGCTTCCCATGTTGGATCGTTCTCTCCCTTTTTGATTCTATCAGTTAGTATTAGCAGACACTAGTCTTGTTTGTGTGATCCCTTTGACTCTTAGACCTATCAGAGCCATCAATTGTGAACTGAAATTGATCACTTGGACTAGTGAGATGGCATTGGTACATGCCATCTTGATGGGATTGTGTTGGAATCCCCTGGCACTTTTCTAACTCCACCATTTTATGCCCTGGGATTTATCTTTATCCTTGACTTTCATCCTTTTGATTATAATGTATTAGTTACACCATTCTTTATATTTGTCCTGTTGGGAGTTCATTAAATTTTAGAAGTTTTTGGCCTATTAAAAATTTTTTTTCCTCTTCCATTCTCTTTCAAGAACAATTACTTTCCTGTATGTTAGATCCTTTATCTAGGGTGGACACCAGAAAACTATCAATTCAAATTATTCTACCTTAACTGTAAAAGTGATTTGAGTGTGCCCCAGGCATACAGCATTCAAGGGCCAGTGGGTCAGCCACTGGCCTTAGCAGAGCTAAGAGAAACCTTAACAGAGCTGATGACTAGGAATTAGAGCTACCCTGTTCTGTATCTCTCCTTTCTAGAATTCCTCCAACACAGTCCAACTGGCTAGAGTTACCTTGGGTTCTGATAGCTGGCTCTTTAGCCCAGAAAGATGGGAGATTTTATATTGGCATTTTATTGACTGATTTTTCTTTTAAAGATTTATTTATCCGTTTGAAAGGCAGAGTCAGAGTGGGAGAGACAGAAACATCTTTGATCTGCTCATTCACTCCAAATGGCCACAATGGCTGGGGTTATGCTAGGCCAAAGCCAGGAGCCTTGAACTCCATCTGGGCTTTCCACGTGGATAACAGGGGCCCAAGGACTTGGACCATTGTCCTCTCTTTGCCTAGGTGCACAAGCAGCAAGCTGGAACAGATGGGGCTGAAAGTGGTGCCCATATGGGTTGCCAGCATTTCAGGGGGTGGCTTAACCTGCTGAGCCACAAAATCAGCCCTGTATTAGCATTTCAGTTGCCTTGTGCTATTCTATAAGTAGTCTACATTTAGGCTAGAGTCTTAAAAAGGAAACTCGCTGCCTGATCGTCCCTTCTTCCCAGGTTAAGCTCCCATCTCAAATTTGCCTGTTCTGTCATTCATCAGAATCTCCAGGCCTTGTTCTTTTTTCTTTTTATATTTTCCTCTGAGTCTGTACTTGTTATTTGCAGAGATATTGCACTCTTAATGGTGTATTCCTCCATGTTGGTAATTAAATTATTTTCAAGCTTTGAGTAAAAAAAATACCTTGGACTTATTGTATGTCACAAAATTAATAGACATTTAAAAACTTTATTAAAATTATATTTGTTTTTAAAATGCTTATTTTTTATTTTAAAGGCAGAATGTCTCTTTCTCACACACACACACTCACTCACACACACACACAGATTTTCCATCCACTGGTTCATTCCTCAAATAGCTACAACAGCTGGGGCTGGGCCAAGGTGAAGCTAGGAACTCCATGTCTCCTATATAGGTGGCAATGACTTAGTACTTGAACCATCATCTGCTGCCTCCTAGGTGCATTAGCAGGATGCTGGATTGGAAGCAGAGGTGGAGGGGTGACTTGATCCCAGGAACTTTGATATGGGATGTAGACATCCCATGTAGCAGCAGCTTAAACCACTGTGCCACAATACCTGCCTCCTATAACCTTATTTCTAAAGGACACTTTGTGTTAACATTTTGACATTTTTCTTTCTAGTTTTATTTCTTCATGTATATTTATATCCAAATGTGCTGATCTATGCATAGAAATAAGTATTTCTTATACTAAAATAGGATACCATTGTAGTTGTAATCTGCTCCCCCCCCCCCATTTTAGCAATATGTAATAAACACTGAAACGGAGCTATTCTGGGTTTAACAATAAAGGGTTGGAGCGCTTATTAAAGACACTTTGGAAAATGAGGCCTTGGCTCCAGAAGGGGATGGGGCTGGGGACCGAAGTTTGGCCTACTTGTTCAGTGCCTGTGTTCAAGCCCTACCTCCAAAGCGGATCCTGGGAGGCGGCAATGATGGCTTGAATAGTTGAGTTCCTGCCACTCATGTGAAACTTGGAGTGAGTTCTCAGTCCCTGCCATTGGGTGTGAGGTCTCTCTGTCTGTCTCACTGCCTCTCCAATCCATCTTCAAAACTAACTAAAGGGGCTGGCACCATGCTGCAACTAGGTAATTCCATGTAGGTGCCGGTTTGAGTCCTGACTGTTCCCTTCCGATCCACTCCCTGCTAATGCACCTGGGAAAGTAGCAGAAGATGGCCCAAGGACTTGGGCCCACTGGGAGATGTGGATGGAGTTCCAGACTCCTGGCTTTGCACTGACCCAGCCCCAGCCATTCTGGCCATTTGGAGAGTGAACTAGTGGATGGTAGACCTCTCTCCCTCTCCCCTCTTCCCCCACCTCCAGCTCTCCTTCTTTCGCCTCCCTAACTCTGCACCTCAAACAAATAAATAAATCTTTAAAAGATTAACACCTCTCAGCACTACCCGCTTTTCAGTTCTCTTGAAGGATGAGGTCTGTAGCAGGTCTGAGGCCCCTGACCTTCCTGGCATGATGGAGAAGAAGGAACGAGGGTGTATATGTGTGTGTGTGTGTGTGTATTTCCCAGTGCTAACTACCTGGGGAGGAGCTGAGGGTTTGGGATTGGGCTGTGGTTTTTTTTTTCCTGCTGACTCCTGGCTATTAGGGACTCTGATGGGAGGAAGTCCCAGCCCTGGAGTCTGTGGTGGACTAAGCAGGCCACACACACAGTTCTGCAGGATACTGGGAGTCCCTGAGGCACCTGGGTGGCCCTCCAGCTGCAGGTCCTGACCAGTGCTGAACGCACATGTGAGAGGTGAGGGTAGGGTGCTGACTTAGTAGAGCACAGCTACTGTTGGCTGCATTGCTTTGTTTTTTTTTTTTCACTTGCTATTGACCATACTCAAGGATAACTTCCTTCAGAGTCAAGTTACTTGATGCCAATTCATTTCTCATTCTTCAGAATTGGTTTCCTTTTAGACAAGTTTGACTCAAGGTACTCACTATTCTTTCCTACCAATCTGTTCCAAATGCCGAGTCTTCAATGAGATACACTCCGTCCATTTTTTTTTCCTTGCCACCAACCTCAAACTCTGTGTGTATTTCAGTTCATCGTTTTCCCTCTAGGGCTTACCTACCTTCTACCTTTCATATGTCTGTTCAGAACACCTACCCCGCGACCTCCCCAGGTCTCCCGGCTGCAAACAGTCTTCACTGACTCCTCCCCCCAGGCCTCCATCTTGCAATAAATTGCAAGTTTCGCTCAGTAGAGAAGAGCCAAGGGAGGATCTCGACTACAGTCAAATGTGGTTGAATGTGAGCTTGAGTAAGGAGAGTGAACCCGAGCGCGCAGGGGAAGCAATGAGAGGCAGAGTGACCAGTTTGGAGCACAGCAATAGACTTTGGGAGGGATGAAAGCAGTAACTGACATGGAGGAGAGCCTTTCCAGAGACAGCTCGCAAATGAAATACCCGAAAAATAGAAAAAACAGACAAAGCAAAATGAGGAACTCTTCCGGTTCTTTCACTTTAAAGGCAGAAAAACACATAGATCTCCCATTCACTTTTTCCCTCCACAAATGCCCACAACAGCTGGAGCTGGGTCAGGCTGAAGCTAGGAGATTGGAACTCAGTCTGGGTCTCCGATATGGATGGCGAGTAGCCAAGTACTTGAACTCCCAGGAACCTTTGTCAGAAGTACAGCTGGGACTGGAACCAATGGGCTGTCGACACTGCAGGCAGATGTTTAACCTACTAGGCCACAGCACCAGCCCCTAAGATAAACTCTTAAATTTTTATTTCTTATTTATTTCAAGGGAGAGAAAGGGAAAAGTATCTTCCATCTACTGGTTTGCTCCCCAAATGCCCATAACAATTGGAGCTGGCAAGGTCAAAGCCAGGAGTCAGGAATTCCATTTCTGTCGGAATCTCGTAGTAGATGGCAGGGGCTCAAGTACTTGAATCACCACCTGCTGCCTCCTAGGTGTATTAGCAGGAAGCTGGATAAGGAAGCGGAGGTGGGACTTGATCCCAGGCATTCCGATATGATATGCCAGCCTCCCATACAGTGGCTTAACCTGCTACACCACGTAGCTCAACCCGAGGTAAAATTTTAATGGAGTGTAACCTATTCATAAAAGTACACTGATCATAAGAGTTGGCTTGATGGATTGTCAATCTAAACACACCTATGTAGCTATTACCCAGATTGAGAAATGGAACATTATGACATCCTCAAGCCCCTTAACTCCTACTCCCAGTCACTCTTCTCTAAGGGTGATCACTAACCTGATATCTAAAAACATAGATTGATTTTGCTTGTCTGTTAATAATATGAATGGGATCATATAATTTGTATTTTTCAGTGTCTAGCTTCTTTCAAGTCAGCATCCTATTTATGAGATTTATTCATTTTTATTTAAAAGATATCTTTTGAAATTCTGAGTTATAGGCGCTGTGGTGCAGCGGGTTAAAGCTCTGGCCTGAAGCGCCAGCATCCCATATAGGCGCCGGTTCTAGTCCCGGCTGCTCCTCTTCCCATCCAGCTCTCTGCTATGGCCTGGGACAGCAGTATAAGATGGCCCAAGTCCTTGGGCCCCCGCACCCGCATGGGAGACCCAGAAGAAGCTCCTGGCTTCAGAATGCCACAGCTTTGGCCGTTGCAGCCCTCTGGGGAGTGAACCAGCAGATGGAAGACCTCTCTTTCTGTCTCTACCTCTCTCTGTAACTCTTTCAAATAAAATAGATCTTTAAAAAAAAAAAAGAGCAATATCTTCCATCTACTGGTTCACTCCCTAGATGGCTACATTGGCAAGAGCTGGGCCAGGCCAGAGCCAACGGCTTCATTTGGGTCTCCTATGTGGGTGGCAGGGATCCATGCACTTGGGCCATCCTCTGCTGCTTTCCCAGGCCATTAGCCAGGAGCTGGATCGGAAGTGGTGCAGCCGGAACACAAACAGGCGCCCATACAGGATGCTGGCATCACAAGCGGCAGCTTTACCCACTACACCACGACACTGGCCTCCACATTGTTTTTAATATAAATAGTTATTTCCTTCTGAAGTCTGTATAGTGCTGATTCTATTAATAGCTCCCAACTGGAAAAGACCCAAATGTATTATGAATAGTGCTCCATGAGCATTCTTCTGTATATCTTTTTTGGTATATATGTGCCTACATTTATGGTGGGAATATAGAAGTGAACTTGGAGGAAGGTGTGGCACAGCAGGTTAGGCTGCCACTGGTGATGTCTGCATCCCATGTGGGAGTGCCTGGCTGGAATCCTGGCTGCTCTGCACTTTCAGGAGGCAACAGATGATGGCCCAGGCACTTGGGTTCCTTGCCACTCAGATGGGAGACCTGGATGGAGTTTCTGGCTCCTGATTTAGCTTGACCCAACCCCAGCCCAGCTGTTTGGGCATTGGGAAGTGAAACAGCAGATGGAAGATCCTCATTTCTCTTTCTCTCTCTTCTCATTCTGTTATTGTTACCCTTAAAATCAATCTCTTTTTAAAAAGGAGTGAATTTTATTGGTTCATAGGATATATGAAGATAATTTAAACAGTTCATGAAAAGTAGAATCAAAATAATTTTTGGTGCAAAACATTTCTTGAAATTCATGCATTTTTTCCAAGACTTTTATTTACTTGAAAGGCAGAGTAATGAGGGAGAGAAGGAGAGACAAAAGATCTTTCACTCACTAGTTCACTCTCCAAATGGGTGCAACGGTCAGGGATGGGCCAGACTGAAGCCAGGAGCTTCTTTCAGGTCTCCTGCATGGCTGCAGGGACCCAAGCACATAGGCCATCTTCTGCTTTCCCAGGCAAATTAGCGTGGAGCCGGGACTTGAAGAGGACCCATGTGGGATGCCAGCATTGCAGGTGACAGTTTTACCCATTATACTACAGCACCAGCTCCCATGCATTTGTTCATAATACACATTGTACATGAAATTTTTGAAAATCAATCTCTCTCTCTCTCTCACACACACACACACATACATACACACACATGCATGATACTGCCAAATAGTTTCTCAGTGTGTTTGTGTCAATTTATACTGTGGTTAGCAATGTAAGAGAATTCCAATTGTTCTAACAATTGGCATTGTCTACCTTTGACAATTGTAGTCACTCTGAAAAGTATGGCAGCTGTTTCTTCTGCTGTCAGATGTAACCAAATAGAATCCTATGCATTAAGTTGATTCAAAATACATCAAATTAAAGAGTGAACCTACATTCAAGCAGCTCAAAATCCAGCTGGGGACTCACTGACATGTAAACAGATGACTACAACATCGTGTGCTGTTATAAGTATTAGAGTAGAGGGAAGATAATGTTAGCTTAGTCCAGGGAAATAAGTAGCTTGTTCTGGCTATAGCGGTGTAAAACTGATCAGAAGGGTCTAGAGGAAGCAAGGAGACTAGTTATGTGACCGTTAAAACAGTGCAATTGTGAGGTGAATAGAGAACAAAAGTACTGGGGCTGGTGCTGTTGTGCAGCAGGCTAAAGCCCAGGCCTGTAGCACCAGCATCCCATGTAGGCGCTGGTTGGAGTCCCGGCTGCTCTACTTCTGATCCAGTTCCTCACTGATGTGCCTGGGAAAGCATCAGAAGATGGCCCAAGTTCCTGCACCCGCATGGGAGACCTGGAAGAAACTCCTGGCTTTGGCTCAGCTCTGGCGATTTGGGGAGTGAACCAGTGAATGGAAGACCTCTCTCTCTCTCTGTCTCCACCTCTCTCTGTAACTCTTTAAAATAAAAAAAGAGAACAAATGTATTAGAACTGTAAAGCAGGTAGAAGTGACATGATTAAATGATTTCAAAATGGAGAAAGAATAGAATCACCGGGTAGTGATATTAAGGAAGTAGAATCTGCAAGTCTAGGCAGCCAGTGAAATGTGGAAAATTGGAGAGGTATCAAAAGTGACTCCCATTCGGGGCTGGTGTCATCAGTTGAGAGAAGGGAAATGGGTGACAATATAGGTTGAGAGTGGAAAGAAGGAAAGATGGCTTCATTTTGAACATTCTGGGTTTGAAGGGCTTATGGGATATCCAGGTAGGGTTAGTATCAGTAGTAATTTGGCAAAATTAGCCTGCAGCTCTTGTTATTTGACCTCCTCTAGACTGAGATCTATGTGTTATTATAGGTTGGGGGAGAAAGCAAGCAGACAGGAAGGGGTTGGAAAACATAAGCGGTAGACATGAGGAATGATTGCAGCAAAGCCTCATAAGGGTGAAGGGATTGACATTGAGGGCCCCGGAGATGAGGAGGGACATCACTGGCTGATACTGGTGGGATATAAAGACAAGATGGTTTTTGGAAACATGCACATACAGGTAAACTTGAAAACGGGAAAGGAAGTGGTAGTTGGCTTTTCATTTCTGTAATAGAATACCTGGTATAACCTAACCTGATGAAGAAGGGAGGTTTAGTGTGGCTCATGACTCTGGAGGTGCAAGGTCTAAGGGCCTCATCTGGGTGTGTGGTCTTGCTGGCAGTCACCAAGTGGCATTTTACAGCAAGAGAATGTGATCACACATGTTTGTGTCTGCCTCTCTGTCTCTCCTAGTGAAGTCCTCAGGATTCAATCCTGAGGGCTCCAACCTAATGACCTTATCTGATCTAATAACATCTCACAGGCTCTGCCTCTGAACTCCATAATCAGATTCAGTTTCTACTCTCTTGGTACCATGGATGCATAAGATTCTGGGGACTAAATTGCATGAGTTCACCAAAGCCTACTCAAACCATAGCAGGGAATCTGAAGGTCACACTAGATAGCGTGTATTTTCTTGGGAAGGATTTCTGCAAGGCAGCTTGCTAAGGGTAAGGGACAGAGAGGTGAGGCTGGGGACTTGAAAAGTGGCAAGCCTTGGGTTAGTCATTGTGGTTAAGGGAAGGCGCAGATGACTAGGGACAAAACGGGACCGCAGGGTAGCCCTGAGGTCAGCTATTAAGTCAGTCAACATTTCTTAGCGGAAGGAGAGCTGTGCAAGCAAATTGGGCAAGTCAACTCCCCCCTGGGGCCAACATCCCACCAATCTACATGCTGAGCTTCCTGAGCCTTGCTGTTTGTCGAAGGGACAAGAAAAAGCTTAAGTGGGGAGAATCCTCAGTGTCTTATTAACTTGCACAATGGGAAGAGGGAATGAAGCCATGTCAGGGATGGTGTCCTTCAGCTGGGTTTCTCATTGGTCCCTCTTAGGGTCGCTTTCCCTTCTCGTACCTGTGGGATCCAGCCACCTCCCCTTTTGCCCAGGCTGTTGGCAACAGTGATAGAGTAGAACTCTCAATTATCCTAGTTAACATCTGGAGAATTCTTAGCGGTCAAGTCAAAATGAACTCAGATTTTTGCTTCCACTTCGATCTGCTTTTTGTGCTGGCTGGGTTCCTTAGCCAGTCATCAACAGAGCATCCTGTTCTTCCATTTGAAACTAGCCAGTGGGAAAGCAAAGGCACCTTACAGATGATAGATTACACTTGAGAAATGCAGGCCTAGAAGCATCATCTTTCCAAATTAGATGGGAAACTAGGGGAGGTTGTGATCCAGTGGGACCTCCAATGAAGATCTCATTACAGCGTTAGCAAAATTTTGGATGTTGACCAAAAACTGTCCATCAACTTGCAACTCCAGCAATTATAGCTTCCACATGGGGATTTTTACTCTAGATGGGACTACATTTCATCCAGGGAGAGCTATGGGGATGGCTCTTATTCAGGATGCAGGTGTGCTGGGAGACGTAAGAAGTTAACTGTTGTAAAACATGCTGAGCCCTTTCAGTGAAAGGCATTTTGACAAGAGCCCACTATTGCTAGCATCATCTTCTTGAGACACTCCAGGAGCCAGAGCACTTGTTTCCACACTAGTTTCAGGAAAGAAAGGCACTAAATGAACCCGTTCCTGAAACAGGCCCCAGGATCCAGCACAGGTTCAAAAGTGACTCTGAAGAGTCAAAGTCCTCCCAGCACCAATTATGCCAAGAGTTGCTAAGCAAATTAGCACATGGGCTAATTAAAAAAAATAGCTTAGAAATAGTCAGTGAAAATGGCCCATCACCTTGACAAATAGTCCCTCTGTTTGAGTAGCATTTCCAGTGTTAATTGAGGTCTGGGTGACTCTGTGCCCTGGTGGCTAAAAAAAATAAGTCCTGAGAAAAAGTTCAAGGGAAGGTACTTGGAGGCCAGGCCTCAGAGCCCCTGGCTTCTCACATCTGCACACAGCCCCCAGGCCAGCCCTTTAGAGCGCCAGATGTTTACGCTGCACTTCCTGACCTCCTTTTCAAATGGCAGTTCTTGGAGCCCCACGGAAGGGCTTTGCAGGCTGCTTGTTATTTGTGTGGAGTGCTGTGCATTTGATTTTTGCCTGAAATGACTTCCTACAGAATCGTTGCCCCCAAATGACAACATTTCACTAGGAAATGGTTTGAAAGCAAAAGCCAGCATGGCTGCAATGTTCTCTGTAGGCCCGAGACCCCAACAGTACCCAGGGGTGGGTGAACAGAGATTCCCAAAGAGCCAAAGATCTTTGTTTCAAGGCAAGCTATCTTTCAGAAGCCCTTGGGAGATGCGAGTCTGGGAGAGGGCTGCCTTCCCCAGTGTGGAAACCATGCCAAGGGGAATGAGAGAAGTAAATGAAAATGTTAAGCCTGGCAGTAGGAAAGACTGTAGATGGCCGCCTATGGGTTTACTCAAAGTGGCTGGAGAGACCACCTTGTTGGTGGGGCAGCCCCACCTAGGCAATGACACGTCAGTAATGATGGGCCTGTCACTCTTATTCGCCCCAGACTTGGGTTTTGCATCCCATATGGGCACTAGTTTGAGTCCCGCCTGTTCCACTTCCAATTCAGATCCCTGTTCATGGGCTCGGGAGAGCAGTGGAGGACTGCTCAAGTCCTTGGGCCCCTGTACCCACCTGGGAGACCCAGAAGAAGCTCCTGGCCTCAGATCAGCCCAGCCTCAGTCATTGTGGCCATTTGTGGAGTGAACCAGTAGATAGAAGATCTCTCCTTCTCTATCTTACCTTCTCTCTAATTCTGTCTTTCAAATAAATCAATCTTTGATAAAGTTCATGGAAAATGCATATTGATAAAACTATGCATGGATTCTAAAACGTTTTGGCCCCAAAATAGACTTATCTTTTCCATTCCATTTTCCATGAACTTTTTGAAGTACCTCCATCGAACCAAAACAGCCTGGAAACTACTGGCCACTCATTCTAGGCCCAGGTGCCCTAGAGGACAAGTGCTACATGTCAGTTTGCTGGGGAGCAGAGAGAGACACACAAAATGACTAGAAGCTGTCGTGAAACAATACGACCTGAGCTGTGCATTGCATGCTGGGAGAGGGCTCACGGATTTTTAGCATCCCAGGTGGAGCATCACAGCATGAGCAAAAATGCACAGGGCAGGAATGGATAGGCCAGAGTGGGCCAGGTCTATGAGCATGAAGCGAGGGAGGGTAATTGTTGCAGAAAGTGGGAGATGAGGCTCGGATTGGGTCGGGTAGGGACATGGACAGACACCCAGCTGACGGCACAGATGGGAGCCCTGCAGTTAGGGTTAGTGCTGGGTTCAAATCGCCCTTCACCGCTTCTCCTCTTGGGTGAGGAACTCCACTTCTTTGATCCTGTTGGCTTCCTTGTAAACTGTCTTGTAGGGTGATGTCTGGGACAAATGGAAGTGCCTTCCCCTCCCCACCAAGCCCAGCCCGGCTCCCTCGCAAAGACTTCTGGAAGAAGAACCGATGGGATTTAGTAGCAGGTAGGACTAGAACTGGGGGAGGCTGGGAGCCACCAAGGATGGCCCTGGCTCAGATGGGGGAGAGTAGCGGCCGGGCTGTGGGAGCCTGACGGAGGAGCTGTGGCTGGCAGGGGCTGGTGACAGGCAAGCGGCCCTCTGGCTCAGAAGCGCTGGTGAGGCCCAGGGGAGCCGCCTCGGAGGCGTGTGTTTTCTGTGTGTATTCTTCTTCGCTGGTGCTCCGCCTCCAAGAGGGCCTTGTTTAGAGAACCACCGCGGCCAAGCTGGGGAAGGTATATTTTAAAGTGACAGGTCTAAAAATACTGCTCTCGTCTTGCCCTCTCACAGCTGCGGATTCCCAGTCCTGATCCTCACTGGGAGAAATAATA
Organism: Lepus europaeus; assembly: GCF_033115175.1. Classification (NCBI taxonomy): domain Eukaryota; kingdom Metazoa; phylum Chordata; class Mammalia; order Lagomorpha; family Leporidae; genus Lepus; species Lepus europaeus. The sequence goes on along the minus strand of NC_084850.1, from coordinate 22,785,123 downwards.
AAATGCATATGTTTATAATAAAAATCATATTTCCCTCTTCCTGTGATGTCTCCCAGTTGTAGGTTCCCATCCGTTTGCTGTTTTACCTATCATTTAACAAATGTATTTTAAGAAAAGTAATCTTTTCCACTGACATTTCCTATAAACGTCACATCCTCAGCTTTGGTTCTCATTGAGGAGCAGAGATGCATGTTTTGAATATTTCCAAAGATGCTTTTTACTCCATTCCCAGGCAGGGAGTTTTAAATGCTTGGTCTGAGACCAAACAGACAGACCGTGCATGCTACAAGACCGTGGGTCCCTTGGGCCTGGTTGTCAGAGGGCAAGAGGAAAGTTTGGGTTCTGGGAAAACTCGCGACAATCGGCAGCTGGCACCCAGGCTTCAGTGCCTCTGTGGCTTGGCACTCGGGTGTGCTTGGCTCAAGACCTTCTGGGAAGCCAGAACTCGGGCACTCCAGTGGGCTCTGGCAGACTTCCCACGAAGGAACGGAGTGGTGCTGTGGAAGGCAAGATCGACGTAGGCCGGTTGGCCAGCTTGGAGTTCAGTGTGCAGGGCGCAGAGAGCACTCCTTTCCTGGGGCTGCGAGAGGAGGCCCAGGCTGAGGGCACACACAGCAGCCTCGGACATTTGGAGGGGAGCTGGCTTTGTTTCGTGACACCTCTCCACGTGTTCTATGGATGAAACAAAATGTGTACAATGTACTTAGTGTGGGGACAAGCACACAGCAGACACTCAAGCAAGCAGTGTGTGCCCCAAGGGAAGACATGTCAAGACCTCTGCTATGTGTGCTAGAAGTTCAGGTGGGCTTGGGATAGCGACCCAAAGTGGGGAGGAGACACGAAAATGGTGTTACAAGAGCCAGAACCATCAGAAGAGAAACGAGGGAGCTAAGACAGGCAGAATCGATAGGATGGGGGAGAAGAGGGCAGAAAGAGCTTTGGTTAGGGCACAGGCATGTAGCGAGTTCCCTCCCTTGGTCATTTCGCTGGTTCACTCATTCATCCAGTCAACAAATATTTATTAAGGATCCACTATGTTCTAAGTTACCGATACAGCAATGAACCAAACAGAGAGAAGGATTCTGCTGGAACAGTGTTTATGGACTCATGGCAACAGGCAACAGAGGTAATTAAGGGGTTGGTCAGTGGTGTTGGAGTCCAGAGCTGGCCTACCCAAACCCCAAAACCTGAGTATCATTTGCCCTGAACAGTGGTGGATGACCCGCCCCCACCCCCAAGCTTCTTTAGAGGGCTGGCTTTGTAGAGAGCTACAGAAGACACCTGATGCAAAGAATATTTCTGGGCGCAAAGATGGGTTCCCCTGCCCCTACTTCCTGTTGACTGTGGTTGGAAATGCCCTTTGCAGAGATGGAAGACTGACTTTTCCCTTTCCCAAAGCCCACACGGATTAGCAGGATAAAAGCTTTGCCTAAGTGACTGACTGCAGGGAGGGAGAAGGTGGCCAGGTTCTGTTATTTGTTCCGCTATCTCTGAGCATTTACTCAGTGCCAGTCTCTGCTGGACGATGCAATAGGAAACAGAAAGCAGTCTCTGCCTTCATGAAACTTGCACTTGGAGGGTGAGCATTGTGGTGCAAAAGGCTAACCTGAGCTTGGGACATGAACATCCCATATCAGAGTGCCAGTTCAAGTCTTGGCTCCTCCTCCACTTCTGATCAAGCTCCCTACTAATGTACCTGGGAAGCAGCAGATGATGGCTCAAGTGCTTGAGTCCCTGCCACTCCATCTGGGGAGACCCAGATGGAATTCCTGGCTCCTAGCTCCTGGCTTTGGCCTGACCTAGCCCTGTCTGTTGCAGGCATTTGGAGAGTAAACCAGCAGGTTGAAGGTTGATGTCTGTGTCTATCACTCTGCCCTCTACCTTTCAAATTTTTTAAACGATGTATTTATTTGAAAGGCACAGTGGCAGAGAAGCAGAGTGAGTGAGTGAGGGAGAGGGAGAAGAATCTTCCATCCACTGGTTCACTCCCCAAATGGCCACAATGGCCAGGGCTAGGCTGATATGAAGCCTGGAGCTTCTTCTGGGTCTCCCACATGGGTGCAGGGGCCCAAGGACTTGGGCCATCTTCTACTGCTTTCCCAGGCCATAGCAGAGAGCTGGATTGGAAGTGGAGTAGCTGGGACTCAAACCGGTGCCCATATGGGATGCCGGCACTGCAGCCAGTGGCTTTACCCACTACACCATAGTGCCAGCCCCATAAGTTTTTTTTTTTTTTTAACAAAGCCTTGATTTTTGGCAGATAATAAATGATCACAATGGAAAGAAATAAAGGGGAGAAAAGAGAAAGGAAATCTTGGAGAGGGCTACACATTTAAACAGTAGAGTCCAGGAATCCTTTGAACAAGGGACCGTTTGCATGTAGACTTGAAGAGGGAAAGGAAGCATAGCAAGCAGGTCTGAGGGGGTGGGGAGCGCTTGTTCTAGGAAGAGGAAATGGTCTGAGCAAAGGTCCTGAAGTACCAGTGTGCCTGGAACAATAAGGAAGTTGTTGTGTCTGCAACAGAATGGATGAGGTGGCGACAGTGCAGGAAGGCACAATGCGAGGCCAAATCCGGCGGGCCTTGGAGACCGTGGTAAGGATCTTGGCTTTGACTCTGGCTGAAATGGGGAGCCACGAGAGGGTGCTGAGCAGAAGTGTCATCCTGTCTGAACTAGAGTTTAAATGGATCAGTCTGGCTGCTGTGTTGAAGGGAATATAGGAGAGTAAAGGTGGAACCACAGAGGGGGCTATTGGCATAAGCCAGAATGGGGAAGGCAGTGGCTCAGGCTTGGGATGGAGAGGCAGAGGAGATGAGAAGCAGTCAGATTCTGGATCTAGTTGGCTGAACCCACAGTATTTGCTGATGGAGTGGATGTGGCATTTAAGAGTGAATGAGGAGTCATGGCAGGGACTGACATTGTGGCTCCAGAGGCATCCCCCCCTTTTTTTTTTTAATTTATTTGACAGAGTTACAGACAGTGAGAGAGGAAGAGGTCTTCCTTCCGTTGGTTCACTCCCTAAATGGCCACTATGGCCGGTGCGCTGTGCAGATCCGAAGCCAGAAGCCAGGTGCTTCTCCTGGTCTCCCACGCAGGTGCAGGGCCCAAGGACTTGGGCCATCCTCCACTGGAAGAGGAGCAGCCTGGACTAGAACCGGCGCCCGTATGGGATGCTGGCACTGCAGGCAGAGGATTAACCAAGTGAGCCATGGCGCCGGCCCCCAGGCATCCCTTATGAGCACTGGTTTGAGTCCTAGCTGCTTCACTTCTGATCCAGCTCCCTGCTCACGCACCTGGGAAAGCAGCGGAAGATGGTCTGAGTGCTTGGACCCCTGCCACCCACTCGCCCACATGGGAGACCTGATGGGAAGTTCTGGTTCCATTTAAGGAGTGACCCAGCAGATGGAAGATCTCTCCCTGTCTCCCTCTCTCTAACTCTGCCTTTCAAATAAACAACAAAAAGAGAATGAAGAGGCAGGGATGAGGCCCACATCTTTGTTTTGGCTTATTTATTTTGTGATGCCCACCTCTTTGAACCTGGCAACTGGAATAATGGAATTGCATTCCAAGAAAGTGAGAAGACTTGTGGGTAGGTTTGGGGAAGGAGGCAGAAAAAGATCGAGTTTGGTTTTTGGTGTAATAAGTCTGATGATCTCGCCTGACATCTAAACAGAAAGTTGAGTAGACAGTTGGCTGTATGCATCTGGAATTTCTAGAAGAGCTTTCTGTGGACCTTTGATTGCCCAAGGGAAGCTTCTCCGGCAGCGATGTGGAATCTTCTCCTTCATGTCCACTCTCGGGACTGGAGCTGGAGCTGGGAATGGGATCAATCTTTGGTGGAGGAAGTTGAGCTTCCTCCTCCATTTTCTGTCCCCTTGGCCTCTCTTCCCTGGATTCTAGCCTCTCTGTGCTATTTTTTGGCCACTCGGAGTTCCCCAACTCGAGGCCCCTCTCGTGTGTACTTTTCCCATAGGAAAGCTCCTGGGAAAGGAGCAGCAGAGACAAGGTGCACGGTTGGATGCGTGAGCTGGGTGGAGGTGGTTCCAGTCACCCCAGAGTGCTCAGGGTCACTGGCTATTGGCATCACCTTCTGAAACAACTTACAGGGATAAAGTGCTGGGGATATGGCAATTAGTGTGTTCTTTGAACCAATATGTGTAATTAACATCTTCTTTGGAGGTCACATTTCTCATGTTTGTAGAAAGGATTTTTTCCCCGTGATGCTGTAGCGACATGTGTAAGTCAAGTGAAATAGTGTACACAGACTGGAATCTTTCTTGGATGGTTGCCTGACTCGTTCTTTTGGATTCTTCATTTTCTCGCATGGTGCTGTGAGTTCCCAGAGGGCTCATGTCTGTTCTTAGGTATTCCTGATGAAGAGGGCCCCTGCACATTCCAAACTTCCAGATGGCTTACCTCCATAATTTTGTGGCAGCCCAACTTGGTACCCATGAGTTGGAGAGTGAGCTGCTGCTTCCGAAGTGTGTGACAATATCACGAATGCTCTTGCCGTGTGGCCAGCAGCCAATCGCAGAAGACCTGGGCTCTGCCGGTGCACACAGAGATACTCCAGTTACTAACTGGAATGAGCCCTCTCTTCTTGCCACCCGACACTATTCCCGAACTCTGCTCTTATGGAGTGCACATTTAGGTACACGGATACGCTTGGAAGAAGCATGGAATTATTTATTTTCTCATCAAGTTATTCTGACTTAATTGCATAGAAACCTTATGGAGCTTTGGAAATCTTCTGTTTATGAGTCACAGAAATTAACTTTCTCTTCATAAGAGCTCTTTATAAAAAGAAAAAAAAAACACAGCCAAATGCCTGTTCTTTGAACTTAAGTTGCCTTTCTGTGACTCGCTGAAACCTGAAGCTGGATGTCTGTTAGTCTTATCCTGGTTTTAACTTTGAATTCAAATTATCCAGCCTCTGCCTCTCGGAGAAGGCCTGGAGCAAATGTACCAACCTGGATGCCTCCCACTTCTGAACTCCATCTTTTCCTGCCCTTGTCCCCATTCCTATGTGGCCCTCAAAGGGAGCAGAGGGAATTTAGAGGGAGCTGTGGCCAAGTGGTCATCCAGGGTTTTATAAAAACCTGCAGGGATCCTAGGCATGGAGATTGTGATGGCACCTATCATTCTGGGTAAATCAACTAAACTAGCATTAAACTGAAAATAAGTGTCAGCAGCCCAACAAAGTTCTGATTTTGCCAGAATGACTGCTTCAATTGTATTTCTCAAAAATCTCCAATGCTTTCAGATACTTTTGGAGGATACATTCACTGGGCAGGCACCCTGAGCAGGGGTTACATCCATGTTGCCAGGGAATTATTTGTGACCATGTTAAGCTCCATAAAAGTAACTGGGGATAAAATTGGGTCTTGGCACGGTCGTCATCACTTTATAATTTTAGGCTTCCTGGAATAACCTTTAAAAGATCTATTTTCTATTGAAAAGGACTGAACTTATTTGATTTCAACCACTAGAAATGAGAAGGTATCTGAGCTGGGCCATAGACAACTATTGATCCCTGGAGGGATTAGGGAGAGGTGAAACTTGCAATCAGTTGGAGCTGGGGTTCTGAGGCAAGTAGGTAGGCTGGGGGAAAGAGACAGGGCAATAGGGTACATATGGGGGACTTCCAGAAGTTCTTGGAAAAGTAGAATTAAAAGATAAGCCTATTTTGGTACAAAATCTTTTTCCAAAAATGTTTGCCTTTCAAGTAGGTCAAAATAAACAAAAAGAGACAAAAGTAAAGTAAAAACAAAATAAAAGTGCAAAAGTAAAGACAAAAAGCAGGCGGAGGATTAACCAAGTGAGCCATGGCGCTGGCCCGGGATATTTTTAAAATTTATTTGACAGAGTTAGAGAGAGAGAGGGAGAGGTCTTCCTTCCGTTGGTTCACTCCCCAAATGGCCTCTATGGCCGGCACTGTGCCGATCTGAAGCCAGGAGTCAGGTGCTTCTTCCTGGTCTCCCATGCAGGTGCAGGGGCCCAAGCAGTTGGGCCATCCTCCACTGGAAGAGGAGCAACCAGGACTAGAACCCGGCGCCCTTATGGGATGCCGGTGCTGCAGGTGGAGGATTAACCAAGTGAGCCATGGCACTGGCCCCAGCTTTATCTTTTAAGCTTTGCAGTGCCCCCTGTCAAAAGAGCTTAGAGCAAGCTCACCAGAGACCAGACTGGAAACACTTGAGGAACCTCATGCTGGGTTTGCTGTAGTTAAAGTACTTCCTCCAGACTGATGGTCAGTGGGTGTCCCAGACAAGCCATGAGTCTTTGTTCCCTTCTTCTGCAGACAGAATTCTAATTTTCCTGATGTGCACTCCTCATAATGAGCATCACCTTACTCTTCTTTGTTCAGAAATTCTTAATCCAATTGACCCAGAGACTTGCTTGTTAATACTCCAAATTCTCTTTAGAACTAGATTCTCCTCCTCTTTCTTTTCCTTCTACTGTGCTAAAAGTATATAAAAATGTTATGTTATCCATTTTAAGTGTACAATTCATTACCATTAATTGAGCTCACAATGTTATGCAGCTCTCACCATTATCATTTTCAGACTATTTCATCACCCCAAGCAGAAACTCTGTTAAGCAATAACTATTATAAACCTATTAAGCAATAACTATTCCCTACTCCCTCCAGCTCCTTGTAACCTATAGTATACCTTTTGTCTTGACAAATTTGCCTATTCAAGACAGTCCATGTAGGGGGAATCGCACAATACGTGGCCTTCTGTGTCTGACTGACTTCCTTCAGCATAATGTTTTCAAGGCTCATTCCTGTTGTAGCATATATGAGGAGAACTTCACCCACATTTAAGGCTGTATGTTCCATTATTGGGATATAGCACATTTTGTTCATGCCTCTGTTGCTGGTCACCTGGGTTGTTTCCACTTCAGGGCTCTTGTGAATAATGTTGCTAGTAACATTGGTATACAAATACCTGTTTGAATTCCTGTTTTCAATTCTTTGGGATATATATATATATATATCCCAATCTCCCAATCTTTTATGTACTTTATATATGTATATATATTTATCTTTTATATATCTTTTATATGTATGTATGTATCTTTTATGTACTTTGGGATATATATAAAATATGAATCTGGTGGCAGAATTGCTCCACCATATGGTAATTCTGTGTTTAACATTTGAGGAACCACCAAACTGTTTTCCACAGCGGCTGCACCATCTTACTTTCCCATCAGCTCAGTTTGAAAGTTACACATTCCTCCATGTCTTCGCCAATACTTATTATTTCCCCTTTTTAAAATTATAGAGGGTGTGATGTGGTGTCTCTTTGTGGTTTGTGCTTCCATTACCATAATGTTTCGTGATGTTGAACATCTTCTCATGCACTTAGAAGCCATTTGTATATCTTCTTCAGAGAAATGTCTATTTACATTCTCTGGTGTTTCCTTAAATCTAAAAATGTTTTCTATTACTGAGTTGAATTTCTTTTTCAGAAATTTAGATGCTGCCTTGGCAAAAATGTACTCAATTCAAAAGAAATCTGTAAAAGAAAAAAGATGAACAAAAAGGACATGAGATATAGAAATACCCAAACCAAAATTATAGCTATACATCCAACTATATCAATATTCAGTGTGAATGAATTAATCTCTTCAATTATAAGGCAGATATTGTGAGACCGGATACAAAAAATGAAATTCAACAGTATGTCGCTTACACAAAAAGCACTAATACACTGAAAGCAAGAGGATAGAGATATAATTGTTATAGAAACAACTACAGAGAAATTAGAATGTTTATCATAATAACAGGCTTTAAAACAAAATACTACTTCACACTCGCGAATTGTAACAATAAAAATGATAGTGTTTCTAAGGATATAGAGAAATTGGAGTCCGTACACATTACTGGTGAATATTGAAAATGATGTATTTTGGAAAATATTTTGTAGATTCCTTAAAAGGTTAAACAGTTATCAAATGACCCAGAATTTCCATTCTTTCAGAAACTTGTACATGTGATAGCCAAAGAGTACTAAAAACCCAAATACCAATCAACTGATTAACAGATAAATGAAATGTGGTATATCCATATAATGGAATACTATGCAGCAATAAAATGTTTTTGGCATATTGTTACATGCTTAAACAGGAAGAAACTTGGAGAACTCTGTGCTAATAGCATCTAGTTCAAAGCTCACATATTTTATTTATACAGCATATGCAGAATAAGCAAAGCTAAAGATTAAATGTAGATTTGTGGTTGCTTTGACCTAGGGGATGGGGTGGAGGTGAATGGAATGAGGATTGATAGCTATTGGGTATAGGAATTCTTTTTTTTTTTTTTTGACAGGCAGAGTGGATAGTGAGAGAGAGACAGAGAGAAAGGTCTTCCTTTTTGCCATTGGTTCACCCTCCAATGGCCGCTGCGGCCGGCGCATCTCGCTGAACCAAAGCCAGGAGCCAGGCGCTTCTCCCGGTCTCCCATGTGGGTGCAGGGCCCAAGGACTTGGGCCATCCTCCACTGCCTTCCCGGGCCATAGCAGAGAGCTGGCCTGGAAGAGGGGCAACCGGGAGAGAATCTGGTGCCCCAACCAGGACTAGAACCCGGTGTGCCGGTGCCGCAAGGCGGAGGATTAGTCTGTTAAGCCACGGCGCCGGCCAGGAATTCTTTATAGTGATGAAAATTTCCTGAAATTGTTTTGATGATGTAGAACTGAGAATATAAAAAAATGAACTATATACCCTGATAATGTGTAAATTGTATGTGACATACATTTCAGTAAAATTGTCAAAATATATAAATATCAGGTGAAATGTATGTTTGGTTAAAATAGAATTTTTGACATACAATGAATGTTTAGCTTATGCCATCTATTTACATGTGTCACAAATATTGCATATTATAAAATCACTTGTATTTCATTTAATAACAAGTTTATAAACTATTGTTTATATCAAATTCAAATTTAACTTAGTATCTTGTTTTTTAAAGCACATTTACTTATTTGAAAGAGTTAGCTCTTCCATTTACTGGTTCACTGCCCCGATGGCTGCAATGGCCACAGCTGGGCCAGGCTGGAGTCTGGAACTGCATCTGGATCTCCTATGTGGGTGGCGGGAGCCCAGGCACTCGGGTTGTCTGTTGCTTTTCCCAGGCACGTTAGCAGGGAGCTGGATTGGAAGCGGCGCAGCTGAGACATGAACTGGCACCCACATGGGATGCCCATGTAGCAGACAGCAGCTTTACAGACTATGTCAGAACACCGGCCCAGTATCCTACACTTCTATTTCACACACCTGGCAACCCTACATCAAGACAAAATAGTCTGGGCCTAGATAGCACTTTATCTGGCTTTCCTTTTGAATAACTGCCTACAGTACTCCAAGCTGGGTTCACATCTGGATACTTTTTTTTTTGATTGAAAAGATGTATTATTTGAAAAGCAGAGCAATGCAGAGAGAGGGAGAGAGATCAGTTCCTGATTAATCAGAACACTTAGCCTTTAATTTCTTATCTGTACCCACTTCTGGAACTCATTAATTCTTAATGTATCAGAGATGGAAGGTACCCGAGTGACATTGTCAAGAGGTTTCCAAACTGTTCCACAGAAATCTGGTCCTCAGGTATCAGGTGGGGCATAGCAGGGTGGCATTTGGGTGCCCACCTTTGTTCAACCAAAGCTCCACTCCTTGTATCTGTTTTATGGATTAGGATTTAGTGTATGGTCTTGCTTGGAGAAGGGGTTGATTGCTGTATCATCTTTGTGAAAGGCAGAGCATCGCGCACACACACACACACACTCTGACACTCACTGATCAACTGAACTTCCATGAGCTTATTCATTCCCCAAATGAACTGCAACACCCAGGGCAGTGCTAGGTCAAAGACAGAAGCCTGGGACTCCATCCAGATTTCTCACATAGGTGACAGGAGCATAAGGACTTGGACAGTCTTCTGCCTTCCTAGGTGCATTAGCAGGAATGTGGGTAGGAAGTGGAGCTGCTGGGACTTGAACCAGCACTCCAACTTTGATTGCAAGCAGTGGTTTAACTTGTGCCACTACACTGACCCTGCTATATCTTTTGGTTGCAAATAATTGAGACTGACTGAAAAAAACAAGTAAATGAATGGAGGGAATAGACTTGGTAAGGAGGAAATGGGAGTCGTTGAAGGAAAATATGAACTATTGGTCTCAGAAAGAATAGGGACAGGACAACCCTGGAGATGTCCATTGGGGGAACTCGGGGTCAGGCTCATCAAGCCCCTCTGCTGAGATGAATCAGTGCCAACTGATTTTCACTTCTTTGTCATTTTACTTGGCTAGACATTCACTGTCTCTGGAGACTGGCTTATTTTAGTTCAGCTGGTTACCTCTGGCCAGAGCAAGACAAGAAATCTTCACTGACAGTTCCAACAAGATAGCATGAAATGGAGCATGAAATGGAGGAGAGGTTGCTTCCCAAAAGAAAGCTCAGGTTTTCTTATGAGAAAAGGGAGTTACCTAAGTGTTACCTAGGTGATACCACTAAAAAATTTGAAAACCCATGGTCCAGACCAGGACTCAGCAAATAGCTTATGGGTCGAATCCAACCAGCAGCAAGTTTTTTAAGACCTATGAGCTAAGCACTCTTTATATATTTAAAGGATTTTTTGAAACTAAAAGAATGGAACAAATATTTATAAGTCATGTGTTTGATAAGGGATTTGTATCCCTTGCCAATGAGTAATAAAAACAACTCCATTTTAACATGGGCAAAGTATTTAAGAAGATGTTTCTTCAAAGAAGATACACAAATGGCCAAGAATTACATGAAAATAGGCTCAGTACCATGAGTCATTAGGGAAATACAAATTAAAACCATAGTGAGACACCAATTCACACCCACTAAGATGATTATAATCAAAAAGATACACATGGGAGAGAAGCTGGAGAAATTGGAACCTTCATACTTTACTGGTGGGATGGGAAATGGTGCAGCTCCTTTGTCAAACAGATTGACCATTCCTCAAAAGGTTAAACATAGGTATTATGTGACTTGGCAGTTCTGTCCCTAGTTATCTCCCCAAGAGAACTGAACATATAGGTCCATACAAAAACTTGTACATGAATGTTCAGAGCAGCATTATTCATAGCGGTTCAAAAGTGGAAATGACTCAACTGTCCATCCGCTGAGACCTAGCACAAATATTCAGTCATAAAAAGGAAGTGTTGATGCATGTAGCCATGTAGATGAGACTTGAAGATATTATACTAAGTGGAAAACCAGGTCTAAAATATTTACTTTATTCCATTTGTATGAAATGAACAAAATCTACCAATCTATAGTGATGGAGGGGTTGGTGGTGTGGCACAGTCAGTTAAGCTGCCATCTGCGATGCTGACATGCCATATCGGAGTGTGGATTTGAGTCCTGGCTGCTCCGCTTCCTATCCAGCTCCCTGCTAATATGCCTAGGAAAGCAGTGGATGGTGGCCCAATACTTGGATCCCTTCACCCACGTGGGAGATCCGTGTAGAGTTCCAGGCTCCTGGCCCAGCCCTGTTGTTGGGGGCATTTGGGGAGTGGGCCAGCAGATGGAAGATCTGTCTCTCCCTCTCTCTCTCTCTCTCTCTCTCTCTCTGCCTTTCAGATAAGTAAATGAGTAAACTTTGTTTGAAAAGAAAGTAGAGGCTGGTATTGTGGTAAGCAGGTTAAGCCACTTGCTATGCAGGCATACCATGTGAACTCTGGTTCATGTCCTGGCTGCTCTACTTTCAATCCAGCTCCCTGATAATGTTCCTGGGAAGGCAGTGAAGATGGCCCAAGTCCTTGGGCCCCTGCACCCACATGGGAGACCCAGAAGAAGCTCCGCATGGCTCAACCCTGGCCCTTGTGGCCATTTGCAGAGTGAACCAGCATAAGGAAGATTCTATCTCCAACCACCCCCCCCCCAACACTACCTTTTAAATAAATAAATCTAAAAAGGTAGAAAATAGATTAGTGGCTTCCTGGGGCTGGAAGCGATGGGAGCAAATGGGTACAGATTTTTGTTCTGTGTGTAGTGATGAAAATCTAAGATTATGGAGTCAGACAACCTAGTTAATGTACAAAACCCCCAAGAACTGAACTCTTCAAATGGGTAAATTGGATGACCGACAAAAGCTGCCACAGAAGGCTAGGGTCTGAGAGCACAGCATGTGGGCCCTGCCGGTGCTCGATCAGCTTCTGAGTCATTCCCCAGACCAGCTCTTTTTAACTCGCTTCTGTTCCCTAGAGGGGTTGGAGATACCACCCCCAAAGCCCTGGGGCTAAAGGTTTCCCAGCACAAAGTAGCAAACTCCTGGCGAGACTGGAGGAAGTGAGCAACTTTCCCTTTCCCATCAGCTATTTCCAGGGCTTGGGACCTGCTAGGTTTGTGCTACTTGGGATTTAAAAACACAATTTATTTTCTTTGCTAAGGCCTATTCTCCTAACACCCTGCCACATTTACAAATCGCTTTGGAGGAAGAATCCTTCGAAAGTGCTCTCAGTAAGACTCTGGATCCCTTATCATAAAACATTGAAAGTAAATTTTAAGCGCGGATTTGGGACTGAGGTTGAAGGGCATTTCATCTTGCTCCTGTAGGATTAAAGGTGTGCACGAGCCTCTTGCTGGGGGGTGGGGAGTAAATACAAGAGCCCTGGAATAATGCTTTAACTCTGGTCCGGGGAGTGCTGACAAGTAGGCTGGCCCCTCTGTCCCCTGGGCATGTGTGAGATGCTTTTGGAGGCTGCCCCCCTCCCAACCCACTTAAAGTGAACTTTGATCTCTTTCTAGGATATGGGAATCTTTACATATATAGATACTTCAAAAAAATTCATGGAACATTGAATTCAAGGATAAGTTTATTGTGTGGAAAAAAAAATTGAAATCCATGCATAGGTTTTTTTAAATTTTCAAATAAAATTTTGTATTTAAGTAGTTTTTAGCAGACACATAGATATCGTACATGTGTTTTGGCGTTCCATGTGTAGTTGTGATACATGCTTACATTGTGCAATGTCCAATCAGGGTCAATGTATCTTTTGGGCGAAAGCATTCCAAATCCTATCTTCTAGGGGATTTAATGTATATACTTAAATTTAATAGAGACCAAAAAAATTAGGCCCTCCGTGAATGTTCTGAAGACCCCTTGAGAGGCCAGCAGGAAGGGGTGAGAACATATCACAACATATGTTAGGGTAGGGATGGTGTCATCCTAAACAGAGAGCATCCCACACAGCCCTCTCGGATCCATGGAGATAAGCAGGTGCCAGTCTCTGGGGAGTGTCTCTAGCTTTGTTTCCCACACATCATCTGGCCTTGAATGGGACTTGCGTAGCAGGTACAGATGAGTTCCCTCCCTCCTTGGCCCATGTCTTTGTTCCCCTCTTGTACCAGCCCCAATACATTCCATGTCCTGAGTTTGGCCTTGGCTCCCAGCACCAGGCCCTGGGTCAGTACTGGGGTCCTTGGTCCCCGGAGGAGAATTCCCACAGTTTGTTCTCGGCTCTTCCTCCTCCTGGCCTCTTGAGCTGAGGCTCCAGTGGAGCCCTGCATTTCCTGCAATGAAGTAAAGGAGTGGCCTGAGGTGTCCAAGTCAGAAAATTCGCTCTTGCCACTTCTGCTAGCTTTGGGGACAAATTCAAGCTAACGGGCTGCTGTCTGTCCTGATGCCACCTCCTCCCCAGCCTGCACCTTGGCTTGTGAAGTTTCTGCTGGCGAGCGAGTCAACCCCTAGCTGGAGTATTTCTGCTGGGCTGGGTTCGGTTTGCCTTTTGAGGCCAAGGAGGTAATAGACCCATGCAACAACAGAGATACATGCAGGTCCAGGTAGGGGTGAGAAAAGTGTTCCCAGCAGGATAACACAGGACTCTCATATCATCGTGACGATAAGGATAACCTGTGTCTGAAACAGCCCAAGCGCCGTCTACAGCCACAGCTGCCAGTCTTGAAACATTCATTTCAGGACTTTCAGTCACATTTTCCAGCCCAGTTCTGAGGCTGGGAAACATGGAGACAGTTGATGAGCAAGCTCCTCTCTTTCCAGGAGTGCCGGAAAATGCCAAGAAACTTCATGGATCATTTCGCTGCTCTCGATTCTCTCTCTCGGGTCATTGTTGGCCTTCGTCCCAGGCCGCCTCTGGTAGCCAACTCCCTCATTCCAGCAATCATTTCTTTGCAGGAGTTTGCTTCTAACCTTTCAGCGTGTGTCCCAAATATTTAGCGATGGACTCAATCCAGTAGAAAGATGTGTGTGTGTGTTTTTTTTTCTTCTTTAACTCATTTAAATCACTTAGGAAAAATGAAAGCTATAAGCTGAATAAACATTATAGCTGCCTCAGTGCAGTCCCTGCTGGCTGGAGCCTCCCTGATCTGGCAATTCTTGGGGCCCCTTCCGTTCTGCCTCTCACCTGCCCCCGCCCGTCCAAGGGCACTTGGGATTTAATGATCCAGTCCCACGTGCAGGGTTCTTTGTACCGTGCCAGCCACTGGTGCCCCTTGAGCAATCAAACCTGGAGTTTTCTCTATGCTCTTCTTTGTTTCCTCCAGGTTGATTATGGGGCGTGACACCTGCCATTGATCATCTGACCCCGTAGCCTGGCTTAGCTGTACAGGGATGGAAAAAATCGACTTCCCTCTGCGGGCGGGGCGGGGAGGTGGGGTGGGAGGGGGGCTGAGGACTGGCACAGGGCGAAGCTGCATCAGGCTCTCTGGCTCTGTTTATGACTTGCTATTTTGGGACTTTCTTCCCATGGAAATGTCGCATGGCTCCAGTGCTAGCAAGAAGCATGAGATGAGTTCCATGTGAGGCAAACATTTTGAGTGTGTTGACACATGTTTATCTTCCCAGACAAAGTGAGGAGAAATGGAGGGCTGTGAGGATTAGATTACCTGAGTCCTTCAGGGCTGGAAGAAAGAAGTGCACAGACAGGGAGGGAAGGAGGGAGGGAGGGAGGGAGCAGATATTTGGCACCGTGGTTAAGACGCTGCTTGGGATGGCTGCATCCCATATTCGAATGCCTGGGTTCGAGTCCCAGCTTTGCTCCCTATTCCAGCTTCCTGCTAATGTGAGCCTTGGGAGGCAGCAGGTGATTGCCCAAGTAGTTTGGGTCCCTGCCAGCCACATGGGAGACCCAGATGGAGTTCCCAGCTCCTGATTTTGGCTTGGCCCAGCCCCGACTATTGCAGGCATTTGGGGAAAGAACCAGTGGGTGGGATCTGTTTGCTTTTCAAATGAAGAAATAAGAATTTGACAAGAAGGAAGGAAGGAGAGAGGACAAATTCAAAGCACGTGGTCCCAGTTGTCTCCCATAGTCTGAGGTACCAGATTCGTGTGGGATGCTTTTGCTCTCTTTCACACTTGATTGTGTGTGCAAGCAGCTCCAGCGAAGCCCCTTTTTACTTAGTGGTTATGACCATTGAGGCTCTGGGGAAGCTAAGGGGAGAGGCTCCTCTTAATGCTAGGATCGCATTATGGTTTCCAAGACAGCCAATTTACTCCCATAGCTCTTCTTCGTGTGAGAGGGAAGCGGGCATTCCGGTTTCCCAGACGGAGGAGGAAGGACCGGGGAGCCACAGGCAGTCAGCAGAGGACCCAGACTGCCTCCTGCCTGCCTCTGGGAGAAGTAGGAAGCATGTTATGAACAGGAAGAAGCCATTGAGGCGAACCTTCCCATCTTTGCGGGATTGCCTTTAATCCCATCTTTCAGCCCTTTCACCCTCCCTGATTCTTCCTGACTTCTCGCACAGATCTAGGTGTCTCATTCTGGGGCTGGAGCTGTTCTCACGCGGGCAGCCCGTTGCCCTGCCTCTGATAAGCTATTCCATATGGCTGGGGCCCTTTGTTCTCACAGTGCTAGGTTTTACAACTTCCCATTGACTTGGAGTTGCTTATGTTTTCAATGGGCTCTTTGGGGATTTGCACCTCCTGCTAATAGACAAATTATTTTCTCAGTTGCGTCATGTCCGTTCCTGATGTTGAAGCCATTTTATAAGGAGCGCTCCCAAATAGGGACCAGCCCGAGGAATGCAGGAAATAACCCATGGAGCCTCAATTCTCCAGGCCAACCTTTCAGACACCATCTTGGGCAGCCTGCTCAGAAGGAAAAACAAACCCTAAGACTTTTGCTGTAAAAGTCGAAGGAAGGCAGCTCAGGATAGTCAGGGCCTACCTGCGGTCTGAAAACTCAAGATAGGTAGAAAGCGCAGGACTCGGAAGTGAACTGAGGACGCTGTTGAGGGGTAGACATTAGAATGGAGGCCAGGTAGCCGCCCTCGCCTCCCCCAGTAGGACAGGGAGCAGCATCCATCGCCAGTTGTTTGATGTTAGTGCTTTAAATAACTTCAGTCTTGCTTTTTGAAGCAACCAGTGCTAAAAATATAAAGAGCCCAATAGTTCACATCTATGCCAGACGAATGTACCTAGGAAATAGCAGGGTACAAAACGGTGGTTTTACTGCTATATATTAGAACCACCTGGGGAGCTTTTAAAACCTAGTCATAGCCAGGCCTCACCTCCAGGGACTCTGCTTTAATTGGCCTGGGATGGAACCTGGGCATTGGGATGCTTTATAGCTCCCCCGGTGATCCCAATGTGCAGCCAAGGTTAAGGACCACTAGTGTCAAGGGAATGACACGGTCTTTGGCATTAGAACTAGATTCCAATCCTGGCTCTGGGCTGTACTCGTGGAGTCTCTTGAGCCTCAGTTTCCTCGTCCATAAACCAGAGATAACAATGCTGCCTCTATTGAGAGGGAATGAGCTAATGTATATACAGCACTTAACACCGAGCGCACAGATTCCCCCGACACACAATGCCATCTTTTAAACCATTGAGCCCCAGCAGTTTGTTCAAATGATTCCTATTTAAACATTTTGTCAGATCAAAATATATGATGCGGAGCAAGAGCTAATGAGAAAGAACTTTTTTTTTTAAATCTATTTGAGAAGGAGGGAGAGGGAGAGATGCTCCCATGTGCTGGTTCACTCTCCAAACACCTGCAACCACCAGGGCTGGGCCAGAGGCAGACACTGGGAACTCAATCCATTATCTCCAACATGGGTAGAAGGAACCCCATTACTTGAGCTATCAGCGAGAACTTCCAGGGTCTGTTTTAGCAGGGAGATGGAGTGAGGAGTTGGAGCCAGAGCCAGGAATCAAACCCAGGTAATCAGGAAGAATATGGAACTCAAGGTTCAACATTGAGGTCTAGGCCTTCTGGTTAGAAGAATTTCACAGCAGTTTGCTTTAGTGTCTAGAACTTAGAAAGTGGGACAGACACAAAGGGATCTGTATAGTTCAGAAACAGTTGATTGTACAAAGGGCAGGTACGGGAGACATGGTTTGAGGAATGGTTCACATGATAAAGACCTTGGGAGCCTGAGCTAACCACAGGCTAAATAACAACTGCCCAAACAGCCAACACATTGTAACAACATTCAGAAGAACAGGCAAAGAAACCCGTCATGCCCCTGCCCTGGCAAGGGCAATCCTCTGCAGAGGTTGGCACCCACATCTGGGCATCTGTCAGAAGGATTTTGGATGAGTCCAGAGGAGGGTGATGGTGAAGACAAGTGGAAAGCACGCCCCGTGGAGAACCTGTGGAAGGAACGCAACATTTGGAGAGGCTACACTGTCATCAAATCCTTACCAGGGAGAAAGATTGGCTTCCGGGATGTCCCAAAGGGCAGAACTAGAATCAGTGTGGGTGGCAGTTACGAGCAGCTCTGTTTCAGCTTATTATGGGGCACCGGGTCCAAAGCAATCACTTGGACAGTTCTGAGAGAATATAAGTGTAAAAGGATCTCGTTTTTAGCGCCTCAGAGCAGGCATTTTGCACAGTGATTAAGACACTGTTTGGGACACCCACATCCCTTTGCTTCCAACACCAGTGTCAGTGTCCGGCAAATGCACATCCTAGGAGGCAGCAGGTGATGTCCCAAGTACATGGGTATTTGCTGCCCACGTAGGGACCTGGATACAATCCCAGGCTCCTGGCTTCAGCCTGGCCCAGTCCTGACTGTTGTGGGCATTTGGGGAGTGAATAAGCAGATACGGAAAATCTCTTTTACCCTTCCAAATCAATCAATCAGTAACTTATAAACTGCACTTGTGACTGTGACCCTGGGCAAGTCACTTCTTTGTCTCTGGGCTTTAGCAAGATGGTATTGAGCTAACTGATAGCCAACTATTTACTAAGCATTGGTTATGAGCTCATCACTGAATTAGACTTGTGCCCAGGTATTGTTTCATCCAGGACATTTCAGCACTTGTTCACAGCATTTCCTCTGTGTTACGTGATCTTTCAAAACACATTCCCATCGGCCTCCCCGCATTGACCCGCTCTAAACCCAAGTGTTGCAACTGAGCTAAAGGAAGACCCATTGCGTTCTCAGACCAGAACAATAGGAGACTGGAGAAACTTGCTTATGTGATTTGCCCAGGCTGAGTGGGAATTAAATCCAGATTTACCCCCTGAAGAAGATAAATGCTCCTTAGAAGAGAGCTTTTTAAGAAACTTCACTGTAAGCAGCTTTTCTATATCAGATTTGTGGATCAAAAGCATTTTCTCCACATTCATATGGGTATAGATGTAGGCATATGGCAGGCTTCGGGAACCTCTGGTTCAGTGCCTAATTGCATCCAGCCCTGGCGAAGTTCAGTTGAAAGTTTGGGAGTCTGTAGGAGGGGGACAGGGTATGCTGGGCCCTCTAGTGAACTGCCAAGTACCCTAGGGTGATCACAAAGCATTTTCTGAAGGAATTGGGCTGGAGGGACCCTGACCGAAACATAAACCTGACGTTGGCCTGGATCTCTCTCTCTCTGTCTGGAGTTAGCAGAGTAGAGAACCGGGGGTCAGCCTGGGGCGGGAGACATTTAATCCACGTTACCTCCGATTTCCCAGGAACCTCCGGCATTTTGTGACTTGACCCCTGTGCTTGGCGCTGGGGGTGGACATGTAGATCTGCCCTGAGGAAGAACAGATACTCAGCCTGGGGCTTAGGCTCCTGCTTTGGGCTGAGGGAATCAACGGGCAACACCAGGGGGCTGTGTCCCCGCGCCTGTGCCAACCTGGGGACGCCAGCAAGCCCCTTCCAGGCAGCCTGCACTCTTCCATACCTAGCGGGTCTGAGGCCTCCAGGTCTGGTTACGCTGTCTCTGTCAACTGGATTCAGTCTGGTGGGGTCTGAGGCCTTCTGCTTTCCTCCCTAAATTCAGGTTCATCATGCAACTTCAAACCTGCATAAATGTTGTCTGGACTTGCCCTGAAAGTCTGGAATGTGGGACTGCCTGTACTATGATGGACATACTCCTGGCCTGGGAATGTGGAGAACTGAATCCCGGCCTCGGCTCAAATAAAACCTTGGCCAACTCATTTCCCTTCCCTGGGCCTCAGTTTCCCTTGCAATAAGAGAGAGACTCTGATTTCCTGTTGCATTTTCTCTTCCTTGTATATTTTTCCATCTTCCCTTTCTCTGTTACACTCATTGACCTCTTTGTCTTCCATTTTGTTTGTTTCAGTTCTCCCTTGCTGCTAACCACGGTCTCTTTTCCCCCTCTTTTATTTATTTATTTATTTGACAGGTAGAGTTATAGACAGTGAGAGAGAGAGAAAGGTCTTCCATCCGTTGGTTCACCCCCCAAATGGCCGCCATGGCTGGCGCTGTGCCGATCTGAAGCCAGGAGCCAGGTGCTTCTCCTGGTCTCCCATGCGGGTGCAGGGGCCCAAGCACTTGGGCCATCCTCCACTGCCCTCCCAGGCCACAGCAGAGAGCTGGACTGGAAGAGGAGCAACTGAGACTAGAACCGGTGCCCATATGTGATGCCGGCGCCGCAGGTGGAGGATTAACCAAATAAGCCACAGCATCAGCCTCATCCCCCTCTGTCTTTTTTGATCACCCTTCTATCTTTCTTTTCCCTCTCCCATCTGTTTGCCTGTCAGTGTCCTTATTCCCACTCTCTTAAAGCCCTCTCATTTAACCACTAGAGGGAATAAGGCATATTTATAAAATAGAGTGCATTGTTGAACAAGTGTGTATGGTTCACTTTCTTAATTATCTGGTGTGGGATGCTAGAAGGTAAAAGCGTGCCCCAACACCTTCCCCTTCCTTAACAGTCACTACCAACAGAAGTCACTTTTGATCATTGTGTGTGACCTACACTTGACATTTGGTTTATGGGTCAGTGGCCACCATGGAGGAGAGGCCCCCTGCCCTTGTCTGTAGCATGTGACCCACTTGGTTAGCTCAGACTGTTGAGCTGGGCTTTCCTAAAAATAAGTAGGTGTGGATGGAGGCATCTTCTGTGTAGCTTGGGACTTGTTGCATCTGTGAGATGAGAAGGGAGTGCCTTGCTTTCTATATAAAGCAATGACCTTGGATGCATTTAAGTCTTCCGTTTTTTTTCCTTAAGACTGGAAGGGAAGGACACATGGACTTGATGAAAAAAAAAATCCCAATTTCAGATCTTTTCAAAAAGAGCCTCACCAGTAAGAGCAGTACATAAGTAGTTAGACTTTGAGCAGTGAGCACATCCCGGGGTAAGCAGCAACAGCAGGAGGGTGAGTAGCAAGGACTTCACTAAGTCCTGGATGTCCCCAGGCTGGAGGCCTCTCTCCTGGGGACCCTCTATGTGCTTGGTCCATCCTTGCTTTTCCCATAGAGAGTCCAGCTGGTTGGACGATTGCAACTGCAGATTTGGTGGAGTGGGAATGAATGAAGCATGGCTCTGTACACTTGAACTTCAACCCAGTTACCTCCAGGCCCCTTTCTGTCTTCCTGTCTTCTGATAGCTGGGTGTCCATTCCTTCTACTCCAAAGGAAATTGTGTACTCTTTGGCATTTCAAATTTTCTTGTGTTCAAGAACCCTCACTAGCTTTTTCTACCTAGTGTCTGCTACATTTACAAATGTCACTGGAGCATCCACTGGGAATGTATTAGCCCCTCTGTCAGGTGACCTAAGAGTGCAGTCAGTAGATGTGTTCACAAAAGGGAGAGACAAGCGAAGTTTCTCACCGTGATAGGAGGGATGTGTAGTCAGCAAAGGGTAAGCTCATCAAGTGGTAAAATTAAGACCCTGTGCATTTCCAGTGTGTCAATTTTGCCTCAAAGAACAATAAACAAATATTGCATTCTAGTTAACAATATGAAGGATCCAGTGTTCAGAGGTAAAATATACTTATGTCTGCAGCTTGCTTTGAAATGAATCCAAAAAATGAGATGGACTCATGGTTGGATAGAAGGATGAGTAAATGGATAAAAAGTGATGTAAAGCAAATATGGCAATATGGAAAATGAGAGAAAAAGCTGTCACTGGGGTGGTGCAAGGGTGATTTGACCAACTGTCAAGTCACCCCTTTTGCTTTCTAGAATCAGCATTTGTGAAAAGCCAGTGGTTCAGTGGCTTGGAGAGAAGTTGAGAGATTCTTGGACAAAGTCAGGTACATTTTCTCCTTAGCCTTCCCTTGACCCGATCACCAAGTGTCAACTACAGAAGCAATAGTCCCTCAGCATGCACACCTGTGCCCAATTGGGTCACTTCAGCCACTGTTAGTCATTCAACAGGTGGATGTTGGCCACTGATTGCTTGCCAAGCAGTTTTAGGGGAGAAAGAGAAATGCTGACATGAGCAAGTGTCAATGTCTGCTCTTGAACTGTGTGCAAACCAGTAGCTGAGCTACACAGAGGGTGACTTGGGGGGCCATCTATGCAGTTGGTTTCCTCCCTCCCACTCATGTGCTCACATTGTCTAAATCAACATTTCCTGAGCTCCAGACCCAAGTGAGTGTTGCCTCCTTACCATCTTCTCCAAGATAGGTCCCTGAAACTGAGTGTGTCCCAAGCCCAACTCAAGATTGGCCTTCTAAAACTCTCTCCTTCTTTTGCATCTTCTATCTCATATCCTGATTTCTTTTGAGACACAAATCCCACTTCACTTCTTCACTGTACCTTTTCCAGATCCCTCCGTGAAGGTTTATTGACCACCCCCTTCTAGCTGTTTCCATTATACCTTGTAAAAAACACCTATCAGAACACTTATCATCGTGTGTTGTAATTTTTTTAAAACTTGGCTTCTCCTATTGTACAGTGAGTTCCTTCACGGTAGCATTTGTATACTTTGTCACTAGTGTATCCTTGTGTTTAACATTGAATGGCATGTGAAAGGAGCTGTGTATGCATTAGCCACACTGAATGGAACTGAGTGACTATACCAGTCCAGGAATTTTTTTTAAAAATTTATTTATTTGTTTGAAAGGCAGAGTTACAGAGAGGTCTTCCATCTGCTGCTTCACTCCCTAGATGGTTGCAACGGCCAGAACTGTGCCGATCTGAAGTCAGGAGCTTCTTCCAGGTCTCCCACAAGGGTGTAGGGGCCCAAGGCATTGGGCCATCTTCTGCTTTCCCAGGCCATTAGCAGAGAGCTGGATAGAAAGTGTAGCAGCCAGGCCTCGAACCGGTGCCCATATAGGATGCTGGCCCTATAGGAAGCAAGGGCTTCAACCTGCTGTGTCACAGTGCTGGCCCCTCCAGGAAAATTTGATACGATTTCATAGAGGAGATTATATTTATACTGGATCTTGGATACTAAAAGTTCGCTAGTTGCTGGGGGAGTAGGACAGGAAGGGGAGACGGAAAACCTGGCTCATTTGACACAGAATAAGAGCATGGGCTAAGGGTCAGAGAGAAACAAGGTATGGCATGTTCCCAGCATGGCAGGTGGTTGAAGTAGCTGGAAGTAGAAGGAGTGAGTCTGAAAGAGTAGGTATGGCCCAGATCACAGTCTCCAATAGTAACCTATGGATTTAGATTTTAGCCTGTAGATATAATTAAAGGGGACTCATTGAAGGGTATTAAAAATGGGTATGACACAGAGATGGGCATTTGGCACAGCAGTTAAGAGGCCAGTTAGGATGGTCATGTCGCATATCCGAGTGCCCAGGTTTGAGCCCTGGTTCTGCCCCCAATTCCCAGCTTCCTGCTGATGTACACCTTGCGAGACACCAGGTGATGCCTCAAGAGTTGGGTCCTTGCCACTCATGTGGGAGACCCAGATGGAGTTTCTGGCTCCTGGTTTCAATTTGGCCCAGACCTGGCTGGTGTAGGCATTTAGGAAGTGAATAAGTGGATGGAAAGCCAGTTTCTCTTTCTCTGTCTTTCAAATTAAATAAAGGAAAATTTAAAAAAGAAAGAAAGCTGCTTAATCAAATGGGCACAACATAATGAGCTGTCTGTCAGTGTAGAGAACAGATTTCAGGACTAGGAGAAACTGGAGGCAAGGAGATTAGGAGACTCTTATAGTCTAGGTGAGAGAGAATGAAAGCATGGGTCAGGGAGGGATAGCAGACACGGGGAAAAGTGAAATTGAACCTGGAAATATTTTCTACCTTCCATACCTTACCTAGAAGGTAAATTTCAGGCTCGTCAAACAATTGGGCAATTTTTTTCCCCAAACATGTCCTATTTAAGTATTTTATTACCTGAAGTACTAGGCCAGAAAGTAATTCCATGTTTTCAGCCTTTGTTGAGCTATTTAGAAACATCTAAAGCAGAATCCATAGATGGTTGTGACTAATTAAAAATATGGAATGAGGAGCCAAAGAATACTTCAGGGTTTGGGGCTTGTGTGACTGAGTAGGTCTGGACTTGAGCGAGTGGGGAAGGTGCTGTCTGGACATGTTGATGCATGAGGTGCTGTGAGACACCCAAGTGGAGCCATCTGGGAGGCAACTGGATACATGGGCCTGCAGCCCAGGAAAGAGATCTAGGATGACAATGATGATTTGGGAGTTGCCGACTTGGAGACAGAAGTGAAGCTATGGGGCAGATGAGATCACCCAAGACAGAGTGTGAAGGGAGAATAAACAGTGAGGACAGAACCCTAAGGAAGATCAACTTTAAGGAGTTAGCAGGGCAGAAAGAACCCATAAAGGAGACCAAGAAGAAGAGCAATAAGATGTGGGAGATGGAGAGCAAGAGTGTGATAGGAGGAAAAAAGCAGAAAACAAGTGCAGAGTCCACAAAGAGGTAGATCTACCCCAAAGAACATATAAAATGGCCAACAAGCATGTGAAAAGATGCTCAACATCCTTAGTTGTTAGGTAAATGCAAATCAAAACCACAATGAGCTATTACTTTATACCCACTATTTTTAAATGAAAAATAGCAGGATGGGTAACATGGTATAGTGGGTTAAGCTGCCACTTGGGACACACACAAACCATAGTGGAAGGCCTGAGACCAACTTCCACCTCTGCTTTCAATCTAACCTCCTGCTAATGCACTTGGAAGGCAGCAGATGGTGGCGGTGGGGCGTGACAAGTACTTGAGACCCTGCCATCCACATGGGAGACCTGATGGAGTTCCTGGCTCCTGGCCCAGCCCAGGCTATTGCTGGCATTTGGGGAATGAATCAACAGATGGAATCTCTCTCTCTCCCTCTGTTTTTCTTTGTTGCTTGCCTTTCAAATAAATAAAGATGAATAAACAAACGCTTTTAAAAAAAACAAGTGTTGGCTAAGATGTGGAGAAATTTGAACCCTTATATAATGCTGTTGGGAATGTAAAATTGTATAGCCACCATAGAAAGAGTTTGGTTCCTCAAGAAGTTAAACATATAATTATCAATTGGCCCTGAAATTCCTCTATTAGGCATATACCCAAAAGAATTTAACCATGTTCAAAGAAAACAGTGGATACAGATGTTCATAGCATAGTACCATAGCCAGAAGGTAGAAACAATCCAACTGCAAATGCCCATCAGTGGATGAATGATATATAATACACACAATGGAGTATTATTCAGCCATAAAAAGGAATGAAATACTTACACATGCTGTAGCATGGATAAACTTTGAAAAGATTGAAGTGAAAGAAGCCAGACACATAAGGCCAAATTTTATGATTCTTTTTATATAGACTATCCATAATAAATCCATAGAAACAGAAAGCAAATTAGTGATTGGCAAGTGATTGGGGGCAAGGGACATTAGGGAATAACTACTAATGCTTATAGTTTCTTTTTGTTTTTATTTTTTATTTTTATTTTTTTTTATTTTTGACAGGTGGAGTGGACAGTGAGAGAGAGACAGAGAGAAAGGTCTTCCTTTTGCCGTTGGTTCACCCTCCAATGGCCGCCGCGGCTGGCGCGCTGCGACCGGCGCACCGCGCTGATCCGATGGCAGGAGCCAAGTGCTTCCTCCTGGTCTCCCATGGGGTGCAGGGCCCAAGCACTTGGGCCATCCTCCACTGCACTCCCGGGCCATAGCAGAGAGCTGGCCTGGAAGAGGGGCAACCGGGACAGGATCAGTGCCCCGACTGGGACTAGAACCCGGGGCTGGCGCCGCAAGGCAGAGGATTAGCCTAGTGAGCTGCGGCGCTGACTATAGTTTCTTTTTGGATTGATGAAAATGTTCTGAACTTATGGTGATGATTGCGCAACTTATTCAATATCTACTAAAAATGACTGAGTTTTATACTTTTAAAAGGTTTAATTGTATGACATATGCATTCCACTACAGTAAAACTTCTCCAGAAAAAAAAAATGTCCTGATTGGAGTTTGTCAGTAAAGTGGATGGTGGTGTCATTTTCCAGGGCAGAGCAGATGGTGAGAAATGTGGAAATAAATAGATTAATTCAACAGGTCAAGGATCAGGCACCACTTAAGTGGAGATGTGAATGAGAGGGGGAAAAAGCATAAGGTCTTTTTTGTTGTTGAGGAGGGAGGGAGGGAGAGAGAGACAGACAGACAGACAGACAGAGACCTAAGGTTGAAATGGAACTGAAGGGAGAGAGTTGCCAAGCGCTGGAACAGAGGTGGGGGTGGAAGCTGGGGGTTGGGATAGGCTCACCAGGAAGAGGCAGAGGAGATGATGAGAAAGCTCAGGTGCAAACTCTGCAAAAAAATAGTTAAGGTGTTGGAGGAGAAACACTGTTATGAGGAGACCAAGAAGGAATAGGCTGAGTGGTAGGGGGAAGGAGAAGGGACAGTGACAAAGTGTCAGCAGTGAGAAAGTTGAACAGGATGAGGGAAACACGAGAAGTCATGTGTGCTTTTGAGAGAGGGAGCCTGCTCCCTGTCCTGGATCCAGGGGAGATGGAGAAGTTGTAGCTCAGGGACTCAGGCCATCTCCTTTCTAGGCCCTGCTGCATCATTCTTGTGGCCCAATCTCTTCCTCCTCCCAAGCTCTAGGCACTGTTTCCCTGTGATCTTGGCCTTTAGCTCAGTGATTGCTGGGGGGGTCTCTGTATTATGCTGGCTCCCATCAAGCTTTGTGTCACGTTTGCTGACAGTTAGCTGAACTACCTGAGACCGGCTACCTGCCACTGCATGCCATAGCACATGGCTTGAGCCTCAGGACACTGGTGTGGTGTCCCCTTCTATTGCTGTATTTGTTCTCACACCCCACCCCACCTTCCCTCCTTCTTCCCTTCTTTTTTCCTATCTTCCTAGAATACATATTTCTTTTTTTGTTTCATTATAATATCTATTTTTTAAAAGCTCAGATGCAGAAAACAACATAAAACAAAGCCATGGCTCAGTTCTAACCTTCGAACTACAACCCAGGATGTGAAATAGGACTTGTCAGCTACCCCAGAAGCTCTTCTGTCTGCCCCATCCCAGTTATAGCCCGTCTCTTCCCCTAAATGTAAATCACTGGAGTCTGCCCTTGTATACAGGTGATGACAGAATCTCCATTTATTGAGCAATTATTTCATGCCAGGGTGGCTGTACTAAGCATGCTTCTTGCGTGTTATCTCATTAAATCTTCACAGCAATCCCCTGAAATAGGCACTGTTTTTTTTTTAAACAGGCAGAGTGGACAGTGAGAGAGAGAGACAGAGGGAAAGGTCTTCCTTTGCCGTTGGTTCACCCTCCAATGGCTGCCGCGGCCGGCGCACCGTGCTGATCCGACGGCAGGAGCCAGGTGCTTCTCCTGGTCTCCCATGGGGTGCAGGGCCCAAGGACTTGGGCCATCCTCCACTGCCCTCCCAGGCCACAGTAGAGAGCTGGCCTGGAAGAGGAGCAACTGGGACAGAATCCGGCACCCCGACCGGGACTAGAACCCAGTGTGCCGGCGCCGCAAGGCAGAGGATTAGCCTAGTGAGCTGCGGCGCCGGCCCAGGCACTGTCTTAATAGCCATTTTGGAATTGCAGAAGTTGAGCATGGGAACATATAGCAATTTGTCCAAGGTCACATACAAAAGCCAGAACTGTAGCCGTGGTGTGTTTCACTTCCTCCCATGCCAGGCAGCACCTCCGAGCTGAGATCTGAACGAGGTCTCATGGAAGAGGCTGTCTGCCTGAGCTTGTGGGGATAACAGTTGTCATAGAACTCAATCCAGTGGCCTCCCCAGCAGGAAAATAGTAAAACTGGAGCAGCCATGCCTCACCGGCAAGGAAGCTCCATGAGGTGGGCTCTTGACTCTCACCAAGCCTTTTTTGGATTCCTCAGAAAGACAGAAAGCAACTTCACACACACACACACACACACACACACACCCCACCAACACATTTGCAACTGCCTGTACATTCTCCTTGTCATCTGATGCTAACGTCTCTCCATAACCCAATGGGAAAATAAACAGTGAATGGCCACACCAGTTAAACTGTTTAATTACGTAGGTTAGGAAGAATGACATTTGTATACATTCCCAGGAGACATGGATTAAAGAAATGACCTTTCCCTCGGTGTGAAATTAATTTGTCGTGTATCGGCGCTCTGATCACTTCAATTGGGCCATGCATTTCGTTGCCCTGATATTTATGGCAGAGACTGGAGACGAAGCTGAATGAAGCTCCATCTTCGGCTGCATTGATTTGTATATTAGCATTTTTGAAAACATCACCCTCTGAAATATATTTTCAAAGAAATCTCTCTTCCTGTAGCCATTCCTTGTACTTTGTGGCTTTATTCTAATGTAAATGTATCTGAAGACATTAAAGGAACAAGAAAACAGTGTTTGCTATGAGTCACAGAGTGGAAAAAATGCCCACAGTCCAGTAAGGGCTGTTCAAGAGATATAGGAGCATCATTTATGGCACTGGTGCTCTTTCTGTAATTAGAAAAAACATCTGGAACTAGCAAACAGTCATGGGACCAAATGTCAGGTGTCATATTGTGAGAGCTTTATTGATTACTAATTAGTAAACGTCATTAATTCTTAATTAACTTCATTATAATGTTTCTCTCGGGGAGCATTTGGGCTGTTAGTCAAAACACAAACACATTCAGATTGTACTCTTCCTCTTAAGTGTTATTTCAGAATGAATCATGGGTACATTTCTATAGTAGTCAGAATGTTCAAAACATTTTAAAGTGCACGAACAAACTCAACTTCTATTTATTTAGGTTCAGGGAACTCTTGGCTGATTTTTCTTTCTTCAATACAGAAAAATCTTTTCTGTATTGAAAAATCTGTAAAAATTGGTTCTCTTTGGAATCTTATGTTAAGAAAAATTAAATCTATTTTCATTTTATCTGAAAGTCAGACACAGAGCGATCTCCCATTCAGTGACTCAACGCTCAAATGCCCCAGCAACAAAGGCTGGGCCTGACTGAAACCAGGAGCTTGGAACCCAATCTGAGTCTCCCACATGAATGGCAGGGAGCTAAGTACTTCAACCGTCGCCTGCTGCCCTCCAGGATAAGCATTAGCAGGAAATGGGATAGGAAGCAAAGCCAGGACATGGACCAGGCACTCTGATATGGCAGGTGTCTCCAGCAGGGTGTTGACCCCTGTGCAAGATGCCCATCCCAACGTCTGAATTGTAAGGGAAGCACGTGGAGTGACAAGCTCCTGGAGCTTCAAGTTTCAGAAGGAGAGAGAGCAGTGATGAAGCAATATTGTTCCTCTGATGTCCCACTGAGCAACACCAGCCTCCACCAAGGACAGGAAGGTTCACAATTTTCAGCCTAACGGGTTTGGCCCTGTGGTTTGAATTTTCTAAAATAAAATGCTTTTTTTAGGGGATAAAAGTCACCAAAGAAAATCTACATGACGTAGCACTGAAAGAGGAAAAACTCCAATAGATTCTCCATAGGCCAGAGTGGTGAAATAAGATCGGATGTTTATTTTGAAAAGGATCTAACTTTAAACAAAATATACTCGATTTGATTAACAGAAACTTTCTAGACAACAAAATCACTAGCTGTATAAACATGCCAGGAGCTGTTCCTAGGCTTCTAACAGGAACCCCCTTACCTCAGCTGAGGGGAATGCCATTATGTTGCAACCAAAAAATCTGACACTTCCTAGGTTCTGCTTCCTTGCCTGCTACCTCCTACCCCCACTGTGGGCATGAGCACCCCCCTCAGTGTTTCTCCCAGGACACAATGCTGGCCTGCGATGGCTCCACATGCCAATATCTGGTTAGGAGCTGGACGCAGCCAGGCCTGGTTCTGTTACTTCTCAACTTCAAAGTCCCGATGTTCGTCTCAGATAATGACTTCAGAGCCAACCTATTGATCTGTTGGCCTGCGCTGAGTTCCCTAGGAGAATCTTGAAACGTTTCTTTCTTGGCTCTTTCTCTTCTCCCAAGATAGCCCGGGAGGTACAGAGTCGTTTTGTTTTCTTGTACATTCCCGGCTGAGCCCCCTTTCTCTCTGAGGACGGCTTCAGCTCTGTTATTCTTGGCTGGCCACAGAAAACTCAAATTCACCTTATTGTGATGTTGGCTCCTAGCTGCTGAGTTCCAGTTATAGTTTCCACACGAAACCAGTGCAGTGGTACCATGAGTTAGGTAGCTGTAAAAACACACAAAGAAGGTGCAAATTTGGTCATGTTTTATTCAAATAAGTCTGCCTGAAGTCTTCATTTTCCTCCCTTATGAGACCTGGCTCTTTTTTTTAAAGGTTACAGATTTCTCAGACACAGAACTCTGCCTTGAGCATCGGTTGGCTATTGGACAGCATCCTTTTCTCAAGACAACCAAGATTCAGGAAGCACTTCCTCTTTTCACGTTTGAAGATCACTGGGCCTTTGACAGTACTATGAGAGTGAATAGCTAAGTAGAGCTCAGTGTTGAGATCAAGCCTCACAGAAGAGTTTATCAGACTTGTGTAACGGCATGTTCACTTGGCTCTATGGGGGCATGGTAACCAAGTATAAATGATGCATGGTTAGTGAAAATGGCAGTGACTGGTCAAATTTCAAGATAGCCAACATAAGTGTTCCAGGAAGAAAACTCCGGAAGGTGGAGAGGAAGTCAGTTGTCCTTAGTCCTTTCCTGGAGGAGGTCAGTCATTGCTCTGGTGACATCCTACACAAGCCTTCCTTCCATCAGGATAACTGAGGCCAGACCTGCCAATGTCCTAGGGTCTATGTCGCCTTACATCAAATTGTCCCAGAACCCCAGGGATTGGTGAGTCTGTCAATAGGTTCTCTTGGCATGCCTGTCCAACATGCTGGTCCTCCTGGCTCTTAAGCTAGTCTTTAGTGGGAACTTAGAAGGGCTTTTTCTTTCACCTAAATTTTTTTGCCTCATCTTCCTCCATTTCAGCCAGAGGAAGGGACTGGGTTGGAAGTGAGATGTCAAAAGATGCTTATCCTCTGTCTTCCTCCATCCTGATCTCCCAGGGTTGCATTATATGAGGGTACATTAAAAGGTTCATGGGAAAATGGAATTAAAAATATCTTCATTTTGGTACAAGGAAATTGAAATCCACGAGTAGTTTTTTTTCATAACATGAATTTTTCAAGAACTTTTTGAATACCCCTTGTATACATGGATTTTGAAATGTTTTATATAAAAATAAAATTATCTTCTTATTCCATTTTCCCATGAAATTTTTAGAGTCCCCTTGTACAAGAAGGTAAAACCAACTGAAGGCTACGGTTTAAGTATCAGTCCTCAACCGTGGCTACACAATGGAATCATCTGAGTGGGGAGCTTTTAAACATGTTCATACCTGGGTCTCCTCCTCACAGATTCTGATCTAACTGTTCTGGGTCATGGCTTCCACATTGGGAGTTTTTTTTTTTTTTAAGATTTGTTTATGTATTTGCGAGGCAAATACAGAGAGAGAGGGAAAGAGAGAGAGAGAGAGAGAGAGAGAGAGAGAGAGAGAGAGAGAGATATCTTCTATGTGCTGGTTTGCTCCCCAAATGGTTGGGGCTGGGCTAATTAGGAGCCAGGAGCTTCTGCAGGGTCTCCTATGTGGGTGCAAGGGCCCAAACACTTGGGCCATCTTCCGTTTTTCCAGGCACATTAGCAGATAGTTGAAGTGGAAGTGGTGCCCATATGGGATACCGGTGCTGCAGGCAGCAGCTTTACCTGCTACACCACAGCACTGGCCCCACATTGAGAGTTTTAAAAGTCTACCAGGTTAAAATAAAATTCAGCTAAGGGCAAAGGGAAGGTTTATAGCTAATAAGTTTATGCAAAAGTACTTTCAGATGATTGTTTTCTGAACCACTCACCAGGAAGATTTGAGAAATAATCAAAGACAAGTCTCATGGAGTTCACTCTTGCCAATGAGTGTGATAGGAGGACTTTATCCTGCCACAAAGTATTTCAACATTCTATAGTTGTCTAGTAAATTTCTGTGACTTGAGATCAATCCAGTTTCTTCCATGCGACCCCAGGATTCCTGGACTCTAAAGGCTCACCTTAGGGAACTGAGGCCTCTGCTGGTTCTATTGTTCTCCCTTCTTTGGTATATCATGGAGGGAATAGACAGCATCTTATTGGTCAGGGAGGGAGCTTGCTTGAAATTGAGGGGCATCCATCCTGTATTAGTTTCCTAATGATCTAAGAAGTTACTACAAACATTGTGGTTTAAAAGCCACAGAAATTTATTCTCCACACTTCTAGAGTCCAAGTCCAAAGTCAGTACTAGTGGCCCCAAATCAAGAGGTCACGAGGGCTTCATTCCCTCTGGAGACTCTAAAGAAACATCTCTTCCTTCTTCCCGCCCTGGTTGCTTCCAGCATTCCTCAGCTTGTGGCCACGTCACTTCAATCTACTCCCAAGGTCACATTGCCTCCTCCTCTTCTGTCTGTCCAATCTCTCTTTCTCTCTTAGAGACTTTGAATTGCCTTTAGGGCTCACCCAGATAATCCACAATGATCCTCCCATCTCAATATCCTCAATTTATTAACATCTGCAAAGATCTTGTTTGCAAATAAGGTAACATTAATAAATTCTGAGCATTGGGATGGAGGATGTTGGATGGCCACATGTCGGCCCACAAGACCTTCTGGGAGGTCATGGTCATGGATTGGGGGTGAGCCAGTCCTATCAGTGGAGCATGTTCTCAAGAGGTTGTTAAAGCCTGGAGAAGGAAGCAGGGTGGAGGCCTGAGGGCTGGAAAGATTAGGAGTAAAGGCGAAGCCTGGACAATTGTGCAAGCAGTTGAAGCTGGGAGTTGTGTAGGAGGTGGAGAGGAGTTGTTGCCTAAGGCTGGGTTGGTGCCTGTTTCTGGCACTTGCTTTCATGGGCCTCAGAGGAGAAGCAGCCTCATCAGAGCAGGCTTGATGAGTCGTTCCAGCATGTGTGGAGAGGGCAGTAGAGAGCCCACTTGCACCGTGAGCTGATGGAGGATGACCTCACACTGACATTTCACCTTTGACCTTAAGAGGGGCTGATCCTGCCACTGACAGACCTGCTCGGAGTTCCTTTGTACCCCATCCCTTCTTATGATGCCACCCATGGCCTTTGTGCCTTAGCATCCCCTTGTCTCTAACTCTGATTCTCTAAGGTCATATTTTTGGGGCAAAAATTCAGGACTGGCTTGGACTGCCAATCCCGTGGTTTTTTACCAGAAGGTTTCCTTCTTTGTAAAACAGAAGATGGGCTCAGCATCAAGCATTCTGTGGAAACATTTTGTGTTTCTAGACTTTGTAATGCTTCCAGTGATCACTATAATACATTGGGGGAGTGCTGGTCAAAATAAGCTTGTTTTTTTTTTTTCTTTACTTTTGGCTTCCTTACAGTCATGAATATGTGTTGCAAAACTGAACGCTAATATCACATTGAATCTATATTATCATTTCCAAATTATCAGAAGGACCAGATAGCACCTAGTTCTTGGCTAAACCACAAAACTCGTGCTAACAGCCGAGCTGAAAACCTAACAATTCGGAGAAGCACTTTTATGCTTCTTGGCTCTGGCCTTGACTTTGGATAAAAGGAAGAAGAGGTGTTATTTCTAAATGCCACCATCTTACTGTGTTAGGTGGGGCTGTGTAAGAGAGACTGAACCAAGGCCTCTTATTTTGAAAACTTGGAGTTAGAGATGCCACTTGCCATACGTGCAGCTGGCAGCTCACCCACATATTTACCCAAGCGCTCAATGTGCCCGGGCAGAGCACAAGGAAAAGGAATGCCCACGTTGGGCAGGGAAAGTACTTTTGCCGTTCAGAAGTCGCCTTTGCAGATTAGGAGCCCAGGCCTACAAAGGCTGCTCTCTGCAGTGTGATTTCCCACAGGGAGAACAACAGGGCACCTGGAAAATCAGTGTTTGAACCCTGTGCTCACTGAGGCAAATGGCCAGGGCTGCAACGGAGCCAGAGTGAACATCAGAGAGAACCAAGCGCAAATTTGCAAACTGGTGGCCACTCAGGTGGGTTCATCATGTCAGAGTTTCCTTTGAGCCAGATACATATTGCTTTCAGCTTTAAATTAGTTGCCAGCATTTAAAATCCATATATTTGGCTTCTAGAGGGAAATGAGAATTTGGGCACCAAAGGCCCGACTTAGCCTTCGACAATGAGCTGGGCTGGCCACCCGCTGTTCCCTTGAGACGGGCCATGCATTCTCCAATATACCACAGTCATTCCTTGGCCTGCTGTGCTTCACATATTGAGGTTGCTTGCAGGGTCCCAGTTAACACTTGAATTTGAAACCTCTGCCACGGTTCAAACCCCTTCCTGAACTTATATGGCCTTTATCATGGATACTGGGTTCCCAGAACAGCAGAGTAGAACGGACAGAGCATGACCTTGGAGGTGGAGGACTGCTGTCTAAACCTGGCCCTGCCACTTAGCTCACTGTATGACTTTTTTTTTTTGACAGGCAGAGTGGACAGTGAGAGAGAGAGAGAGACAGAGAGAAAGGTCTTCCTTTTCCGCTGGTTCACTCCCCAATGGCCGCTGTGGCTGGCGTGCTGTGGCCGGCGCACCGTGCTGATCTGAAGCCTGGAGCCAGGTGCTTCTCCTGGTCTCCCATGCGGGTGCAGGGTCCAAGGACCTGGGCCATCCTCCACTGCACTCCCGGGCCACAGCAGAGAGTTGGACTGGAAGAGGGGCAACCGGGACAGAATCCGGTACCCCGACCGGGACTAGAACCCGGTGTGCCAGCACCACAGGCGGAGGATTAGCCTAGTGAGGCGCGGTGCCAGCCACTGTATGACTTTGATCCAATAAATTCCCTCCTATATAAAAAGCACAACCAGAGCACGGCTTACATGAGATGATGTGCCTGACAGCACTTGGCATGGACTCAGTAACTAGCAACTGCTCAGTAGCTCTCATTGTGTTCATTGTTCTCCCTGCTTTGATCCAGCTCCGGCCCAGCCATGGTGAGCATTTGAGACATGGATTAAGAGGACGTGAGACCTCTGTCTACCTGGCAACAAAGTGGCCTGGAGCAATGGAGAGAGTTCAGTAGATTTTAGTATGTTCAAAGAATCATTCAACAGTGGCAGGTGTTGTGGTATAGAGGGTTAAGCCACCGCTTGCTATGAAAGCATCCTATCTTGGAGTGATAGTTCAAGTCCTGCCTACTTTGCTTCTGATCCAGTTCCCTGCTAATGCGCCTGAAAGGTAGCAGATGATGGCCCGAGTAATTGGGCCACTGTCAACCACATGGGAGATCAGGTTGGAGTTCCTGGCTCCTGGCTTCAATCTGGCCCAGCTGTGGTTGCTGTAGCTGCTGTAGCCATTTGGTGAGTGAACTTGCAGATGGGAAATCTCTCTCTCTCTCTCTCTCTCTCTCTCTCTCTCTCCAACACTCTGCCTTTCAAATTGATCAACCTTAAAAAAATTGTTCAACCATTCCCTACTATCTAATTTTGTAAAATTTCAACACTCTCCCCAACAAAGCAACTTGTACTTATTAGTTGCATTTCCTCCACAGTGAGCCCCGTACTTCAGCCCTAGGTACCCAGTAATTAATTTTCAGTCTCTACAGCTTTATCTGTTTTGCACTGTAACATGGGTGCAATCATATAGCAGGTGGCTGTTGGTAACTGGTTTCTTCCCCTTAGCATGTTTTCAAGGTTCAGTGATGCTGTGGTATATGTTAGTACTTTATTCTTTTCTATGGCTAAATAATATTCCACTGTACAGATAAATTATATTTTGGCTAATCTTTTCATAGAATGGGCTGTTTCCATTCTTGGGTTGTTTCCACCTTTTGGCTCTTATGCATAACCCTGCAAATAATATTCATGTACAAGTCTGTTTCTTTTTAGGTATATACTTTGTTTTTCTAAGCAGCATTATTGAGGTACAATTAATGTATCATACACTTCACCCATGTAAAGTGTACAATTCAATGGCTTAGGGTATATTACATTATTAATTTTTTAAAAATCTGGTAAAAGGACCAGCATTGTGGCTTAATGGGTTAAGTTGCTGCCTGCAATGGTGGCATTGCATGCGAATGCTGGTTTGAGTCCAAGCAGCTTCACTTCTGATCCAACTCACTGCTAATGCACCTGGGAAAAGAGCACTGGAGGATGGCCCAAGTCCTTGGGCCCCTGCACCCATGTGGGAGACCTGGAAGAAGCTCCTGGCTTTGGCCTGGCCTAGCCATGCCTGTTGCAGCCATCTGGGGAGTGAACCAGTGGATAGAAGTCCTCTGTCTTCTCTCTTTCTGTAACTCTGCCTTTCAAATAGGTAAAATTAATCTTTAAAAAAAATTGTGGTAAAGTACATGTAATATAAATCTTACCATTTTTACCACTTCCAAGTGTAAAATTTTGTGTGCTTAATTACACAATATTGTGCAGAAATCACTATGTATTTGAAAAGTTTCATCATTCCACATGGAAAGTATGGAACCATTAACAATAACTTCCTGCTCTCCTTCCTTCCTCCCTACCATTGGTAACATGTAATCCACGTTTTGTCTCTGTGGCTTTGTCCATCTAGACACTTCACATAGGTGGAATCATAGTATTTGTATTTGTACCTCTGTGTCTTCCCTCGCCTGGCATAATGTTTTACAAATTCATCCATGTGGTAGCATGTATGAGAACCTTTTTCATTTTATAGCTGAATACTATTCCACTGTATGACTATACTCATTTTGTTTGCTCATATGTTGATGGACATTTGATTTGATTCTACCTTTTGGTTACTGTGAATCATGCTGCAATGAACATAGTTGTACAAGCATGTGTTCAAGTCCCTGTTTTAAATTCCTTGACATTTATACCTTGGAGTTGAATTGATGGGTCATGTGATAATTCTACATTTAACATTTTGAGGAACTGCTGGCTTGACTTCCAAGCAGCTGTGCACTTTTACATTCCCACCAGCAATGTGCTCCACTCCCGCACTATCACTTGTTATTTTCCAATGCTCTATTATAGTCATCCAAGTGGGTGTGAAATGATATCTCCATGAGGTTTTGATTTGCATTTCCCTAGTCATGATGGTGGTGCTGAGCATCTTTCTTTTAAATGTTTATCATTTTGTTTTTTCATTGTCTTTATAATTTTTATTTAAAAATTTTTAGTTTCTATCAGATTCGATATAGTTTGTAGATACTGTTCTAAGAGTGTAATGGTATTCACTTCCCTCCCCCCCATCTCTCCCTCCCTCCCCATCTCTCCCTCCAACCTTCCCTCCCTCCATCTCCCTTTCTTTTTTTAGTTTTTGAGATAACATTTTAAATTTGTATCACAGTAAAATGTAATGCTTCACCAAAGAAGTCGAATAAGTAAAAAGCAAAAAGACCTAGTTTAGTGGGAATATAGGCAATGACTATAAACAATAAAGAAATAGAAAAATGACAATTTCTCCCATATACAGTCAATTTGATGTAATCACAGATCATTGAAATTGTAGTAGAAGTATCACATTCTTAACCATCGGTTGACAAAGGTATAGAAGAAAGTTTTACAAATCTATATTTGGAGCCATACAGATGCATATGAGCCTTTCTTTTCTTTTTTGTTTAATATTAGCTCACACATATAAGGGAGAATATGCATTATTTGTCTTTCTCTGGCTCATTTCACTCAACATGATGTCTTCCAGTTGCATCCATTTTGATGCAAATGGTAGAACTTGATTCTTTTTTATAGCTGAATAATATTCCATTGTGTATATATACCACATTTTCTTCATTCATCTTATGATGGACACCTTGGTTGATTCTAAATTTTGGTTATTCTGAACAGCGCTGCTATAAGCATGATGGTGCAGGTATCTCTTTGATAAAACATGTTCATGTCTTTTGGATATATACCCAGTAGGGGGATTGCTGGATCATATGGCAAGTCTACTTCTAGGTTTTTAAGAAATCTCCACACTGTTTTCACAGTGGCTGTGCTAATTTACATTCCCACCAACAATGTATAAGTGTTCCCCTTTGTTTACATTCTAGCCGGTATTTGTTATTCTTTGTGTTTTGGATTGTAGCTGTTCTGGCAGGGGTGAAGTGATATCTCATTGTGGTTTTTGATTTGCAATTCCCTGATGGCTAGTGATTTTGAGCATTTTTTCAGATATTTGTTGGCCCATTGTATTTCTTCTTTTGAAAACTGTTCAGGTCCTTTGCCCATTTCTTCGCTAGTTTTTTTTTTTTTTAGATCTATTTATTTATTTGAAAGTCAGAATTACAGAAAAAGAGGGGAAGAGAGAAATGGAGAGATCTTACATCTGCTGGTTCACTCCCCAGATGGCCACAAAGGCCAGGGTTAGGCCACGCCAAAGCCAGGAGCCAGGAGTTTGTTCCAGATCTCCTACATGGGTGACAGGGGCCCAATACTTGGGGCAATCCTCTACTGCATTTCCTAAGCATTAGCAGGGAGCTGGATTGGAAGTTGAACAGCTGGGACATGAACCAGCACTCACATGGAATGCCAGTGTTGCAGGCAATGGCTTTACCTGTTACAGCAAAACACTGGCCCTTGGTGGTGGTTGTTATTTTATTGCTATTGTTGAGATTTTTAAGTTGGTGACATATTCTGGATATTAACCTTTTTTTAGATAGGTAGCTCACAAACACTGTTTTTTTTTCCCATTCTGTTAGATGTCTTTTCAGTCTATTGTTCATTTCCTTGGCTATGCAGAAGCTTCTGAGTTTGATATAAGCTCATTTGTTTAGTTTTGCTTTTATTGCCTGTGCTTTGGGAGTCTTGTCCAAGAAGTTATCCCCTATACTATTGTCTTGGGTTGTTTCCCCTACATTATCTTCCATCAACCTTATAGTCTCAGGTATTAAATTTAGGTCTTTGATCCATCTTGAGTTGATTTTTGTTTATGGTTTGAGGTAGGGATCTAATTTAATTCTTCTGTATATACATCCAGTTTTGCCAACATCATTTGTTGAAGAGATTATCTTTATTCCACTGTGTGGTCTGAGCATTTTTGTCACAAATCAATTGGCTGTAGGTATGTGGATTAATCTCTGGGCTCTGTTCTGCTGCATTAATCTATGTAATGATTTTTATGACAGTGCCATGCTGTTTTAATTACTATCACTTTGTAGTATGACTTGAAGTCAGATATTGTGATGCCTCCCACTTGATTTTTCTTACTCAGGATCACCTTGGCTATTCTGGGTCTTTTGTGATTCCATATGAATTTTAGGATTTTTTTCTAATTCTGTAAAGAATGTCATTGGTTGCCATCTCACTAGTCCAAGTGATCAATTTCAGTTCACAGTTGATCACACTGATAGGTCTAAGAGTCAAAGAGATCACACAAACAAGACTAGTGTCTGCTAATACTAACCGATAGAATCAAAAAGGGAGAGAACGATTCAACATGGGAAGCGGGATACACAGCAGACTCATAGAATGGCAGATGTCCTAAATAGCACTCTGGCCTCAGAATCAGCCCTTAAGGCATTTGGATCTGGCTGAAGATCCCATGAGAGTATTTTAGGCATGGAAAGCAAAGACACTCTGGGGAAAAAAAAAAAACCTAACTGAAAGGTCTCTGCAAGTGAGATCCCAGTGGAAAGAATGGGGCCATCAAAGAAGGAGGTACCTTTCTCTGAAGGGAGGAGCGAACTTCCACTTTGACTATGACCCTTTCGGAATAAGATTGAAGTCGGCGAACTCAAAAGGCTTCCATAGCCTTGGCAACTCATGACTAGAGCCTAGGGAGATTACCGATGTCATAAAGAAGAGTGTCAAATTGTTAAGTCAACAACAGGAGTCACTGTGTACTTATGTCTCATGTGGGATCTGTCCTTAATGTGTTGTCCAATGTGAAGTGATGCTATAACTAGTACTAAAACAGTATTTTTACACTTTGTATTTCTGTGTGGGTGCAAACTGATGAAATCTTTACTTAGTATATACTGAATCGATCTTCTGTATATAATGATAATTGAAAATGAAAAAAAAAACCTTGTGTTAAATTGGAAATGGCATAGAAAATTAATTTTTAAAAAATATCATGTAGGATCTCTATCTTTAATGTGCTGTACACTGTTATTTAATGCTATAACTAGTACTCAAACAGTATTTTTCACTTTGTGTTGCTATGTGAGGGCAAACTGTTGAAATCTTTACTTAATATATACTAAACTGATCTTCTGTATATAAAGAGAATTGAAAATGAATCTTGATGTGAATGGAAAGGGAGAAGGAGTGGGAAAGGGGAGGGTTGTGGGTGGGAGGGAAGTTAAGGGGGGGGGAAGCCATTGTAATTCATAAGCTATACTTTGGAAATTTATATTCATTAAATAAAAGTTAAAAAAGAATGTCATTGGTATTTTGATAGTGATTACACTGTATCTCTAGATTGATTAAGGTAGTATAGACACTTTCATTATATTCTTTTTTTTTTTTTTTAAAGATTTATTTATTTATTTGAAAGTTAGAGTTACACAGAGAAGGAGAGACAGAGAGAGGTCTTCCATTTGCTGGTTCACTCCCTAATTGGCCACAATGGCTGCAGCTGCGCTGATTGGAAGCCAGGAAACAGGAACTTCTTCAGGGTCTCCCACATGAGTGCAGGGGCCCAAGAAGTTAGGCCATCTTCTGCTTTCCCAGGCCATAGCAGAGAGCTGGATTGGAAGTGGAGCAGCTGGGACTCAAACAGGTGCCCATATGGGATGCCAAAACTGCAGGCGGCAGCTTTACCCACTACCCCACAGTGCCAGTCTGTTTAAATAAAATTTAAAAATTATCAAATATTGATGAAAGAAATCATGAAGGACACAAAAAAATGGAAAGGTAACCCTTGTTCATGGATTGGAAGAATATAATGAAAGAGGCTTGCTGGGAAAGCAGTAGAAGATGGCCCAAGCCCTTGGGCCCCTGCACCCACATGGGAGACCTGGAAGAGGCTCCTGGCTCCTGGCTACGGATCAGCTCAGCTCCAACCATTGCAGCCATTTGGGGAGTGAACCAGTGGATGGAAGACTTCTCTTTATCTCTGCCTCTGCCTATCTGTAACTCTGCTTTTCAAATAAATAAATCTTTAAAAAAGAATATAATGAAAGGGCCCGACACTGTGGTGTTACAGGTAAAGCCACCACCTGCAGTGCTGGCATCCCATATGGGCACCGGTTCTAGTCCCAGCTGTTCCTCTTCCAGTCCAGCTCTCTGCTACGGCCTGGGAAAGCAGAAGAAGATGGCCCAAGTCTTTGGGCCCCTACACTCACATGGGAGACCCTGAAGAAGCTCCTGGCTTTGGATCGGCGCAGCTCTGGCCGTTGTGACCAACTGGGGAGTGAATCAGTGGATGGGAGACCCCTCTTTCTCTCTGCCTCTCCTTCTCTCTCTGTGTAACTCTTTCAAGTAAAATAAATCCTTAAAAAATTTTTTATGGGGCCAGCGCCGTGGCTCAACGGGCTAATCCTCCGCCTTGCGGCGCCGGCACACCGGATTCTAGTCCCAGTTGGGGCTCCGGATTCTGTCCCGGTTGCCCCTCTTCCAGGCCAGCTCTCTGCTGTGGCCAGGGAGTGCAGAGGAGGATGGCCCAAGTACTTGGGCCCTGCTCCCCATGGGAGACCAGGATAAGCACCTGGCTCTTGCCAACGGATCAGTGCGGTGCGCTGGCCGCAGTGCGCCAGCCGCGGTGGCCATTGGAGGGTGAACCAATGGCAAAAGGAAGACCTTTCTCTCTGTCTCTCTCTCTCTCTCTCACTGTCCACTCTGCCTGTCTAAAAAAAATTTTTTTTATGGTATGGAATTTTATGTATTTAGATAATTTTCATTGTAGAGATCTTTCACTTCTTTAGTTAAATTTATTTCCAAATATTTGATTTTTTTTGGTGGCCATCAAAAGTGGAATTTCTTGATTTCTCTTTCAGTAAGTTCATCATTAGCATATAAAAAGCTGCTGTTTTTGTATGTTTATTTTGGAACTGGCAACTTTTCTGAATTAGTTGATCAATTCTAATAGCTTTTTGGTGGAGTGTTTAGGTTTTTCTGTGTACATCATGTTGTCTACAAATATAATTTGATTTCTGCTTTTCAATTTTGATGCCCTTTATTTCCTTCTCCTTCAAAATTGCTCTTTTTTCAAGATTTACTTATTTGAAAGAGTTACACAGAGAGAGAAGGAGAGGCAGAGAGAGGGAGGGGGTCTTCCATCCACTGGTTCACTCCCCAGATTGCCGCAATGGCCGGAGCTGTGTGGACCCAAAGGCAGGAGCCAGGAGCTTCTTCCAGATCTCCCATGTGGGTGCAGGGACCCAAGCACTTGGGCCATATTCCACTGCTTTCCCAGGCCACAGGAGAGAGCTGGATTGGAAGAAAAGCAGCCAGGACTTGAACCAGCACCCATATGGGATGCCGGCACTGCAGGCGGCAGCTTTACCCACTACGCCACAGCGCCGGCCCTCCTAATTGCTCTTTCTAAAAATTCAGTTACTATATTGAATAAGACTGGTGAAAATGGACATCATTGACTTGTTCCAGATCTGAGGGGAAATACTTTCAGCTTTTTCTCATTCAGTATGATATTGGTGTTTGTTTGTCATATATAGCGTTTATAATTTTGAGGTATGTTCCTTCTATACCATTTTTGTAGAGAGTTTTTATCATAAAGGGGTATTGAATGTTATCAGATGCTTTCTCTGTATATATTGTGGTGACCATATGTTTTTTTTGTAATTCTTTGATGTGATTTTTTTAAAGATTTATTTATTTGAGAGGCAGAACTACAGAGAGAGGGAAAGACAGAGGTCCTCCATCTGCTGGTTCATTCCCCCAGATGGTTACAGTAGTCAGAGCTGGGCAAATCCAGGACCAGGAGCTTCCTCAGGGTCTCCCACGTGGGTGCAGGGGCCCGAGAACTTGGGGCATCTTCCACTGCCCTCGCAGGCCACCA
Source organism: Lepus europaeus (assembly GCF_033115175.1). Lineage (NCBI taxonomy): Eukaryota > Metazoa > Chordata > Mammalia > Lagomorpha > Leporidae > Lepus > Lepus europaeus. The sequence goes on along the minus strand of NC_084850.1, from coordinate 22,742,662 downwards.
GCACAGAGCTGGATTGGAAATGGAGTAGCAGAGACCTAAACCGGCACCATTTTAATGTAATTAGTGACACGGATTTTTGAATGCTGAACCACTCTTGCCTTTCTGGGATAAAACCCACCTGATTATGATGTATGATCTTTTTGATGTGGTTTTGGATTTAGTTTGTTAGTATTTTGTTGAGAATCTTTGCATCTGTGTTCATTAAGGATATAGGTCTATAGTTTTCTTTACATGTCATGTCTTTGGTTTTTGCATCAAAAGTGATGCTGGCCTCATGAAAATTGTTTGGCAGAGTTCCATCCTGTTCAGTATTTTGTAATAGTTTGGAAAGTACAGGAGTTGGTTCCTCTTTGAATGTTTTGTATAATTCAGTAGTAAGTTCATTAGGTCCTGAATTTTTGCTTAATGGAAGTCTTGTGATTACTGCTTCGTTATCATTGCTTGTCATGGTTCTGTTTAGATGGTCTGCATCTTCTTTGTTTAATCTTTGTAGGTTATATGTATCCAGGAATTAATCCATTTCTTTGAGGTTTTGTAGTTTATTAGCGTATAGTTTTTCAAAGTAGTTTCTTATGATCTTTTGTGTTTTGGTAGTGTCAGTTGTAATATCATCTGTTTATCTCTAGTTTTATTTATTTGAATTTTCTCTTTTTTTCTTTGTTTGGCTAGAGGTTTATACATTTTGTTTATCTTCTTAAAAAAAACCCAACTTTTGGCTAGCGCCGTGGCTCAACAGGCTATGGCCCAGGAGTGCAGTGGAGATGGCCCAAGTGCTTGGGCTCCGCACTCCATGAGGGACCAGGATAAGCACCTGGCTCCTGCCTTCAGGTCAGCGCGGTGCGCCAGCCACAGCGCACTGGCTGCGGCAGCCATTAGAGGGTGAACCAACGGCAAAAGGAAGACCTTTCTCTCTCTCTCTCTCTCACTGTCCACGCTGCCTGTCCAAAAAAAAAAAAAAAAAAAAAGATTTATTAAAGAAAGAAAAAAAAACCCCAACTTTTACTTATCCTATGTTTTTTTTAGCTACAATTTAATTTATTTCTGATATGATCTTTTTATTTCTTGCCTCCTGCTGACTTGGGGTTTGGTTTGTTCTTGCCTTTCTAATTCTTCAAGATGCATCATTAGATCTTTGAGACATTTCTCTTTTTTTGATGTAAGTGCTTAATGCTATAAACTTCCCTCTTAATACTGTTTTTGCTGTATTCCACAAGTTTTGATATGTTGTGTTTTCATTTTTGTTTCAAGAAAGTTTATTTCCTTTTTAATTACTTCAATGACCCATTGATCATTCAGTAGCATGTTTAATTAACAAATATTTATTCTTGTTGTTGATTTCTAGAAAATGCTACATGTGCTGATGAGAAGAATGTGTATTCTGTAGCTGTTGGGTGAACTGTACTGTAAATGTCTCTGAAGTCCATTTGCTCAATAGTATGTTTAAACTCAGATGCATCTTTATGGATTTTCTGTCTGGACGATCTGTCCATTGATGAGAATGGGGTGTTGAATTTGCTCACTATCATTGTATTAGATGAAGTTTTTCTCTCTCTTTAAGTCTAAATACCCTTTAGGTCTAAATGCCCTTTAGGTATTTTCTGTATATATCTGGATTATCTTGTGTTTGGTGCATATATATTTATGATTGCTAGGTCATTTTGCTGAATTGAACCATTTATCAAAATGTCCTTCTTTATCTCTTTTTACTGTTTTTGACTTAAAGTCTGCTTTATCTGATATCTGGATAGCTATTCCTTCTTGTTTTTGGTTTTCATATTCCTGGTATATGTTTTTCTAGCCCTTCACTTTCAGTTTGTGTGTATCTTTATAAGTGAGTTTCTTGTAGGCAGCATATAGTGGGGTCTTGCTTTTTTCTCCATTCAACCAACCTAAGACTTTTGGCTGGAGAATTTAATCCATTTACATTCAAGGTTAATACTGATATATAATAACTAAGGCCTGTCATTTTGATGATTGGATACTGTTTCTACCTGCTCTGTTAGTGGATTTGATGGTGTCCTGTGTTTTCATGTTTACTTCTAATGCAGGATGCCCTTCAGAATTTTTTGCAAGGCTGGTCTGATGGTGGTGAATTCTCTGTTTTTGATTATCTGGAAAATACCTTATTTCTCCATCACTTTTTAAAAAAGATTTATTCATTTATTTGAAAAGCAGTCTTACTTAGAGGCGGAGGGAGGGAGGGAGAGAGAGAGAGAGAGAGTGAGTGAGAGTCTTCCATCCACTGGTTCACTCCCCAGATGGCCACAAGGGAGCCAGGAGATTCTTCTGGGTCTCCCACATGAGTGCAGGGGCCATCATATATTGCCCTCCCAGGCCATAGCAGAGAGCTGGATCAGAAGTGGAACAGCTGGGACTTGAACTGGTAACCCATATGGAATGCCAGCACTACAGGCGGAGGCTCTATACCACAGCACCAGCCCCTTTCCATCACTTTTTACTTTTATTTTTTTATTATTTTTTATTTTTTTAACTTTTATTTAATGAATATAAATTTCCAGTGTACAGCTAACGGATTACAATGGCTTCCCCCTCCCATAACTTCCCTCCCACCCGCAACCCTCCCCTCTCCCCTTCCATTTGCATCAAGATTCATTTTCAATTCTCTTTATATACAGAAGATCAATTTAGTAGAAAGATTTCAACAGTTTGCACCCACATAGAAACACAAAGTGAAACATACTGTTTGAGTACTAGTTATAGCATTAAATCAAAATGTACAGCACATTAAGGACAGAGATCCCACATGAGGAGCAAGTGCACAGTGGCTCCTGTTGTTGACCCAACAAATTGACACTCTAGTTTATGGTGCCAGTAACCACCCTAGGCTCTTGTCATGAGTTGCCAAGGCTATGGAAGCCTTCCAAGTTTGCCGACTCTGATCATATTTAGACAAGGTCATAAAAGACAGAGTGAGGATAGTAACCAATGATCCTAAGAGTGGCATTTACCAGGTTTGAACAATTATACAGCATTAAGTGGGGAAGAGGACCATCAGTACATACAGGTTGGGAGTAGAGCCATTGGTGGTAGAGGTTATGATTACAAAGGAATGAGGCCCAAGTATGCTAGACAGGGTCTAGAACAAAGGACAGAGTCATTATTAGAGGAGCTAAGAAAGGTGCTAAGCTACAAGTAATTTTTCGGATTGAGAGGCAAATGGAACCTGATAGAAGGGGCTTGATAATAATCTGGTGGGCTTTAGGCCTTGTAAGTTAAGAGGCCCAGACCTATCTATCTCTTCACATGGGGTATATCCTAAGGGAGGTGTGAACCTCCTAGGGGAAGGCACTCTGTTGACTCTCATTACTTGGCTGGTCTGGGAAGAGAGCTGGCCAGGTCAAGGCAGGTGGCATCTCTAACAAGAAATGTACAGTTCTGCCTGCAATGTTGCTGACCCTACTTGACCATACCCTCAGCTGCAGTGGTCACTTTGGAAGTTGGGCTGAGTGAAGGGCTTTTCAGCTTAGAGCCAATAAGATCTGTGGCTCTGACCTGGGCATCCTTCGACTCCAGGGCAGGTCCATTTCCAGTGATCCAACTCTTGGCAGAGCTGCCAGGGCTCTTCACAAGCTGACTTCTGCTGAAGCCCAGGCTTACCACATTGAAAGCCACTGCAGTGGACTGGCCTGTTGGGTCTCCTTGAGGGCAGATCACTGTACAGATCAGCCATTAATAGGCCTGCCACCCATTGCTTCTGATGCCTAGCTTTCATTTCTTTCTGGTTTGTGTTAAAGCAGACCAGAGGATGCAAGTCAAGGGAGTGCCCGTATCCCATCTCTAATCTTCGGTGGCCTGAACTACAAGTCTATAGTCACAGGCATGTTCTGTAGTATTTTTTCTAAGGTAGACAATGCCCATGAGGAAAATTATATTCTCACTTTAAAACTTTCTTTCCATTTTGTCTGAAAGGGAGGTTTTTTCTACTTACTGTATACTTCGCTGATGGTGAAGTAAATCTAGCTATGAGATTATTATTTAAGTTCTTATTTTGGCTATGCTATTACAGAAAAATGTTAGCCATCTCTTTTCGCTGGATATAATATTATTGGTTGAAAAGTTTTTTCTTGTAAGACCTTAAATATATCATCTCACTCTCTTCTGGCTCATAGAGTTTCCGCTGAGAAGTCTGATGTTAATCTAATTGGTTTTCCTTTATATGTAACTTAACGTTTTTTTCTTAATGTCTTTAGGATTCTCTTCTTTAATTTGTGATAATTTGACTACAATATGCTTTGGAGAAGATATTTTTTGATTGAGCCAGTTTGGGGTCCTCTGAGCATCTTGTATCTGGATGTCCTCGTCTTTTTTAAGACCCAGAAAATTTTCAACTATTATAACATTTAACATGTTCTAAACAATTTTCCCTTTTATTCTCCTTCAGAAATACCTATAATATGAATAGTTGGTCATTTACTGGTATCCTAGATTTCACATAATCTTTCTACATTCTTTTAATTATTTTCTCTTTATTTTTTGTCTGGGCTATTTCAAAAGTCTTGTCCTTGAGGTCAGAAATTCTTTGTTCTACTTTATCTATTCTGCTGTTAAAGCTCTCAATTGCATTTTTTCACTTCACTGATTGAGGATTTCATTTCCAAATTTTCTGTTTGGTTCTTAATGATTTCTTTCTCCTTAGTAATATTTTTATTCATGTCATTCATTGATTTCCTCATTTCTTTTATCTCTATGTAGTCTGTTTTTAAAAGATTTACTTATTTATTTGATAGGCAGAGTTAGAGAGAGTCTTCCATCTGCTGGTTCACTCCTCAAATGGCCACAATGGTTGGAGCTGTGCAAATCTGGAGCCAGGAGCTTCTTCCAGGTCTCCCACGGGGGTGAGGAGCCCAAGGACTTGGGCCATATTCTGTTTTCCCGGGCCAGGGAGAGAGCTGGATCAGATGTGGAGCAGCCGGGACTTGAACCGGCACCCATATGGGATACTGGCACTGCAGGCTCTTGCTTTATCCACTACACCACAGCCCTGACCACTATCTGTAGTCTCTTGATCACATTTAATTTTCTTACAATCATTATTTTGAATTTTATATCTGTCATTTCCTAGGTTTCCTTCAGTTCAGGATCTAATCCTGGAGGGTTATTGTGTTCTTTTGGATTTGTCATGCTACCTTGCTTTTTCATGTCTTCTGTGTCCCCATGTTGACTTCTGCATATCTGGTGTAATCATCCCTTCTTTATGGAATATATTTTATTGGAAAATAGATTATGGTTTAGCTCTAATTCAGGGTATCACTTGGCTTGTTGCTTTGGCTTTGGTTCTAATCTCTGAGTGATTTCTTTTGTCTTAACATGAACTATGTCTATATGTGACACAGTGGTCTAATCTGTAGTTTGTAGTGATAGAAGTGTGACTTTGAAATAAATGTGCTAGGGGCTGGCACTGTGGTGTAGCAGGGAAAGCCGTGGGCTGTAGTGCCAGCATCCCATATGGGTGCTGGTTCGAGTCCCAGCTGCTCTGCTTCCAATCCAGCTCTCTGCTATGGCCTGAGAAAGCAGTAGAAGATGGCCCAAGTCTTTGGGAGACCTGGAAGAAGCTCCTGGCCCCTGGCTTTGGATCAGCACAGCTCCGGCTGTTGTGGCCATCCAGGGAGTGAACCAGTGGATGGGAGACCTCTCTCTGCCTCTCCTCTGTGTAACTCTGACTTTCAAATAAAATCTTTATTAAAAAAATGTGCTTTTCCTAGGATGTGTATTTTCAGTGCATAGAGTTCTGTGTTAGTATCCCTGGAGGTTGTGATAGCCAGGACCTTGTTTTTGGTGCTGAGGGAGACAATGGGGGCGGTTCCCCTGCCGCGCTGGCAGACCTGAGGGATGCTGAGCCTTATGGCACCAATTGCTGTGGCTCTCAGACTGTGTGATGTGGATGGGCTGTTCTTCAGATCCTGCTAGGAGTGTCCAGCTGGTGCTGTGGCTATGATACCAACAGCCCTGGTTCTGGGACTAGGGGATGAGTAATGAATGTTCTGGTTTACATGATGACTAGAAGGTATACAGGATATTTTGGTCTGGCAGGTATGAGTCCAGAGAGGTGGAATGCAAGTAGAATCTTCCCAAAGTCCACCAAGTATATTCCAGTGGCACTGAGAATTTTAGAAGGAATTGTTACAGTCTTGGTATTACCAGGCATAGATCTTCCAGTGTGGGAGCAGACTTTTTAATTAATTAATTAAGGAATACAAATGTCATAAGTACAACTTTAGGAATATAGTGATTATAGTGATTCTTCCCACCATACCAGCTCTCCTACCCACACTCCCACCCCTCCACTTCCTACCTCTCCCCTTACCAGTTCCATTCTCCATTAAGATTCATTTTCAATTAACTTTGTACACAGAAGACCAACTCTACACTAAGTAAATATTTCAACAATTTGTGCACACACACGCACACACAAAACTGTTTTGGGGAAAAAGTATTACATTTAACTCTCATAATGCAACTCATTGAGGAAAGAGGTCCTGCATGTGGAGATAGTGCACGGTGACTCCTGTTGTTAATTTAACGATTAACACTCTTATGTATGATGTCAGTGACCACCCAAGGCCCTTGACATGAGCTGCCTAGGCTATGGAAGCCTTTTGAATCCACAATCTCCACCAGTATTTACACAAGGCCATAAGCAAAGTGGATGTTCTCTCTTCTTTTTAGAGGAAAGTACATCCTTCTTTGATGGCCACTTCTTTCTCCTGGGATCTCATTCACAGAGATCCTTCATGTAGAATATTTTTTGCTGCAGGGTCTTGGCTTTCCATGCCTGAAATGCCTTCATAGGCTTTTCAGCCAGACCAGGTAGCCTTAAGGGCTGATTCTGAGGTCAGAGTATTACTTAAAGTGATTGTCATTCTATGAGTCTGCTGTGTGGACTGCTTCCCATGTTAGAACATTCTCTCCTTTTTAATTCTATCTACTATAATTACCCCACACTTGATCCTATTTACATGGTCTTTTTAACACTTCATCCTATCTATATGTTCACTTTAACACTTAATATGATTACTTTAACACTTAAGATGGCATTTTTATCACCCAACGCAATGGGATTTGGGGTCCCATGAGAATTTTTAAAACTATACCCTTAGAAGTTCTTAGGAATGTGTGTAGAACTGTACAGCTTTACAGTTAGAAACTTCCTCCTCCCTCTCTTATTACCATTCTTATTTCTTACTGAAATCCATCTTCAATTGACTTTATACACATATGATTAACTATGTTAAGTAAAAAGTTCAACAAATAGTATGAAGAGAAAAAAAAAGGCCAAAAAAAGCTGTTCCTCTACAGTCAAGAAAAGGGCAGCTCAAGTCATCCCTTCTCAAAGTGCCAATTTCACTTTTGCAGATTTCGTTTTAGGTGCTCTATTTGTTCTCGTAGATCAGAGAGAACATATGGTGTTTGTCCCTTTGGGACTGGCTTATTTCACTAAGTATGTTTTGCAGATTCATCCATTTTGTTGAAAAAGACCAGATTTCATTTTTTTTACTGCTGTGTAGTATATTCCCTAGTGTACATACTCCATAATTTATTTATCTAGTCTTCAGTTGATGGGCATTTAGGTTGGTTTCATGTCTTAGCTATTGTGAATTGAGCTGCATAAACATGGGAGTGCAGATATCTCTTCAATTTACCGATTTCATTTTCCTTGGGTAAATTCCCAGGAGTGTGAAGGCTGAGTCATATGGTAGGTCTCTATTCAGATTTCTGAGGTATCTCCAAACTGATTTTCATAGTGGTTTGACCAGTTTACATTCTCAACAATAATGGATTAGTGTCCCTTTTCCCCCACATCCTCGCCAGCATTTGTTGTTTGTTGATTTCTGTATGAAAGCCATTTGAATGAGGGGTTAGGTGAAACCTCATTGTGGTTTTGATTTGTGTTTCCCTGATGGCTAGTGATTCTGAATACTTTTTTCATTTGTCTGTTGGCCATTTGGATTTCCTTTTTTGAAAAATGTTTAAGTCCTTTGCTCATCTCTTAAGTGGGTTGTTTGTTTTGTTGTGGAGTTTCTTGATCTTTTCATAGATTCTGGTTATTAATCCTTTGTTGGTTGTATAATTTGCAAATAATTTCTCCCATTCTGTTGGTTGCCTCTTCACTTTCTTGAGTGTTTCTTTTGGAGTACAGAAACTACTCAATTTGATGTAATTCCATTTGTTAATTTTCGCCTTGGCTGCCTGTGCCTCTGGGGTCTTTTCCAAGAAGTTTTTGCCTGTGCAGGGTTTCCTGTGTCTTGCAGGGTTTCCTCAATGTTATCTAATAATTTGATGGTGTTGTGTCATAGATTTAGATCTTTAATCCATTTTGAGTGGATTTTTGTGTAAGGTGTAAGGTAGGGGTCTTGCTTCGTATTCGTATTTCTGCATGTGGAAATCCAGTTTTCCTATCACTATTTGTTGAAGAGACTGTTCTTGCTCCAGGGATTGGTTTTAGTTGGTTGTAGATGCTTAGATTGATTTCTGGTGATACTAGTCTATTCCATTGGTCTATCCATCTGTTTTTGTAACAGCACAAGGCTGTTTTGATTATAACTGAACTGTAGTATGTCTTGAAATCTGGTATTGTGATGCCTTCAGCTTTGTTTTTGTTGTATAAGATTGCTTTAGCTATCCAAGGTCTCCTATGTTTCCGTATGAACTTCATCATTTTTTCTAGATCTGAGAAGAATGTCTTTGGTATTTTGATTGGTATTGCAATGCATCTGTAAATTGCTTTTGGAAGAATGGACATTTTGATGATATTGATCCTTTCAATCCATGAACATGAGGATTTTTCCATTTTTCTGGTATCTTATTTCTTTAATGTTTTGTAATTCTCATCATAGAGATCATTGACATCCTTGGTTAAATTTATTCCCAAGTATTTGAATTTTTTGGTAGCTATTTTGAATGGGACTGATCTTAGAAGTTCAGTCTCAGCCTTGGCATTATGTATACAAGGGCTGTTGATTTTTGTGCATTGCTCTTATATCCTGCTATTGAGTTGCAATAGTCTCTTGGTGGAGTCTTTTTTAAAGAAAGCTTTTATTTAATAAATATAAATTTCATACATACAGCTTTTAGGATATAGCAGTTCTTTCCCCAATACCCACCCTTCCACCCCCACCCCCGTTCCACCTCCTACTCCATTTCCCAACCCATTCTTCATTAATATTCGATTTTAATTATCTTTATATACAGAAGATCAACTCTATACTAAGTAAAGATTTCAACAGTTTGCACCCACAGAAACATACAAAGTATAAAGTACTGTGTGAAGACAAGTTTTACTGTTAATTCTCATAGTACAACTTATTAATGTCAGAGGTCCTACATGGGGAGCAAGTGCTCAGTGACTCTTGTTGTTGATTTAATAATTGACACTCTTTTTTATTTTCTGTTTTTTTTTCACTTTTATTTAATGAATATAAATTTCCAAAGTACAGCTTATGGATTACAATGGCTTTTTCCCCCCATAACTTCCCTGCCACCCACAACCCTCCCATCTCCTGCTCCCTCTCCCATTCCATTCACATCAAGATTCATTTTCAATTCTCTTTATATACAGAAGATCAACTTAGTATATATGAAGTAGAAATTTCAACAGTTTACACCCACACAGAAACATAAAGTGTAAAATACTGTTTGAGTACTACTTATAGCATTAATTCACATTGAACAACACATTAAGGACAGAGATCCTACATGAGGAGTAAGTGCTCAGTGATTCCTGTTGGTGACTTAACAAATTGACACTCTTGTTTAAGGCATCAGTAATCTCCCTAGGCTCTTGTCATGAGCGGCCAAGGCTATGGAAGCCTTTTGAGTTCGCCAACTTTGATCTTATTTAGACAAGGTCATAGTCAAAGTGGAAGTTCTCTGTAATTAACACACAATTATTCTTAGGTGTTTAAATTTAACTGAAAAGTGATCTCTGTTAAATATAAGAGTGGGAATAAGAGAGGGAGGAGATGTACAATTTGGGACAAGCTCAAGTTGAATTGCCCCAAATGGTAGAGTTAGAAACGTGCCTGGGGATTCCAATTCAAGGCCATCAAGGTGGCATGTACCAATGCCATCTCACTAGTCCAAGTGATCAATCTCAGTTCACAATTGATCACACTGATAGGTCTAAGAGTCAAAGGGATCACACAAACAAGACTAGTGTCTGTTAATACTAACCGATAGAATCAAAAAGGGAGAGAACGATCCATCATGGGAAGCGGGATACACAGCAGACTCATAGAATGGCAGATGTCCTAAATAGCACTCTGGCCTCAGAATCAGCCCTTAAGGCATTTGGATCTGGCTGAAGAGCCCATGAGAGTATTGTAGGCATGGAAAGCCAAGACACTCTGGGAAAAAAAAGAAGACCTAACTGAAAGACCTCTGCGAGTGAGATCCCAGTGGAAAGAACGGGGCCATCAAAGAAGGAGGTACCTTTCTCTGAAGGGAGGAGAGAACTTCCACTTTGACTATGACCTTGTCTAAATAAGATTGGAGTCGACACTCTTATTATTTATGACATCACTGATCACCCAAGGCTCTTGTCATGAGCTACCAAGGCTATGGAAGCCTTTTGAGTTCACCAACTCCAATCTTATTTAGACAAGGCCATATTCAAAGTTGAAGTTCTCTCCCCCGTTCAGAGAAAGCTACCTTCTTCCTTGGTGGCCACTTCTTTCCCCTGGGAACTCACTCAGAGATCTTTCATGTAGGTCGTTTTTTGCCGCAGTGTCTTGGCTTTCCATGCCTGAAATGCTCTCATGGGCTTTTTAGCCAGATCCAAATGCCTTAAGGGCTGATTCTGAGGCCAAAGTGCTGTTTAGGACATTTGTCATTCTATGAGTTGGCTGTGTAGTCTGCTTCCCATGTTGGATCATTCTCTCCTTTTTAATTCTGTCTATTATTATTAGCAGACACTTAGTCTTATTTATGTGATCCCTTTGACACTTATTCCTATCTTTATGATCAACTTAAACTGATCACTTTAACTAGTAAGATGGCATTGGTACCTGCCAACTTTGGAGTCCATGGTAAGTTTATAGTTTTACCCTTATGGGAAAGTCCGAATGAGTATATGCCGAACTGTGTACCTCCTCCCTCTCTTATTCCCACCCAACCAATGAAATTAAGTAGAAAGGGAAAATACTGAAAAGAATAAAATAGTAAGCTGTTCCTCGACAGTCAGGACAAGAGCTGATCAAGTCATTGTTCCTCATAATGTCAGTTTAATTTTTACATGTTTCCTTTTAGGTGCTCAGTTAGTTGTCATAGATCAGGGAGAACATGATATTTGTCTCTTTGGGACTGGCTTATTTCACTAAGCATGATGTTTTCCAGACTCCTCCATTTTGTTGCAAATGATCAGATTTCATTTTTTTACACTGCTGTGTAGTATTTCATTGAGTACATATCCCATAGTTTCTTTATCCAGTCTTCTATTGACAGGCATTTAGGTTGATTCCATGTCTTAGCTATTGTGAATTGAGCTGCAATAAACATGGTGGTGCAGATAGATCTTTTATTTGCCAATTTAATTTCCCTTGGTAAATTCTGTGGAGTGCGATGGCTGGGTTGTATGGTAGGGTTATACTCAGATATCTGAGGTCGCTCTAAACTGACTTCCATAGTGGCCTTACCAGTTTACATTGGTGGAGTCTTTTGGATCCCCTATCTATAGAATCATGTCATCTCCAAATAGGGATAGTTTGACTTCCTCCTTCCCAATTTGTATCCCTTTGATTTCTTTTTCCTGCCTAATGTCTCTGGCTAAAATTTCCAGGGCTATATTGTGTAGCAGTAGTGAGAGTGGGCATCTTTGTTTGGTTCCAGATCTCAGTGGGAATGCTTCCAACTTTTCCACATTCAATAGGACACTGGCCATGGGTTTGTCATAAATTGTCTTGATTGTGTTGAGGAATGGTCCTTCTATACCTAATTTTCTTAGAGTTTTCATCATGAAAAGGAGTTGTATTTTATCAAATGTGTTCTATGCATCTATTGAGATAATCATATGGTTTTCATTCTATAGTTTGTTGGTGTGATGTATCACTTTGATTTGCGAATGTTGAACCATCCCTGCATACCAGGAATAAATCCCACTTGTGTTGGGTGAATGATCTTTCTGATGTGTTGTTGGATTCGATTGGCTAGAATTTTGTTGAGAATTTTTGCATTCATGTTCATCAGGGAAATTGTTCTACAGTTCTTTCTCTGTTGCATTTTTTTGGGTTTAGGAATTAAGGTGATGCTGGCTTCATAGAAAGAATTTGGGAGGATTCCCTCCCTTTCAATTGTTTTGAAAGCTTGAGAAGAAGTGGAGTTAGTTCTTCTTTAATTGTCTGGTAGAATTCAGCAATAAAGCCATCCATTCCTGGACTTTTCTTTGTTGGGAGTCTTTGTTGCTGATTCAATTTCCATCTTGGTTATGGGTCTGTTTAAGGTTTCTATGTCTTCATGGCTCAATTTAGGTAGATTGTATGTGTCCAAGAATCTATCAATTTCTTCTAGGTTCTCCAGTTTGTTGGCACACAGCTCTTTGTAGTTCTTTCTGATGATTCTTTTTATTTCTCTCATATCTGTTGTTACATTTCCTTTTTCATCTCTAATTTTATTGATTTGGGCCTACTTTCTCCCTTTTTTGGGAACAGATTTTTTTATGGGCTGCTTCTGCTAGCCCCCAGAAGCTAAGGTGAATCCCTCTTGCTCACATAGACTAAATAAGCATAGCTCTGGAGCTAATGTCCCAAAACTCCCAGTTGCAAGTTGCAGGGAATCTCTGCTTTGCTCCACACACTTCCCTCACTATGAATATGACTTTGATTTTTGGTAGGAGTGGACCAGCGGTCCTCTGTGCAACTTTTTGCATAGATATCTGGTGCTCTGTGGTGGTGGGAGTGGGGAGGGAGTCAATGCAGCTTCCCTTTTCCAAGCCTGACTGTTATTCAGGTACTGAGCATCTTGCTTGTTGGCCTTTCCTTGAAGAAACATCTATTCAGATCCTTGCCTGGTTTTTGACTGGATTGTCTTTATATTATTGAGCTATAAGAAGTATTTATGTACTTCAGACACAGATACAAGTCTTTTATCAGAAATATGATATGAAAATGTGTTTTCCCTTTCTGTGTGTCATCTTTTCATTTTTCTTGATATCCTTTGGAGCACAAATCCTTTAATTTTTTTAGGTGTGCAATTCACCTACTTTTTTCTTTTGCTGCTTATACTCTTTGTGTTTTCTAAGTACCAATTGTCAAATCTGATGTCATAAAAATTACCCTTAATTACCCTTGTTTTTCTTTAAGCATTGTATTAAGTCTTATACTTTAGTCTTTGATCCATTTTTGCTTCTTTTCAAGATTGATTTATTTGAAAGGCAGAGAGAGAGAGAGAGAGAGAAAGAGAGAAGGTTGCAGTTTCACTCCTGAAATGGCCACAGCAATCAGTGCTGGACCAGCCCAAAGATAAGAGCCAGGAACTCCATCCTGATCTTCCACATGGGCCATCATCCACTACCTTCTCAGGTACATTTGCAGGAAGCAAGAATGGAAGTGGAGTAGCTTGGACTTGAACTGGTGCTCTGAGATGGGATGCTGGAGTTGCAAACAGCAGTTTAACCAACTGCACCAAAATGCTGACCTCCCTCCCCACACACATACATTTTAAGTTAATTTCTTGTGTATAGTGTGATATAGGGGTCTGATTTTCTTATACATGCAGGTATCCAGTTGTCTCTGTCCCATTTATTGTATTTTTAAATGTTTATATATTTTTATTAAAAGGCAGAGCAAAAGTGAGAGAATGAGCGAGAGAGATATGCTTTCTACATTTGGGGCTTGTCCAGGCCAAAACCAGGAGCAGGAACTCTATCCAGGTATCACACATGGGTGGTAGGGGCCCAAGTACATGGGCCAGCATCTGTTGCCTCACAGGGTGTGCATTAACAGGGAGCTGGATTGGAAGCAGAGGTGGAACTCGAACCCAGGAACTCTAATATGGAATGAGCACATCTCACGTGGTGATTTAACTGGCTTACTCCCTCACCATTTATTGAAGAGACTGTTCTTTCCTCATTGAATAGTCTGGACTCCCTTGTCAACAATCAACTGGCCACAGATGTGTGTTCATTTCTGGAATGTCAGTTCTGTTCCGATGATCTGTATGCGCAAGTACAACACTCCCTTGAACTTGATTATAGTTGTTTGGTAATAAGTTCTGAAACGGGAAAGTATGATTCCTCAAACTTTGGTCTGTTTTCAATGCATTTTGGCATCAGCTTGTTGATTTCTGCCAAAAAATAAATAAACCGACCAGCTAGTATTTTAAGAATTTATTGTCATTTCATGAGAGAGAGAGAGAGAGAGAGAGAGAGAGATCTTTTCCATCTCACTGGTTAACTCTCCGAATGCCCAGAAATGGCAGAACTGGGCCAGGCTGAAACCAGGAGCCTAGAAATCCAATCCAAGTCTCCCAGCTTGGTAGAAGGAGTTAAGTACTTGAGCCATCCCCAACTGCCTCCCAGGGTGCTCATAGTAGGAAGCTGGATCCGAAGTAAACCAGGGACTCTACTATGGGATGTGGGGCATCTCAAGCAGCATCTTAATTACTGAGAAAAATGCCTGCCCCCAGTAGCTGATATTTTAATGGGAATTATGTTGAATTTGCAGATAATTTTGGAGAAAAATACCGTGTTTTTCCTCCTGGGCTTTTTCAATAGCAACAGGCCCTGCTAGCTTCCCCATCAGTGTTGAGCATCTATGGTGGCAGGTGCTATGAAAAGCCAGAGAAGTCAAATATTCAAATTTCTTATTAGTCCTGGATTGCCCTGTCCAGTACAGAGGCCACTGGTCACATGTGAATCTTGAGCATTTGAAATGTTGCTGGTATAAATTGAGATGTGTTATATACTGAAAGACACACCTGATTTCAAAGATTTTGTGCAAAAACAGAAATGGAAAAGATCTCATTAGTAATTTCAATAGTATTTACAAATTGAGATGACAGCATTTTAGGTATTCTGGTTAAAATTAAAATTTTATTAAAATGATTTTCACTTTTTTATTTTTAAAAGTGACTACTAGAAAATTTAAATACCTATGTGGTTTGCATTATATTTCTGTTGGTCATTACTGCTTTAGGGACTTGTAATGTAGAGTTAATTTAGAAGGACCACAGTAGGAGACTCAGGAGCCAAGTCTGGTGTATCTGGGTGTAAGTTATATATTGCTGCATAACAAATAACCCCAAATGTAGCAACTTTAAAAGCAAACATTGATCATCACATGGTTCTGTGGGTCAGGAATCAATGTGGCTTAGCTGGTTTTGCAGTTTCATGGTCTCTGGCCGTCATCAAGGGCTGCATTTCGCTCAGGGCTTGGCTGGAGGTAGCTCCGCTTACACACTCATTAACTGGGCTGTTGGCAAGCTTCAGTTCCTTGCTTGCTAATATGTGGAGACATTCACTTTCGTCATGGAGACCTCTCTACAATTGCAATGTACAACTTGGCAGCAAGAGAGCAAGTAAGATGGGAGCCACAGTCTCTTGTTTGTGTGGGAAAATATAAGGAAGCTACAGTCTGTCCCCAATCTCATTGCTTTTGCTTCATTAGAAGCAAGTCACCAGTCACCATGCCCTGTCTATATCCAAAGGGAAGAGATTACCCAGGGGCGGGGATAACAGAGGATCATTGCGAGCCATCTGTGCTACGCTTGAGAGACCTAAGCTTCATCTCATTCTCAACAACATCTCTGGCTACCTCTCACCCAAAAAATAGAGGAAGAAGGGAATTCAATGGAAGGGTTTGATTAAAGAAGAGATTTCTTGCAAAACTTCGGTGCTAAGTACAGGATCTAACCATTTTGTATCAGCTTTTTAAAAAAGATAAGGAAACAGACCCAAAACTCAATGTATCCTTAAGTGGAGTTATGAAATGATCACAAAGTGTATTGTCTCCACTTTACAGTTTTCTCCCAGATGTAATAGATTTTATGGGCTGCTAATGTTCTGTGTTCCCACCACGGGATTCGCCTCTCAGAGCCTGTAGCTTTCTTCTGTGACTCTAGATTTGAGTATATATAGATCATTCTAGTCCAGATGGCTTTACAGGCTGTGGCGCATTCTCTGTAGGATCTCGGTCTCTGCCTACTATATCTCACGTAGATTTCCTATACCTGAGGAGCCAGCAGAGCCTCTGAAGCAGGTATACTGAGTCCCAAGGGAAGCCAAGTCCCTGTGGCCGCATCACTTAGCGTGGGTGGATTTTAGTTCAAATCCAGTGAGCGTCTACTGCGGGGATGGTGTTCGTTTCTTCTCATTTTTAATTTCCTGCCTTTGTTAACCTTTCTCCTTGGCTCCGAGAACCAGGTGTGTGACCCTTTCCGTGAGCTAAGACTTGCAGAGTCTGGCCATGGCCAGGCTGCACTGATGAGGGTGAAGGAAAGGGAATGCCCAGCCTTCTGCTGCTGCCAGCACGTAGAAGTGAAAAGCACAAAATATCGGGCCAGATACGCTG
Source organism: Lepus europaeus (assembly GCF_033115175.1). Lineage (NCBI taxonomy): Eukaryota > Metazoa > Chordata > Mammalia > Lagomorpha > Leporidae > Lepus > Lepus europaeus. The sequence continues at coordinate 22,726,142 of NC_084850.1, read as the reverse complement.
TTATTCTTGGAAAAGCATTCTGGAATCGGCAGTTGAATTCTGCCTCCCTAGAATGGAGGCCTGAGCAGTCTTGTGAAAGGCAAGTCTCCAGATAAGTGCATTGCTAGGCTCCCAGGAGGAGAGGCGGGGGCCTGTGCGTGAGTTACTGCAGGAGAAAAAGACCATGCCATTTGAGCAAATGTGTTTTTTCTTCTCCATGGCCCTTGAAGTGAATCTCCATCTGTTTCTCTAAGGAAAATTCATGTCTTTTAGGCCTCGTAGGGAATGCCGATTCTAATAGGCTCTCCATCAATTGCTCTGGCATCTGCCTTGCAGCCTCCAGGCGATGTAAACACTCTATAAGGCATTTCTTTGTTTGATTCTTGTCACCAGCACTGATGACAACTGGGAGTTGGTGATAAGAACCCAGGAGCTCTCACATGGAGAAAGCTCTAGATTCTGGCCAGGGAGAGGCTGCTTTGTTTCGGATCCCATTCATGAGCTGACCACCAGGAGAGTTGTGGACTGGATTGTAGGAGGCCCCAGGCTCTAGCACAACCCCAGTATCTCCTTTATCCCAAGGCCATACTTTCCCCCCTCCATTGGCTGAGGGAGTTAGTGAGTTGGTCTAGTTGACCTCAAGGGCTTGCCTGCTCTGCTGGGGGTGGGGGTGATTTTTGTCACTTCCTATATGTAGCACATACAGTGGATGTGCCAAGCCCAGGGCCGGGGGGAGGCTCTGCTCTGGACCTTGTGCTCACTGCAGCACAAGGTCTACCAGTTGCCCTTGACTAAAGGCCTATGCTGAGCTGCTACCAGGTCCTGGCCAGTCTTTCCCCTCCTGGATCCAGGACTGAAGCTGGACTTCAGGCACCTTCCCACCATGTTCCTGGCAACCTCAAATCCTGCACCTCCACCATCCCAAGCAGCTATTCTGACTAGCAGTAGAAAAACCGTATTGGGTTGGCAGGGGTTGGGGGGTGGGGGTGGAGCTCAGGCAGGAAATCCACACTCCCTGAGAGCTCAAACAGGGCCATCCAATTCACTTCCCATTGCAAATCGGCACCTAAGAGTGAGTGCGCCCTTAATCATCTCCGTTTTTATAAGAATGCAGAGTGGGTTTGGAATGATTACAAATACAAAATGCCAGAAGATTTTTGGAGAAGAAACTCCGAGCTCTGCAGCTTCCGGAGAATTCTGAGCAAGGAAGAATGTGGAAGGCACTTGAAACCAGTCCTGGCCGGCTGCCGGCTCGGAAGCCTACGGCTTCATGCGGGCTCCCAGAGACCTGATGGATGGCACCGCTGGGGAGCCCAGCCACTGAGCAAGTGGGGTGCAGCTGCTCCCTTGTGCCTTGCATCACAGCCATGTCTGCATGCTGGCTTTGATCTCACCAGGGAAGGTGAACTTTTTAAGATTTTTAAAAAGTATTTATTTATTTAAGAGTCAGCCACAGGGAGGGAGGGAGAGAGAGGGAGAGAGGGAGAGAGAGAGAGAGAAAGCTAGCAAGTGCAAGCATTTCCATCCTCTGGTTCACTCTCCAAATGGCCACAACGGCCGGAGCTGCGCCGATCCGAAGCCAGGAGCTTCTTCCAGGTCTCCCACGTGGGTGCAGGGGCCCAAGGACTTGGGCCACCTTCCACTGCTTTCCCAGGCCACAGCAGAGAGCTGGATTGGAAAACGAGCAGTGGAGATGTGAACCAGTGCCCATATGGGATGCTGGTGCTGTAGGCGAAGCCTTAACCTACTACGCCACAGCAGCAGCCCCCGTTGCATGGACTTGTATGAGGGGCCTGGGCCTGGTCGTGGGAGCAGGCGTGTGACTCACCATGTCACAGCCCAGCGGTGGGCTCCCATGGGAACTGGGTGTTGGCTGCGGGCACAGGGGCTGGTGGACTTCCTGCCTCCCTGCTGGAGAATGGCTCGCGGTCACTGAAGCGCTCTCATCAGGATTAACTGGGTGGATGGGCCTGGCAAGCTCTTGGAGGACACGAGTGCCTTTTTCCTTAGGTCTGTGGCCAGCTCATAGCACAGGCTGCAGCTGTTCTTCTCAACTCTTGGGAGGCCTAAGCTTTCCTCACGGTTTGGCTGTACCGAATCTGATCTCCCGTTAGACACTCCTCCTGCTCCTAGTGTCCTACTGGCCTGCAACCCGTGCTCGCCCCTAAACTGTTGATGGCCCTGTGTGTACCCTCTCGAAAGCTCGGATTGTGACTAACAGTTGGCAGGTGATCCATTTGGATGTGACAGTGCCCTAGAGCGGACTGACATAGATGGACATCACTCTGGGCCTTACCTCAGCCCTAGCTAAGCAATGAAGCAAAAGGGACCAAGAAGAGCAATGTTGCAAGATATCTGAGACAGAGTCTTGAGCCCCGAGATACAGAAGATGGGGGGACTGGATGCCCACTCATTGTCTGTTACAGTCAGACCGATGGAAAGTCTTGACCAAAGGCCATTTCGGGAAAAATCAATGAAGAGATGAGGTGAGGCAGATTAGTAACCTCTTTCAGCTGTGGTCATGTGGCCTCAGCCGTGGCTGTTTGTGAGTAGTCCATGTTCTCTTCAAAAAGGCACACTGATTGTCAGCGTGAGACGAAGCCAGAGTCGTCCCTTCTTCTCTGTCTTGGTCTCTTCCTTCTGACAGCGACCTCTGGGCCCCAAGGATGAAATACGGACCTATGAGGGTGGGCAGGCAGGAGGCGGTTACACAGGTAAGCTCCTGAGCATGCTAGGCCAACAGGGCCTGGCGGTTACAAAGGCCCCAGCATGCCCAGGGGCCTCCCCCTCCTCTGGGGCATGCCATAGTGTTCTCCGGTTCTTGATCTCATCTCATCACATCCAACCACTGGTGCTGATGAAACTCTTAAGGAATGCATCAAACTGTTCAAAACACTCCCTCACATAGACCTAAGAACACGCCCGGGGTGGGCATTACAGCACTTACTGTAATCTCGGGTTTTCGTGACACGGCGGCAGGGCTGGTGATAGTGAGAGGGTGTTGACGGCAACATCTCCAGTTTCCCCAAGTTTCCTCAGATTCACATGAGGGAGCCATGTTGGGAAATCATCACAGCATCAGGTGCCGTAGAACTAAGGGAACATCTGAAATTGCAGCAAACGAAACCATTAACATTAGGAAAGAACAACACAGTTTATCAGCAACCTAGGGAACTAAAGAGATGGAAAAAAAGTTTGTGGCAATTAATTTGGAAGAGATTCTCATTCCTTGGGAGCCCCAAGCTGTATTTTAAATACTCATGATATTAGACAGATGATCTCCAATGGCTTCTCAACTGAAAAAAAAAATAATGTGACACATTCTTTATAATGCAACAGATCTGCCAAAATAAATACTCCATTTTCTTCTTGGATATGTACATATACAGCACATGGATTTTCCTAAAGTACTGAAAAAATACATGTGACAGAAACATTGGGAAAATATTTAATCTCGCTTTGGTAATTTAGGACTTGGATTGCTCTGAGCAGGGAGTTAGGGAGAAAACTCATTCAGAGAGCTGGTCCATTTGGGGCCATTTGTAAACAGCCCAATTTTTGCTGTTGTGCCTAGACATTTTTGCCCCATACTCATGAACAAGTGCAAGACAAGTTTGGGGAATAAAACTTTCTTGTTGGTCAAGTTGCAGAAAATAATGTGATATCTGTGTGATGTAGTGGACTGTAAATTACTAATGAGTGCGCCACTAGTAGAAGATTAGACAGGACAATTGGCCAGTACCTGGTAGCCTTGTTGCCGTATAGATACGGGCATGGTACCGGTGGTCTGCGAGAAAATGCATAGTTTTCACCCCATCTGCTGGACATTCCGATACTGAAATGAATGTTCATTCCATAAACATCTGTGGTGGCCATGCCGGGAGAGATCTCAGGTTGAAGCTTCTAAAGGTTCTCATTGTCAGCAAGTTTAAGGTACACATCTTTTCTTTTTATTATTTTAAAAAAAATTATTTAAGGGACAGAATTGCAGAGCGAGCGAGTGAGCTTCCATCAGCTGGTTCACTCCCCAGATGTCCACAACAGCCAGAGCTGGGCCAATCCAAAGCCAGGAGCCAGGTGCTTCTTCTGGGTCTCCCATGTGGGTGCAGGGACCCAAGGACTTGGGCCATCCTCTACTGCCCTCCCAGACCATAGCAGAGAGCTGGATCAGAAGTGGATTAGCCAGGGCTCGAACTGGCACTCATATGGGATACGGACTGTAGGCCAGGGCTTTAACCCATTGAGCCACAGTGCCAGACCCTAAGGTACACATCTTATTTGGAGTTTCTAACTTTCCAGACGCTTCTCCCATCACAAGCATGGTGAGGCTCTTGGGGGGCAAGGTACACGTCTGTGGATTTTCCAGAAGGGGGAATCATGGTTACTATCAACAGTGTATCATAATAGTAAAAGTAAATGCAATCAGCCACGTAAATTATGAAATGGAAATCATGCTTGTGTGTATTCCATGACAGCATAACAATGCAAAATAATTTGTGTTGAGAGAGCAAGCAAAACCCACTGTAATCTAACTCGGGGGAGCTGCGCCTTGCCCTCCTCTGGGGTCTCTTGCCTTGTTGTATTTTGCTGGCTCAGGGTCCAGTAAAATCCACACTCCTCAACGTAGACACAAGGAAGTCAGCGTGCTGGAGACCACGCAGGCAGAGAGAGAGAGAGAGAGAGAGCGCGTTTAGTGTGCTACGACAAAAAGAAGGGCAACAATTCAGCCCAGGGACTCCACAAAGATGCCGAGGTGACCGGCACTATTTTCCAAGACGGAACTCTTCCCGGCTCCTCCATTTGAGCGCTCGGTCCATCCCGTCGTCCTTTGCACGTACATCTTGGCTGAGGGGTGGGGGTGGGGGGCCTTAGAGGCTTCCCTGAGGGAACAGCACAAGGAGTTACCTAACTCCCCTGTGGGAGCTGTAGCCGCGTCCCGGATGGTTCCACGTCTAGACTGATTACAAAAGCACCGAGAAAACAAAACAAATACCTAACATCTTACAGAAAAGCCAGGAAACCCAGTGCTACGGGCCAGGAGAACAATGCCTCTGTTGTGACAGGGAGCCTTCACGAGGGTGATGGAATTCCCACACCCCAGGTTCTAATTTGTAAGGGCAACATGAAACGGCTCCGAGCAGGCCCTGGCTTGAACGCATTAATTTGGAAAAGCAATGTGTTTTGTTAGATAAGGGATTTTTTTTCCCAACTGCCAGTAGGATCAAAATGAAGATCAGTATAACTAACCCTGTCTGTGTGTGCACAGATTTCGGGAAACAGCTTCCCTCATGCTCAGCTATGTAGCCATTTGTTAATTTTGCGCTTTGAGAGTGAGGGAGCTATAGATAATGTAATTCAAAAGCCTCTGACTGAGTCAGGCTTGACTTTGCACTCACCTTGCTGTGTGACCTGAAGGAGGTGTCTTAACCTCTCTGAGCCTCAGTTTCTGCATCTGTAAAATGATGGGGGTTGGAGGTGATAATCTATCTTTATGAGTTAAAGACTCCATCAAAGCAGAATAGAGCCAACAATTGCATTGCTTAATGGTGCTAAGGACTGGAGATTTCACCCAAAAAAGAAACCTATAATTATCATGTCCCAGTCAGCTCTTAAATATGCCATTGCAAACTAAAGCTGCACAGTTGAGTGATTGTTTACTCTCAAACTCTGGGTGGCAAGTCCTGTGTATCACAGAAATCGAAGGTATTTTTGTTCAGTCAGTTGTTTCAAGTACCCTGAAGCAACACACTTTAAATGCTTCTGTGTGCATCACCTGAAGACATATTTACTGAGCACCTACTATGTACCAAGCCCTGGAGAACAAGACTTGGCTCCTAGAGTCCTATGCTTTCTTGTACTCCCTCCCTCCATTTCTTCTTTGGTTTTGTTCGTGTTCTTGACCTCAGGTGCAAAGGCTTGAGTTAAAGCGTGGGCTCAGGGGTGGATATTTGGCCTGGTGGCTAAGCTGCCAATGAAAATGCCCAGTTCACAGTACCCGGGGTTGAAGCCCAGCTCTGGCTCCCGACTCCTGTTTCCTGTACAATGGCAATGGCTCAAGTAGCTGGGCTCCTGCCGCCCACCTAGGAGACCTGGATAGAGTTCCAGATCCTTGCCTTGGTCTGGCCCAACCTCAGCCACTGTGGGCATATGGAAGGTAAACCAGCAAATGCATGTGCCTTCTGTCTCTTTGGAAAAAAAACACAAAAGCAATCTACTGCTCAGCTGATGCTATGTCAACATAGTTGGTCCAGACAAAGCCCCTGTCTTGCGTGGTTTGATTCATGAATTCTGTTTCCTCCCGAAAGCCCCTTCCATTGCCCTCCCTGCTAGGGCATCCATTCTAATGGCACGTCCATGTAAACCTTTTAGTGAAACTTTTTTTTTTAATATGAAATGTATATTGTCTTTTGTGCTGGTATTTTAATTCATCCCAATGGAGAGACTCGACATAGCCCACTGGATTTCTTGCCTTGTTTACCCACACTATGATTTTAAGATCCTTCCATGCTGCTGGCTGGATACGCGGTTCATTGCTTCTGACTGCTGCATATTATTACATTGTGTGCGCCTTCCGCTGCCTACCTGGCCCTCTCCCGCGGAGGTGCCTGCTGGTGGGCAATGTCTCACCATGGCAAAGTAACAAACGATGCGGCTGCATCACGCTATTCTGAGACATCACCCCGTTCGGAGACACGCTTCCCCCTTCACAGCCTGGACAAGGTCTACACTTCCTTCAAATGGCCTTCTTCCTCTTAACTTGGACATGTTCTTCATTCTGTACCCTTTTCAAGGATCATATCCATAATCCCGTTGACCGTACTATGTAGCCGTTCTGCTCTCCCATTTATCCCATGTAGTGTTTATATTGCACTGTAATTTTTAAATTCATTTACTTCTTTGAAAAGCAGAGTGACAGGGAAAGACAGATTTTCTGTCTACTGGTTTACTCCCCAAATGGTTTTAACAGCCAGGTCTGGGCCAGGCTGAAGCCAGGAGCCAAGAAGTCCATCTGGGTCTCCCACATTGGACAGCAGGGGCCCAAGTACTTGCCCATCATCTGCTATCTTCCAAGACCCATGAGCAGGGAGCTGTAATGTAAGTGGAGTAGCCGGGACTCAAACCGGCACTATGATATAGGGTACAGGTATCCCAAGTGGTGGCTTAACCCACCACACCACAATGCTAGACTGTAGTTATTGTAATTTTTTTAAAAAAATATTATTTTAGTCAGGGCAGTGGTAGGGGAAGTGCATGGGAGAGTGAGAGTGCACTCGCTCCCATCCACTGGTTCACACCCAAATGCTCACAGTGGTCAGGACTGGGCTGGGCTGAAGCCAGGAGCTGGGGACTGAATCCAGGTCTCCCATGAGAGTGGTAAGGAAGTCAGTTACTTAAGCCGTCACCACTGCCTCCAAGGGGCCACACTCACAGGAAGCTGGAGGCAGGAGCCAGTCAGGACTTGAATGCAGGTACTTAGAGGTGGGACATAGATGTCATTTCTCTGACTCCCACAATACATGTAAAACCCCTGAGGGCAGGGGCTGTATCAGATATCGTGTCTCTAGGCTACAACTCAGGGTCTTGCACAAAGCATTGCTCAAAAATCCTTGTCGAATGAATACTGGATTAATCAAGTCATTACTAAGCACCAACTGCATACTAGCCATGTGCTCTTTTTAATGTGACTCTTTCAAAAGATGATCTATTTATTTCTAAATCAATCAAAGGTGAATAACAAGCAGTAAGCTTATTTTGTTGGCCACAACAAACCCAGCAGAGCGTCTACATCTAAACTAGGGCCCTTACAAGAGCCCCCCTGCTCCAGGGAGAGTGTCCTCAAAATTTCTAGAACTTTTCTTTGGCAATAATGAAAAAACCTTTCTAGCTTGTAGCACATTCTTTGGAACCTTCTCCGGTGTGGGGGTGGGGGCATTTGTTTCTTGAGGGCAGATTTGGTTTTTGGAAACAGATAAAAGCTACTTGGCAGCAAATGCAGTGAATGAGGTGAGCGATCAAGCAAATAATATTATTTTTGGTTCCAAACACGGTGTGACTATAAAGAAATAAGGCTGGTTTTCTTGTATGGCACATCAACTGGTTCAACAGCAATTCCAGAAAAAGGATTTCAAAAATGCTGTGGCCTTGGCAAGAGAAAAGTATTTCTCCATCCCAGTACGTGTGCACACCCACACTGAGTATATAGTGTGTGGCACGATACATAGACAAATAAAACCAAGAACCTTTAGAATTTCTTCGTATTAAAAGATTTAGTTATTTGAAAGGCAGAGTGACAGAGACAGAACTTCCATCTGCTGGTTCACTCTTTAAACTGCAGCATCAACCAGAGTGGGGCCAAGCTCAGAACTCCAGCTGGGTCTCCCACATGAGTGGCAGGGGCCCAAATGCTTGAGCCATAAGGTACATTAGCAGGAAGTTGGATGGAAAGTAAAGAATCCAGGACTTGGGCCAGGCACGCAGACATGGGATGTGGGTGTTCCAAGCTCCAGCTTAGCTCAATGCACCAAGTGCCTGCCCTGGAATTTCATTTTTAAAAATCAGTTATTGGGTCCGGCACTGTGGTGCAGTGGGTTCATCCTCCACCTAAGGTGCCGGCATCCCATGTGGGCACTGGTTTGAGTCCTGGCTGCCCCACTTCCAATCCAGCTCTCTGCTATGGCCTGGGAAAGCAGTGGAAGATGGTCCAAGTCCTTGGGTCCCTGCACCCATGTGGGAGACCTGGAGGCAGCTTCTGGCTTCAGATCGGCCCAGCTCTGGCCGTTGTGGCCTTTTGTGGAGTGAACCAGTGGATGGAAGACCTTTCTCTCTGTCTCTCCCTCTCACTGTCTGTAACTCTAACAGTAAAATAAATGAAAATCTTTTTAAAAATGGTGTGGGGCAGTCATTGTGATGCAGAAGGTTAAGCTGATACTTGTGATGCCTGCATCCTATAGGAGTGACTGAAATGGAGTCCCAGCTCTCCAATTCCATATGATGTACCATGGAGACAGTGAATGATGGCTCAAGTGCTTGGGTTTCTGCCTCCCACATTGGAGGACCCAGATGGATTTCCTGATTTCTGGCTTCAGCCTGGCCCAGCCTTGGCAGTTGTGGCCATCTGGGGGAGTGAACCAGCAGATGGAAAAATCTCATTCTGCCTTTCAAAAAAATAAATCTAAGAAATGAGTTGTGTAAGTATGGGATGGAAGAGACCAGGTTTGATGGCGATTCTTGCAGAAACATCTCGGGGGTTCAGCCAGCCAGCAGTTCATCACGTTTTAGAGTGTGATGTGTTTGCTAAGCGAGTGTGTGCATTCCCAAAGTATTCTGGTGGAATTCCTGGGCTTCTACGGGTACATAATGACCCATCATCCTCTGCTCAGGCTCTAGCTGCATCATGGGTTCCGCTGTGGGCCCAATTGCATGAGAGGACCTCCACCCTACTGGGCCATGGAATAAGGCTGCAGGAGGTTGTAAACCTTATACGTGCAGGAAAGTAACCATCACAGAAGAGGCAATCCCATGATTGAAGGCAACGAGAATAGTGGTGTCATTTTAATCTCATGGTGCTCTTTACAGAAGATTCAGACCAATGGGTGGAAATCATAGATGTACAGATTTGGGCTCAATCTGATGAAGATGGGTGCATATTTACAGAATTCTGTGTTCAGCATATCCCCGTGTAGGAGGCTACATACACAGCGAGGGCAAACAATGACTAGAAGCCCTGTACCTCAGTCATTAGTATTGGATATTTATGAATACAGAATTATGGGGAAAACAGCACTTCAAAAACTATAAACATTTGTTAGAACTTTTATGAGTTGTAATACTTCTGTTGTAATAACCTATCCCTACTATACAGCAGTCAAAAACAATGAAATCCAGTCATTTGCAACAAGATGAAGGAATCTGGAAAACATTATGCTGAGTGAATTAAGCCAGTCCCAAAGGGACAAATATCATATGTTCTCCCTGATCGGCGACAACTAACTGAGCACCAAAGGGGAAACCTGTTGAAGTGAAATGGACACTATGAGAAACAGTGACTTGATCAGCTCTTGTCCTGACTGTTGATGTACAATGTAATACTTTATCCATTTTAGTATTTTTTTTGTTCTAGTACTAGTGGTTGAACTCTGTAATTAACACACAATTATTCTTAGGTGTTTAAATTTAACTGAAAAGTGATCTCTGTTAAATATAAGAGTAGGAATAAGAGAGGGAGGAGATGTACAATTTGGGGCATGCTCAATCGGACTTGCCCCAAATGGTGGAGTTAGAAACGTGCCAGGGGATTCCAATACAAACCCATCAAGGTGGCACATACCAATGCCATCTCACTAGTCCAAGTGATCAATCTCAGTTCACAATTGATCACACTGATAGGTCTAAGAGTCAAAGGGATCACACAAACAAGACTAGTGTCTGCTAATATTAACTGATAGAATCAAAAAGGGAGAGAACAATCCATCATGGGAAGCGGGATACACAGCAGACTCATAGAATGGCAGATGTCCTAAATAGCACTCTGGCCTCAGAATCAGCCCTTAAGGCATTCGGATCTGGCTGAAGAGCCCATGAGAGTATTTTAGGCATGGAAAGCCAAGACACTCTGGAAAAAAAAAAAAAGAAGACCTAACTGAAAGACCTCTGCGAGTGAGATCCCAGTGGAAAGAACGGGCCATCAAAGAAGGAGGTACCTTTCTCTGAAGGGAGGAGAGAACTTCCACTTTGACTATGGCCTTGTCAGAATAAGATCAAAGTCAGCGAACTCAAAAGGCTTCCATAGCCTTGGCAACTCATGACTAGAGCCTAGGGAGATTACTGATGTCATAAAGAAGAGTGTCAAATTGTTAAGTCAACAACAGGAGTCACTGTGTACTTACTCCTCACGTGGGATCTGTCCTTAATGTGTTGTCCAATGTGAAGTAATGCTATAACTAGTACTGAAACAGTATTTTACACTTTGTGTTTCTGTGTAGGTGCAAACTGATGCAATCTTCACTTAATATATACTGAATCGATCTTCTGTATACAAAGATAATTGAAAATTAATGTTGATGTGAATAGACTGGGAGAGGGAGCGGGAGATGGGAGGGGTGCGAGTGGGAGGGAAATTATGGGGGGGGGAAGCCATTGTAATCCATAAACTGTACTTTGGAAATTTATATTTACTAGATAAAAAGAAAAAAAGAAAAAAATATTAAATAAAAAAATTTAGAATATTAAATGATAAAAAAATACCTATTCCTTTGAAAAAACAATTTTTAAGGATTTCATTTGAGAGATAGTTACAGAGGAAAGAGAGAGAGAGAGAGATCTTATATCTGCTGGTTTACTCTCCAGATGGCCTCAATGGCTGGAGCTGAGCCACGAGCTTCTTCCGGGTCTCCAATGTGGGTGCAGGGGCCCAACGACTTGGGCCATCTTCTGCTTTCCAAGATCACAGCAGAGAGCTGGATGGGAAGAGAAGCAGCCGGGACTTGAACCGGTGCCCACATGGGATTCCGGCACCTTAGGTGGAGGCTTAGCCCACTACACCACAGTGCCAGCCCCCCCAAAAATAATTTTGCTTAAAACAGGCAGGTGTCCAGCAACGAAACAGGCTGCTTTGTGACCTCATAAGTGCCCTGCCTCAGGAGGGCGGGATGAGCTATAGGGTCCCTTTCAGCCATGAATTAACCCTGTTGAGCCAGTGGAAGTTCGTGTGCTCATCCAATGAGAAGGAGTCCTGGACATTTCCTACAGGACGAGGCAACTGTCTAGCCACCGGGCCGCCTCTTCTGACAGTAGTCACCTCAACCTCATTCACGTCTAGGAAGTTTACATTGAAGGGTAAAATAAACATCTCCAAGGTGAAAAGCCACTACTCGCCTGTAAAACACATAGGGGGATCCAAAAAGGCACCAAGAGTTCCAAGAGACAGACTGTGGAGGAACTGTACATGTCAATAGGAGATGGTAGTTTTGCATGCTTTCTAAGCGTGGGTGGTTATCCATTTAAATCGCACCTGTGTTGCTGAAGCCAGCAGGCCTTGGGCGTTACAGGGGCATTGTCTTCAGGCCCACATCACTCAGCCTGGGGAGGATGATAGCTGGGAGATAGAGGGACAGGACAGCAGAAACCCTGGCTGCCTTGGGTCATGTGCTGGGAACTGCTGAAGCATGTCAAACATGATCAGATGCTGGCGTTGGTGGTGTGTGGGGGAGACGAGAAATGTATGACACAAATCCTACTCAAATACAGAAATATTGGGGAATTTAAAAACAAAGAGAATTGGCTGCTGCTTTCGAATCTTACCAATGATTACAAGTTCTTGAATTCATCTTAACGAACACAACTGCCTGTAGTCTGAATTTCAACATTAACTGCAGGAAAACACTAGACGGAACCTTTCCTATCTGTGCCTGTGGGCACGTCTGCAAAGGACAAAACTGGACATTGGAAACCTGTGCTCCGCAGGAGACTGACAGAAGTGTGTTGGGCACAGCAGGAGGGGGGATGATAAGTTGTGAGAATTTACACCTACCGCTTCCCGCATGGTGACCTCCTGCCATTGTGCTGAAATCGGAGCTCCTGACTGGGACCACCTCCTAGAATCAAAGGGGATTTCTCAGCCCATTCCTTGACCTCTGCTCACAGCCCTTCCCTGCATTTCATCCTTTCTCATACTTCCCAGGTGGGAGGTCGGGCTCTCACTCTTTAGAAAGAATCAACAATGTCTCCATTGACTTCATCTGGCAAAAGAGCAATGGGCTGAGTGTCACACACATGATAATAAAGGCAAGTTGGTTATTCTTGGGCTTCCCTGGGAGCAGAATGTCCATGTAGCAACCTAGGTGCCATTATTGCAATGTCATATGTGGGGAACAAACAGAGTCAAGTAACAGTACTGGGATTATGATTGACAGAAAGCTGGTGTTGCGATTGGTGTTGGTGCCAGACCGTTAGTCCCATGAGAGCAGGGATTGAATCTATTGTGTACCCCACCGTCTCCGGCCTCTGGGACAGTGTCTGAAACCCAATAGGTTGGCAAAACAACATCGTTGAATGCATAAATGCTAAAGATGCCCACCTGAGGCCAAGGGTGAGCGTTCTTCCTAGACAGGCTCAAGGATGACATCCTACCCAGGGCAATTGCTGGCCTTGCCATGTGTGGCAGCCCCTGGAGAGAGAGAGAGAGAGGTGACAAAAACCAAGCCTGAGTCAGCAGCATGGAAACACAGGGCATTATTTCTTTGCACTGTTTGACCACCTTTTTTGGGGGGACAGGGGAAGGACGAAGAGTTTTTGTGCAACTGTATGATGAGCTGCACAGAGGATTTCTTAGCAAAGTGACGCTTGTTCAGACAGACCAGCCCTGGGAAATCTTTGGCGACACCTGTGGTATCACAGGCGACATTCCAGGCAGGGGCTTTAGCTGGAGACTGCGGAGTGTGTGTGTGTGTGTGTTGGGAGGGAGTGGGTTTCACTGGGGCTTGGGGTCAGTTTTGATACCACCTCCAAAAGGCCAGTGGGGAGGTGGAATGTGAGGACTCCACTGGGTTGGACCTGATGGCATTTTCATAAAGAGAAAGCAGGGTGAGAAGGAGGAGGGTTTGCAGAAAAACAACAACAACAACAACACATTTTTATTTGATCATTTATTTTTTTCCAAAGAAATCCATGCAAAGAGAAAGAGAGAAAGACACATGGTAACCATGTTCTAGCAGCCAAACATAGGAAAATAATTTGGCACAAGTTGATTTCATTTTCTCTGCAAAAGGACAATCTATCCTACCACTAAAATTTACCTTCCTCATAAAGATACCATTTGATTTTCGAAAAACGTAACTCGTGGTTAGTCCTCTACTTAATGGCTGGAGGAGGTATACGAGATAAAAAAATAGAAAACAATAAGAAGGTGGTTCCCTTTATGCAGGAAAACCACAGGGTGCTGCAGGGCAGCACGGGGACTGGGCACTAAGAAGTCAGTGCACCAGGAAGAAGAAGCACGCCACATAAATGGCCATGCTGACGAGCAGCGGCAGCGGGGACCGGGCATTCCCGAGGTTGTGTGAGGTGGCCAGCTCATTGTCCTTCTGATTCACGTGTTGCTTGCTTCCAGGAGCATCGTCCACGTCCAGGTCGTAAGCCAGTTCTGCCGAAAGAAAAGAAGGATTTGAAATGCGGGAGCACCCACGGCATCAGGTAGACACTTCTCATGGCTCCAGCATGTTTCTGAACTGTTGGGAATCCCTGGCTTCGATTCCCTCCTTTCTTGGGAAGAAAAGGCTCTGGGAGATGGGAAAGATGAGAACGATGTGTATGGGTGGTGGTGGTCATAGCAAGAGGGAGTGAGTAGGTGGCACCCCCGCCCCTCTGGCTGCACCCATAGCCCAGGGCGCACGTTGGTCCTTTGCAACATCTCATGGGTATGGCTATGCTTGAGGGACATTATCACCACATCTCATTGGTATCAAAATGTACGGTGCTATGTGAGTGATGGCACTTGTGTCTTTTAAAATTTTTTTTTAAATAGATAGAGAAAGAGAGACAGAGAATCTCCCATCCACTGGTTTACTTCCCAAATGCCTACAACAGCCAGGGCTCAGCCAGGCCAAAGCCAGAAGCTGGGAACTCAGTCTGAGTTTCCCATGTGGGTGGGTGGCAGGGACCCAAATTCTTGAGCCATCATCTGTTGCCTCCCATGGTGCACATCAGCAGAAAGCTAGAACTGGAAGTAGAGGCAAGGACCCAGGCATTCCAATATGGGGTGTGAGCACCAAGACATGTCTTAACCACTGCACCAAACCCTTGCCACTACACTTGTGTCTGTGTGTATGTGTTGGCGGGAGCCTATAAGCATACTTTACCTGTGTGCTACACCCCATACACTCTTCTTTGTCTTGGGTACTTTTCTTTTTAAAGATTTATTTATTTCTATTATATTTGAAAGTCAGACTTGAAAAAGAGATCTGCTATCACTGATTCACTCTCCCAGATGGCCATAATGGCCAGGCCAAAGCCAGGAACTTCTTCCAGGTCTCCCACATGGGTGTCAGGGGCCCAAACACTTGGGCCATTTGCTGCTGCTTTTCCCAGGCCATTAGCAGGAAGCTGGATTGGAAGTGGAGCAGCCGGGATTCAAACTGGTGCCCATATGGTGATGCTGGCATCCCAGGCGACAGCTTTACCTGCTATGCCCCAGCGCCGGCCCCAGGTACTTTGCTTTAATTAGGGTTGAGGATAGGGTAGTTTATTTTGAAGGTTATTTTACTTTTCCCAAATAGTTCTTTTCTTTACAAGGCCTTTTCTACCACCTTCCCCCCACTAAAAAGTAAAAAATAAAATCGATCTAAAACATAGAATTTAAAGTGTTATCAAGCTTACTGAGATGAACAAGAGGTTAATGGGTAAGGCTACTTCATCTGTTCACTGCCTGCCATTCAGAGATGTATTCTTGGTTCTGAAACCAGGATGCCTTGGGCTTGGCTGGATACAGAGAGGTCTCCCAGGAGGCAAGTCTAAGCAGACAGCAGTTTATCAGCAGATTCAAGATGGCTGACCCTAGCGCAGGGTTCCATTTCTTTCAGGTTTTCTTTTCCAAATTTAGAGTTCAAACCTACTCCCTTGGCATCTCTCGACTCCACAGCCAATGTTTCTATGTCAATATTTTGTGAAGGTGATGTGATGTGAGCACCCTCACCCGCCAGCCAACTGTCCCGTGGCCAAGGGAGCTGGAAAGATCTCCCTGAGACTCTGAGATGCAACGGCAGCAGGCACAGAGGAAATGACTGGGATTCTGCCGAAGGGAGGAAGGGGAAGAGGCAGCTCCTCTTACAGGGCATGAAACACTCAGTAAGTCACAGGAAGAAAGTGTGGGGAACTCAGCTGGTCCAGGATGTGTGCGGATCGGGGCTCAGGACCAGGGCTGCCCTGAGGCTGACACTGGTTAGAGCAGGCAGCAAGGTCAAGGTGATCAAAACCAGAGGCTCTCATTTCATAGACTGTGACAGCCCTTTCCAAAAGGGCTACTGCAATTTCTACAGCCACCAGCAAAGATGAGGGAAACACTTTACTGTGCTACCATCGAGGAAAGGGATTTTTGTGAATATCAGGTGATATCTTAAGGTCTCTTTAATTTGCATGTATTCGATTACTAGTGAAGATGAACTTTTTCTGTGTTTTAGTTTACTAATTCTATCTCTCAATGCATAACCCTTCATATCCTTTTTAATCCAATGGGTAATGATATTTTTCCTATTCAGTTGAATAATATATATTGCATTGACTCCTTTGCCTCTGGGCAATGCAAATCTTTTTCCATTTTGTTATTCATTCTAACAACTTTTCATTGCTATACAAGGAAATGATGTCTGAACTTTTCATCTATATGAATATGATTACATCGTACTCTGTAAAAGTTGGGAAAGTCTTTCTTCCGGAGTGCTGACAGTAATTGAGCTCAAATTTTCCAGGGAACCCTCTTATCCACGGAAAAGCAACAGAGCAAACCATGTAATCCAGATCCTCCATCCCCAAAGAAATGCGCTCAAATGAAATATAAAGAGAAATGGAACAAAGAGCAATGTTTTCTTGGGAAATGAAACCTCTCTCTCTAAAAGGTGAACGATGCAGGGCACACAGAGAAGGCTGAGGTCAGCTGTCAGTCGGCAAGGACAGCACAGGCTTAGGTCACGATCGGATTTCACCCAAGTGGAGGGCACATATGGCCGGGGCTGTTGAAAGCCCTGCCTTGAGTCCCACGGCAACTTCTCCACTTCAATGAAGGGGAGTATTTTTAGGGCTGACCTGAATGAGAGCACTCTCAGTATTGCTCTCAGATTCCTTTTCTGGGTGATGCCCCTTGTCCAACATCAAGATGAAACACCAGCTATTAATGTGACCACTCAGCTCCTACACGATTTATTTTGCTCTTCAAATAATCCTCTCAAATAGTTTTGTTTACTGTAGCACTTATGGTAAGCCCGGCAGGTCAGTTAACTCTAGCACTTTCTAAGCATTTCTTTTTCTTTTTCTTTTTTTAAGTTGCCAAAGGCATCTTTTGTTGTTTCTATCTCCTGGGCTCTCTTTTTTGAAATTATAGAAATGACCTCCTGCTATTGAATTTTCATTGCATGCCAGGCACCATGTTATGCGATTTATATACATTATCTCACTTAATTTACCCTTCTCCACAGTATCTTGAAGGTGGGTACTATAAGTTCTCATTTTCCCAGTAAGTAGGCTCAAGCTCAGTTGAATCATGTGGCTCACATTTACACAGCTGGTAAGCAGCAGAGGAGCCACTGAGAATCCAGGTCTGATTCTAAACTTCATTTGGAGCTGTACTGCCTCTTGAAAACTTATGTATACAAAATACATGGCAGTGATGAATTAGTCATAGATTGCTTCTTGGACAAAAAAAAATTTTTTTTTTGATTAGTAAAATATACACAGCCAAAGAGAATATCCCCAAAGTAAGAAAAATGGGTTTACACCTAAAACTGACCACATATCTGATAAAGCAGCTTTGCTGAACTTTGAGACATACTGCAAAAACTCTGGGGTTGGGGATCTGGAAGGAGAATTATCATGTCTATTTCCCTGAGGAAATGAAAGCTGGCCCCGGGCCATTTAGACACCCCAGGCACCAAGCTGGGTCAAATGTTCTATCTCCAAAGAGCTCTTAGGAATATTCAGACGTTACCTCTTTTTGCGTTTTAAACAGTGGCTACAAATTTCCTGAAGCTCTCCATCCCAACTCCACTCTCAAGCTTCTGTGGCCGACATTCCTAGGAATCCAAGCAAAGCTACACTCTGGGCCTGCGCCACCGTCATAAAGGTAAGCGATGAAGGGGATGGTTTAATATAACAAAGAAGCCTTATGGGAGACAGAACAGGATTTTCATAGAGGATAAATATGGACATTCCTGGACAGGGGAAAGATAATCCAACGTAATCCAACAAACAACGCTAGCCTGCTGAGTCTCAAGGCCTGAGCTAAGAGGTTGCAGAAGACTTAGTGTGTGTCTTCAGGAATCCTACACCCTGGCAAGGGAAACAGCCCATCAGACAAGCCAACTAGCTTCTTGGCTCAGATAAACGCACAAGTAAAAACACCATGAGGTAGAAGGGACAGAGAAAAATTCCAAGTAGAAGGATCTGGGAGGACTTCTGAAATATTTAGGATACAGTCCGCACCAGGACACAGGAGGAGAACTGTGGCAGGGCTGAATGAAATGGTTATTCCAGGCAGATGGTTTAGCTTGAGCCAAATCGCCAAAATCAGAGAACATAGGGAAGGCATGGTCAGGATGTACGAGAAGTCTCCATGGTAGTAGAGACCATGGAGTGTACTCTGTTGTGGGTTGTGCACGTGTAGGGTGGTAGGTGGTGGGGGATGAAAGAAAGGTAAGGCAAGATGGACAAGTAAGGGTCAAATCATGGTACAGTAGAAGTGCTACAACTATTCTGTGGGCAACAGGGCACCACTGAAGACTTTGAAGTAAGGAAACCACACAATTTGACTTGTGATCTTGGAAAACATGTAGCCTGTGGGAACTGTATCTGGGTATTAGCCAGTAGCACATATAAAAATTTTTTGACAAAAAAACCTACAAAGCAGCTAAATCTACACCAGACCAAAGAATTTCCAGTTTGTTACAAACCATGCATATTATGGAACCACCACCAACCATTCTCTTTTAAATAATTCATCTTTTTATGTTTATCACTGATTTTTCCAGAACATAAATTGTTTCTTTCTAAAAGTCAGTCATCAGTGAGAACCTTTTTGCAGCCAACAAGGCAGTTTTCATACCAAATCCAAAAATCTGTTTCTATTTGTAATCAGTTCAACTATGCCCAGAGACCCAGAGGGTAGGCCCAACAATCTGTACTATTTGCACACTCCTCCGACTCTCCTTCCACCTACGGGTCCTTTGTGTTGCACATTAGATGCTCATTTTAAAGTACCAGTCACTAAGATCTGCACTATGTGTTGGCAAGTTCTCTGCACTGGGGAAAGCACCGAGTGGGGGGAGTCGTCTGTCCTTAGCGATTCTGCCTCTAAGGAGACTGTAGCATGCTGGGAGTCTGGAGTCCTGGGTTCCTGGCCTGACTCAGCTACTGGCTTACTGTTTGTCCTTAGACAAGTAATTTCCTCCTCTGGTCTTCAGCTGCCTCATCTGGTACAATCAGAGTGTTGAACCAGATGACTTCTCAGTTCCCTTCCAGTTTGATTTCTCTCTGATTCCAAGTTCTTGGAGCCCAGTGAGGGGCACAGTCTGTTGCAGCCAAGGCAGCTGGCATCAACAGAGCCTCCCTAAGCAAGTGGTGTCCATCAGCTGCTTCTCTCGGGATGTTTCTCTGGTGGAAGTCATCAGCTACCGAATTCTGAATTCTCTCTCTTCTGGAGCTGATCTGCTCTTGGATGAGAGACTCGGGCAATCACTAAACCCATGCCAGGCTGCTTTGGTTTTGTTTTTAAACCCTGGCATAATAACACCCACTGAAGCCAGTACACATGAAGCTTTCCGTGGCGGGGGAGAGACGGACAAGCAGCTGGACCAGGGCACATCAAGCAGGCATGCACAGGCAGCAGGGAGGATCTGTCAGCCAGGGAGACAAGCCTTTGGACAAAGAGTTGCCATAGGGGCTTGACGCACACCAACAAGAAGACTTCACAGAGCAGCCTGAAAGAAGAGCTGCTTTCAGAATGCCAGGGGAGAGAATGCTGATGCTGAGCCAAGCTTGGGGGCTTCTTCCTTGCCAAGCTTGAACCAGCAGATAGCTTCATTCCGGACCTAATATAGCAACCGAGCAACACTGCTAGGCCTGTGGTTTTGCATTTGCTGTGTACACTTGGCCCCCACGACATGAATATGTGAAGACTCAAGACACTGCTTGGCAAACCCCAGAGGTTGAAATCGGGGGAAATCTCCAGGGAAATTGCAGTCATTTAATAGGGCTCATTCTGCGCATTCCCACAGAAGCCCTTGGGCACTGCCATTCATTTCTGAATCCCAAACAGATCTTGGTTCCTTGGCCTCTCCTAAACACAACCTTCCTCCCTGCCACATCAATGCTCCCTCCTCTGGGAACATTCTGACCTGTAGGTCTCCGGGAGTCTAGATTTTCCTCACCACAGATCCGACCAGGAAGAGAAGGCACACTTGGGCCTCTAGTTTTTAACGGGTCTAATGGGATCCCTTTTTGACTGAGCCCATATCACAAGGTGCCTTTTTCACAAACAAGTAAGCTGCCAATTCTGCCCTCTAAATGATCATAAAAACAGAAAATAATCCAATTTCCTAACCTGGAAGAAGGTTGGGGCAATGAGATGCCCACTTATTTTAGGATTTTTTTTAACATTCCACAGGGGTTTTATACATTTTTGATTAACATATACATTTTCATTAACACATTTGCATGGCATAGCCAATTCTAGCCTGAAAACATCTTCAATTACAGCCACTAGATATTGAAAGAACACAATGGATTTTCCCCATTAGTTGAGATGTGGCCTCTCATTATTGGCCTCAGTTCCTCAATCAATATATATATCTATATTCAAGACACACTTCAGTGGGCCATGGGTACATGGAACCCTGGCATGCTTCTTCCTAGAGATGCAGGCGAAACGTACACTATTTTATACTAAAACATCAAGCCTTTAAGATGGAGTAGAAACATACTATTTGCTAACTCACTGAAGACTTTATAGAACATTTACTATTAGGAGGACCCTCAGTCCTGGGTGTCCTAGATCCCCAGGAGCAGGGATTCCCTCTCTCTCTCCTCTGATATATGAGGGACCTAGATGGGAAGATTCCTACCTCCCATTTTTTAAAAAGATTTATTTATTTGAAAGGCAGAGCTGCAGAGAGAGAGGTCCTCCATCTGCTGGTTCACTCCCCAAATGGCCACATTGGCCAGAGCTGGATTGAAACAAAGCCAGAAGCCTGGAGCTTCTTCCAGGTCTCCTATGTGAGTTCAGGGGCCCAAGGTGTTGGGCCATCTTCTACTGCTTTCCCAGGCCACAGCAGAGAGCTGGATCAAAAGTGGAGCAGCCGGGATTCAAACTGGTGCCCATATGGGATGCTGGCACTGCAGGCGGTGGCTTTACCTGCTTTGCCACAGTGCCGGGCCCTGGGAAGATCTTAAAAGCATTGTTAAGTAACTTGGTTCACCTGGGCTTTGTCAACTAGAATGCTGAGCATGATCAGTGACTTAATGTGGCCTTTTCTTTCTTTTAGAGATTTTTTTTTATTTGAAAGAATAACAGAGGACATGAGAGAGGGAGAAAAAGATATCTTTCTTCCACTGGTTTGCTCCCCAAATGCTCTCTTTTGGCCAGGATCAGGCCAAAGCCAGGAGCCTAGAACTCCATCCTGGTCTCCCACATGGGTGTCAGGGGCCTAAGGACTTGGGCCATCCTCTGCTGTTTTCCCAGGTGCATTAGCAGGAGGCTGGATCAGAAGAGGAGTAGCCAGGATTCAAACTAGCACTCTAATAATGGGATGCAGGCATCCCAAGTGACAGCTGTTAACCTGCTTTCTCATAATGCCCACCCACATTTCGCCTCTTCCGTGGCGGTTTTCTTGGCAGGAGGGGAGCACCACAATAGCTGCCCTTAAGGAGGGCTCAGACTGTTTACTTTCCTGACACAAATGGTTTCCGGGAATTTCAGCCACAGACTATGCCTCACTGTTGGGTTTAGCCATTAAAAAATGAACAAAAACAAAACATGACTTCATTTGTTTGAAAAGAAATCAGCTTACTGTAGATTCTTACAATCTGGGCCACTCCTATACTTCTTTAGGTGCATCATACGTCACATGATGGTCCCAGAAACAGAACACCGCCATCCTGGAAACCCTGGGAGTATGAGTGCACAGTGGGTACGCTGGTCACCTTTGCAAGACCACCCTGTGTCTGTCACTCTCGTGTCTACACATGCTTCTCACCCCCCCCCCCCCAGGAATCCCAGCTCATCATAGCCTTGGCTTCCCACAAGAGAGAGGGGCCCACGCTCGAAGGGAAATGATAGACCTGAGAGCCCGTGGAAGAACAGAAGCTTGGGACAGAGACACCGTTCCGCTGACAGCAGTGGAGAAGCTGCAGAGCATTGGCCTAGAGAGGGCAAGGCAAGCATTTTCATTAAAGAGGGTGTGCGGCAATGCAGGCAGATGTTGTGGAGGGTCAACAAAAATAAGAAGCTGCTCAAGAGGTTGATTAGATGACAGGTGATTTTTCAAAGACTAAATTTTAGTAGGGGGAGTTAGGTCAAAAGCCAGGTAAGACAGTACTGAATTAAGAAGAGTAGGAGGCCGGCGCCGCGGCTCACTAGGCTAATCCTCCGCCTTGCGGCGCCAGCACACCGGGTTCTAGTCCCGGTTGGGGCACCGATCCTGTCCCGGTTGCCCCTCTTCCAGGCCAGCTCTCTGCTGTGGCCAGGGAGTGCAGTGGAGGATGGCCCAAGTCCTTGGGCCCCTGCACCCACATGGGAGACCCAGAAGAAGCTCCTGGCTTCAGATCAGCTCTGGCTGTTGCGACCATTTGGGGAGTGAGCCAGCAGATGGAAGACCTCTGTCTCTCCCTCTCTCTCTCTCTCTCTCAAATAAAATCTTTAAAAACAAAATGACGTCTTGCCACACACTACCACATGAATGAGCCTTGAAAATATTATTCTAACAAAGAAGTCAGTGATGTGTAATGTACTGTACAATTCTGTTAATAGGAAACTTCCAGTGTAGACAAATATATGGAGGCAGAAAGTAAATTGGTGATTTCCTAGGAGCAGGGGAAGGAACAGTTATAGCTTAATGGTTACAGAGTTTCTTTTTGGGGTGATAAGGTTTTGGAGAGCTGCCACTTGGGACTCCCCTACATCCCACATCAAAGTGCTTATTTGAATCCTGACTACTCTGCTTCCAATCCCAGCGTCCTGCTAATGCATCCTGGGAAGCAGCAAGGTGACAGTTTAAGTCCTTGGGACCCTGCCACTCATATAGGAGACCAGGATGGAGGTCCAAGTTCCTGGATTCTGCCTGGCCCAGCTCTAGCCATTGTGGCCATTTGGCAAGTGAACTGGCTCTCTCCCTGTCTCTTTCTGCCTTTCAAGTAGATAAAAATAAACATGTTTTTGCTTAAAAACTACTCCTCAACAAATATAACCACCTTTAACAATTTTGGGGGAAATAGCAGTGATGTTTGCACAACATTGTGAATGTAATTAAAGTCATTGAATTGTACACTTAAACTAATTAAAATTACAAGTTTTATGTCACATATTTTACAATTAAAATAAAAAACTAGTAATCAAGAGATAATGGAAGCTGAGGCACATAGACTTTCTACTTTCTAATGGGAATGTCCTGCTACTCTGGTATCTTACCTTGTAAAGGGGTGTGTGTGTGTGACAACAAAGCAGCCACCCTAAATGGTACTCATTCAACGCTTTGAAAGTCAAGTCATCCAAGAGACATGAAATGAATGGATATTTAAACACTATCCAGGAATTGCAGATATGGCTTCCCCATTGGGAATTGCAATTTTTGTCAAGATTTTAATATGAAGCTATATTTTTAAGTGTTTTTTTTTTTAAAGCAGCTGGCATTGTGGAACAGCAGGTTAAGCCATACATCAGAGCAGCGGTTCCAGTCCTGGCTGCTCCACTTCAGAGTTGGCTCCCTGCTAATATACCTGGAAAAGCAGAGGAAGATGGCCAAAGTACTTGGGCCTCTGCCACCCACATGGGAGATCCTGATGGAGTTCTGGGCTCCTGGCTCTGGCCTGGCCCATTCCTGGCTTTTGAGGGCATTTTGGGAGTGAACCTATAGTTAGTAGACCTCTTTCTCTGTCTCCCCCTCTATCACTTTACCTTTCAAATAAATAAATGTTAAAAAGATAAACTTTTTAAAAAAAGACTTATTTATTTGAAAGTCAGAGTTACACAGAAGAGAGGGAGAGAGAGAGAGGTCTTTCGTCTGCTGGTTCACTCCCCAATTGGCTGCAACGGCCGGAGCTGTGCCGATCCGAAGCCAGGAGGCAGGAGCTGCTTCCCAGTCTCCCACATGGGTGCAGGGGCCCAAAGACTTGGACCATCTTCTACTGCTTTCCCAGGCCATAGCAGAGAGCTGTGGAAGTGTAGCAGCCAGGTCTCAAACCGGCACCCATATGGGATGCTGGTGCTTCGGGGCAGGGTGTTAACCCACAGCGGCAGCCCCCCAAAAGATAAACTTTTAAAAATATATAATTCATTAATTTGAGAGGCAGGCCGACAGACGAGCGAACTCCATCCATTGGTTGATTTCCTAAATGTCTGCAATGGCTGAGGCCAGGGGCCAGGAACTCAGTCTGGACCTCTCACATGGATGACAGGAAACCAAAGACCTGAGACATCTGCTACTGCCTCCCAGGGTGTGCATCAGCAGGAAGCTGGAATTGGGACTGGAGCTGGGACTTGAACCTACGTACTCCTATGTGGGATGTGGGCATCTTAACTGGTGTTTTAAGCTCTCAGCCAAATGCCTACCCTTACAAAAACATTTAAAATCACCTCAGAAAACTTATATTTGCTTTTGTAACTCACAGAAATGATGTTAAGGTGCAAAAAAAATGAAAGAGTGCATGCTATTCCAATTACTTTTTTAAAAAAATTAATAGTTTAGAAGCATGGAGCTCTGATTATAATATAAATTTTAGGTATGACACAGCTACAGAACTATGCACCATGGACTGGTAAGGGGTCAGGGGAGTGAGGAAGTGGCCTTGTATTCCCTCAGAGCCCAATCAAATGTACCATATCAGAGTTCCATCAACTATACCAGGACTTGACTTGGCTGGGAAAACCCTCAATGTGGTAACCTTCCTTTTTTTAATCAGCCGTGGTGGATCTTACAAAAAAAAAATGCACCTGGGAACTAAAATGCTTGCCATGTCCCAGCAATGCCCAACAGCAAGGGAAATCACCGGTACAACAGCCAAGGGGTCACAGTGACTCAAGTCCCTGAAAGCACTGGGACGGAGTGTGAGAACAGTGCGGTCCAGAAAGCAGCAGCAGCAGGCAGGTGTTCTCATAAATGAAAGATGAAAAGCCTCCCTAAGTTGTTCCACCTAAATTTGCTCCTTACTTGCCCATGGAGAAATTTCACCCTCCTCGTCAATGGGATTTGGGAGACACGAAACAGTTTCCCTTCCCTTGACTTGGAAGCACACATTGTCATCCTGGCTCCATGCTCCTACCTTTGGCTCTTGACTGTCAGCGGGTGCCCATTCTCACATTGACACAGGCACCAGCGCAGCGCCTCTCTCTTTGGATGCTCGCCATTTCGCCTTTTGCCTTTAGCTCCCTCCCCCATCCCAGTCCTCAGTGCCCCAGCCAAATAAGATCTCTGTTTCTCTCCAACAGCCCCTGGCTGTCCAGGGAGAAGGAATGCCCTAGTCTGTGACAGCTGGAACAGGACAACACTCTTTTCCTCAAACACATGTTGAAGCCCATTTCTCTCTCCTGCAAAATCCTTTGGTAACTCCCTACTACATGTGGAAATAGTCCCAGTTCCTTACCACAGCATTCAGGGGCTTCTCCATCTCCTCTCTTCTGGCTTTCAAGTTCCAGTTGCTATGATACTGCAGTCACACCACCCCATTCACCATTGGCTGAAGGTGCCAAGTACTTGGAAGTTTCCATACCTTTCTCTTCATGCTGCTTCCTCAGCCTGGGATGGTCTCACTCTCACTCACTCCTCTCTCAGTTATATCTTTCAAGCCTCCACTAACATGATATTTCTTCCAGGAAGCTTGTCCTTCTCATCTAAGCCTAGATTCTATGGCTATTCACTGGGTTGTACTTTTGTTAAAACACTCATTTCCACCTGTCTCAAAGTTAGTCATTTCTAGAATGTTCTCTGCAACTATGCTAAGGCCTAGTGAAGTAGCAAAAACGAGTCTGTTTTCTCAGTACCCCCCACACGGCATTTGGCCAACAGAGATGGTTAAAAACATGCTTGTTAACCGACCAAATGACTTACATGGCTTCAAGAATGAGGACATTATCCTCAGCCTACTGAGAATGTGCAGGCGAACAGGTACCTCCTTACAAGACACTCTTTCCAAGGACCTGATCCTTACCAACTGGTGTTTCCCCTAGGGAAAGGAACCACCGCTGGTCCATGCTGAAGTTAAAAGGAAGACAGGACCAGAAAGCAAATGGCAGGGCTCAAACCCCGACCCCTGGATTCCAAGGCATCTCTGAGCAATAGCCCGTTCTGATTACCCATAGCATCAGTTTACTGCACTCAGCGTGGATGGAATCCACACAGATTCTTTCCTTATTCCCTTTTGCTGCTTGGAACTTGATGCTTTGTTATGTGAGCAGCTGACACATGCTGCATTCTGTGAACCATGCTGGGCAGGAAACAGGTTTTCTGGTGAGCAGGTTCCAGTCATTTCTCACTGGGAGCCTTTGTGATGGTGCTCTCATACCTTTGACCCCTGTCTCTACCTCATAATAGTCCCACCCCTGGGCCACACCCTGCCCTTCCCAACACCACTCTATCCTGTTCCCAAGCACAGGGCTTGGTGGTGACTGGGGCTCCAATGCCTGTTTCTGTGACATCAAAATCTAGCCTCATTAATGAAGTCCCTCACTTGGCTTTAGTAGAGCAAAGCGAGAAGACTTCAATTGCTGCAGTAACACATGCCGGCACCCCTCTCCCCTTGCAGAGGTCTGTGGGATGGCTGCCAGGAAAATACAATTACGTGCTGGCACAGGAATACATACAATTCCTTAACCTGAAAGTTCTATGGTTTCATCCCCCCTCCATTTCCATAGCTCTAAGTCACTCCTGTTTCTCTTGCCATTGCTCTTTAAACTGATTTCCTGTGTCCAATCATTCTTGTCATTTCTCTACACAGCATTCTCTCTTGTTTCCACAGTGCTCTTTCCATGTCCTTAGGCAAAGGATAAGGTTGCAATCCTTTGGTTTGAGGCTTAAAGATGCTTTTCTGATCCTCCCAACTTTGATTTAAACTTTTTACAAAACGTTGTATTTATTTGAAAGGCAGAGTTGTAGAGTGAGAGCAAGTGAGTGAGTGAGAGAGAGAGAGGATGGCGAGATCTTCTATCTGCTGGTTCACTCCACAAATAGCTGCAACAGCCAGGGGCTGGGCCAGGCTGAAGCCAGGAGCTTCGTCCAGGTCTCCCATGTGGGTGCAGGAGCCCAAGGACTTGGCCCATCTTCCACTGCTTTCCCACGTGCATTAGCAGGGAGCTGGATGGGAAGTAGAGCAGCCGGGACTCGAACTGGCGCCCATATGCGATGCCAGCACTGCAGGCAGCGGTTTTACCCGTTACAGCACACAGTGGCCCCTGATTTAAACTTCCAACATGGGTTGTTCCATTTCTTTTAGAAGATGTTTCACAATAACATAGAAGAGCCCTTGTCTAGATTGTTGAGGAACAGTTCTCTTAGTTTTTAAATTTTTTTTTCCTTTTTCTTTCTTAGACTAAACAGGAGTGGGAGGAGGAAGGGTGGAGTGGGTGGGAGAGTGGGTACAGTGGGAAGAATGACTATGTTCCTAATGTTGTATTTATGAGATACATACAAATTAAAAAAAGATGCTTCAGTATCTCCTCCTCTGACTTTCCATTTCGTCACTGCTTGGCACCACGTCTGCTGCTTCCCTGGGCTGCTTTTGTCTGCCCCGCTAGAGCTGCACACCTATTTCTCTGACGCTGCCGAACACCCGACAACTGCCCGCGCCTTGTTTATCATTTCCCTTCTCTACTCTAGATTCCTCTTGCCCCACAGCCATGCCCGACACCATGCTGCTTCGTGCGGTCACCGTTCTTCTCAGGGGAAAATGATTTTGGATTTATAATAATAAAACTTCGAATGAGTAGTACAATTTGAAAACAGGACATGTAAAGGATCAAGAACTAGCTAGTAATTAGAATTGTCTGAAAACTGTAGAGGCTGCCTGTGAGCAGGGAGGCCTATCTCAGAAGGTGGTCCAGGACAGTTTGGACAGTCAGTAGGTAGAGATGTTAGCGGAGGGGTCTAGACAGAATGAGCAGTGATGGCAAATCATTTCGGCTGCCTCTTCCAGCCCTGAGACACTAGGAGTTCGTGCAGGATGGAGAGGTCTCATGGCAGGGATGAAGGGTGAAGGCATAGGCATTAAAGTGGCCCTTGTAGTCTTTCCTTTGACACAGACAGTGCCAGCAGTGGAACCCAAACAGACTGTCTTGGATCCTCTCTCAAAGAAAGCAGTGTCTACTTGAGACCATGGCTAACGTAGAGGAGTTAGCAACCAAGACATTTCTAGGGGAGTAACTAATTCCTGGCTAGTCCACAGAGGTGGAAATAACCACATAAGCTCTCCAGCTTACCAACACTGTGCATATTTATCAGGTAACATGGCATAGAGCTTACATGGTCTGACATGGTCATATGAAAACACTGTGTTTGTGAAAGATGGCGTAACCAATTCATGAGCTGTTTCCATTGAATTGGTTCCCCTACCAATAGGAAACCATCAGTAATTGCAGGTAACAGACACATCGCTTAAGGCAATCATACAATGGGATCACTCAGGATGCTGTGGAAGAACAGAAGGGCCTCAGATGGAGAAAATTCATTTTGGGCACATGATTGGGACACAAGTTGGAAGGACCCAATGGAAAGACAACTGAGGAGAAAAAGCTGGATGATCCTCATACAAACAGCTCTGTGGGCATTAGAACAAAGTAGGCAAGTGCAAAAGGAGGCCAGGAAAGGTAGGAAGATGCCAAGTGGCCCAACACATAGCTATAAAGATGTAAAGGGAAAAATGGAAAAGTCTACAAAGAATGGCAGGCAGATCACTGAGGAGGAGTATAAAAAGCAATAGGAGATTGAACCAAAATAAAAAGAAGATGCAGTTGGCAAGAAATGAACACTTTAATTAAGTAGAGTCATTGGCAGCCTTTGTTCCTTATAACTAAGGAGTGGCAACAGCATTCCATTTTCTTTTTACCTAACCACAGAATATATCAAATGTGCCTGCTAACCAAGACAAATCTATCTTGTGATTAGATTAGTCAAATTAAGGAGGAAAATGAGATTGACAAAGCATCATGCTACAAGTATCACAGAGGTATTAGAAAATACAATGGAGCTGGTACTGTGGTGTAGTGGGTTAAGTCTCTGCCTATGGCTTTGGCATCCCATAGGGGTGCTACTTTGAGTCCCAGCTGCTCCACTTCCCATCCAGCTCCCTGCTGATGCAGCTGGGAAAGCAGTAGAAGATGGCCCAAGTGCTTGGGCACCTGCACCCATGTGCAAGACCTATAAGAGGATCCTAGCTCCTGGCTTTGGATTGATCCAGCTCTGGCCATTGCAGGCATCTGGGGAGTGAACCAGCAGATGGAAGATATTTCTCTTTCTCTCTTCTCTCTCTCCTCTCCCCCCCTTCCTCCCTCCCTCTGCCTTTCAAATAAATCTTCAAAATAAAACAGATCTCATATATTGCAGGGCCAATAGTGAAACCATGCAGAAGCATATTAAAATGCAAAGAACAAAAACATATAAAGATTAATGCTCTGTAGCCTGATGATCTAAACTTCTTTCAAGATAATAATAATACCAACAATAATCCAAATACAATGAATCTGTAATTATCCAAAGGTGGACAGGTCCTAGGGTAGTAATATTCATGGGTTGGTAGAATGCAAATCAAATGTATAAACTAGTTAACATGGCAGGGTGGAGGGACTGAGGTGTGGCATCAGTAATCTCCTAAGTTTCTTGTCATGCTATTTCATGGGGCTTTTTCCCAAGGTAATTAAGAAGAGATTACATTGGAGAGCTCACTGTTGGAATCACAGCTTGCCTCAAACTAAACTTCAATGAATTCTATTTTTTTACTTTTCATTTTAAACAATGTTATAAAGACATAATTTACATGCCATAAAACCCACCCATTTCTGGTGAACTCCAAGTATACACATACAACGATTTTTGGTAAATTTACTGAAGTATGATGAAAACATCACCATAACCCAACTTTAAAATATTTTCATCACCCTGCTGAGATCCATCATGCCAGTTTACAGTTAATTCCTCAATAGAATCTTTACTTTTTCATTTTGAGCTCTTCTTAGCGAGTAATACTGTTGGCCACTGCCTGCCTTGAAATTTGGTGTTCTTAATTTCTCACACAGCTTCCTCTTGATCCTCTCCTACCTCTCTGATCATCCCAGTTCCTTTTTTGGGGTTTTTTCTTTTGCTTGATTCTAGCTAGCTAGCTAGCTAGCTACATATCTGGCAGACACACACACACACACACACAGAGGGAGAAAGAAACAGGTACAACTCCCATCTGACTCTCACGTTTCTCACAATAGTCAGGGCTGGACCAATCTGAAGCCAGGAGCTGTGAACCGAATCCAGGTCTGTGCTAAGTGCCTCCCAGGGTCTGCACTGGTGGGAAGCTGAAATCAGGAGCTGCAGCTTGGACTTCAGCCCAGGCTCTCTGATATGAGTGTGCCTTAACTGCTCAATGTCACAATGTTGCCTGGACCCTCTCTTCTGTGCCCTTAGTTTTATCCATCACTGAGGATTCCCAGATCAGTCTTTAGCTCAGATGTCCTTCTGGAGATCGATCTAACTGCTATGAGACTGCTAACTCTCATGAAAAACTATACACGGATTTAAAATATGTTTTGGTACCAACATAAACTTAATTTTTTATTTCCTTCCATTTTTTCCACAATTTTTTATATGCCCTTAACTGCTCACCCTCTTGTGTTCCCCAGGTCCGTGAATGTCTCCATTGGTCACCAGGTTGTCCAAGCCAGAAATCTGCCATTGACCCTAAGATTCCTGTCGCCACATCCTGTAAATTCTTTAATATTCTGTGAATCCTCCTTCTCTTCATAGCCCCTGCTTCCTATTGCTGAGATTATGTCCTCATTGTCTCTCAGCAGGACAACTGCAACAGCCTCCCCATCTTACCCTCCTCCAAAACCACCCTACCAACACTGTTGAGAGAGTCCTTTAACTTTGTTAATTTTTAACCACTCAACATGTGAATATATTCTTTAAGCTAAAGACTCAAACATTACCTAAGTATGTAGAGGAAAGGGGAAAATAACCCTTCAACTCCCTGCCCCCAGCACACACAACTCCCTGGGGGTAATTACTGGTAAGTATATTTTTATGCATGTGCATAATTGGATTCAGACTATAATGTCTTGGAAATCTTTGCATGTTAATACAGGTCGATTTACCTCATTCTTTTTAATCATTGCAAGGAATTCCATGGTTTGAATATAACACAGTTAGCCATTTTAACAATGATGGGGGCATTTTTAGATTGCTTCTAATTTCTCCCCCTGTAAACAATACTGCAGTGAACATCTTTGGCCATCCATGGTGTGTACTGACAGGCCCTTTCCCTATAATAACCTTGCCATGTAGGAATGGAGGCTGTTTGGGGGACAAGTGGTAAGAAAGGAGGACAGAAGGTGGGACAGAATGGAGAAAGCCATATTGAGACAAGGGGAATTAATGTGTTGATTTTTCTTCAAAAGATGATGTAGAACAAGAAAATATATTAAGACATGTTGGGGGAAATCATCTCATAAAGCTATCACCCTAACACAGCAGCTATTAAAAAATAACTATTCATTTAAAATAAGCTATGCATTTTCAGGATATAACAAATTTAGCTGGGCACAACTGCTGTAGATTACCTGAGTCACAGTGACCCATCACTAAATATGACTTGGCAATAAGTGTGCATTCATCAGCACACTATGTAACCAGCATGAAACTGGGTTACATAAATTGGATTGTGGAACAAATCCTAGTACATAAGCTACCATTGTGGATCTTGGTTCTTGGTTGGACTCATTAAGAATATTAACTTGGAAAAAATATTTATTTGAAAGGCAGAGAATGAGCGCGCAGGAGAGACTGAGATTTTTTTCATCTTTGGTTCATTCCACAAATGCCTACAATAGCTGGGGCTAGGCCAGGCTGAAGCAAGGACCCAGAAACTCCATTCAGGTCTGCCGTGTGGGTGGTAAGGATTCAAGTACTTGAGCCATCACCTGCTGCCTTCCAAGATGCCTATTAGCAAGAAGCTGGAACACCAGTAAAGGAGTCAGGACTAGAAGCAAGCACTCCAGTACAAGATGCGGGTATCTTCAGTGGTGGCTTACCCTGGTATGCCACAAGGTCTGCCCCAGGAATATTTCATTTTTATTTTTACAATTTTGAGATGTTGAAAATACTTCTCCAAGAGGAGAACCAAAATCATTAAGCATGTGATAAACAGATCATTTGCAGAAGTGTTAAAGGGAATGTAATTACCTAGTGACCTTTGATTCACTTCCAAAAGTGACATTTTGGTGCTCAGATTCGCTTGGTCAAGAATTTTAATGGAAGAAATAAGTGCATTGCTCAGCCTGCAAATTCACAACTTCCTAAGTAGCAAGTGACAATGTAAAGAGAAAGTCAAAGTGAACAAACTATAATTATGCATGCAATGTCACCAGAGAAAGCAATTTACTGAAGGGATTACCACGATTAAAGATGCATTCTCCTTAAATAAAGATTGTTTCCTTCAATTGATTTGTCCCAATCAGTTCTCCCTGTGCCATGTAGAATTCGAGTTGGAAAACAATTTCTGGTTGTCTCTTTAATTTTTCTGCCAAGAGATTAGAAGAAGTAAATGGAGCCTCTCCAGTCACGATAATTCTCTCACAAATGGAAGAAGTATTAACAGAGGGCTATGGAGACAGATTACAGCTTAGGTCACCCAAGGGAGAAATCCGAAGCCCCCTTTTGACTAACAACAAGGTAAGTAATCCTGAAATCTTTTTTCTTAATATTAAGCCTAAAACGAAGTTTAGGAGGCCTCCTTTTCAATTTGATCATTTTCTGCTGGATAGGCATGGGGGCAGGTAGGGGGGATGGGTTTACCTTTCTCATGTCCCAGCCAGCCAGGCAAGGAGGCAGGCGGCATTTAGGGGTTGCAGGTGCCACAGCACAGACGTGGGCAGCATTCCTAGCCTCTCAGCCTCTCAGCCTGCTTTCTTTACTTCAGGATTTAGTTTGGCTTCTTTCCCTAAAATCTCTGTCTCGTCTTTGCTATTTCCTTATTGGAATACCTTTTTAGGGAAAATCTAGAGTTAGAATATGTCAAATTGTGGCTCCTGATCTTTGTTTTTTAAAAGAGTTATTTATTTGAAAGGTAGAGAGCGAGAGCGAGAGCGAGAGAGAAAGAGGGAATTTTTCATCCTATGGTTCACTTCCCCAGTGGCTACAAGGGCCAGGGCTGGCCCAGGCAGAAGCTAGGAGCCTGGAACTCCATCCAGGCCTTCCATATGGACGGCAGGGGCCCAAGGACTTGGATCATCATTCACTGCCTCCAAAGTGTCTTAGTAGGGAGATGGATTAGAAGCACAGCAGCCAGGACTTGAACCAGCACTCTGATATGGGATGCTATCTACACAGTCAGTGGCCTAATCCACTGTGCCACAATGCCAGGCCCTGGCTCCTGATCTTTGTTGTTATTATCTGCATCCTTATAAAATATTTGGCCTAAATATGTTATGGATTATTTCCTGAAGTGAATGCGTGGTGGCTATAGCAACCACAAGTGAACAGACAAGTTTACATTGTGTTTAGTACAATGGGATTAACTTATTTGTTCTGAAACTGAGTTACATAGAAAGAGAGGGGGAGGGACAGAGAGTGAGATCTGCCATCCATTGGTTCACTTCCCAGATGGCTTGCAATGGCTGGTACTGTGCCAGGCTGAAGCCAGAAGCCAGGAGCTTCCTCCAGGTCTCCCATGAGAGTGGCTGGGGTTCAAACACTTGGCTCATCTTCTGCTTTCCCAGGCCATTAGCAGGGAGCTGGATTGGAGGTGGAGCAGCTGGGGCTCGAACCATAGGGGATGCCAGCATCACAGGCAATGGCTTTACCAGCTATGCTACAATGCAGGCCCCATAGAGCAATGGGATTAGCTTAATTCATTAAACGTGTATTGACTGTTAGAAACATTTGCTGACATACTAGGAACCAAACAGGCCAGGCACTGGGGATCATGGAAGCTGCTCTCAAGGAATTCTCCATTGAGTAGGAGATGGATGGATGTTAAGAGGGGCAACAACAAACACGAATTAGGCACTTGTTGTTTGTAAGACACTGGGCAAGGGGCCAGCACTGTGGAATAGCAGGTAAAGCTGCTGCCTGCAGTGCCGGTATCCCATATGAGTGCCAGTTTGAGTCCTGGCTGCCCCTCTTCCAATCCAGCTCTCTGCTATGGCCTGGGAGGGCAGTAGAAGATGGCCCAAGTTCTTGGGCCCCTGTGCCCACAAGGGAGACTGGGAGGAAGCTCCTGGCTCCTGGCTTCAGATAAGC
The DNA here is from genome assembly GCF_033115175.1 of Lepus europaeus. Lineage (NCBI taxonomy): Eukaryota > Metazoa > Chordata > Mammalia > Lagomorpha > Leporidae > Lepus > Lepus europaeus. Next base: position 22,691,757 of record NC_084850.1, on the reverse strand, counting down.
ACACGCTTCAGCCACTGTGGTCATCTGGGGATTAAACCAGTGGATGGAAGACCTCTTCCTCTCTCTCTGCCTCTGCCTCTCTATAACTCTGCCTTTCAAATAAATAAATAACGACACTGTGCAAGGTGCTGTGGTGGACACAGAGAGGAAGAAAACAAAGTCTTAGCCTGAAGGAGCTATCTGTCTTATGAGCAAGATGTTTTTCAGGCTGGAAAAAAAGTGTCAAGGGAATTGTGAGCCATGGCTGAGCCTCTTCAGGGTTCTGAGAAGAGAAAGGCGGGGGAAGACTGATTCACAGACCGCTGCTGCGCTGCATGTAAACAGAGCTCACCTGATTATTCTGTAGCAAGTTGTACCGCTTCTCAAGTGAGAAGAGAGAAGTAAATGTTCTTTTTTAAATCTCAACGTGCTCCAAAAGCATAAGATGCTGTGTTTTTTTTTTTTTTTTTAACAGGCAGAGTGGACAGTGAGAGAGAGAGAGACAGAGAGAAAGGTCTTCCTTTTTGCCGTTGGTTCACTCTCCAATGGTCGCCGCGGTAGGCGCGCTGCGGCCGGCGCACCGCGCTGATCCGTTGGCAGGAGCCAGGTGCTTCTCCTGGTCTCCCACGGGGTGCAGGGCCCAAGCACTTGGGCCATCCTCCACTGCACTCCCTGGCCACAGCAGAGAGCTGGCCTGGAAGAGGGGCAACCGGGACAGAATCGGTGCCCCAACCGGGACTAGAACCCGGTGTGCCGGCACTGCAAGGCGGAGGATTAGCCTATTGAGCCGCGGCGCCGGCGCGAGATGCTGGGTTTTTAATTTGAGAAAACTATGAAGATGCCTGGAGAAAACACTGCTCTAGAACCTTCGGAAATCTCTCAGGCTTTCACATTATGCCCCTCCCCTTTTTATGTATATATTCATTCATTCATTTATTCTCTCTCAACCCTTGTGTGTATGTGAGTCCATGTCCTCTGTCTCATCTCATGTCTGTCTGTCTCTCATCTTTATAATTCAGTGAGCTTAAGTGTTCAGGGACACATCTTGTGCTTTGATCTGTCACTGACTGACTGACTGACAGGAGACCCAAGGCCATCACCCAGGCAGGGCCAGATGTACGGAAGGCACAGATTGCTGGCTGGGGGCCTCTGCCCTGAGGTTGGCTATGGCTGCACTTGGGGCAGTTCCCACTGGCCTGCCTCAGCGGCGTGGGGTATGTTTGAGTACAGGCACCGAGGGGTACAGCTGCTATTGAAATGAAACCCTACACCCTTTCAAACACATGACAATCCGTCTACTTTCTCCGTTTGTGAAGCTCTAAAGATTTCCCTCTGTGCATTTTTCCAGCATGATGTGAGATGCCAGTTAGTCAAGAGAGATTTAGGAGCACGTCTTAAATGTAGTAGCTTCCTTTAAAAAGGATTCCCCTTCCCCTGGAGTTTTTTGCCATGAACTGTCAATTTATTTGCACATTTTTTTTGTTGAACTGAAGAGCACATGTATTGTCATTTTAAAAGAAATCCTGATTTAACCATTCCACAGATGAGAGGACTTGAAAATGTTCATGGAAAGGGGAATTCAAAGTTAAATTTAATCTAGTATGAAATTTTTGAAATCCATGGGTAGGTTTTTGTAACATGCACTTCCATAAACTTTTCACAGACCCATCACATATATCAAAATATCACATTTCATCCCCTAAATACATACAACTATCGTTTGTCAATTTAAAAAAAAAAATCAGATTGGCTTCTCTGCCTGTGCCAATTATGGAAATGAACAGAATTAAAAGCCAGACAGATATCATCAGAAAGGTCAGAGGCAATGAGATAAGGGAGTGAAAACCCTGTCTCTTGGTCTCACTTTTGCTTAAAGAAAGAAGAGGGAATGACCCATCTTAGAAAGTAAGGACACAGAGTCCTTTGCTTCCCAACTTATTCTCAATCTCCTGTTTAAAAATATTGACTCACCTTAGCTGAGAAGCACATCAGTACTGTAGTGAAGTGAAGGTTTCACCCAGAAGATTGGTAAACACAGGCTATCAGCTTGAATTACTGCAATTAGCAAGGCTAATGCAATGTCACTATTCAAAACAGTGCCAATTTGGAATTTCTTAATGGCCTCAGGAGAGGGAGTCCTTATACATCCTCTTTATACATCTCTTCATTCTTACCTAAATTCCTTCTCATAGATGTTGTGAATGGCCTGTTTTGTAGCCAACACAAACTTTGTCCAGTAAAATAATGTAAGGAACTCGGAATGAAAAGAGATTAGCTGTTCCTGGCTCCTGTTATTTTAAAGCAGAAATAACTTTGGCTTCTACCGATTCATAGACAAAGCTTGAAATGCAAAGCATGCTCAACTCCAGATTCAGCATGAAAAGGACCTTAAAATATGCCCAAGTGCAAGTGATGGACTTATTAAAGGGAAGAAAAGAGGCACTTTTCACACACTCCCAAGCGCTTTAGTCCTGTCATATCAGTAATCTTGCTTAAGAATTTCATCCTATTTACATTTCTTCTCCCTTTAAATATCCTCAGGACTCATATGGCATCAAATATTGAAGCTTGTAAGACATTAATTTCTTTATGTTAATTATGAGGAAGGCATGTAAATGCACAAGTGATAGAACTTGGGAGAACTGGCAATGATTTCAATAGGAATTAAAAAATCGGTTCTGTAGTTTTAATTGAACACCTGATAATTTGTCAGCACAGATATGTTAGGAAGCAAACTTGAAGTATCTTCTTTGGACAATTTTTGGCATTGTTCCAGAGTGAGTGCATTTTTTCCATCAGGAAATTTAGTTTCTATTTTATGACAAAAGCATGAACTGTACCATTTGGGTGATTATGAAAACATTTATAAAATGAAAATAACATGAAGGCTTTCAGGCCACAGCACATAAAACACCACACACAGTTCTAAAATATGTGCATGCACACAAATATAGGCTTTCTGTTTCAACTTTAAGAGAAATTAAAAAAAAAAAAAAGAAAATAGTGCCTGAAAAAACATTTGGGTATCTTGGAATATTTATGTGAATTCAAAAAGGTGAAGGAGTCATGAATGCTGCATGGTATTAGCTATGCTGATTTTCCAAAGACTAAATCAATTCCTTCATGCCAGTGCCTCAGTCTCCATCTGTGAAGAGCTTAAGGTAGCACAGTGGGATTCAGATGGTGTTAGCCACGTACGTTCGGATGAAATGTTCATCTGTTCTGCCATGATTAGTTAAATGAACATCCCCACCCTAGGACCACCTTGGAGATATCAGGGTCTAGAGGGGCAGGATGACAGATTATCCCAGGTTGCCTACTATCTATGTGACCCGAGTCTTTCAAACCTGAAATTTTATAATATTCAAAATAAGGACAATGATGCTGCCTTTCTAAGATAGTAGAAGAAATCGAGATATTATATGACGATACTTCAAAAGGTTTGTTAAAGAAGTGGAATTAAAAGGTACACTTAGGAGTGGGTGTTTGGCCTACTTATTATGATGCCTACATTACATATCCGAGTACCTATATTCGATGCCCACCTATAGCTCCTCACTCCAGCTTTCTACTCAAGTAGTTGGATTCCTGTCACTCACATGGAAGATCTAGATAGGATTCCTGGCTTCTGACTTTAGATCTGACCATCCCAGGCTGTCATAGGCATTTGGGGAGTGAATCAGTAGATGAGAATGCTCTTGTTCAGGCACGCACACTCTCTGTCCCTCTCTTTTCCTTCCCCCTCCTCACTCCTCCGCCCTGTGTGTGTGTCTCTGCCTAAGAAACAATACATTTTTCTAAGAAATCAAAAAGAGAAGTTGGGGCACATGTAGTGGGTGCAATGGGTTAAGCCACCACTAAGAATACCCACATCGCATATCAGAATGCCTGGGATAAAGCCCTGCCTGTACTTCTGATCCAGCTTCTTGAAATTGCACCTGGGAGGCAACAGATGATGGCTCAAACACTTGGGTTCCTGCCACCCACCTCAGAGACCCAGATGGAGTTTTTGGCTCTTGGTTTTGGCTATCCCAGCTCTAGCGGTTGCAGGCAACTGGTGAGTGAGTCAGTGGATAGAAGATTTCTGTCTATGTCTTAACCCCCCACCCAAACCCCCATAACTCTGCCTTTCAAATTAATAAATTTAAAAACTTGAAAAGGAAGAAATAGTGTAAAACATTTTGAAATTCATATGTAGGCAGGGTCATCAAAAAGTTCATAGAACATGCACATTATAAAATACCTGCATGGATTTGAAAAAATTTTCACCAATATAAAATCTTTTTTTTTTTTGGACAGGCAGATGGACAGTGAGAGAGACAGAGAGAAAGGTCTTCCTTTTGCTGCTGGTTCACCCCCCAATGGCCACCATGGCCGGCGCGCTGCGGCCGGCACACGGTGCCGATCCGAAGGCAGGAGCCAGGTGCTTCTCCTGGTCTCCCATGGGGTGCAGGGCCCAAGCACTTGGGGCATCCTCCACTGCACTCCCTGGCCACAGCAGAGAGCTGGTCTGGAAGAGGGGCAACTGGGACAGAATCCGGCACCCTGACAGGGACTAGAACATGGTGTGCTGGCGCCGCAAGGCGGAGGATTAGCCTATAAAATCTTTTTATTCCATTTTCCACGAACATTTTGAAGGATCCTTGTACATGTCCCTGTTTGTGGACCACAGACAGGGAAATGATCAAGGACATGGAGACAGTAAAGTGACAAATATGTTGCTGCCCTTGAATAGGGTTAGAGAATTATGTCAGGTTGGGTTTGGGTGTTTCAAATTTGTTTAGAAGAGGCAGGTATGTGACACAGTGGTTGGATTGCCACTTGGGATGCCCACATCCCATTCTGGAGTGTCCTGAGTTTGGGTCAGAGCTCCACTTCCAATTCCAGAGTCCTACAAAGGTGTGCCTTGGGAGTCAGCAGATGATGGCTAAGGTTGGGTCCCTGCCAACCTCACTGGAGACCCCTATTGGATTCTTGGCTCTGGGCTATGGCTTGGCCCAGCCCTGGTTGTTGTGGGCGTATGGTGAGTGAATCAGGAGATGGAAAATGCTCCATCTCTCAGTGAAATAAAATTAATTAATTTAAAAAAACTTTTAAAGAAAAGAGAATACTAAAAATAAAAAATTAAAGACCCACAAAATATTTTTTTAAAAAGGAAGAAACATTTGTTTAGGAACCAATAAATAAAGCAGGGATATAGGATTTGAAAATAGTTGAAAAATAAAAGGCAACCTAGCTACCTAATGCAATGTTCCCAAGACACAGCTGTTTTGTCAAATTCAATATTATTTTTTGGAAAGTCAGTCCTACTGATTTTCATCTAGGTAGACTGAACTTGAATATACACATTTAGTTATACTTAGTACTAAAAACACCAGAAGTGATCATATTTACAAATTCTGCATAAATGAGAAAACAAAAGAGATGGTTATAGGTAATAGCTAAATCTGAAGATATGAAATATTTCTTATATTAAGTTCCAGTAACTACAGTGAAACGCCAGATCCTGGGGTCAGGGCTGTGGTGTGGTAGGTTAAGCTATCATCTGTAGCCCTGGCATCCCATATGGGTGCCAATTCGAGTTCTGGCTGCCCTGCATCCTATCTAGCTCTCTGCTATGGCCTGGGAAAGCAAGGGAAGTTGGCCCAAGTGCTTGGGCCCCTGCACCCACGTGGGAGATTTGAAGAAGGTCCTGGCTCCTGGCTTTGGCCTTGACCAGGGTTGGCCATTGTGGCCACTTGGGGAGTGACCCAGCAGATGGAAGATCCCTCCCTCCCTCCCTCCTTCTCTCTCTCCCTCTCTCTGTAACTCTCAAATAAATAAATCTTTCAAAAAAATCCTAAGTCCAGATCCTAGATTTTCAGATATACATCAAACTGCTGCTTCTCCTAACTTTATTACTGGTGAAACCCAAAGAGCCAGCACATTGAGCAGTTTTAAAGTAACAAAGCTCTAATACTTGCTTTTTCCCTTTTGAGATGATTCAGTCTCCTTGGCTCTTAATTTTCTGAAAAGGTTCCCATAAATTTTAGTTCTCCACGGCCAGGACCCCCAGTCCCAGGCACTAAGGAGGATTTTATTTAACCAGGCTCGACCCTACTTCACATTTCTAGCTACAGGAAGAAGTGAGGCTTGAGCAAGCCATTTCACCAGGTTCTATTTTCCAATCCCCAGGCTGTTTCTACAATTATCTTGGAAACAGTGTGCTAGAAAGTTTAGGTCAAGTCCGAATTATGAAATCATAGCCTAACAGGGGAGTTAAGGGACATGGGGTCCCAAAATCAAGCTGTGTATTTAGATCCACCCGCCAGTGACCTGCTACTGTTAGTTTGACTTGGCCTGGTTTATTACCCTTGTACTCTGCAACTAACTCATTAGCCTTTTAGGGAGAGACTGCCCACAGAAGTGACAGGGATCTGTACCTGCCTCTCCCCCCACCCCCAACACACACACAAGAAAGCTAATAGCACTGTCGTATTTCTACCCAAAAATTGACATGTGGGACATCTTTGTTCCCCTCTTCTTAAACTATTTGACAGGCAGAGAGAAAGAGGGAGCTCTCATCTGCTGGTACATATCCCAGGACTGGTCCTGGCAAAACATAGGAGGTGGGAACTCAATCCAGGTTTCTCATGTGGGTGTCAGGAACCCAATTACTTGAGCCATCACCACTGCTTCCCAAGATACGCATTAGCACAAGCTAGAGTTTGTAGCCAGAGCCAGGAATTGAACCCAGGTACTCTAATCAGGATGCAGATATATATTTTTTAAACATTTATTTATTATTTATTTGAAAGAGTTACAGAGAGACAGAAGGAAAGACAGAGACAGTCCACCTGCTGGTTCACTCCCTCCAATGGCCACAATAGCCAGAGCTTGGCCAGGCCAAAGCCAGTAGCCTGGAACTCCATTTGGGTCTCCCATGTGGGTGGCAGATGTGCAACATCTTTCACTCCTTTCCCAGGCACATTAGCAGAGAGCTGGATTGGAAATGGAGCAGCCGAGATTCAAACCAGTACTCATATGGGAAGCTGGCATGGCAGGTGGTGGCTTATCCCACTGTACCACAATACTAGTACCAGGATACAGACATCTTAACCAGCATCTTAACTGCTAAGCTAAACGCCTACTTTCTTACTGCCATTTCTATTGTGGTCCTTTTTAAAAAAGATTTATGTATGTATTTATTTATTTGAATGTCAGAGTTAGAGGGAGGGAGTGAGGGAGGATGGAAGAGTCAGTCTTCCATTTGATGGTTCACTCCCCAAATGGCCACAACAGACAGTGTTGGGCTAGGTTGAAACCAAGAGCTTCATCCCAGTCTCCCACATGCGTGGTATGGGTCCAAGTACTTGGGTCATTTTCTGTTGCTTTTCCCAAGCCATTAGCAGGGAGCTGGATCAGAAACGGAACAGCTTAGACTTGAACCAGTGCCCATATGCGATGTTGCTACTGCAGGCAGTGGCTTTACCTGCTACTCTACAAAGCTGGCCCTGTCCAATGTGGTCCTTATCCTGTGAAGAGATATGCTAGCTTCATGTGTCCTATAGCTGATCAGGCCAGTCTTGGAGTGACACTGCTCAGTCAATTTTCTCTCTCCCTCATCAGAATGTAAGAGTCTCACACCCTATTTCTGCAGGGCCATGTGTTTTGTTTAAATGGCAATGGGTTGTCATGAGCAAGTCCTAGAATTTGATCCCTTTCCAATGATTCATACTGTGCACACTCTAAGAGAATGAGATGTAGCAGAGAGGGAGGTAGTGTGGAATAGCGGCAAAAGTCCTAGGCTTGAAGCCAGTAAACACAGCTTTTAATACTGGCTCTACTACACATCAATTCTGACTTTAGGCAAGTTACATAATTTCTCTGCGCCATATGTCGTTTCCTCACCTATAAAACAGGGTTGCTGTGTGGATATAGGAAAATATTTAGCATGGTGTCTGGCACACCAAAGGTGCCCAATAAAGGTCAGCACTCCAATGAAAGGTGAGCAGGGATGAGAGATTCAAGTCCCCCACCCACCCCGGCTTTAGCCCTCAAGATGTAAAAAGGCCTATGGAAATACGAGGTATTTTGGTCATGCAGATCGATAGATCGAAGCTATAGGGAAGTTTAATTCTCAAACAGATTTTAACCTCTCTAAAGTAATGCTTTACAAATTCTTTCTCTCAAGGCATCTCCTGGCAAAACCCATACAAATATGCTAGTAACGAAGCACCAGAAGAATGGAAGATGAACAATCGATATAACCACTACAAAAATATCAGGCAGATGCTCTTCTTTCCACTGGTTCAAAGTTGCTAAGTCTTCATGCTGGTGTCTCCTTTTTAAACAAATATGTTGCTGCAGATGGTTTATATCCTTTCCATTAAACTGTGGGATTTCACATGTATGGGAGGTGCTAGGCAAAGATGCAGAAACTGTCACATCTTTAATACCCCAGTGAAGTACAGTCAGGCTTTTTCAACACCCACTGCCCTGTGATCCTCCCCAGCTGCTCTCTCCTGACCCTCACAGTAGCCCTGCATGAATAAATAAAAGCCAACCTTGGGAGCAGTTGTCACATGTCTGCTCAAAAGCCATCAATGCCTCACCACTGTTCACAAGATTAAATCCAAACTCTTTTGTATCTCCCTTACCCCTACAGAGCAGGTTCTGTCACATGAGAGAACTTGAAAAAAGTTTGTAAAAAAAGGAATTAAAGGATAAGTTTATTTGGGTGCATTTTTTTTGAAATGCATGAATGGGCTTTTAAAAAATATATTTGTTTAATTTATTTGAAAGGCAGCGAGAGACAAAGACAGAGACAGAGATATTCCATCCGCTGCTCTACTTGTTTGCAACAGCCAGAACTGGGCCAGGGGCAAAGCTGGGAGCCAGAAAATTCATCCAGATATTTCATGTGGGTGGCAGGGACCCAACTTGGCCATCACCTGCTGTTTCCCTGGGTCCACATTGGCAGGAAGCTGTCATCAGAGCGGAGCTGGGTCTCAAACCCAGGTACTCCAACATTGGATGTAGGCAACCCAACTTCTGTCTTAACCACAGTGCCAAATACCTGCCTCCAGAGCTTTCTTCATAATGGCCATTTTTCCAGAAACTTTTTGAAGACCCCTCATACACGGCCTTTTTATCGAAGCCCTACCTCTTTGTCTTCATCATACCTAACACTCCATGCTAGGCACGAAGGAAAGAGACACTCCATAAATCATTGGGAATTGAACCAAAATAACTAGCTGACCTGAATTCTCTCTCTGATCACCTTCTCTTCACTCCTCATGCCCTCTGCAAGTTGTCTTCAGTAAGGCCATTTGCATTATGTGCATGCCATCAACTAAGGAGGAACTCTGGGAAACTTGGAAGGTCCTCACTAACAACAGTTAAAGGGCCCACCTCCAAAGGACTTTTGTAGCTGCGGAGCCCTGAACAGATTTATGCTTTTTTTTCCCCCAGAAGTGAGCAACGAAGTAGTTTGTGGTGAGAAGGAAAAAGTGATCCTGGGGTGCTGTAGAGCAGAATCGGGTGTGTTGCAGGAAGAGACACACCTGATTTCAAACCCAAGTCCTACCCCTTCACAGCAGGAAGACTTTGGGCAAGTGACATTAGTTTTTTAAGCCTCAACTTTGTCATCTATACAGTGGTCATACTTTACACCCCCACAAGGTTGCTGAGAGAAGTAAATGAGAGTATTTACGTAAAATTCTTCACATAAGGCTTGATATTTAGCAGGACCTCAATAAATATTTGTTGATAGCGTTGGAAGAGTGAATGCTTTTTTTTCTAAATAAAGCAGTCAGACCCAGAACTGGATGTGCTAGGAAACTTCTTTTTAAATATAACTGAGCTTTACATATAGAACTTTCCAGGCTCTACCATGATACCCCTCAATGTGCACTGATAGCTTCATGGATTCTTTCAAAGACTGACACCTGTTTAGATGACACTGGGTCTTCCAGCAAGACTGCCAGACTGTCTAAAGGGCAAGAGCCAAGGGGAGGAAGTGATGTATTCCTAAGTGCAGCTCAGAAAACACTATCCACTTCCAGACTCCCGTAGGGTGGTTCTCCCCCAGAGAGGACAGGAGAGGCCAACTTATATACAAGTATTAGGGGGTGTTTTGACTTTCTTTTTAAATAATAGTAATAGTAATAGTAATTGCATAGTGGTGGAAACCAAACATGTACTAACACCACTACTTGCCTCCCTACACTTCCAAAATCTTTAGCTCTACTGCAGCTAAGCCTGGGACACCTACTAAAATCACATGGGATATCAAATTGAACATCACCTACGTGGATAGCTGTGGGTGTCTTATGCAAATACAAGACCCACCAATTGGTATGTGCTGAGGAAAGTGAGCAGTCTCTAGGCAAAACACGGCCAGGTCTCTTCTTCTTACAGACAGGGCCTTATTCCCTTGGCATCACCCTGCCTCTTCACTACCAGATGCACAGAGCTCAAACACACTAACACTGATGGATCTTGTGATTTACCTCAAGGTCACCTTCCAGGCTATAAAAAGTGCTTTGTTCAAAGTGGAAAAAAAAAAAGATTAACAAAAAGAAAAGCCTTAAAGTCTGTCCAGATGTCAATAGGACAACGAAGATGGAATAAAATTTCAAAGGTATTTTCACTTTCCCTCTAGTAGGTCCTTATTGTAGCTCTAAGAAATCAGAAACAACACAGACTAAATATCCTGCACATTTAAAAACCATGGCTAAATTTATGAGTATGGGCAATTCACACTTCACTGTGTAGAGTCCGCTAATTCCAAGAGGACAGTAAAGAGCTGTACATGTTGCCTATGTAGGACCAAATGTACATTTTCCTCAGCAGTCAAACCAATGGTCCATGGCAGAGTCCTTTCACTTGGTTGCTTTTCTTCCACTCGAGTTCTCTGATTCCTGTTTGAAATCATCCTTACACTTATCTTCAGAAAATGTGGTTAAAACCTATTGACCAATGTCTTGGGGAACTGAAGATGTTTTTCCTTTCCTGTAGGAGTATTTTTCTTAAGGAAATATAGAAATGCAGTTGAATTCAAAGACAACTTAGAATTCAACATTCTTCCATGTATCTGCCAAAAACGGACTGCAGAGAGGCCCATATCCAACAAATAAAAACTAGGGCTCATTTACAACGCATGTCTTCCTCTTGGCTTTATGAGAGGGGCACTTTAGGAGAAACCAAAGCATTTCTCATTTACTCATGAAACGCTGAATGACATTTCAAATATACCCCAAATTTTATATACCCCTTCGAAGATATTTTGAGAAAAAGGAAGTCATAGTGGTCAAGAATAAACAAACTACCAAACCAGTTGAAATGATTTAAAACTTAACAATGCAAACTTTCAAATGGATTCGATCTTAACAAAGGATGAGCTCCAGGAGAGCTAAATCCTCAGAGAATAATCACAGAGCTGGAATGAAGTAACAGCCAATGAACCTGAATTGCTCATCCGGATCCCCAGTTCAGGAACAGAGAATTCAGCTATAATCCACAAAGGATGGCTCCCTTTTGTAGGCTAACAAGAAAGTCATTGGAAGGCAAGTGACAGAAACAACAGATCACCCCCCAGAATCCTGGAAAGCACTTCTCTGCTCTCCACCATCTTCCCATCTCTAAAGGGGTGCCTACTGACTCTACAAACATTCACATGGTACCTACCCTGTGCCAGGCACAATCTTAAGTGCTGAGAGTACAAAGTGGGCCCTGTCCTCAAGGACAGCTACAATTGATAGAGCACCTAATATGTGAGTCCTTAGCATACATAATCTCATTTAAACCTTACAAGAATCCTATGGGGGGGCAGGGGACGGCACTGTGGTGTAGTAGGCTAAGCCTCTGCCTGCTGTACTGGCATCCCATATGGGTGCTGGTTCAAGTCCTGGCTGCCCCGCTTCTGGTGCAATTCTCTGCTGATGGCCTGGGAAAGCAGTGGAAGATGATGCAAGTCCTTGGGCCCCTGCACCCACATGGGAGACCCGGAAGAAGCTCTTGGCTCCGGATCAGTCCCACTCTGACTGTTGCAGCCATCTGGGGAGTGAACCAATGGATAGAAGACTTCTCTCTGTTTCTCCCTCCCTCTGTCTATAACTTAAGGAGACTTCAGTAGTCTAGATAGAAAAAGAATGACACATATAGGCATAGAGAGGCACGGAAAAATGGACAATACTCAGCAAACAGTTCAGCTGCACTATGGGAGAAGCAGCAAGAAATCAGACCAAAAAGGTCAACTAGGAAGAAATTACAGAGGGCCATGATGAAATGAATCATACATGAAGAAATGAATGAACAAGGCTAACCAGTTGCTTAATGCAGGTGAGTTCTCAATGCTAGTCATAATCCTTTGGGAGCTGCCATGCTGCAGCTCTCTTTCTGACTCCACTCAAGCATCAGTAAGATGCCAGGACCAACTATTGGAAGCTGGGGATAAGAGCTGCCCGTCCTCAGAGGAAAGTCTACTGCTGTGAATCCTGTTTATCTTAATTATCGTCCATGGGAGTTTCAGCTGAAATGAAGATAGAGCTTCAATCACAATAGCTTTGAAACATCATTCCATAAAATCTTCACTAACCAAGCAGGCTTAATATTTTTCTGAGAAAACCATTTGGGAATTAAATGTCATATTTTAAATCAATATGTGCTGAATGGATGTTGGCATCTATTTTACAGTTAAATTTAAGACACATGTGGCCATAAACACCTATCCATGTAGTGTACCTATAGATACAAACAGTAAGCTCTCAAGAGTAATTTCCATATTGCATAATGAGCAATAGCAGATGGAAGTTATTTCTAGATTACACAAATTTTGGTTATGCTGGAAACATCAGCCTTAACACATTTGTATTGAAAAAGAACATTTTAAAACAGAGACATGAAGAAATACGAGATGTAAGGGGCACATCTGTGGGATGACTCATTCTAAGTTGAATGAAAGAATTCCCTTAACAGTATCTATTCTCCAACCTCTCGGCAGATTTAGGCACCTTTGAGTCTGGGCTTCCTTTTCAGCTTGGGAGTCATTGCCCTCACTATCGTCATTTACTGAAGTGCAATTAGAAACACAGTCTAAGTCCAGGAGTCTGATCTTTGGCCCCATGACCAAATGCTCAGAGTGATTCACCATTCTATGTTGCTCTTTGGCCATCATTATACCGCTGTGCCAGTGTACCCAGCCTTATTACTTAGAGACAGGATACTCTGTAGTTGGGTTTTAAGAGTGCTCATACAGGAACTCAAAAAATCTCATAGAAGAAGATGTGTTTGAATCTTAAACCTACCTATTGTCTGTTATTTTAGTATTATATAGCTTTATACACTTATACATATGTGTATGGTACAAGTGTCATGAGAATTTAGAAGCATGAAAAGAGATCAGACTTTTTTCTTCTTGTGTTGAAGCCCACATCTTGGTTGAATGCAGTATTTTTATTTCTTTGATGTTTATTTGCATTCCCTCGTAAATCTACAAGTGAGAATGGTTTCTCCGACAAATGGCAATATTGAACACCATCTAAAATAGGAAATTAGTTCCAGAACTTATTTCTCAAGACATAGCCAGCTTTCAAAAGTGTCACAAATGACACCAACAGACAGTTAAAGCATCATATTTGACTTTTGCCAGCCACTTATAGTCTATGCATTTAGGTTAGCTACTTTTTCCAGGTGTCCTGATAGCCATTTTCTGTAGCTGTTCTGATTAGGACACTGAGAACACTAGTTGGATTTTTTTTTAACTTATTGGGTGCCTGTGTCTTCAGCTTCAGGCTAACAAACCACCATGTTCTGAGATTTAACTCTACTCTACGCTTACTTCAGTGCCATAGGCTCAGGACAGGGTGGCAGAAAGATTGAGAATCATAGGTTACTTCAGATAAGGTTGCAGAATGTTAAACCTTTTTGTTGCCTCTATGGTTCTAACGATAAGAGACATTGAAATTGCAAGGAAAGGACTGCCTATAGGCCTGTTTTCCATCCAGAGATCTAATGGTAACTATGAATCACATGTTCTTTTCTGAAAGACATACAGCAATATTATTATTATTATTGATTGAATCTTGTTTTAAGATATTAAGTTGAAGCTAACAAAGTACTTTACAGCTTCTTATTAATCATTTTAGATAATATGGACCACTTCACAGCAGAATACACATTTTTCTCAATTGTACATGAAAAACTCTTCAGTATAGACCATATACTAGGCTATAAAACAAGCCCCAATATATTTTGGAAGATACAAATACTGAAAAGTACATTTTACCATTATAGTGGAGTGAGTTTAGGAATCAGTAATTGAAAGCTATTTAGAAAATTCACCAATATGTGGAAATTATACAATTCCACATAAATATTAGTTAAAAGAGGAAATTTCAAAAGAAATTGGAAAATACTTTGAGATAAATGAAAATGAATATATAACATACCAAAACTTAAGGGAGTCAGGGAAAGCAGTGCCCAGAGGGGGAAATTTACAGCTATAGTCACCTACATTAAAAAAGAAGAGAGGTGTGTGCTGTGATGCAGCAGGTAAAGCCACTGTCTAGGATGTCTGCATCCCATATCAGTGTCTAGGATATAATCTCACCTCCACCTGCAACCAGTTCCCTGCTAATGTGCACTCTTAGAGACAGCAGATGATGGTTCAAATACTCGAGTCCCTGCTACCTATGTGGGAGACCCAAGTGGCTTTCCTGGCTCCTGACTTCAGTCTGGCCTAGCCCCAGCTGTTGTGGGCATTTTGGGAGTGAACCAACAGATCAGAGTTCTCAATTCCCACCCCTGCCCTAACCCCCTCCCCTGTCCACACAACACTCTGTAACTGCCTTTCAAATAAATTTTTTTAAAAGAAAGCTTTTAAATCAATAAATTCAATCTTCCATTAAAAAAATAGGAAAAAGAAAAGCAAATTAAACTCAAAGCACCCAGAAGGAAGGAAATAATAAAAATTACTGATGAAGTTAATACAATAGAGAATAGAAAAACAATGGATAAAATCAACAAAACCCAATAGTTGGTTCTTTAAAAAGATGAAAAAAATCTGAACAGGACAAACCAAATTACTAAAATCAGGAATTAAAGAGGTCCATTACGAAATGACTTTACAGAAATAACAAAGGATCATAAGGGTATTTTATGAACAATTATAAATTATAAATTAGATAACATACATGAAATGGTCAAATTTCATAGAAACACACAAACTAAGAAAAACTGACTTAAGAAGAAATAGAAAATCACTATGAAAAACCCAGGACCAGATAGCATCACTCTACCAAATGTTAAAAGAAAAATAAACAATATACAATTGCAACTCTTCTAGAAATATGAACAAAGCAAATCCATCAAAGTACATAAAAGACTATAATCCATGATCAGGTGGGATGCATCCCAGGAAGGCAAGGCCGGTTTAACAACCAAAATGGGAAAAATATAATACAACATATTAATAAAATAAAGAATAAAATCCCAAATGCTGGCCAGATTGTAGTGAAAAGGGAACCCTAATGCACTTCTTTTGGGGATGCAAATTAGAATAGCCATAATGGAAAAGGGTAGGTAGTTCCTCAAAACACTAAAAATAAATTTAAAACACCACATAACTTAGCTATCCCACTTCTGGGAATACATCAAAAGGAAACGAAGTTAGAATGTGAAAGAGATATGGGTACTCTCATGTTTATTGTAGCACTATCCACAATAACAAAGATATGAAATCAATTGATATCTACCAATGGATGACTGGATAAAGAAAATGTATATGTGCATGCTACGCATGTGCTGTAGCAGGTGGAGTCACCGCCTGCAGTGCCAGCATCCCATATGGGCACTGGTTCGAATCCCAGCTGCTCCACTTCCAATCCAGCTCTCTGCTATGGCCTGGGAAAGCAGTAGACAATGGCCCAAGTGCTTGGGTCCCAGCACCCGTGTGGGAGATCCAGAAGAAGCTCCTGGCTGCTGGCTTCAGGTCGGCACATCTCTGGCTACTGCGGCCATTTGGAGAGTGAACTAGTGGATGGAAGACCTCCAACCCCCCACCCCCGCCTCTCTGTAACTCTCTGCCTTTCAAATAAATATTAAAAAAAGAAAATGTGTTTTTATATATATATATATATATACACACACACACATATATACACACACACATGCACACACACGTGATGGAATATTACTCAGCCATTAGAAGAATGAAATCATGGCATTTGCAGCAACATCAGTGGAATTTGAGATTATGCTAAGTGAAATAAACCAGACAAAGTCAAATACCACGTTTTCTCTCATATGTGGAAGTAACATTGTGGATGCCATATTATTTGGTATATAGACATTTATAAAGGTTGTCTTCACGGACTTATACCCCTTTTATAATAATATACCTTTCTTTCCATGTTTGATGATCTCTGTCTTGAATTCCAAGTTATGTGATAGTAATATATCTATGCTTACTTTTGTTGTATTTCCCTGCTTGTATTCTTAATTCTCACACTTTCCAAATCATTTTGTTTGGATGTATCTCTTATATATAGTATGCAGTTGGGATTGCTGTGTGACCTATTCTGAAAACCATCTTATCTTAATAAAGATTTCCTTGTCCTTAAAGGAAAATGAGGTGTATATTCTGTTACCGTGAAGAATTAGGGTACAAAGAAAAAAACAAGGGGAAAAAAACCTTTACATGATTATCTCAATAGATGCAGAAAAAGTATATGACAAAATTTAATATCCTTTCATGGTAAAAACACCTAACAAACTGAAAATGTAAGGAAACTCTCTTAGCCTGATAAAGGGCTTCTGTAAAAATCCCAGGACTAATATCACACTAAAGGATAAATTAATGAAAGCTTTCCCCATAAGATGGGGAAGAAGACAATGGTATCAGCTCTTGCCTTTTCCATTCAATGTTGTACTTGAGTTAGAGCCAGTGCAATTAGGCAAAAAAAAAAAAAAAAAAAAGAAAGAAAGAAAGAAATAAAAGGCATCCTAATTGGAAACAAAGAAGTAAAAATCCTCACTTGCAGACATCATGATCCTATACATAGAAAAATTCTAATGAAAATCTACTAGAACTATTAATGAGTTCAGTAAGGTAGCAGAAGTCAAGATCAATATGTAAGAAACAACTGCACTTTAGGACTGACATTGTGGCACAGCAGGTTAAGCCATTGCTAGGGACAACTGCATCCCTGCAACTCCACACTTGCAATCCACCTTCCTGCTAATGCGTCTGGTAGGCAGCAGCTGACGGTCCAAGTACTTGGGTTACTGTCACCCACGTGGGAGACCTGGATGAATTTCCTGGCTTCTGGATTTGGGCTTGCCCCAGCCCTGGCCACTGTGGGCATTTGAACAGTGAAACAGTGAATGAAATATATGAAAGATATATTCATTCATTCATTCATTCTCTCTCCCCTTTGTCAAATAAACAAACAAAACATAATAATCAATTATATATCCATACACTTGTAATATATGAAAGTTAAACTAGGAAAATGACCCCATTTATAATAAAATATACATAGTAATAAGTTTAACAAAAGAAATAAAATACTTATACTCTAAATACTACAAAAAACTATTAAAAGAAATTAAGACCTAAATAAATGAAAAGACTCCCCATGGTCTTAGACTGAAAGAAATAATATGGTTAAGATGTCAATATCCTCAAAGTGATCTATAATTTACAGAAATTCACAAAGTGATTCTAAAATTCATATAGAAAGTCAGAACACTAACAACAGTAAGAAAAATTTGAAAAGGGGAAATAAAATTGGAAGACCCATACTTCCCTATTTCAAAGCTTTCCCATCCACATTTCCCCATTTCAATATAGCTATAGTAATCACACAGGATGGTACTGGCACAGGTTTATATCAAAAGAATAGAATTGAGAATCTAGAAATCAGCACTCAAATTTCTAATAATTGATTTCTGACAAGAGTACTGAGATTGTTCATTGAAGAAAGAATGATTTTTTCAATAAATGGTGGTAGGACAACTTGATATCCAGTGGCAGAATGAATGTAGACCTTCTTTTCCATCTCACAGCATATACAAAATTAATTAAAATGAATCAAAGACCTAAATATAAAGAACTAAATCTACAAAACTCCTCGATGAAGACATAAGTGTAAATCTTCCTGACCTTTATTAGGTGATGGTTTGTTAGATATGACATCAGAAGCACAAGTGGCCAAAGGAAAAAGAAGTAAATTGGATATCATCAAAATAAAAAATTTTGTACTTCAAAGGCTACCATCAAGATAGTTCACATAATGGGAGAATATATTTGCAAGTCATCCATTTGATAATTGTCTTAGGTATAGGATACATAAGGGACACCTATAATTTAGCAATAATAAGACAACACAATTAAAAATGGTCAAAGGCTCTGAATAGACATCTTTCCAAAGAAGAGATATAAACGCCAATAAGCACATATAAAGCTACTTAATATCATTATTCCAAGAAAATGCAAATCCTGATTACAAAGAGCTACCATGTCACAAGACTAAGAAGGTTATAATCATAAAAACAGATAGATATTGTTAATGAAGATATGGAGAAATTGGATCCCTCATATACTGCTAGTGATACTGTAAAATGGTATAGCAACTTTAGAAAACAGTCTGGAAGTTCTTGAAATATTAAAGATAGAATTATCATATGACCCAGAAATCCCAATCCTAGTTATATACCAAAAAGCAAGGAAAATGTATGTCCACACGAGATCTTACTCATAGCAGCCTTATTTATAATAGCCAAACAGTGAGAACAACACAAATTTCTGTCAACTCATGAATGGTTAAGTAGAGTGTGATGTAGTCATACAATAGAATATTATCCAGCAAGAGAGAGAAATGAAATGCTGATACATGGATGAGTCTTGAAAATGTTATGCAGAGTGAAAGAAGCCAGTCACATATGACATTTCAAAAATAGGGAAATGCATTGAGACAGAGAATAGGTTAGTACTTCCCTAGAATTGCGCTAGTTGGGAGGGTTGGGGAGTGATGGTTAAGGCGTCAAGGGTTTCTTTGTGGGGTGATAAATGTGTTCTAAAGTGGATTGACGTGACAATTGCACAGTTCTGTAAATACATTAAAGCCCCCGAATTCTATACTTAAAAGTGGTCCAATCATATGATTACATGAATTATATCTCACTAAAGCTGTTGTTAAGAAAAGACCAGTTTTCCATACAGAGCCATATTAATAAAAGCAACATTCTGAATATAGGGGGGGGGGATAATAATTTTTCATTGGCAACATCATATAGACCAAAGATAGTCACCAGTTCAAAGTTATTCCAGTGCACTGGTTATTTCTTACTAGACATCCTTAAGAACACATTTTATATTTTTTAGCTAAAGTTGTAGATTTTTAAGACCAGTATCTTCTTTATGGAACAACTCCAATCTTTGGCTTGCCTGCAAAGCTGAGTGTGAATTATGTGAGTATGTCTGGGCCTAAGGAAAAAAAGAGTATTTATCTGGAGCAGATCTGTTTATATTTCTACAAAAGTCCAAGAAGACTAAATTAATTTAGTCATAGCACACCCCACACACTCCATCTGCAGTCTTATTTCTACCTCCTTTGCTAGGGAACCAAATGTAATGAGGCTCAACGGTTGGCTGGTGGATCACAACAGTATGGTTAGAATGACCAGTTTTAGTCTTTCTGCTGTATGCTGGCTGGAGCACTTCCTGTGGGTCTCAACTGGCTTCTGGCTGTAAGGCTTACAGGGTATAGACAGGAGTACCATGGAGCATAAAGGCAGATGGAGGAGCAGAGGTTAGTATAAAGAGTTTCATGGCCTTTGGAGCCAAAAAGGCACAAGTTTGAATGTTGGCTTAACCATTTATTAGTTGTGTGACCTTCTTGAATTTACTTCATCTTTTTGAGCTTCATTTTTCCTTATTTATAAAGTGAGGGTTATATATTACTAACCTTTCCTAGGGCACTGTAGAGATTCAATGTGGTAACACTCACCCAGACCAATGGAGCATGGTGAAAACAATTAGCTCTAATTTTTAAAATTTTTATTATAGCCAAAATGAGATTCACTCCCACATTCATTATGAATCTCTATAGCATACAATTCTCTGACATACCAAACACCGACTAAAAGTCAGCGTTCCTCATGATCATACACTTTTAAAATTTAGGGTTAAGCTGAAGGGCTAAGAAATAATTCTAATGGTAATATTTTAGTTGGGGCATTGAACCCAAGAACAGCACACGGGGCCTGTAGTCTGGCTGCCATTGTTTAACTTAACTTTCCAAAGCTACATTCAGAATAAACTGTCCAAACCAACTGCTGCCCCAGCAAGTGACAGCCTAGGATGTTACTCAGGCCAGGTGGTCATGGAGCACAAGGCGGCACTATGGATGAAAATTATAGCCCTCCAGTTGGCTCAGAGGAAGGCACACAGATCTCCTAGGCATGGCTAGTGACTGACTGTAACGCCATGTGCTCAGTCCCTCCTTGCTGGGTCCAGGTTCAGACACCCACAGGAATTATGATTCATGGGAAAGACAGAGGGAATGCATAGATAGATATGTAGAGAGAAAGATCTCCTACAGTCCAGAATATTCCAACTCATCTGAGCCGAGAGTTCTGCTGTCTGCTGAGGCTACACTGATCCTGTGCATCAACTCCATGGGAAAAGTCAAGAGTGACAAGCACATTATCAGCTACATTTGCTGGACCATGCAGCAAGGGGTTATGGAAATGAATTGACATCAGAAAGATGTGGGCTTCAATCCTAATTCCTAATTCTTACTATACATTAACCTTAGGCAAGTTATTTAACTCTTTGAGTCTCAGTTTTCGCCTTCATGAGTTGTTATTAAAGCCTGCCTTACAATGTTGTAAGTAAGATTTCATCAGGTGATGAATTTGAAAGTTATTAGTAAATTGTAATCTGCTAGTTGGTTGTTGTTATAAACAGAATGGTGGTGATAAGGGTTTTGGAAAGCAATGTCATGAAGAACTGAGGCAATCAAGAGTAAGTTTTCTGGAGGATGTGGTCTTGAAGTATTGGGAAGCTTTTGAACAGGGGATCTGAGAGAATCACAAGCAGATGTAATGGTGCGAGCAAAGGTCGAGAGGTGCTCATGAACATGGCATGTCAAATTCTGTACATTTACAGTTCACTTAAAGCCATTCCAAAGGACACTGTGGGATCAGTAGCAAATCCACAGGCTCGTGATCTGAGTTTAGGGTTAACAAAAAACCTGGTCTATAAGTTTGAAAATCCAGGTAGTTCAGTTCTCAGTATACCCTTACTCCAGTGCTGAGCTACACACATGGACATTCACCTGCTCCTGGCTAAGGCACCTGACTCCTGGTACCACTTGCACCTGCAACACTGGGACAGCCCAGATAGCAAGAGAGCCAGGCATGATGCTAAGACGAAAGAAGTAACATGGTTTGTTAGACATTGGAATAGTCTGTTTCTTAAAGTAATTGGGCTTCTGTAACATGCAAACAGATAGGGCACGAGAGATTGCTTTGAAAAGTATGAAGTCATTAAGCAAATGGAACGTATACATTTACACACACAGAGATGCACACAGATGTATATAGTATGATTACTGAAATAAGAATAGGGTAATCATGGTGGGGGAAAGCACAATTTAATGTGATGCATTCTCTTAACATTTCAGGCCCTTCCTAACCTTGTCCTTTAAGTTTTTTTTTTTTTTTTCAAGGTGGAAGTGTTTTTATTATAGCTCTGGTCAGATGGAGTACTTTTGTGGGGAGAGAGGATGCTGAGAATCTATTCAACCTTCAAGCCATCTCCTTTTGAATTTTAAGAATGGTAGATGCATTTTACTTGTGAAGATTCATTTTGGAAATAAATAAGGTCATCATTTGGATAGATTTGTTTTAAGTCCTATCCCTACTCATGTTTGCCACCACGTGCATAGAACAGATGGGGTGAAGGCAGGATGGATTTATGCACACTGAAGTGGGCCTCTTCCAAGAACGGTAAATCCTTTGGTTTCCAAAACATTAAAGATGAATTGATAAACCCAGGGCCGAGTGCTTAGTGACCTGGCTGGCTCTACCCATGTTCATCTAAATGATGCAGTGATGGGCTTCTGCATTTCCTGCTCTAACATTCTCCCTTAGTTCCCTTGATTTCTCTGCTTTTCAACAGTCTATACATTTTTGTGCAGTAAACAGAAATAATGTAGTGACCCCACAGGGTTGTTGGGAGGATAAAATGAGCTGATCCATATTTAGTGCTTAAAGCAGTGCCCGGAACACAGTAAGTGCTCAAAAACTGCGAGCTGTGGACTATTATTATTATGGAAAACCTGTCATTATCTCCTTCACGCTTTCTTTTTGAATGGCACTGGCATCTGCCCATTTGCCCAAGGTAGAAACACTGACCTCACTCCTGACTACTCTTTCTTCCTCACTGCCACATCTAAACAATTAAGTCCTGTTGCTTCTTCTTTCTAAATCTGCACTTCATCTACTCTGCCAGAGTGAGCTTTCCAAAATGCAATTCTGACCATGTCATAGTTCTCCCAGCACTTGCAGTCTCTTACCACCCTGCAATCCCCAGGTACACATATTTAAAGCTGTTTACCATCAAACCAAAGTGCCATCTTCAATTTCTTGGTGGTATTTCTCTGCAGTGCCATGTTGAGAAGGATTAGGAGGTCACATCTGGGCTCTATGGAATGGGGTGCTGTGATTGATTATCAATGTCTACCATGGAGAAGGGTGGGGGCTGGGGAGCCTGATGGCCCACATGTTGTGAATTTATAGGATCAAGGCCAAGCTCCTTAACAAGGCAGAGAAGGCCTTCCTGATCTGACTCCTAAAAAAAAAATCTTCTAGCCTGACTTCTTGCCTTTCTCTGCTCTAGCCACACCAGAGTGAATATCATTCCCAGAACCACCCAGCTCTGCCTTGCCTCCATGTCTTTGCTCATATTATCCTGCCAGCCTGCACTTTCCTCCCCTTTCCACCTGGCTCCTACCCACTGTTTCAGACTCAGCTGTTTCTGACCACCTCACTCCGGGTTGCAAAATTCTCCTTTGTGTTTCCACAACTCCCTGTGCTTACTGCACTCAGTGTTTTAACTACATTACATTATATTTATCTAATTAGGTGTTCCTCCTTCTCCCATTTGCTCCCCCCATTTCCCTCCACCCACCCCAACTAGACTAGAAGTTTATATGGCTAGTTACTGTGCTTATTCGTTTCATGGCCAGAGCCATGCAACAAACACTAGCTGAACATCAATTTATGTGTCTGTCATGGACTGGAAATTATCTGATCTCAATGTGAGAAATCCTAGAATGAGTGTTAACAAAGCACTGTATCTAGGGCAAGCTTTTTCTCGGGGGAGGCTGCGTATGAACTGAGTTTTAAAGGCAGAGAAGGGAAAACAATTGTGGGCTAAGGGACCAGCATATGCAAACTATTAGCAGCCAGCATTTTGGAAAGCTACTCAGGTGCATACAATGTGCTAAGTGCTGTACGTATAGCATAAATACAGGGCTTTGTAAACTCAGCAACAGCCAGAAGAACTTAGGGATAGTTGGGACACAGGATGGGGTGGATGTTACTGGGAGAGAAGAATCGAGAAGTAGCCTGGGGTTAGATCAGGGAAGGCTAAGTGGTTAAGAGATTTAGGGTCATTACTCACCGTCCATTCCTGGAATCCAGGAACAGCAATGAGAATGCCCTTCTGACTCCAAGCTGGCTAGAGGTGGGAAGACTACAATCTGTCTTTGAAGGAAGGCAGAATAACTTTCATTCCTTAAGATGAACCTGGTCCTACACTCCTTTGAGGTCTTAAAAAATGCTGTTTTGTTATTTAATGCTATAACTAGTACTCCAACAGTATTTTTTCACTTTGTGTTGCTATGTGAGGGCAAACTGTTGAAATCTTTATATATACTAAACTGATTTTCTGTATATAAAGAGAATTGAAAATGAATCTTGATGTGAATGGAAGGGGAGAGAGAGTGGGAAAGGGGAGGGTTGCGGGTGGGAGGGAAGTTATGGGGGGGGAGCCATTCTAATCCATAAGCTGTACTTTGGAAATTTATATTCATTAAATAAAAGATAAAAAAAAATGCTGTTTTAGGAGAAAGTAAGACTTGTGCATTCGTGTTTAGAAGACCCTAGAATGGAAATGTGCATGATTTCCACAGATATTGCCCAATTCATTACCATGGGCTCCCTAATCTGTCTTCCCTATGCCACCGACCATTCCATAGAAAGTGATGTGTGTGGAGAAGCAAAGTTACAACAGGAGAAAGCTAAATAGATAAATGCCCGAGTCAGAAGGATACTAGTGCAGAAAGTTGCTATCTCTCTGCGTGCAGACTAAAATGATCAAGAACTTATGAACTCTCTGGCACAAAATCCCTGGGTCCCTTTTCATTATTGATTTTTGTCTTCCTGTGCTGTTTCACAGACAGCTTCAAAAATCTGCAGAAGCAGAGTGCAGACATTCTTACTGCAGTGGTGCAGGCTCGTACAAAAAATCTCCAGTGATCCAACCATATTTTGGGAGAATCTCATTTCTCAGTCCTCTAGCAGTTGGTGGTGTATGTGAGTATGAGTAATATGTTGCCTGCTTGCACAAACAAGAAAGAAATGTTGAACAGGAGAGTGGGAGTGTGTTCCAAATTTAGCTTTCCTTCCAACCTTTGCCCATATGGTTGGTGGTTACAAAAATGATTACGGAGCCAACAAGATGTAACCTGATATTAGGAGTTCCAGTTCTAACTCTATGAAACCAGGGTTAATACCAACACACGGTATTCATTTGCCTTAATGCCTTCTGATATAGGGAGGCTGAGCCCTACAAGTGGTCCTTGCCTCAGTGCCCCAATGAGCAATACAAGACCCTCTTCTAGGTTTGGAATAGGACTGGTGAGATTTCCATTGGTTAGCAGACTTCAAAAGGTGTCTCTCCACCTCAATGGAGGAATAAAGTGTTTTAAGAAGAAAGTTTATGGATTGGTTCACAGTGTCCAAGTGAAGGAAGTTTCCAAGTCTAAGATTCCTAGAAGTCAGAGTCGCTAAAATGAGGAGTTCTTTCACTTGTCAGCATAACTAAGGGTAGATAGGAATTTTCTCTCATTTATAATGGGAACAGGTATTGACGTAAGCCAAGAATGTTTAAGGATGAAAGAAGAAAAAGAAATCCTCTAAATACACCCTTTTACCCAGGGTGTGCTGCTAAATGTTTAAAAACTGGCTTTCAAAAAACTAAGTATGCATGCCAGTTTATTTAAAAAAATTTTTTGGGGAATAAAGGATGTACAGCACACAATTTACAAAAATTATATACAATATTTTATAATACTCTTTATTATAAATTCCATGTAGTCAATTGGTTCTCACAGAAGGCCTTCTTTCTCTCTCTCTCTATTTTTTTTTTTTGCCAGACCCTTGTATCTCAAGCAAAGCAGGATTGTGACTGATGAGCAAATGCAGTCCCTATAGGAATACTGGTTGATCAAAGAGCAACACAAAAGTGAAATAACAAAGAAATACTTTGGAACATCACTCCATCAAGGACAAGAGCAATTTCTTCGCTGAACTATATCATAGTTTTAAAATGCCGAAATAGCGTTTCCTCATTTGTTTTGCACTATTCCTAATATAATGACCATAAAAACAACACAATTTTAAGTTTAATCTGCACTTATAGCATTTTTCCTCATCACTTTCTTAAGTCTAGAATCTAGACAACCAACAAAAGTATAAATCAATCTATGATGTGTAGTTTTTTTTTTTTATTTCTATTCTTCATCGTGGACAACTTGAAGCTACCAATAGGACAACACTGGACAGAGTTGGAAGAGTATACCACACAGGTATCACAGATGTACGATTTTAAGAGTGTAGATAATTGTAAAATGTATTAGGATGTGATGTGTTATGAGTGCTTTTTAATAAAATTTGTTTCATTGTGAATTTATATGCAGGTAGAATATTCCTCTTCTGAAAAGTTTGGGAGCAGAAGCATTTTGGATTTTTTCAGATTTTGGAATATCTGCACATATATAATGAGATATATTATGGATGGGGCCCAAGTCTAAATATGATATTCATTTTTGCTATACCTTATATACATAGTCTGAAGGTAATTTGACACAATATTTTTAGTGTTCTTGCTTTTTAAAAAAATATTTTATTTCTTTGAGAGGCAGAGTTACAGAGAGAGGGAGAGACAGAGAGAGAGGTCTTCCATCCACTGGTTCACTCCCCAAATGGCCACAATGGCCAGAGCTGGGCCGATGCAAAGCCAGGAGCCAGGAGCCTCCTCCAGGTTTCCCACGTGGGTGCATGGGACCAGGCACTTGGGCCATCCCCCACTGCCTGCCCAGGCCATAGCACAGAGATGGATGGGAAAAGGACATGAACCAACACCCACATGGAATGCCAGCACCATAGGTGAAGGCTTAGCCTAATTACATGAGCCATTACATGAGGTCAGATGTAGAATCTTCCACTTGAGGCATCATGTCGGTACTCAAAGTTTCATATTTTGCAGCATTTTAGACTTTGCATTTTTTAATTAAAAATGCTTAATCTGTAATTTAATTTTTAATAATGTCTAGGTTGAACAACTCATCCACAAAGATTATGCATATTTAATAATTGGCTTCCAGGAGCCAATGCAAGTCAGCTCTACGATGACACCAATCTCACCCTATATAGGGTGCCTTTGAGCTATTCCATGATGGGATTGAAGGGAAGGAGGGATCCAAGGCAGAGATCCACAGGAGAGGCTACATCTCCCTACTCAAAGTATTGTCTGCTGTTCTGCTATTTGTTGCCCTACTATGCAAGAAGATAAGTACAGAAGTTGTAAATAAGTGCTTAGGAATTTCTATAACAACTTGACAGCCATTTTTAGGTTTGTTGAATCTCATAATTAAAAACTGTGGCTTGTGTTTTGTAGGCCTTTTGTAGTAACTTATTTTTACTGTGTTCTACAAAAGCCTTGGTGCATGATAGATTTGGGAAGAACAAAAACCCACGTTCTTTAGCACAGACTACTTGAGATGCCCTGGTGTATTTTGTGTGGCCAGATCAGAAGGGAGAGAGTGGTGGAGATGAGCGTGAACCAGGCAACCTTGATTTTGACAATTCAGCCATTAGAGCTAATGGCTTGTAGCTGGGGGAAGGGTTCTATCCCAGATTTGCTTTTCTAACACGAGGGCAGGAAGGCCACAAGCCTGGAAATAATTGAGAGAAATGAGAACTGAATTCTTGTAGTAGCAAAATAAATCCGGAGGCTATGAGTGACAGAGGATGTTAAGAATTGCTCCCTGGAAAAGGCTCTGCCATTTCTAAAGATATGTTTGCTTAGGAAGATAGTTACAGAAAATGATAATTGGTGACATGTGGTCAAATGCAAACAACCACAGAGAGCTTTTACTCCTTTCCTTCCTGCTGTCTGAAAAATTGTCTCGTTGGTTTGCTCCATCATCTTGGTTCTCTCATACACTGTTCATATGTTTGCATTGTAACTTCACAGCACCTCAGAACTATGCAGGACCTTAGAAATCAAGAGCCCATGACACAGGCATCTATCCACTCATTGACACCCCATTCTCACCCAGCCAGTCTTTTTGATATATGCTTATTTAATCTCCAAATACCTCCAGAGTCAGGAAGCTGATTGTTTCCTAGAGCGATCTAGTCCATTGATGAATAGCTCAAAGGGTTAGCAAGTTCATCCTTCTGTCAGTCAAACGTGTCCCCTTGTAAATTCCATGCATTGGTCCCAGATCTACCTTCCTCTCCCATATTCCTTCAAGGTGTCCTCTATGCTGCAGACATACAGCGACCTCCCCAGCTCAACAGAGCCCCTCTTCCTATGTGGACGGGAACAGGGCTCTGCTATCTCTTTACTCGCAATGTCGGCAGCTAGAAGTTGAAGGGAACTTCGAGGAAACTGGTTTAACAAGCAGTCTGAGCTGCAGGGATTTAGGCTAGTGATGGAGACATCCATGTTCCATATTGGAGTGCTTGAGTCTGATGCCTCCGACTCTAGCTTCTTGCCAGTACAGACCTTGGGAGATAGTGGGGACGGCTCAAGCGTTTGGGCTCCTGCCACCCACGTAGGAGATCTGGATTGAGTTCTTGGCTCCCAGATAACTAGCCCCAGCCCTGGACTATGTGAGCATTTAGGCAGTGAGTGAGCAGATGCGATTTCTTTGTGTGTCTTTCTGCCTCTTAAAAGTTCATAGCAAAAGTGAATTAAAAGTTAAGTTCATTTTGGTGCCAAAAACTTTGAAATCCATGCATAGTTGTTGCATAATATGCATTTTCCACAAACGTTTTGAAGATTCTTCCTGTTTATTGAACACTTACTAAGTGACAGTTACTAGGCAGAAGGAGAAAGGAGACTGAGGCTGGTAACTGACAGTGAGAATGTGAGCACTGGTGCAGACAGAATCTCCTAATAGCTCCGTGGTGGACTGAAGCAGTAATATAATTATCAAGTACATAAAAAGACAGTACATGCTATCTTACAAGATCTGGTGCCTGAGGACAGCCTGTGTGAGAGCAGGGGGAATCTCATTAGCACCTTCAGGATGGGTTTCAGAGTAAAGTGATTTCCCCAACTAACTGTGAGCTCCTGGGAAGAGAGAAAGAGTCTTTTTCATTCTATATATACAGTTCTCATCCCGAAGGTGCTAATGAGATTTCCCCTGCTCTCACACAGCCTGTCCTCAGGCACTGGGACTTGTAGAATAGCCTCTAACCCACTTTTATTTACTTGGTAATTATATTTATTACTGCTTAGGTCCACCAATGAGCCACACATGAAAAGATTCCATCTGTACTAGTGCTCCCATTCTCACCTTAAAGTAGAGTAGGGGATGTCCAGCACGTGGGCCATCCAGCACATGGCCCACGAAATCACTGGGTCTGGCCCTGCCAAGGCGACTGCAGGTGGGACTCGAAATTCAGTAAATCTGCAGCAAGCTAATTTTTAAGTTGATTATTTTGCATAGCCTGTGAATGATGTTCTAAATATCTAAATGGCCCTTGACAGAAAACAAGGTTCCCCACCCCTGCGTTACAGGCTTATTTATCATCAGCTATATACACTAGGATCATTTATTTTTTAAAAAAGATCAAAAAGCTGTTTTAAAATGCCAGCAAGTGTATTTGGAAGTGGTAAGAACAAAAATTGCCATGGATCAGTTTGCTGGATCATTAAATATCTCTTAGCCAGGTGTGTATGTGGACAGGCTCTGTAATAAAGTTTCAGAAAAATTAATCACACAAAAAGTTGCAGGTAATGCCATCATTAAGGAGGAGAATGGGAAATCTCCTTGGATTTTTTTTAAAAGAGTTTATTGATCACATTTTCCAAGCATGCTACACAGAGCCACAAGGGCCCACACTATAGTTAGCCAGGGGACAGGAAACCATGGGCAAAAGTCTTTACTATGGGTTCCAATGAAAGGAATGGGTGAGGCCTGACGGATAAGCAGCTGAGCAGACTCAGCACTGGGTAGCTGGCATCATTTTGGCTGGCTCTGGTCTACAGAGGTGGTCTCTAGTGCTCTGGTACCTGGCCCCTGACGTTGGCCTGGCCCAGCATTGGCTGCCGTGGCCACCTTGGAGAAAAGAAAGGGAATGTCTGCATCTCTACTCTTTATGCCATATTAACAAAAGGTACAGGGCAGCACTGACTGAATGGAGGGAGAGAGAAGGGGGGAGGAGAGAGGGAGGGAGGGAGGGAGGGAAAGAGAGGGAGGGAGGAGAGTGGGAGTATTGGGGGCAGGTATGTGTATGTGTAGGTGTATGCGCACATACCTGCACAGTTTTAGGTGCTTTGTGAAAGTGACTGCTTGCAAGGCATCTAATAACTTTAAGTCCTCCCTCTTCTCAGGGCAGGACTTCAGTCTTGGCTTCATTTCTGAGCTCCACCGGTAGCCACCAGGTTTGCCCACACCAGTCATCTTTCAGCTTCTGTCTCATTCTGCCGGTTCCTGCCCGATTCCTTGTTATACTGAACTCCTCTGATTTGGCTCCCCCAAGAAATCATGGCTTCTCATGAAAACTTTGAACCATTACATAGGTTTAATTAGATAACTTCATCTTTTTCTCTTTTCGATATGATATTTTTTCCTTCAAAACAGTGCTTCCCATCTGATGGCATACCAGTCCCTTCTCCCAGATCCTCTGGGGATGTTACACTAAAGTGATTGCCTCACTTCGGTTTGGCAGTTTGGTTAGAGGCTTTGGGCTTGCCACTTCCTGCCACTTCCTGCTGCACATTTTCACCAGCTGAAACCTCTCTCTTCTATTCATTTTTATCTATACTAAATCATCACATTTTGGTTGAGGCTTTTGCTAAACTGGCCAACAAGGCTTCCATCCAGAGAAAATCAATTGCACTGTTTAGTCAAATTCATATATTCAACAGTTTCCTCTTAATGTGAAAACTCATTCTAAAGCACAATGACTCCAAATCATTCACACTATCTCTAATACTTGCCCCTTTCATGAAATCATGCATAAAGCTCACCAGCAAGTAAATCTCATAGCATCACCCCTAATAAAAGCCCTAACATCTCAGACAAGCAGGAAAAGCAAACCTGAGAAAATCTCTTCCCAGGGGGTGGGTATTTTGCCTACTGGCTGAGAGGCCTGCGTTTCATATCTGAGTGTCTGGGTTCAATGCCTGGCTCCAGCTTCCTACTCATGCAGACCCCGGGAGGCAGCAGGGATGGATCAAGTGATTAGGTTCCTGCCACCCATGTGGGAGACCTGGATTGAGCTTCAGCCTCAGCCCAGTCCTGACTGTTTTAGGCATTTGGAAGACTGATCCAGTGGACAGGAGCTCTCTCTATTCGTCTCTTGCTCTCTCTTAAATAAATACAATTAAAAATAGAATATCTCCTTCCAAATAATACAAAATTCCCCAAAAGCATCTCACATTTTGGTAAATATGGAAAGTGTGTGCCTTCGTTTACTCTCATCTATCACCAGCTGACCTGTAGCAATTCCCTGGTCAACAATGAGGTATGGGGGAGGGTCCTTTCTTGGTAAACTTACACAATTGGCAGCTAACAGCACTACTAAACCTTGCATCTAAGTCCTTCTTTGTGAACCCTGGGAGCTCCCAAAGCTCTGGAGTGAACTGTATTGTGGATCTATAAGCAAGAACCACCTGGTCAGTATCTGTGTGAAAAGTGCTTTGATAGTGTGAGCTTTGCTTCCCTCAGCTCCTCTCTGGCACTTGATCTCTAAAAGGCAACCACAAGGCATGAAAGTAGATCGCTTATACCTAAGCTCAGGACAGAATAGAAAGAATCAGGGGCCCTCTCTTGATCCTCCCCAACTCATGGTCCACTCCTGCCCTCACTGCACCACTACCACCAAAGAAAACAAAACATAACTAGCTGTGATTCTTTCAAGATGTAGGTGACTACTACTGTTTTGACTATGTGGTTATTTGCACAACTCGGCTGACATATTTGTCATTGTTTAAATACCTTCTTCTCTGGCTTCAGACTACCCTGGGCTAAAAACAAGTTAATGAGTAATTGAAAATGCCACCTTTGGGATAGAGGGGAGGGAATGCTTTTGTAATAAAAATTTGTTGGCCAGACATTTAGAAATTCATTTATAATTTTAGCTAATGGTTTCTGGTGAATAAAACTAACTTACGATAACCCAAAGGTACTTAAAAACAATATTAGTAATACCGCCCTAAATGGGAAGGCTGCTTATAAAGGTGTGGTTATGTCCATTATCATTTGAAAACATTTTATCACCATTTTTCCCATGAAGAAACTGAGGCTCAGATGAATAGAGTAGCTTTGTCCAAGGCCGCACCAGTGGGAAGTGGCAGAGACAGAACAGGGACTCAAGCTTTAGCAGCTTAAGGTTTGTTCAAGCAATAGAGCACATTTTGGGAACACTGCTGTAACTTATCCTTGGACTTGCTATCAACAGATATAAGTGGATACATGATAAGCTATAATGTATTTTGAACTCTGCGTAGGCCTCAACAACTTCCCCCATCACAAACCCATAGGGCATTTCATTCCCCTACAAATGTTCTACTCATTCTGCAGCAGGCAACACGATCCGTCCTACGTCATTAATATTTGCAGGTGTTATCCAGGATAAAAGACCAAATAGAAACTTCCTCCATTTATCCTTTTCACCAGACTAACCCATAGATGAATTTATGAAAACAAAGTGACTACCAGTGCATATTTATGAAGGCCAGACTGGGAACCTTTGAGCGATGGCTAAGCCACTGACATGTCCTTCATCTCAACTCTGTGCACAGCTTTGCTAGGAGTACCAATGTATAGTTACACTTGATCCAGTGGGGGGAAAATAATAAAAACCCTTGGCTTAAAAAATATTTCCTCATTGCTGTTATTTGGAAGTTGTTATTTTTGCCTGCAGATTGAGGAGTGACTTCAGAGAGGGAAGGGAATTTATGGAGGCCACAGCTTTGAAATCTTTTTTTTTTTTAACCGCTGTGAGATCTTTAATGGATTTCTCCATAGTACTACT
Organism: Lepus europaeus; assembly: GCF_033115175.1. NCBI lineage: Eukaryota > Metazoa > Chordata > Mammalia > Lagomorpha > Leporidae > Lepus > Lepus europaeus. The sequence goes on along the minus strand of NC_084850.1, from coordinate 22,659,222 downwards.
GGGAAGAGGTGGCCTGCAAGGGGCAAGCCACTGCTTTCCCCCATAATACTGGGAGATGACAGAGAAGAATGGTGAAAAGAACCAGCTTCACCCAGAGTTCACCTTCACCCTCAACCCCAGCAAAGGAACACATGGCAAATTCTCTATTTCTATAAAGATATCTGTTTACCACGGACAAAACACTGCCATTTGGTTATAATATTGGTTCAAGCCTTAATCCTAAATGACGCTTCAGGAATTCTACTCCCCAGCTCACCACCAACCAGCTTAAAACTCTCTTATTCACATAGACTAACAAGGAACGTTTCTGTCTTCTACAGTCTGTTTCCACTTCCCTCGCCCAAAGAAATGGGCTTTTGCACTGTGTCCTGTTTGTGGGCCAGCTTGAGACAAGATTATGTTGTTTTTAAACTTGCAGTTATGAAGACATTAGGTTCCCTAGAATGTTCTGGCTGTACCCACAGAGAGGTGTAAGGTGGAGCAAGAACAAGTCCAGGGAGGACAAGGGGTGGGGGAATGGTAATAGAGATGTCTCGGAGATGAGTGCTTGTTTCAGGGAGTAGCTTTGTGAGTGTATGCTCTAATTGTGCTTCCAACAGGAAGGGTGTGTGTGTGTACTTCTGTGCAAGAAAAAGTGGGGACTTGGTGGAGAAAGTGTAGATGCTTAGGAGGCTTAGTCATCACTTCTTGGCCAGGGACAGCTGGCCAGAGCTTGCAAAGCTTCTCAGGGATCGGCCCCAGCTTAAAGCACTAGGAGTAGCGGACATCCCAAACAGCTTACAATAAGAGCTTTGAGAAGGCCATTAACTAGGAACACTGCTGATAGTATCCTGGTACAAAGAAAGTGGACTTACTGTACCTGGTTCATCATGGATGAAGACCTGTTTTTGAAGGGCAGTCTGTACCTTGGTGTTCACACTCAAGGGCGAAATTAAATTGCTGCAGAAAATACATGAACTAGGGGTCCTGAGAAAACTAAAAAAGCTTCCAGAGATTTAATAATATAATAATAATAATAATTTCCTGGTCATTTTAAATATTCGTACAACTCAATATTTGTGCTACAGTGGCTGATGCCGTGGTGCTCTGGCATCTCCTATTGGAGGGCTGTTTCGAGTCCTGGCGGCTCCACTTCCAACTCAACTTCCTGCTAATGTGCCTGGGGAGGCAGTGGAAGATGGACCAAGAATTTGGGTTCCTGCCACTCTTTGGGGAGACCAGGATGGAAGCTTCAGCCTGGCCCAGCTCTGGCCATTGCGGCCATTTGGGAAATGAACCAGCTTATGAAAAATCTCCATCTCTGTCTCCCCCGCCCCCCGCACTGCTCTGCCTTTCAAACAATCAATCAAACCATTAAAAAAGCCCTTTTACATTCATTAGTATATTTTTACAATAACTCACTGAAGCAGGCAAGGCAAAGGTGATTGTGCCCATTATATACCTGGGAAAACTGAGGCTCAGAGAAGCTAAATAACTTACTCAAGGTCTCACTGCTAGTAAATATGCTAGGACTGGAACCCAATCAGTCACATGGATTACAACTTTGGTGCTTTCACACTTCCTTGAAGCTTGCTGTTGGGTAGAGTTTGGAGGTTTGTTAGATGCCTGAAATAATACATCTAAATATCACTTGCTGGTCATGGTGAAAAAGATCTGTTCAGTGACCAAGGGGAGATGCAAGAGGCACTGATCGGCCAGTGCCGCGGCTCAATAGGCTAATCCTCCGCCTGCAGCGCCAGCACCCTGGGTTCTAGTCCCGATTGGGGTGCCGGATTCTGTCCCGGTTGCCCCTCTTCCAGGCCAGCTCTCTGCTGTGGCCAGGGAGTGCAGTGGAGGATGGCCCAAGTGCTTGGGTCCTGCACCCCATGGGAGACCAGGAGAAGCACCTGGCTCCTGCCATCGGATCAGCATGGTGCGCCGGCCGCAGCACACCAGCCGTGGCGGCCATTGGAGGGTGAACCAATGGCAAAGGAAGACGTTTCTCTCTGTCTCTCTCTCTCTCACTGTCCACTCTGCCTGTCAAAAAAAAATTAAAAAAAAAAGAGACACTGATCATATTCTGAGCTATGTGCTTTATTTGCAAGTCATTTGTTGAAGGAGAAATTTGGAGTACTAAATGAAAAGGTGGTAAATGCACATGGCATTCCAAGTCTAGTTGACTAAATAAATGGATGTTGATGAATTATTATACCAGATTGCATCTCCCCAGATGCCAGATAAAATTATATAATAGCTGACCAAGGTATATAGCCCGCTGTTCCAACTAGCAATAGTGCCATGTGTCTAACAGATTGACAATGAGTCTCCTCTCTATAAGCAGCATTTTAAAGGAGACCCAAGGAACTTCAGACTGGTGGGATCACTGAACAAGTTAGGCAAGTGTAACGTACTGGGGGCAAGGAGTCAGTTTTCCTGTTAATTAAACAAACAACCATTTATGTAGTTTTCACAGTCTACAAAGCACTAAGGATTAGTCATGCTTAACAAATTGACTAGAATTCTTTGAGAGAATAAATGTACATGTGGACAAGGGAAACCAGGGATGTAAACTATTTAGATTTTTGAACAGGCCCTTGTCAAGGTGCCACATCAAGCACTCCTTAAAAAGTGAAGGCACCATGGAATTGTAGAACTGTTGAAATGGACCAGAAGTGGCTTATAAGTGAAGATGATAATGGAGAAGTCTGAACAGTGATATATACTGGCAATCAGTGCTGAGAGCAGATAATATTCTGGTGAATCATATGGACAGCCTTTAGATGACCCCAAGATTTCCACGTACAGGTTTTAGTATCCCTTATCTGAAATGCTCGGAACCAGAGAGTTTCAGATTTTGGAGTTTTTTTTTTTTTTTTTAGAATTTTGGAATATTTACATAGACTTTTACCAGTTGAGCATCCCAATCTGAAATTGTCTTATATGATAGAGTTTTGAGTTAAGAATGTTCAACAAGTAGTAAAATGCAAAGCCATTTGAGGCTTTTTACAATTGCACTGCTGAGCAGACAAGAGTCTCAGTAGGGGCTGGTGCTGTATAGTGGGCTAAGACTCTGCCTGAAGTGCCGGCAACCTATATGGGGGCCAGTTCGAGTCCCGGCTGCTCTACTTCTGGTTCAGCTCTCTGCTAATGGCCTTGGAAAGCAGTGGAAGATGGACCAAGTGCTTGGGCCCCTGCATCTCCATGGGAGGCCCTGAAGAAGCTCCTGGCTCCTGGCTTTGGATTGGCTCAGTTCTGGCTGTTGTGGCCATTTGGGGAGTGAGCCAGTGGATGGAAGACTTCTCTCTCTTGTCTCTCCTTCTCTGTGTCTGTAATTCTGCCTCTCAAATAAATCTTTTAAAAAAGAGTCTGAGTAGACTTGCTCAAGGACTGACCTCTGAAACCTGACTGCCTTCTTCTGACTCCTAACCCTGCCATTAGTGATTGTGAGCTTAAGGAAGTCACTATCTCTTCAAGCATCAGGTTTCTCACGTATAAAGTGAAAACAATAATAACCCCTAGTTCACAGTGGTGTTGTGAAAATGATATGAGAGACTGTGAACTTCTAGCATACTGTTTGGAGTATAGTCAGTATCCAATACACATTAGCTCCTATTTTTTTAAAGATTTGTTTATTTGTTTGTTTTAAAGATTTACTTTATTTGACAGACAGAGTTACAGAAAGAGGTAGAGACAGAGAGAGAGGTCTTCCATCTGCTGGTTCGCTCCCCAAATGGCCACAATGGCCAGAGCTGCACTGATCCGAAGCCAGGAGCCAGGAGCTTCCTCTGGGTGCAGGGACCCAAGGACTTGGGCCATCTTCTACTGCTTTCCCAGACCATATCAGAGAGCTGGATTGGAAGTGGAGCAGCTGGGTCTCGAACCGGCACCCATATGGGATGCCGGCGCTTCAGGCCAGCATTAACCTGCTGCGCCACAGCGCTAGCCCCTACATACATTAATTTTAAAAACCCAACAACTGCATTAAAGTAGCCTGTAGCTCTATTCTTCTAGTTTTCTCTTTTTTAAATTAAAAAAAAAATTTTTTTTGACAGGCAGAGTGACACAGTGAGAGAGAGAGACAGAGAGAAAGGTCTTCCTTTGCCGTTGGTTCACCCTCCAATGGCCACTGTGGCTGGCGCGCTGCGGCGGGCACACTGCGCTGATCCAAAGCCAGGAGCCAGGTGCTTCTCCTGGTCTCCCATGGGGTGCAGGGCCCAAGGACCTGGGCCATCCTCCACTGCACTCCCGGGCCACAGCAGAGAGCTGGACTGGAAGAGGGGCAACCGGGACAGAATCCGGCGCCCTGACCAGGACTAGAACCCAGGGTGCTGGCGCCGCAGGTGGAGGATTAGCCTATTGAGCCATGGCCCCGGCCCTAGTTTTCTCTTAAAGAGAGGAATTGGGCCACCTTCTACTGCTATCCCATGCCATAGCAGAGAGCTGGATCAGAAGAGGAGCAGCCAGGACTAGAACTGGTGCTCATATTGGATGCTGGTGCTTCAGGCCAGGGCTTTAACCCGCTGAGCCACAGCACCAGCCCTTATTTATTTATTTGAAAGTTAAAGTTACACATAGAGAGGGGAGGGGAAGGGAGAAGAGGCGAGAGGAGAAGGGAGGAGAAGGGAGGGAAGGGGGGGGAGAGGGGAGGGGAGGGGAGGGGAGAGAGGGGAGATGGGAGGGGAGAAGGGAGGTGGGAGGGGAGGGGAGGGGGGAGAGGGGAGGGGAGGGGGGAGAGGGGAGGGGAGGGGGGAAGGGAGAGAGGAGGAGAGGGGATGGGAGAGGGAAGAGAGGAGGAGAGGGGAGGGGAGAGGGAAGAAGGGAGGGGAGGAGGGAGGGGAGGGGAGGTGGGAGGGGAGGTGGGAGGGGATGGGAGAGGGGAGGTGGGGAGAGAAGAGGAGAGGGGAGGGGGAGGGGAGAGGGGAGGGGAGAGGTCTTTCATCCACTAGTTCATTCCCCAACTGGCTGCAATGGCCTGAGCTGTGCTGACCCGAAGCCAGGAGCCAGTAGCTTCCTTTGGATCTCCCACGTGAGTGCGGGGGCCCAAGGGCTTAGGCCATCTTCCACTGTTTTCCCAGGCCATAGCAGAGTGGGATCAGAAGTGGAACAGCCGGGACTTGAACTGGGGCCCATATGGGATGCCAGCAACGCATGCAGTGGCTTTAACCTGTTATGCCACAGTGCCGGCTCCATTTACTTTTTATGCTTTTTTCTTTTTAAGTTATTTACTTGACACAGAGAGAGATCCCATCTACTAGTTCACTTCCCAAATTCCCTCAATGACTCAATGATCCCAAGCTGGGCCAGGGGCTAAAGTTTGGAGCCAAAAACTCAGTCCAGGTTTCCTACATGGGTACAAGGAGCCCAATCACTTGAACCATCACCACTGCCTCCAGGGGTCTGCATTAGCATGAAGCTGGAGCCAGGAGCTGGGAGCCAGACATCAAACCCAGGCCATGGAATATGGGCATCTCAACCGTTATGCCACTCGTTTCCCCATGAATTCGCTGAAGACTCCTTGTACGGTATATGCTGTGTTAGATACTTTATAAATCTTCCCCTCTATCAAATCCTACGATCGTCCAGTGAAATTAGGGTTATGATTCCCATCGCATAGATGAGGGACAAGAGACTAATAGAGGAGACTAAGAAACATCTCCTAGGTCATGCTAGCTCCTAAGTCGAGTCAGAATTCAAATACAGGCTTGTTCTACCCCCAGAGCTAATTTTTTGGCCCTGCATCATACTTGAATTTCACTTCGAAGGATAGGTCTAGTTTAAGAGGGCAGACAAGGGGCATATCCAGACAGAAATAGACATGGACAATGGTATGAAGATAGAAATAAGGATGCTTTGTTTAGGTGGTTGTGGAGCACAAATATGGCTGCTACCAACATGGAGAGTTCTAGTGGAAGGAAATTAAGGGGCTAGTGCTAGGCAATTAAGTTCATAAGGGTAGTTTAGGCTACACCAGAGGGCCCTCAAAAACTGCTAAGGAGTCTGAACTTTATCCTCAAGACCATGGGGACAGGATGAAGGAAGCTGAACGAGGGACAGGTTTGAGATGCTTTAGAAAGATTAACTTGGCAGCTGTGCAAGACGAATTTGATAGAATCTTCTGCCTGGGTCGATGATTCTTGGTTCTCTAATCTGCTAGCCTAATGCTCTCAATACTCCTGCCTTAGCCCAGAAATCTGGAGACCACTTAGGATGTAACTGCAGTAGCACATGCAGGAGGGTGGAGGGAGGGAGTAGGCAGGACGTAGTAACAGAAGCAGATAAAATTACAAAGAAAGAACGGATAAGGATTTGTTGCCCAACTGTGTAGGAAGGGTACAGGAGAAGAAAGAATCAAAGATGACTTTAGATTCATGCCTCCGTGATAGAGAGAACAATGGTGACATTAGAAAAATGTGGGAGATGTGGAAGGGTAGCTCAGCGTTGTACACAAGACCGGCAATAATGATTTTATGCTAGTTCCACAACGGTATAATAATTAAAGAATGTTGCTTGTAATATTATGTACAGAAGCTAGGAAGTAAAATCAATCTACGTGTCCACAGATGGATGAATACATAAAGAAGCTGCAGTATAAACAAACAGTGGAATATTATTCAGCGTTAAAAAATGGAAATTCTTGGGGCCGGCACTGTGGCACAGTGGGTTAACGCCCTGGGCTGAAGCGCCGGCATCCCATATGGACGCTGGTTTGAGACCCGGATGCTCCACTTCTGATCCAGCCCTCTGCTATGGCCTGGGGTATCAGAAGATGGCGCAAGTCCTTGGGCCTCTGCACCCACATGGGAGGCCGGGAGGAAGCTCCTGGCTTCAGATCAGTACAGCTCTGGCCATTGCGGCCACCTGGGGAGTGAACCATTGGATGGAACACCTCTCTCTCTCTCTCTCTCTCTCTCTCTCTCTCTCTCTCTGCCTCTCCTCTCTGTGTAACTCTGACTCAGATTAATAAACAGATCTTTTTAGAAAAATGAAAATTCTGCCATATGCAACATATGAAAAAAACTTGAGGCCATGATGCTAAAGTAAATAAGTTGCTTGCAGAAGGACAAATACCACAGACTCTGCTTTATATGACGTAGCTAAAGCAGTCAAACTCAGAGAAGCAGTAAGTAAAATCATGGTTGCCAAGGGCTAGGGGAAGGTTCAGAAATGAGGAATTGTTCAATGGATACACAATTTGAGTCACGCAACCTGAAGAAGTTCTAGAGATCTGCTGTAGAACAATATTCAAACAACAGGCCAGTCCACTGCAGTGGCTTTCATTGTGGTAAGCCTGGGCTTCAGCAGAAGTCAGCTTGTGAAGAGCCCTGGCAGCTCTGCCAAGAGTTGGATCCCTGGAAATGGACCTGCCCTGGAGTCGAAGGATGCCCAGGTCAGAGCCACAGATCTTATTGGCTCTAAGCTGAAAAGCCCTTCACTCAGCCCAACTTCCAAAGTGACCACTGCAGCTGAGGGGATGGTCAAGTAGGGTCAGCAACATTGCAGGCAGAACTGTAAATTTCTTGTTAGAGATGCCCCCTGCCTTTACCTGGCCAGCTCTCTCCTCCCAGGCCAGCCAAGTAATGAAAGTCAACAGAGTGCCTTCCCCTAGGAGGTTCACACCTCCCTTAGGATGTACCCCATGTGAAGAGATAGATAGGTCTGGGCCTCTTAACTTACAAGGCCTAAAGCCCACCAGATTATTATCAAGCCCCTTCTATCAGGTTCTATTTGCCTCTCAATCAGAAAACTTAATTGTAGCTTAGACAGCACCTTTCTTAGCTCCTCTAATAATGACTCTGTCCTTTGTTCTAGACCCTGTCTAGCGTACTTGGGCCTCATTCCTTTGTAATCATAACCTCTACTCTACCACCAATGGCTCTACTCCCAACCTGTGTGTACTGATGGTCCTCTTCCCCACTTAATGCTGTATAATTGTTCAAACCTGGTAAATGCCACTCTTAGGATCATTGGTTACTATCCTCACTCTGTCTTTTATGACCTTGTCTAAATACGATCAGAGTCGGCAAACTTGGAAGGCTTCCATAGCCTTGGCAACTCATGACGACAGCCTAGGATGGTTACTGGCGCCATAAACTAGAGTGTCAATTTGTTGGGTCAACAACAGGAGCCACTGTGCACTTGCTCCTCAGGTGGGATCTCTGTCCTTAATGTGCTGTACATTGTGATTTAATGCTGTAACTAGTACTCAAACAGTATGTTTCACTTTGTGTGTCTATGTGGGTGCAAACTGTTGAAACCTTTATACTAAATTGATCTTCTGTATATAAAGAGAATTGAAAATGAATCTTGATGCAAATGGAAGGGGAGAGGGAACGGGAGAGGGGAGGGTTGTGGGTGGGAGGGAAGTTATGGGAGGGGGAAGCCATTGTAATCCATAAGCTGTACACTGGAAATTTATATTCATTAAATAAAAGTTTAAAAGAAAAACAACAATATTCAAACAACTAAGAGTATTGTACACTTAAGAATTTGTAAAAAGTTCTAGAGATCTGCTGTAGAACAATATTCAAACAAGTAAGAGTATTGTACACTTAAGAATTTGTTAAAAGGGCAGATTTGCAGGCATGTGTTACAGTGCTTGGGATCCCCGTATCCTATACTGGAAGACCTAGTCCCAGATATTCTGCCTCTGGTCCTGCTTCCCCCTAAGCCACTGAGGAGGCAGCAGATGGTGGCCCAAATACTTGAATTCTTGCCACCCACATGGGAGACGCAGACAGAGATGCAGCTAGCTCTCGGTTTTGGCCTGGCCCAGTCTTAGCTGTTGCAGGCATTTGAGTAGTGAACCAGCAGATGGAAGATCTCTATCTGTCTCTCCCCCTCTTTCTGTCACTGTGCCTTTCAGATAAATAAATCGTAAAAAAAGGAGGAACAGAGTTCATGTTTGATGTTTTGATTCCATGAGAAAAAAACAACTTAAACAAGTCATAAAACAAAAATTGAAAGAGGGAGAGTGGATAAGATCTGCGTTCTCCCTAGAGATGGGGGAATGGACAGCAGCTTAAGAAGAAATCTCTGGATAATAGCCAGTTGTGGGGTAGGATTAGGAAGCAGAGTTAGTGAAGGAAAGAGATTGCAAAAGAGATAAGAGCATGCAGTGTCTCAGAGGCCATAAGTGATAGAGTTCCAAGGAAAAGGCTGTGTACCCTAAGAAAGGGCATGATACTGCAAGCCTCAAGATGCAATTTACATGTCCTGTTCTTTCACCTAGGGAAATCTCATTTCTCCTCTCAGCCTTAGGTTTTTAAATGTGTAAAATGGAAGAACGCCTGTTCCTATGAAAGTACTCTGAAAATTCTGATAAGCCATACAAATGTTGTTGTGCCTCCTTGGCCTTGGCAGCCCTGTGTTATTTTTCTATTGCTAGTGTTGTTTCTCCCTAGCTCTGCAGTTACGTGTCACAGCCTATCTATGTTAGACTGTATGTGAGAAAACAAGAGACGTGATGTTCTAAGACGACAAGGTCAGCTGGTGGCTCTTCTTCTGAAAGCTTTCACAAGACACTCAAGGCTGCATGTCTTCTTTTGCATCTCTTTTTAAAACTGATAAGAACCAAAGAAATCTCCAACAGGAAACAGGGCCCACAGATTATGTAGGTTCACATTAGACAACAAGAAAGCAGAAGCTACCCTTTTAATCCACCCAGGGATGGAGATTTTTTTTTAAAGCCTATCTCAAAACTTCACTTTTTTAGAATATAGTCTTTCCTTGGAATTATTTGATGGCATTGTGTGTTGCAGGAATTTTAGATGCATTAGAGAGAGCAGATTCAATTGATTTTTTTTTTTGACAGGCAGAGTTAGACAGTGAGAGAGAGAGACAGAGAGAAAGGTCTTCCTTCTGTTGGTTCACCACCCCCCCCAAATGGCCGCTACGGCCGGCGCTGCGCCGATCCGAAGCCAGGAGCCAGGTGCTTCCTCCTGGTCTCCCATGCAGGTGCAGGGCCCAAGCACTTGGGCCATCCTCCACTGCCTTCCCTGCCACAGCAGAGAGCTGGACAGGAAGAGGAGCAACTGGGACAGAAGCTGGTGCCCCAACCGGAACTAGAACCCGGGGTACCAGCGCTGCAGGCGGAGGATTAGCCTAGTGAGCCGTGGCACCAGCCTCAATTGATTTTTAAATGTCTGAGCATCACCACCTTATCCAAGCTTTGAGCCAGCACGAATCAGTTACCTGCAAGGAAGCGGAGCTGATTCTTCACTTTCATCATTCCATCACCAGAGCCTCCGATGCACTCATCCTCATCGTCGCCGCAGTCTCCGCTCTCAAGCCCTTCCTCATCCAGGTTTTTATCGAGAATTCTACCTTTGGGCACAGACATGGTTCTCAGGAGCTGAAAGAAGACAATAAGGAATGTAGCAGCTCTTCATGGTTCTCAGCTAGGTGTAGAACAGCGTGTTACTAACAGGACGCATGAAGAATTCTAAAAGAACTGCAGATTCTTTCAAATAATTGTCTTTACATTTAAACACAGGTGAACTGCTTTTACTCTTCAGTGTTTCATACTTCTGGATCCCTTGATACCACTGACATGATTCTCCTCTCTTCGTTCTACTTACAGGGCGTAGTGACCACATACAGTCACCATGCTAGGACAACTCACTGATGAGGAACTTAACACATGACAGGCAAAGCACATAAATAGGCCAGGAGGATATCAAGATCAGAAAAGATGCGCATGGAGTCACCCATCACCATATTTACAGCCACTGAATTAAAACAACAAAGGTTCCTCATCAAATAAAGAGAATAGCAGTACCATTGTACATGTTTTATTTTTTAATTATATTTATTTATTTTTCATCTTATTTGAAAGGCAAAGAAACAGCAATCTTCCATCCACTGGCTCATTCCTAAAATACCTGCGGCAGCCAGGGCTGGGACCAGACTGAAGCTAGGAATCCAGGACTCAGCCCAGAGCCTCCTCCTGGGTGGCACGGAACCAAGTACTTGAGCCATCATTTGCTGCCTCCCAGGGAGTACGTTAGCAGGGAGCTCAAATCACAAGCAGAGCCAAGACTCAAACAAGACACTGGGATAAGGAATGCAGGCATCTTGACCATTACACCAAACATTTGCCTGTTTTTTTGTAAGGAAAGGAAGAAAAGCTCAAAATGTTCTTTCCTAGCCAAAATCCTGTAACAATGTTGGAGAAGTCAACACACCTACTATCTTCTTGTCTATCACCAGCTCCATTCTGTTACTCTAATGCTTCCTTTTTCTAACTCTCCCACCTCCTCTACCCCTCACACTACATTTAAATTTACAATATATAAACATAGGCTAAGATAAGCTAGATTAGAGGTACTCAAACATTTTAGCTCCATGTCTCCTTTATATACACAGTGAGGACTCCAGAGAATTTTTCTATGTGTAAGTTTTATCTATCAACATTTACCATCTTAGATATTATGAGAAACTAAAATATATGTACTTAATAGCTCATTTAAATATAATAATCAACCCACAATGTGTTAACCTAAACATTTTATTTATTTATTAATTGCATTTTTATTTATTTGAAAGGCCAAGAGGCAGACAGAGGGAAAGCTCCTAACTTCTGATTCACTCCCTAAATGCCTGCAACAGTTGGGCCAAAGCTACTAGAAGTTGGGAACTCAATCTAGTTCTTCCATGTAGGTGGCAGGAACCAAACTAGTTGAGCCAGGCCCATTTCCTCCCAGGATTTGTATTAGCAAGAAGCTGGAATCAGGAGCAAGGCCAGAGACCAAATCCTGGTACTCTGTGGGACATGGACGTCCTAACCAGCATCATAACCACTAGGCCAAACATCCACCCCAACGTAACATTTTAAAATGAGGAATAAATATATTTAGCCAGAAATAAAAGAATTAGTAGGAAGAACAGCATTGCTTTATGTTTTCGCAAATCTCTTTAATGTTTGGCTTAGTATAAGATAGCTAATTATCATATCTGCTCTTTAATCTGTTGTGATATGTTGTTTTGGTTGAAATATTCACAGAAAAATCCAGCTTCCCACAGACATGCAGTGAGAAAATAGCAAAGTATTTTAGTACATCAGATAATGATGGGTATTTTTCTGATATTACCTAAAAACTCCACAAGTAGCTGCAATGTAGAATATGAAACCATACAAATTAATACTTCATACTCTTATATTAAAGCCCATTGGTATGTTTTGGACTTTGAATAAAAGTATGTTTTTTAGACAATTTTCGCAATGATGTCCTTAAGGGAAATCGCCTTTGATTTTCCTACAAGTGTACGCTAGTGAAGATTACAATGACTGAGTACATTTTGTTGCCACTACCTTGATGTATACAGTGCTGTCAATAATCGTACTTGCCTCTGATTTTGTATCATTGATCCAAACAGTAACACAGTGAAAAAGACAATAATCTCTTGGCATTATTGCACAATTGTGACCTTGTGGGTCCCTGTATTTCAGGAACTCCCAAGGTCTTTAAGCTATTCTTTGAAAATTGTTAATCTAGACTATGGCAGCACACCAGTTTAATTAAAATCCCTAATCTCCTTCACCATTATTTTTCATGGGATATTGCTTGTAATACAAGCATTTTATTTAATTTTCAAGAACGCATCTTTGTGTATGACATTTGTGTATTTCATAGGCTACCTAAATTGATTTTTTTTGTTTGGATTTTTTTTTTTTGAAGAGAGAGAGAGAATGAATGAATGAATGAATGAATTTCTCCCATCTACTGGTTGACTTCTCAAACTCCCTCAACAGCTGGGACTGGGCCAGGCTAAATGCAGGAGCCAGGAACTCAATCCAGGTTTCCTACATGGATATCAGGGACCCAAGTACTTGAGTCATCACTGCTGCCTCCCAAGGGGTATATCAGCAGGAAGCCAGAATAGCGAATGGAGCAGGCACTTGAAGTCAGGCACTCCAATACGGGATGCAACTAGCACAAGTAGTGTCTTAATCACTAGGCCAAACGTCTGCCTCTAGAGTTTTTTACATGGAGGAATTTGTGGCTAGGTGTAGACTAAAGAGCTTGCACTGTCTCAAATATACCTCACATCTGTACATTTCATTCATACCTTTAGTAAACATTGAGAGAAACTGTAAGCTATTATTCATTTCTGTTTATTGAAAACCCTCCATCATTTCAAGCCAAGTTCCAATGTTATGTCATTAATAATGTCTTCTTCCTGGAAGATGGTCATTATAGTTCTCCCTTTCCCACCACTGTTCCCTTTATCTGAACCTTCTACATACTATCTTCTTCTTCTTCTTCTTCTTTTTTTTTTTTTTTTTACAGGCGGAGTCAGACAGTGAGAGAGAGACAGAGAGAAAAGTCTTCCTTCTGTTGGTTCACCCCCAAAATGGCCACTATGGCTGGTGCTGCGCCGATCCAAAGCCAGGAGCCAGGTGCTTCTTCCTGGTCTCCCATGCAGGTGCAGGGGCCCAAGCACTTGGGCCATCCTCCGCTGCCCTCCCGGGCCACAGCAGAGAGCTGGACTGGAAGAGGAGCAACCAGGACTAGAACCCGGCACCCATATGGGATATGGGCGCCACAAGTGGAGGATTAGCCTAGTGAGCCACGGCACCTGCCTAATACTACCTTCTATATGCAACCTGTTATTTTTACATAAGACTTATCTCCATACCATGCTATGAGCTGCCCAGAAATTCCACCTTATAGATTTTTGAATCCCATATCATTTAAGGCAGTGTCTGGCAGGTAGTAGGCGCTCAATAAATGTGCTACCGAACTAAAGTGGAATGAAGTGACATGGTATCTTTAATTATTTAAAAGCTACCTCCACAACCTCATAAAGAAGGACCAAGCCAAGTCCAAGATTAATTATAGGAGAACTTGTGAATGAATAGCTAAACCCCTTTGGATGGCCCTCGCTAAGACCTGTAGCTAATCTTTGACAGGCCATTTTCCAACCTCATGTACAATGCCCCCAGTATTCTCCAGTAGCTCAGTTGAAAACAAAGTGTAATTTAAAAAATAAAAAAAAAACCTTTAAAACTTTGCCAGTGAGGTTACCCCTTTAGGTCTTAAATTACTCCCATTTTGGAGACAACTTCAGCATTGAAGAAGGGTTATAGTACGCTTTTAAGTTATTTTGCACAGAGAGCTACTGATGAGCCTAACCTTCACATCAGTGTGCTGAAAGAAGGGTAATGGGTCATAGAGGAGAAATTGCCAGCAAGGATTGTGGATTTAGGGCAGCCTGGAATTTGGCCCAGAAATCAAATCAGCTAATTACAATTCACAATATTGGCCTTTTTTGTTCACTCTCTCACTCTTTACAATGTCTCTCAGTCTGAACTCTCATTTTATAAAAAAGAAAATTATGAGGGGCTTGCACTCAAATATCAGGTAAATTTAGGGACCGAATGCTTTTGGTTAACTGTTTGCCCTTTCAAAGCACATTGTACTATTAGCTTTCTAAATGCCAAGACTCAGAATAATGATTATCAATGTAAACTATTTTATTAAAACACATGTCTGACTATGTTACACCACTGTCCCCTTAGCCATTCCATAAAACTGACTCAGGCTATGCATTGCTTTCTGCATAGAGGATACTTGCTTATACTAAGGTCATTCATAATCCAGCTTTTTCTATAGCCCCTACCCACTAAACAACTCTATTTTAGCCAATGAGATTATTGTAGCTACCTAAGCATATATAGTTCACTTTACTGTAGAATCTAATATTTTGAGTATATAAGTATCAAATACAATATAAAGTGAAGAGAAAGAAAAATGAGGGGGAAAACTTAATTCTCAAGCTCTAACAATGTTTGTGTTTTAAAGCTAGCTTTTTCAACGTCTTTTTCATATTTATTTTTACATAGTTGAACTCGGATTTTGGAATTAGACAGATTTGGGTTACAATCCCGGTTTTTCTACTTATTAAATCTGTATTTTCAGAGGAGGTACTCAATCTCCCTAAGCCTTAGTCTCCTCATGTGTAAAACAAGTGAAATAATTGCTGCTCCTGCAAATGTTATAATGAGTAGATATGATACATGTAATGCTTTCGGTGTGCTAAAGCATCCAGTCACTAAGGAGTTTATCAAAATTTACTTAACCATTTTCCTAACATTGACTAGTCACAATATTTCCAGTTCTGTTGTTTTTATAAACAAAGATATAATCATCAGGAACATTCACATTACCTTTTACATATTTTAGATTGTTTCCTTAGTAAGATTACAGGGTCAAGATTTTTGTAAATAATTGTATTTCATGGGAGTGCATCTCCAACTTCCATGAGAATCACCTTGGATGCATGTTAAAAGTCAAGCTCTCTGGCTTCTGATTTAGAAGGTCTTGGACACAGTGCATAGACCTGCATTTTAGACTATCCCTGTCCCCCCATCTCACTGTGAGTGAAGCATATATCCACCCTTTAACAAAAATTCCTCCAACATTACTCCATTTCCCAGAAACCCTCTGAAATCATCTTTGGACAGGAGTTACCTTAGCACCATGTATGTTAGAATTCTTAATACCTGCTCTTCAAACCATTTTTAAAAAATAAATGCAATCTGATACTTTCCTTTTCACTGAGGTATGGACATCATGACCTTCTGTCTTTGTAGCTAATGAAAATGCCCTTTGTATAAAGGTGGATGACTTCATTCGATTTCGAGGGGAAACACTTCAAGCTGGCCTTGGAACAGATACTCAGAGTTGTGTGATAAAAGGAAACAAAAAGCCTAGATTAATTGCTCAAGAAAATTAGAAATACAGCATAAGAGAAAAAAACTTTCTGGAATACAGCAATTCCATAATCTTAAAGGCATGGGACAACACAATTTGGCCAAATCTCTTTATGTGCTTGGTCAACAAGAGCACAGAGATCAAAGGACACACTTGTTCTTAGAGGGATCAAATAGGCTGAAATTAGATCAGTGAGAGCAGCAAGTCTGATCTGTCTATATTGTACAAATACTGTGCCTCTTGGAATGATCTTGACTGCAAAGATATGAACCTTATCAGCCACACACTGTGCTGGGGCTTAACATATGTTCTCTCACATAATCCTCTTCACCAATTTGTGTAACAGGGAAGACTGCCAGCCCCATTTCCCACACTAGGGGAGGATACCAAGGCTCAGAGAGAGGACATGCCTTGACAAAGTCATTAGTAAAGGATCAAGATCGCATTACAAACAACATCCTCTTCCCCAAATTCCAGAACTCTTCAAGAAAAACAAGTCTTAGGCGAAGATATCAACTAATGGGGCCTTCATTCCACATTTTTTTGCCATCTTGCCTGCCTTTACCCTCACATAACTTCCAATAAAATCCCACTTTCTCAGATGTTGGGCTTTAACTATAACTTGATGGGAAAGCCCTTTAGTATTGGGTAGGAGGGTGGGAAGGAGATAAGCATTTCACAACACTTCCTGCTGGTTTCCCCAGCCTTGCTATCTATTGTGTCTCAAATAACCCACCTATCTCATCGTGAATGGGATGGTTTTTCAAAAGCTTCAGACAGCTGGTTAGGATGTAACGAAACATTCCAACACTGCTCCTACACAGTTAAAGAGTTTTCTTGACTTTGAGCTCTTCCCCATTTTCAAAAATAAAGGATAAGTAAGAAAGCACATACTGCAAATACGAGGCTGGTTACATATTTTGAGGATTTAGCTGATTTTGTCTCTTGTGGCTACTCACATAACTTCTCTAGGCATTTTTTAATATCTGGAATCCAGGTTACATTTTAAGGCTATTAAGCTGGGCTTACAAAACTGATTTTGAGCAATTTGGATGCTTAGCTTTGTACAACCTGCAAGGAATGCTTTGGGGGCCCGGCTTTCCGTGTCCACAGCAATGTAAACACATGCTTTACTGTTTGTATTTGAGTAGCATAAGCTAATGGGAAACAAATGTGGTGACTCCAATGAATCCCAGCTTTTTTCGAATTCTATTATTTATACGTTATGCACATCCACAAGGCCGAGCACGTGACCTCTGCTTGGCATGCACACTTTCTTTGAACAAATGCACCAAACCCCAGCCACAACTAATTGGAAACAATTGCAACTCTGCACATTTGAGATGAAGCCAGAACCCAAATGTATGGGGCAAGAATTAATGGCTATATGTGCACTTCAGACGCTGGAGTGAGGGCAATAAAGTCTAGGCGTTAAGAGTGTGAGCTTTGGAATTTGACCAACAGAGTTTTCTATCTCTACTTAACCTAATCACCGTGTGCCTTTGGACGAGTCACTTAAATTCTCAAAGGTTCAGAATCCTCACCTGTAGAATGGGGTATAATACTCTTTATTAACTTTGTAAGATTGTAGAAGCACTAGGTGAAATAGTACCATTCACCTTTCACAGTCCTGTGGATCCTTCGCTCATAGAACTTTCCACAGTTTGCAATTATATATTCCCTTGTTGCACCCCCACTAGACTAACAGAAGGGATAATGGTCTGTTTCGATTACCAGTGTCTAGCACAGGATTTGGTACAAAGTGAAGTAATGTTCAATAAATATTCATTAAATGGATGAATGAACGCAAAAATAGAATAATGCATGTACAGTGCTTAGCACATTGCCTGGCAACATAATAAGTTCTTGGACATGTTAACTCTGCTACTCAGGATAATGATGATGATCTTGAGAAGAAGAAAGAGGGGGAAGAAGAAAAGAGGAGGAGGAGGAGCGGCCGCAGCAGCAGACATGAGGAGCTTGCTACAAATGCCTTGTAAGGCAAAACAACTACCGCTCCATGGCCACACACTGAGGCCCCAGAAAGAAGGCTGGGTGGAATTTATGTGAGAGTCTGAAAAAAAAAAAAAAACCCTTCTGGATATTCCCAGTAAGATAAGGATCTAAGCATCAAGGTTGAATGCAGAGATGTTTAGTAATGAAGAGCAAAGAGAGCTGCTAGAGGCTTTGCTTCCAGCTGGTCTCAGCAAGGCCACCCGTGTTCCCAGACACTCTCGTCTGGGCCTTTCTTCCACATTGGCCTCTTAGCCCCAGCACACACTTTTTCTACCGCTCCCAGCTTCCCTGATTCTTACTTACTTTGCGTTTGGCAATGTGGCACTGAAATATATGCAAATAACTCTCTCAATTCAATACATACCTGGAGATGTGAAGGAAGCAAACCCCGCAAGGAATAAAAACCACTTCCTCAATGGTAGAAAAGGTTCTGGGCAGTTTTAGAAAACTGACTACTACCTCAAAGTAGAATATTTCCAGTAATATTACCAATAGGTTTTTAGGCTGTCCAGAGTTTTATTCTAAGTGGAGGCATAGCATGATAGTGAAGGCGCCTACTCTGGAGTCAGGAAATTTGGGTTCACATCTAAACTATCACTTATAAGCCTTTGAACTGTAAACAAGTTATTTGTTTAAAATTTATTTATTTATTTGAAAATCAGAGTTACACACAGAGAAGGAGCAGCAGTGAGAGAGAGAGAGAGAGAGAGAGAGAGAGAGAGAGAGAGATCTTCCATCCACTGGTTTACCCCCCATTTGGCCACAACGGCCAGTGCTGAGCTGATCCGAAGCCAGGAGCCAGGAGCCAGGAGCCAGGAGCTTCTTCTGAGTCTCCCACATGGGCGCAGGGGCCCAAGGACTTAGGCCATCTTCTACTGCTTTCCTAGGCCATAGCAGAGAGCTGTGTGGGGAAGTGGAGCAGCCAGGTCTTGAACTGGCGCCCATATGGGATGCCGGCACTGCAGGCAGTGGTCTAACCTGCTACAGCATAGCACCAGCTCCTAAACAAGTTATTCTTTAGCCTCTCAGAGCTTTAGGTTCCTTATCTATAAGATGGGTATAACAGGGACTGGTGCTGTGGTGTAGAACGTTAAGCCTCTGCCTGAAGTGCCAGCATCCCATATGGGCAGATTCAAGTCCCAGCTGCTCCACTTCCAATCCAGCTCCCTGCTAATGCACCTGGGAAAGCAGTAGAAGATGGCCCCGGTCCTTGGGCCCCTGCAGCCATGTGGGAGCCTGGAAGAAGCTTCTGGCTCCTGGCTTCAGCTTGGCCCAGTTCCAGCTGTTGCAGTCATTTGTGGAATGAGCCAGCAGAAGGAAGATCGATCTCTCTCGCTTTCTTGCTCGCTCTCTCTCTTTCCGTTAATCTGCCTTTCAAATAAATAAATAAATAAATAAATAAATCTTTTTTTAAAAAAAGATGGATATAATAACACCTCTACCTCTCACATAGTGTAATTATTGGGATTAAATGAGGTAATCTGTGTTTAGCATTGATCTTGGCATCAGATATACAGTTAGTCCTCACATAGTAACTAATATTATAGAAAGTACTTGAAAACATTTTTGGAAAAACTGGGGCAGGCATTTGGCACAGCAGCTGAAGTGACTGCTTGGGATGCTGGCATCCCATATCAGTGTCTGGATTGTATCCCAGAAACTCTACTTTCAATTCAGATTCCTGCTAATGCGCACCCAAGAAGGCGACAGATCAGCAGATGATGGTGGAAGTAGTTGGGTCCATGCCACACATGTGAATGACTTGGATGGAGTTTCAGGCTGCTGGCTTCAGGCTGCCCACTTGCCAGGTGTTGGGGGCATTTGGGGGGTGAACCAGTGGATGGAAGATTTCTATCTCTGCCTCTCAAATTAAGAAAAAAAAAGAATTTCAAAAGGTTTGTGGAAAACTGGAATTGCAAGTATGTTTTAGTGCAAAAAATTTTGAAATTTATGCAGTTTTTCCATAATATGCACTTTCCATATATTCTGAAAAAAATTTGCAATAAATAAACTTATACTTTTAATTCCATTTCCCATGAATTTTGTGAAGTACCTTGGTATATTAAAACTATACATTTATAAAATATGAATTTTCAAACTTGGTGAAGTCTGAATTTTGGGGACAGGTTCACATTCAATTATGGCCTGGGTACGGCTAATTCTGTGGAACTCCGTAAGCCCTCCTATTAGCATTTCATTATTTTTATACTTGAAAGCACTTCTGTATCTGTTCTCTCAATTGATCCACCCAGCGCCCCTGTGAAGCAGCAGGGCAGGTGTTATTAACCTCATTTTACAAATGAGGAAATTGGAGTGGAGAGAGATGAGGCAACATGCTCATTTTTTTAGCCTCAAGCCTTTAAACTGGGGTGGCTACTGTAAGGTTGTTAGCATGTGGAACAAGGCCAAGGATGAAGGGCTTTGTACTTCCTCATTAACTTGGAGAGGACATGGCCCTGAGACTGGCACAGTGCCTGGCACATAGTAGGCACTCAGCACATGCTTGGTAACGGCAAGAATGAATGAACCAGTGGGTTAACAAAGGAAATAAGTAACTTATTCAACTAACTTGCAATTTCTCCCAAGCTCTAGCTCTTTGAACTTGGTCTGATGTGCCACTGCTGTTGCCTCTGATATGGTAATAGCTGATTCCTGCTGGGGAGTCCTGATCCGTGGAGGCTAGACAGCTAGACAGATGCACAGGGAGACTTCGCGGGACTCTCAGCATTTACTTCGCTGGGTTACCCTGAGAATCAGGTCTCATATTCCCCTCCAGCTGAGGGAGTCTCCTCCTCTGACAAAGCGAGGTAAAGTCAAAGAGGAAGGAAGACATTTGACCTTTTTAAGCAAATGAACCAACTTACCCAAAGGGATGTGGCCAACCAAAGCACTAAGTGGTTGAATGAGGTTCCCAGGGCCACCCAGTGAGTCTCTTCCAAACCCCAGTTTAAGACTCTATTTGCTAGGTTAGTGTGTCTGTGGGTGTTAATTCTGGGTTCCACAAAGCCCTCCTTGAGGGGCTCCCCCCACTTACTAGAATAAACCTCACTTTAAGGGACCAAAAGCCCCACAAATTCCAAGTTTAGTTATTAGGCCAGGGCCAGCCAGGATTGGCCTAGCCCCAAGAAGCAAGCCAGATCAGGCGGATTTGCTAGTCTGGCAGCAAAGTACAAACACAGCGAGGTACCCTTGTCAATCAACCAATCTAAATCCCTTTTTGAAGGTCTCTGACCCTGGCTATCTCCTTTGTTAAAGAGCAGTGATGTTTTGTGTCCCTGTATCACTTTTTAAAATGTATTTAATTATTTGAGAGGCAGAAAGACAGAGAGAGAAAGAGAGAGCTCCCATTTGGTGTTTTACTCCCAAAATACCTACAATGGCCAGGGCTGGGCTAGGGCAAAAAGCAGGAGCCAATCCAGGTCTCCTATCTGAATGGTAGAAACCTACTTGAGACATCGCTGCTACCTCCCAAGGTGTGCATGGGCAGGAAGCTGTTAGTCAAGAGCCAGGGTCAGGAATTGAACCCAGGTACTCCCACATGGGATGGGGAAGAGTGTATCAACCACTGGGACACATGCTTGCTCCCTGGATTAGTTTTAAACCACTGTGAACAACCACATGAACAAAATGCAACTTCTTTTCTGGAAGGAAAACCTGCTTGGAGGACCCTCTGTGAAATCCTGCAGATGGAATCCCACCAAAGGAATCACCTCAGTCAAATGGAGGCAACCGACAAGAGGGCAAAAGCCACAGTGTGAACGTGTACTGAGATAGTACATAGGTTTTTTGTTTTTTGTTTTTTTTTTTTTTTCAGGGAACTGATGTTACACAGACATGCTCTGAGCATTTCCTATTGTCCCAGTGCAGAAATGCGATTCATTCCAAATAGACATCTTGTGGTTATACTTTTGGGAAATGAGAATTCTTGCCTCTAAAAATAACCTTTGTGTATGAACCACAGCAGCCATGTCATTAAGCCTTGGGCTTGAAGAGTTCCCCTCAATGACAGGGGGAAGATGGTTCACTCTTTCTCCAGAAGACCTCTGGACCACTGAGGATCACAGAGATCTCTCTCATTTCTCTGACAAAAGCTTCTTTGCTTCAAAGATGAGGTCCAGATCATGGTTAACACATGGGTTTCCATTATCAGGTATAGTATTTGAAAACCGTGACTTTTGTTTAAAGAAAGGATTCATTTATTTCAAAGGCAGAATTACAGAGAAGCAGAGGCAGAGAGAGAGAGTCATCCATCTACTGGTTCACTCCCCAAATGGTTGCAATGGCCAGGGCCAGGCAGATCCAATACCAGGAGCTTCTTCCTGGTCTCCCACGTGGGTGCAGGGGCCCAAGGCCTTGGGCCATCTTCTCCTGCTTTCTCTGGCCATCAGCAAGGAGCTGGACCAGAAGTGGGATGCCGGTACTGTAGGTGGTGGTTTAACCCACTACACCACAGTGCCAGCCCCAACCATGACTTTCAAAACTATGTTTCAGTTAATTAAGGCTACTTTGACTTATTCTAAAGTATAATAAATGACCTGGGGCATGTGGTACAAATAAGCAAGCTAGGGCTTAATAAAACACTATAGTGGCAGTTTCTTGTTTTCTTGAAGGTCAGAGTTTGAAACATTTTCCTTTCCAAGTTTTAGATTCTAGAGTCAAAAGGGGAAAATGGGCTCTCACAGGAAACAGGAAACCTGAGTGAAATTATCACAATATTCATATATAATCATATACTTTTAAAGGCTGAAATACAAGAAGCCAAAGAATGGTACTCTTATATTCCTTTTAGCCTTACTCTGTAAGGGAAACATAGCACTTAAGAAGTGCTCAAGGGGCCAGCGCTGTAGCGTAGCAGGTAAGGCCACTGCCTGCAGTGCCAGCATCCCATGTGGATGCCGGTTCGAGTCCTGGCTGCTCCTCTTCTGATCCAGCTCTCTGCTATGGCCTGGGATAGCAGTAGAAGATGGCCCAAGTGCTTGGGCCCCTGCACCCATGTGGGAGACCCGGAAGAAGCTCCTGGCTCCTGGCTTCAGATTGGCTTAGCTCCAGCCATTGCAGCCATCTGGGGAGTGAACCAGTAGACGGAAGACCTCCCTCTCCCTCTCTCTCTCTCTGCCTCTGCCTCTCTATTTGCCTTTCAAATAATAAATAAATAAATCTTTTTTTAAAAAAAATGAAATAGTCAAATAGGGGCCAGCTCTGTGGTGCAGTGGTTTAAGCTGCTACCTGCAATGCTGGCATCCCATATGGGTGCTGGTTCATGCCCTGGCTGCTGCACTTCTCATCTAGCTCCCTGCTAATGTGCCTGGGAAAGTGGGAAAAGACAGTCTAAGTGCTCAGGCTCCTGCACCCATGTGGGAAATCTAGAAGAATCTCCTGGCTTCTGACTTGGGCCTGGCCCAGCCCTGGCTGTTGTGGACATTTGGGGAGTGAATTAGCCAATGGAAGATCCCTTTCTCTGTCTCTGTCTCTCTCTCTCTCTCTTTCTGTAACTCTGCCTTTCAAATAAATAAATAAATCTTCAAAATATGCTTAAAAGATTTATTTATTTATTTCAAAGGCAGAGTGACAGAGAAAGGGAGAAACAGAGAGAGTAAGAGGTCTTCTATCCACAGGTTCACTCCCCAAATGGTTGCAATAGCCAGAGTTTGACCAGGCCCAAGCCAGGAGTCAGGAACTTCTTCTGGGTCTCTGCCATAGGTGGCAGGGAACCAAGCACTTGAGCCATCTTCTACTGCCTTCCCAGGCACATTAGCATGGATCTGGATCAGAAGTGAAGCAGCTGGGACTTCAACTGGTGCTCTGAAATGGGATATGGGATGCCAGCATCACAGACAGTACCTTAACCTTCTGTGTCATGATGTCAACCACGGGTAGTTCTTGTAAATAGGAGAAACTGATACAAGTCCTTGGATGAGTGTTTCCTTTGGCAAATATAGCATTAAAGATGCTAAAATGATGAATTCTTTCTGAATCCAGTATGTGGAGTTTTTACAATACTTTGGTCACAGCAGATGAGTCTTACGAGGGTCCCTGCCAAGCCTAGCTATGTACTGCAGTTTGCCAAGTGATTAAGTACTTCCTTGCTTGGAGTGGTTTGACTTTCTGTACCTCGAATGATTTGAATGGAGTGGTCAAATAGTGGAAAAAGGAGTGTGCAAAGGAACTGCTGGTATTCTCCAATAGGAAAGGAAGTTAAGCCCTGCCTTTGGTAAGGGCTTTAGGACACTGTTTTAAAGGATATCACTGGGGGCTGGTGCTGTGGTATAGTAGGTAAAGCCACTGCTTGCAGTGCTGGCATCCCATATGAGCACTGGCTCAAGTCCCAGCTTCTCCTCTTCCAATCCAGCTCTCTGCTGTGGCCTGGGAAAGCAGTAGGAGATGGCCCAAGTCCTTGGGCCCCTGCACTCATGTGGGAGACCGGAAAGAAGCTCCTGGCTCCTGCCTTCGAATAGGTGCAGCTCCAGCCATTGCGACCATCTGGGGAGTGAACCATTGGATGGAAGACCGACCTCTCTCTCTCTCTCTCTCTCTCTCTGCCTCTCTGTAACTGTTTCAAATAAATAAATAAATCTTTAAAAAAAGGATATCACTGAACACTGTAGTTCAGCTCATTTGGCTATTTAATGCTTGCAATACATTCACTACCTTGTTGGAATCTTGTATTACTCAGAATTTTAACACAGTCACTTCATATCTACTTATTGATATTATTCTAGCACGTTTTAGCTTAGTCAATTCTATCATATACTTGCATAGTGTTTTCCTAGTTATAAAATGTTTTGTTGGGTTGATTGTATAAGCTTATGAAATGACTTCAATTTAACATTTGCCTAAACTAACCTTCACAAAAGAATTGCTATTTAGCATTTGCCTAAACAAATCTTCAAACTTACTTTTCATCTAAACAAAACACTAGTTTATTCAATATCTAAATACTTGCCTGGGGGGCAGCATACCTTAGGTTAATTTCTCTTCTCTGAAATAAGGATAGTTGAAGCCTCCTACAGATATAATTGTTTGTGCTCCCATCTGAGTCTCTCTCGTCACTGCCTTTTCTTCTTGAATTCCAGACATCATCAAGCATTTCTCCTTTTGGCTCTGCCTAGTGATCCATTCCTCAGACAGGCTCCTTGTTCTTCCAAAGAAGCTTATTAGAATTTAGCCACAAGGTCTGGGAAGAGCATCATGTATCCGTGCCCAGCTAATTTGTACTCGGTGTCGGGCAGAGCCTGATCCTGCGCTATTCCGGCTAGGCATATGTTGGTAGATACTGTCATGGATTATCTTCTCAGTTGGCCTTCTCTGGTGGATAGGGTGTGCACATTTTGTTTGCTCCTGAGATTGAAGTGCATAGCTGGCTATCTTACCTGGACTCCGTCCCTATTTCACAAAACTATTTGGTGATGATGGTGATGACAGAGTAGCAAGAATAAGAGAATGTAAGTGTGGGAGGGAAAAAGGACAGTGTATAACAGGCTATCGCCAACACACATTTATAATTCCACCTTTGTTTCTCTTCACTGAGCTCAGCAGGTAAGAATGTCTTGACCAGTTCTAGCCTGGATTTTTCCACTATCTTCTGAGATTCACTGTGATAAAATTCAATTAACATCTTGCTAAATAGACACATCTTTCCCTCCTTGATAACATTTAAATCCTGTTTTGTGTGCCAGGCAATATAAGCACACACATTCTGAACACTGTGTTTGTTCAACATAATTCTGAATACAACGATAGGATTCAGTTTTTAAGAAATCAACTTGAATGCCCTAGCTAGATGCAACAGGAAAAGAGATGTCCGAGAGACAGAAAACTTGCCTCCGACAGTCTAGCATAAGAAATGCTGATACAAGACACCCTGAGCACCTAGAGGTATTCAGCATTATATTCAACAACTTACTAAGAGAATTAGTAGGGAGTGGGGAAGAAGATCACAGACATGGAATGGTAAGTGAGGTAGACAAGACCAGAAAGACCATATGGTCCATTCCTTCCATTTTATAGATGAGGAAAGCAAGCCCATACAGACAACAGATACAGATAGTATGTACAGATATACAGATAGTAAGTAGAGCTTTTCAACTATACCAGTGCTACAAGGGATGCTGAATTTCTGCCTCATTATTGAGGATTTCACAGGAGAATGAGTTAAGGGCAGGGGAAATTTAAAAATAAAAAATAAAGAGGCAAAGGGACTTGAGAGTTACAAAATTAATTTAGGTCTCAGACCAGGAAAATGAGGTTCTTCTTTCTGTGTTCTTAGTCAAACCTGAGCAAAACACAGGCTAGAGAGAGCAACATTGGCCTTGGAGGCATGGAGCAGCCAGTTCCCAGAATGGCATGGATGAGTGGTAGCCAGAGAACACAGAGCCTGCCCTCAAGGAATACACAGTCCATAAGGAGTTCCTCTCCAGAAGATGTGGAAATGTAGCGGAATGAAACAAGTTTAGTGCAGGACAAGGAAAAGCCTTGGTTTCTGCACTCAAAGCATCAATTACTACAACAGTTCAAAGTCCTCATTCTCATTCTGTCCCGATTAGGAGGATAAATCAACCTGCGAAAGTATATGCTCGTCTTTGTTTTTTCCAATTCATCTCTTCCTGCATATTTCCAAGTAATTCCAGGTGAACGCATCTTAGAGAGGCTTAATCATGCTGAAATCTCTGCATTTGCGTCCACTTCCATTTCGTTTTCTATACTCTCAGCTTACATAGGTTTAAGCGTTGGATCAACTTTATTAATACAAACAGTAAATTCCTAAATTATGGCCCCTTTCAACTAAATCAAAACTTCAAATATGTTGTTGTCCTAAAGAATAAATTCGGTGCAATGGTTATAATTTATACATCTTTACATAGCAACTGTATTTCAGGACTGCCCTGACATTTCAGATGGTCAACATCTTGTGTTTCCATGTTTGCAGAAAGAGGCAGGAACATATACAGTGCGATCATAGTAAAGTCATGTGTAGTGATTCCACAAGCTAGTGCTAAATTCTAGCACTGCTATCTGTGAGTTGACTGTGCAGAGATCTTCTGCCATAAATGTGGCATCCACAAGATCAGAGAGAGTGCTCCCAAAGTTCACACACACAGGTACTCACATTTATACAGACACTTTGATGGAAAGCAAATGGGTAACTACTTTACAAGTAAAGTGGAGGATCTTGGGGGTTTGGAGAAAGCTACTGTTGCTTTTAACCAAATCCAAGTCCTTTTCCGTCCTTCATGTCCTTACTCCAGCCCACCCCGACGCTGACTTAACCCCTCTGTCTTATTTCTAGGTACACCAGCTAGAAATAAGATTTCTTTTCCATCAACTTAGGTGAGAAAAGTTTGTTGATTTTTGGAATTAAGGCCTTGGCTCCTTTACACTCAGAAATACTGCCTAACTTTTAGAGAAGCACATTAATTCACTGCATTGCTTTGTAAAATTTCACCTTCTAGCTGTACGATGACTAATTATTCAAACCTATTATTTCTCACGTCTCTGTCTCTACTTCCTTGTAACTTATAGCATTTTTCACTACTCAGTCTGGCTGACAGGGAAATAGGAAAGAAATAGTTCCTTCGACTGTACAAGAGTGATCTTCTCAATCTGTTTCTCCCCAGAGGATTGAGCCTTCTCAAAGTGTGCCAATTCGGCCATCAAACTGGGATGCTTCTCCCATGTTTCAAGTCCTCTACATTAGCAAAACCTATCTGCCAATTCAGCTAGGATCTTACTTGTGGGGATTTAAATTAGCCAAGCGTTAGTCTCCACATTTACCCATGGCGATAATATCACCTACCTTCTATATGGCCTGTCATAAGGAAACAGCATAGTATAGTGCTTGGGCACAGAATGGATGTGGAAGGTATGTCAGATTACTTTTTCAAAAGTGAACAATAATGGTTTAAAACAAGAGACTCCCTTTGGGTGAGCTGTGCCCTTTATAGAGCACCTTGAAGGGAGAACGGCTCACCCAAAGGCGTAAGACTGTCACTGGGAATTGCTGAGACTGAGGTACACTGGATGGAGAGGTTTTTTTTTTTTTGATATTGTTGGAATATCGATGGATGGCTATGGACTCACTCCACATTGGCAGCTGTATTTTCTCCTGTCTTCAAAAACTAACTCAAATTCCCTATATTATAAAGAAAGAGCTTTGGCAGTATAAAAATTAAAACATTAAAAGGAAAACAGCGACCAAATCAAGGAACATATAAAATCAACCTGACTACAGGTGAATTTCTCCTAAATGAAGAATTTTCTTAGGAACCAGAAGTAAATCTAAATATTTATGCTTTGGGTGAATGTGGCTGTTCTTCCATTTAGTTTGTTTCAACAAAAGAATTTAATAAAAAAGTGTTCCAAGAGCTTTAACAAAAATCTTAAACCTATTTTGGTAACTATCTGGAACCATATCAAGAACAAAGGATAAAAGAGACCAAACTGAGTTTGTACATAAAGCAACACAGGGGAATTATCAAAGGCAGCAAGCGAAGTGTAAAAGACAGGGAGGCATATAAAACCTACTGTATTACAGAAAAGCCTTGGCATGGGAGTTTCAGTTTTCTCGTCTGTAAAACAGAACTAAAAATAATGTCTGCCCTGGCAAATGTAATGAACCGATGAGCCGAACTAAGTATTTTAGAAACTGTAAGAGAGTTTTTAGTAAATAAAGTGGCCCCACAAAATCAAATAATTTCATGGTCATTCATGTTATTATTCATGGAAAAACAGATTCTTAAAAGGGATGCAACAACTACAACCCATAAACAGGAAGCAAAAAAAAAAAAAAAAAAAAGGCAGCCACTAGAAACTGTCCCTGAAGAAGCATTGAAGTTACTAGACAAAGACTTTAAATCAGATTTTTTTTCTTTTAAATAATTTTTAAAAGATTTATTTATTTGAAAGAGTTACACAGAGACAGACGGAGAGGCAGAGAGAGAGAGAGAAAGTGAGAGAGAGAGAGAGAGAGAGAGCGAGCCTTCCATCCGCTGGTTCACTCCCCATCTGGCTGCAATGGTCAGAGCTGCGCCGATCCAAAGCCAGGAGCCAGGAGCTTCCTCCAGGTCTCCCACACAGGTGCAGGGGCCCAAGGACTTGGGCTATCTTCTACTGCTTTCTCAGGCCACAGCAGAGAGCTGTATCAGAAGTAGAGCAGCCGGGACTAGAACTGGCATCCATATGGGATGCTGGCACTGCAGGCAGCAGCTCTACTCGCTACGCCACAGCGCCGGCCCTTTAAATCAGATTTTAAAATATGTTTAAACGACTAGAGGAAACCATGTCTAAAGAATTGAACAAGTTTAAACTGAAAGAACTATGACAGCTTAAAGGCAATCAGGGAAGAAGTTTTACTCTTCACTGCTTTACAAGAAGGCCTCACTAAATAGACAATACCAATAAAGAGAGAAATTATAACAAAAAATACCAAAAAAGAAATTCCAGAGTTGAAAAGTAAAACACATGAAAGAAAAAGGGCTCAATGCAGGTTTGAGGAGGCAGAGGAAAGCAACAATACATAGGACTATCAATTGAGGGAATTCAGTGTGAGGAAAAAAAAAACAGGATGAATAACAATGAACAGAGCCTTAGAGTTCTGTGTGAAACCATCAAGTATACCAACTCACACATAATGGGTACACCGGAATAAGAGGAGAAATAATCAAGCAGAGAGAATATTTGGAGGCCCAATGACTAGAAACCCCTCACATTCATAAAGAATATGGATCTATGCCTCTAAGAAACTGCACAAGCAATAACTAGGATAGAGCCGGTGCCGCAGCTCACTAGGCTAATCCTCCACCTGCGGAGCTGGCACCCCGGGGTTCTAGTCCCAGTTGGGGCACCGGTTCTGTCCCGGTTGCTCCTCTTCCAGTCCAGCTCTCTGCTATGGCCTGGGAAAGCAGTAGAAGATGGCCCAAATCCTTGGGCCCCTGCACCCGTGTGGGAGACCTGAAAGAAGCTCCTGGCTCCTGGCTCCAGATCAGCTCAGCTCTGGCCATTGCGGTCATTTGGGAAGTGAATGGAAGACCTCTCTCTCTCTCTCTCTCTCTCTCTCTGCCTCTCCTTCTCTCTCTGTGTAACTCTTTCAAATAAATAAATCTTTAAGAAAGAATGAAAGAGGGGGATACTATTACTGATCTTACAGAACTACAGAATGTTACGCTGGGATACTATGATCACTATATGTGAACAAATTAGGTAGCTTAGATGGTATAGAAAAATCCCCAGACACAAGTTACTGAAACTCAAAGAGAAAGAGAAAAGCCAAATAGATCTACAGCAAGAACAATACTGAATCAGTAACCAAAAAACTTCTGCAAAAAAAGAGTCCAGGAACAGATGGCTTCACTTGTGAATTCTATCAAATTCTGAATAATAACTGATACAGATCCTTCACAAGTTTTCACCCAAATTGAAGAGGAAATAACAATTCCCAACTCATTCTATGGAACTATTACCAAACAGCACTAAAACCAGGCAATGACATCACAGGAAAACCGTACATCAATTCCTCTTATAAATACAGACAGAAAAATCCTTAGAAAATACTAACAAATTGGGCCGGCGCCGTGGCTTAACAGGCTAACCCTTCGCCTTGCGGCGCCGGCACACCAGGTTCTAGTCCCGGTCGGGGCGCCGGATTCTATCCCCGTTGCCCCTCTTCCAGGCCAGCTCTATGCTGTTGCCCGGGAAGGCAGTGGAGGATGGCCCAAGTGGTTGGGCCCTGCACCCGCATGGGAGACCAGGAGAAGCACCTGGCTCCTGGCTTCGGATCAGCGAGATGCGCTGGCCGCAGCGGCTATTGGAGGGTGAACCAACGGCAAAAAGGAAGACCTTTCTCTCTGTCTCTCTCTCACTATCCACTCTGCCTGTCAAAAAAAAAAAAAAAGAAAATACTAACAAATTGAATCTAACAATATATAAAAATAATAATACACCATGAACAAGTAACAATTATTCTTGGAATGCAAAGTTGGTGGAACATATGCAAAACAAGGTATATATGTTAATATAATTTATTACATTAACATAAATTAGTAAAGGACAAAAATCACATGATTGTCTCAATGTCAATAAAGCACTTGAAAAAATTAAAGTTTTTTATAATAAAAACACTGAACAAGCTAGAAATAGAAACATCATTTACCTGATAAGCAATATCTACCAGAAATTCATATCTACCACTACACTTAATGGGAAAAGATTAAAAGTTGTCCTCTTAGGATGAGGAATTTGGGGTCGGCATTGTGGTGTAGCAGGTAAAGCCACTGCCAGAGATGTCGACATCCCATATGGGCGCCAGTTCAAGTCCGAGCTGTCCCTCTCCTGATCCAGCTCTCTGCTAATGGCCCAAGCATAGATGGCCCAAGTGCTTGGGCCCCTGCCACCCACATGGGAGACCCAGGCACAGTGTGGGGGGTGGCTCCTGGCTTCAGCCTGGCCCAGCCCCAGCCAGTGTGGCCATCTGGGGAGTTAACCAGCGGATAGAAGATGTGTGTGTGTGTGTGTCTGTCTCTGTCTTTCCCTCTCTCTGACTTTCAAATAAATAGATAAATCTTAAAAAAAAAAGATGAGGAATTATCAAGGCCAGCATTGTGCCTCAGTGGGTTAAGCCACCTGTGATGTTGGCATCCCATGAGTGCTAGTTCAAGACCCGGCTGCTCTTCTTCCAGTCCAGCTCTCTGCTATGGCCTGGGAAAGCAGCAGAAGATGGCCCAAGTCCTTGAGCCCCTGCACCCATGTGGGAGACCTAGATGGAACACCTGGCTACTGACTTTCGCCTGGCCCAGCCCCAGCTGTTGCAGCCATTTAGAGTGTGAACCTCTCTTCTCCCATCCCCTGTAACTCTGCCTTTTAAATAAACAAATCTTTAAAAGAAAAAACACATCTACTCTAATCACTCCTACTCTACATTGTATTGGCGGTTGTAGCCAGACAAATTAAGTAATAAAAATCAGCCAGATTGGAAAGGGGAAAGCAAAATTATACTCAGGGGTAGGTGTCTGACCTAATGGTTAAGATGCCTATGTCTCATACTGAAGTACCAGGGTTCAATGTCTGGTTCTGCTCCCGATTGCAGCTTCCTGCTAATGTGGACCCTGGGAGGCACTGATGATTGTTCCAGTGTTCCTGCTACCTACATGGGAGGCCTGGATTAAATTCCTGGTTCCCTTTCGCCCCAGTCAGGGGCAGTTGCAGGCATCTGGGGAGTGAACCTGCAGATAAGAGATCTCTCTCCGTCTCTCTCTTACTTGCTCTCTCTCTAATAAATAAATAAAATTGCATTTACAGATAGCCTTTTTATATAGAAAATTCTAAGGCACACAGGAAAAAATGTATCAGTTATTAAATTCAGCAAGATTATAGGATACAAGCTTGAAATAAAAATCAATATGCTTTAAATACCAACAATGAACACTCTGAAAATTGAACTGATAAAATAATTTGACTCACAATAGCATCCAAAAGAATAAAAGGCTTGAAAATTAATTTACAAAAGAAGTGTGAGACTTGTATATTGGAAAATATATAAAACATCATCAAAAGAAATTAAGAAATGGCAAATTAAAAAGACATTCGAAGCAGCATGTGTTGTTGTGAAGCAGGCTAAGCCAATGCTTGGGACACCCACATCCCATGTCATACTGCCTAGGATCAGATGCTCCCTCTGCTTCTGACCCAGCCTCCTGCTAATGTGCCCGGGAGGCAGCAGGTGATGGCCCAAGTACTTGGGTTCCTGCCACCTATGTAGAATGCTCAGATAAAGGTCCTGGCACCTGGCTTCAGCCTGGTGCAGCCCTGGCTATTGCAGGCATTTGAGGAATGAATCAGTGATGGAAGATCTGTCTCTCTCTGTATCTCCACCTCTTTCCATTACTCTACCTTTAAAATAAATAAATAAATATTTTTAAAAAGAGACCTAATATCTATGTATTAGAAGCCTTAGAATTATGATAGAAACACTCTTCAAATTGATCTACAGATTCAAGATAATCCCTATCAAATGTGCAGCTGCATCTTTTTTTTTTAATTGACATGCTGATCCTAAAATCCATGTGGAATTTCAAGAGATCCAGAATAGACAAAACAATCTGAAAAAGCAGAACAATGTCTAAGGCCTTACAACTGCATGCTTTAAAATTTACTGTAAATGTATGGCAATTAAGACATTGTCATACTAGAAGAATGATAGACACATAGATTCATGTGATAGAATTGAGGGTGAAGAAAATAAATCCTTACATTATGCTCAATTGATTTTTGACAGGGTACAGAACACAGTTCAGTGGGGAAAAATATTCTTTTAAACAAATGGAGATGGGAATCCTGAATATCCATATACCAAAGAATGAATCTGAATCCATATGTCAGGCCACATACAAAACTAACTCAAAATGGAACTAGGGCCAAAATGAAAGACTAAAACCTTTTGGAAGAAACATATGGATAAACCTTTATTAACGTGTATTAGCCATGATAAAGGAAAAAAGTGAACTGGAATTCATCAAAATTAAAACCCTTTGTGCATCAAAAAATGTCATCACGAGCCAGCATTATGGCACACTGGGTTAAGCTGCTACTTGTAATGCTGGCATCCTATGTTAGAGTGCTAGTTCCAGTCACAACTGCTTCACTTCCCATCCAGCTCCCTGTCAATGTGTTTGGGAAGGCAGTGGAAGATGGCCTAAGTGTTTGGGACCCTACGACCCATGTGGGAGACCTGGATGGAGTTCTAGGCTCCTGGTTTTGGTCTGACCCAGTCCTGGCCTTTGCAGCCATTTGGGGAATGAATCAGTATATGGAAGATCTTTCTCTCCCTGTCTCTTCGTCTGTCTGTCTGTCTCTGTCACTTTACCTTTTAAATAAATAAATAAAAAATATTTTTAAAGAAGATCAAAAATTGAAAAGAATGCTTTATAAATCATGTATTTGACAAGCAACTCCTATCTAGAATATAAGAACTCTTACAAGTCAAAAATACAAGGACAAATAACCCATTTTTTTTTTTTGACAGGCAGAGTGGATAGTGAGAGAGAGACAGAGAGAAAGGTCTTCCTTTTTGCCATTGGTTCACCCTCCAATGGCCGCTGTGGCCGGCGCATTGTGCTGATCCGAAGCCAGGAACCAGGTGCTTCTCCTGTTCTCCCATGAGAAATAACCCAATTTTAAAAATGGGCAACAGGTCTGAATAAACATTTATCAAAAGAAATGGAAATGGCCAAAGAAAATGTGGTCAGCATCATGAGTAATTAATGAAATAAGAATCAAACCCATGAGATACCCCTTTTCAATCATTAAGATGGCTATAATAATGATTATTTTTAATGGGAATTAACAAGTATTAGAGAGGATGTGAGGAAAGTAGAATCATCATACAATGCTGGTGGGGATGAAAAATGGTGCAACTATTGTGGAAAACAGTTTGGTGGTTCTTCAACTGATTGAACAAAAAATTACCATATTATCCAGAATCCTAATCCTAGGTAGATATCCAAAAGAACTGAAAGCGCAGACTCAAACAGGTATTTGCACACCAATGTTCATAGCAACATATTCACAACAGCCAAAAGTTGAAATGATCCAAATGCCAATTGATGGATGAATGGATACAACGTGATATTTCCATATAATGGAATATTTTTTTCAGTCATAAGAAGGAATGAAGTTCTCATACATGCTACAACAGAGACAAACTCTGAAAACATGCTAAGAAAGCCAGGCCTTAAGAAAAAAACTGCATATTGTATGATGCCATTTACAATGAATGCCCAGAATTGACAACTCCACAGAAGCACAAAGTAGATAAGGAATTGCCCAGGGCTGGGGGAAATGGGCAATGGAGAGTGACTATGCTAAGGGGATGGGATTTCTCTTTGGGGTGATTCAAGTATTTTGGAATTAGATAGTGGTGATGGTTGTACAACTCATCAGTATACTAACAGCCACTGAACCGTACATTTTGAAATGCTGAATTTTATGTAGATATATATTTATTCCAATAAAAAAGAGAAAGAAACGAAGAATTTGCAAACTCCCATTCAGAATTAATACTTCCTATTGTTTGGTGGTAAAGAGATCCTTGAAAACTTCTATTCCTTATAGATAGGATTTGATGTCCCCCATAACCACCCCGTGAAGTCATTTTCTTAAGACAGTTTTTAGGAGGAAACTTGATTTTCAACTTCAGTTTGCCCAAACACTAGTATGCCAGTGCTGAAAGACTCACAGATTTGCTTTCAGTGGTCATTTAGCCTATGGAAAGTTAATTATGCATGGAGACAAGCCATCAAGAAGAAGAAATGCAGTTGGTTCTGATATGACAAGCATCTGTAGAGTTTTAACACATCATG
The DNA here is from genome assembly GCF_033115175.1 of Lepus europaeus. NCBI lineage: Eukaryota > Metazoa > Chordata > Mammalia > Lagomorpha > Leporidae > Lepus > Lepus europaeus. Next base: position 22,624,163 of record NC_084850.1, on the reverse strand, counting down.
AAGCACTGGGGAAAAAAAAAGAGTTCAATAATAGTTCTTATTTGGCTAAATTCTTAGGGTAGAAATTTATTCCATGAATAAAACATTGGAGAGTTATGGTTCCCTTGGGGAGTTCAATTCGCTCCTATTATTAAGAGTAATAGGGACTGTATGAATGGCTCTCTGGATACCAAGCTGGTATAGTTCTGGAATTTCCACCACATTTTCAGCTTCATCTTACAAAAGACATATTACCATCCAATGCTTTTGGGACATAACTACACTCTCCTCTAAACTAATGTCACTGTCTTTCTGTCTCATAAGTACAAATTCAACAAACCTGGTTAGGTGATTCAAAGGTTTATAGGTTTTCAGTCCACGGGATCATAGGGCAGCAGATGTAATGTTTCAGGGATAATTGTTACAAAATCAGAAAAAAAAAAGAAAAATGTAAATTCCAAAACCCATCCTGTGCAGATAATGAAAATAGAGGATTCTGCAAGAATTCTCTCTATGAGGAAACTGGAACTGCCTCTATGAGCTCTGTGGGCTATGAGAATACAATGCTCACTGACAAGTATTACATTTCCCAAGTCATTGATTCTCTTCACAGAGAGCTGCCTATTGGGCTTCCTGTTTACACTACTTTTTAAATATTTATTTATTTATTTGAAAGGCAGAGTTACAGATAGAGGGAGAGACACAGAGAAAGGTCCTCCATCCACCGGCTCACTCCCCAAATGGCTGCAATGGTCGGAGCTGGGCTGATCCGAAGCCAGGAGCTTCTTCCTGGTCTCCCACCTGGGTGCAGGGACCCAAGCACTTGGGCCATCTTCCCAGGCCATTAACAGTGAGCTGGATTGGAAGTGGAGCAGCTGGGACTCGAGCCGGTGAAAATATGGGATGCCGGTGCTGCAGGCGGAGGCTTAACCTACTACTCCACATTATCAGACCCTGCACTAGTTTTTGACATCAGTAGCTGACATGAAGAGCCTGGGGTCTAAGGCAGAGGAAAAATACCTATGTCTTAACCAGTTTGACTTGTGATTTGTCAAAGGTTTAAGTATCTTAGTGATCTTTAAATTCACCCTTATTTTTGTTGTTATTTATAACTTCTCCATTGTGGAGGCTGTTGTTTAGCTGTTCTAAACTAACTAGACGCTACTTATTTCAATATTCATAAACCAAAGAGGTTTTTTTTGCTTGGTTGATGTCTTGTCCCAAGCGATTATCAAAAACAGCACATCCCTATTCTAAGTAGGCGAATATACTAAGAATCCCTGAAGAGATCCATGTAATAAACCACAGGAGAAAACTGTCATCTTAATTGGTTGACTGTTCATGGATTTAAAACTGGTTAGTGGCATGTGACCTTACATACATACACACCAGCATGTCAATTACCAAGTAAATACAAACATTCACAAAGATTCCTCTTTTTTTCAAAGTAACATATAATATCTTCCTTGTACTCTAGCAGACCTCTCCTACCGAGTCAACTGTTTCCTGATTTTAATTTAGCTTCATAGCATGTATAACAATTACACAGAGGGTATATCATACAGAGTACCTATAAAGCCAGATAATTCATAACAAAAATTCCCTTTAGAATCTGCTATGGGAAGCTACACAAATCAAAGCCACCAAATAATTCCAGTGGATATATCTGACCTAATTGCTACGTGTTTGTACATAAAACAAAATGTTACCTTACAGTTGGCTGTTCATTCTTACATTCCAGGAACACTGATTTATTTCAGGTTTTAAATTTCATGCTCAGCCTACAAATTGTATTACCTACGAGACATCACATTCAGGCATTCAAATAAAGCCCTTGTCATTTCCTTGCTTAATAAATTATAAACAAATTTGACCTGGAGTCACAGACATATTGGGCCCCCATGGATCATCTTCTAATGAGGTAGCACAAGTGTATTAGAGAAAAACACAACACAAGCATTCAGCTGTCCACAGCTCTGCCCTTTTTGGGTCTTCGGGGAAGTCTCCTCTCTGGGTCTTGGTTTCAATTTATGTACATGGTAGGAGTTGGACTACATGAGTTGTAAGTCTTTCCTAGTTCTGACAGTCTAGGATTCTTCGGGATTGCTAAGGAGCAGGAAAAGGGAAATTATTTTAGAATGATTCTTTGTGAAAAAGTTATTTAGACCTTTTTTGTGGTAATGCAAGGAGATCTGATCCTAATTTCAAGTCCAACACAGTAAGAAATAATTGCTAATCAAATGTTAATAAAATGCTTACAGGCTTCAGGTCTGGAAAAGTCATTTTAAACACTTAGAAAAACAATCAGGAGCGTCAGCTGTTTTTTCACCTGCTCCTAGAGGAAATTCTTGGCTTTTAACCATGACATCCTCCTCTAACTCAACTACAGTACATTTAAACCTACGAGCAACCTCTCGTTTTAAATTACACATGAAGATATCCAATCTAGATAATTATCTTTCCCTTGACCTGAATTCTGGCCATCCAAAGATTCCACTACAGAATTAAAGCTCTTGCTTAGCAACGCTTGCTATCTGTATTGGAATGACCTGATGCCTGAATGAAATCCTGAAGCCCTGTAGTCCGATAGTGAAGTTTCCTCCTAAGAGTAGTTTCTGAATCCGATGGCCCACCCTCTTAATTGCCAAAATACCCGGCTGACCTTTCCAGAAGGCAAAAGAGTTGGCTGTTGACAAGTTGAGATCTGAGAGGTGGTAGGTGGCCCTGTGCCCCAAACCTTGTCCTTCTTAGGCACTTACAAGGCTTGACATTCTATCTTTAGAGACATGTTCTTTTGGGATCAACATTGATCACCTTGGGTATCTCCTTGAAATCAATGTTCTCTTACAGAGGTTTTTAAATTTTTATTTTTATTCATTTGAAAGGTAGAGTGAGAGTGAGAGCAAGAGCGAGAAATCTCCCATCCACTGGGTTCACTTCCCAAATGCCCACACAACTGCCAGGGCTGAACCAGGAGCACAGAATTGGCAGGGACCCAATTACTTGAGCCATCATGGCTGTCTCCCAAGGTCTGCTTTGGTATGGAACTGGAGTCAGGAGCTGAAACCAGCCATGGAACCCAGGTACTCTGCTATGGGATGCAGACACTTTACCCATAGAGCTCAACACCCATTCCACACCTTAACAATTAATTTGTAAGTGTACAGTTCAGTAGTGTTAAGTATTCACATGGTTGCACAGCCAATCTCCAGAACTGGATGATCTTGCAAAACTGAAGCTCTATGTCCATTAAACGATTCTCCATATCCTTCTCTCCAAAGTCTCTAGCAACTACCATTCCACTGTGTGTTTTATGTTTCAACTACTCTAGATAGGTCAGGCACATAGTCATACAGCATTTATTCTTGTGTGATAGACTTATTTACCTTGGCATAATGTCATCAAAAGTCATAGCATGTAACAGGATTTCCTTCTTTTTAAGGCTGAATAGTATTCCATTGTGTGTATGTATCACATTTTGTTCATCCATTCATTGCTGATGGACACTTGAGTTGCTTCTACCTTTTTGCTATTGTGAATAATGCTCTCACGAATGTGGGTGTACAAATACCTCTTGAAGACCCTACTTTAAATTCTTTTGGATCTATACCCATAAATGGGATTGTTGGGTCATATGGAAATTCTATTTTTTTGAGGAACCACCAAACTGTTTTTCATGGCAGTTGCACTGTTTTACATTCCCATAAACAGTGCAAAAGATTTCCAATTTCTCCATATTCTCACCAACACTTGTTACTTGTTGGCTTTTTAAAAAATAGTAGCCATCTTAATGGGGATGTGCTGATATTTCATTGTGCTTTTTAATTTCATATTTATCTAATGATTGATAATGTTAACCAATTTTTATATGCTTTCTGGAGGATATTTTTTTTAAGAATCACACAAAACTTCTGTGGAATGCAATTTAGCATAGATTCCCAAGGCAAATGAGTTATAATGATTGTTTTTCAGGGAAGAGAAGTTTTTGTTTATTTTAAAAACAATTAACATTTAGTATTTTAAAAGCAACACTACAGGCTGGCGCCGCGGCTCAACAGGCTAATCCTCCGCCTTGCGGCGCCAGCACACCAGGTTCTAGTCCCGGTCGGGGCACTGATCCTGTCCCGGTTGCCCCTCTTCCAGGCCAGCTCTCTGCTGTGGCCAAGGAGTGCAGTGGAGGATGGCTCAAGTTCTTGGGCCCTGCACCCCATGGGAGACCAGGAGAAGCACCTGGCTCCTGCCATCGGATCAACGCAGTGCACCGGCCGCAGCGCGCCTACCGCAGCGGCCATTGGAAGGTGAACCAACGGCAAAAGAAGACCTTTCTCTCTGTCTCCCTCTACTGTCCACTCTGCCTGTCCAAAAAAAAAAAAAAAAGCAACACTACATAACTACATACAGTAATTATGTGTTCAAACATAGGTGCTCTCTGAGAAGTAGAATTAGGGGTAAGATGATTTATTTTTGCTTATCTGTAATTTCTAGATTTCTGCAATGAATGTATATTATGCGATTTTAAAAGTTAAAGATAGATGGTTCATGGGTAGATAGATCAACAGACATATAGCTCAGTATTGAGTTTGATGTTTTGGCCATAAGCACTCAGCTTCTAGTGATCTCTTCTTTCTTAAACTTTTTATTGTTCATGTGCTCGATTTAGCATTCACTTAATTTCTTATGTTCTTTTTAAATTATTCTATCTTGGTGAAAGACATTGCTCCATAATTTACAAGCTTTTTAGGGGGTTATATTTCTCTTGTTTGCCCCATTAATAATAACTGTATTTTCTAATCCCAACCAAAGCTTATTATCTACAAAGAATGTGTATGTGTGTACACACACATGTCATACCTTTTCAAGTATTTTTTTTGAAAGGCAGAGTGATAGAGAGAAAAGGAGAAACAGAGACTGAGACAGAGAGAGATCTTCCACCAGCTGGTTTAGTCTCCAAATGCCTGCAACAGCCAGGGCTGGGCCAGGCCAAATCCAGGAGCCTGGAACTCCATCCAAGTCTCCCATTTAGATGGCAGGGAACAAGCACATGGGCCATCATCTGCTGCTTTCCCAGGTATTTTAGCAAGAAGCTGGATGGAAGTGGTGGAATAGCTTGGACTCAATGTGGCACTCTATTAGGAGATGCTGGTACCACAAGTGGTGGCTGAACCCGCTAACCCACAATACCCTCCCCTGTGTGCTATATCTGAGTATGTGAGGCAGTTTGGGAGTTTACATATGGGTATTCATGGGTATTCAATACTGAAATTGTTATACATTTGCAATGATACGTGGCTAAAAACAAAGTTGTTTAGAACTGTGCCCCTGAATAATACAGAATTGTTATTCATATACAACAATAAACCTTTCTGAAAACCTTAGGGGCCACTGATATTATAATAAATTTTAAAGTCACTTCTCCAGTAACAAATACACTTACGTTTTTGTGACTATGGCAGGAGATGTTAATTTTTATAATAATGCTCCACTTAATTTTTATAATATTTTGATAAACAACTCAGTATTTTTTCAAAGATTATTTGGTTAGTTTTATGTGAACTGATTGGTCTTAAAATAATCTCCAATCAGAACCTGCCATCTCATCTCTTAGATTTCCTCCTCTGAACAGATGTTCCGAGTCCTCATTGTTTCCAGATTACAATCAGGTTGTCCATAACACAGAGACCCAGACATCTGGGCTGAGGGAATATGGGCAAAGCCATTTAATCAGGTAAGGGAGGAAGCACTTCCTGAAAGTTTGCCCAGCAGCTATTCTCACATGTGATATCCTGAAGGTGTTGGGCTGGCCTTTGCTGAAGCTCTGACACGTGAAACTAAAGTGAACGCTACAGTGTGACTGCCTGCCATGGAAGGAACGGTAAGGGACTCGGAGACCTGGGCTCAAGACCCAGCTCTACCAATAAATATCCCAACGGATACCCCTGTACAATCCATTGTTACTCAGTAAGAGTCTCACCTGTAAAAAGCAGAAAATCAAAGTGTATGCCCCATGGAGCAACTGTGAAGACACAATGAAATAGTAGTATGAACGCACTTTGTAACTTCTTACCCAAAGACACTTTATCTCTGCTCTGGAGCAGAGATGCTCTAACCCTACCCCAGTTAGAAGATGTTCGGCGGCCTCAGAAATTCTCTTTAGCTCAGTGAATTACTTATCACCATTTCAGTCCTTTACTTGTCTAAAATGAAACAAAACAAACAAAAACTCCAGAAACAACTATACTAACAAAGGCCAATTAATACTTAGGAGGAGGGAGTGCCAAACATCTCCTGCCATAGTCGCATCCTTTCTACTTCTTTTCTCCTATTTATTAATGGTAAAATATCTATAAAAACTATTTGAATAGATACTTCATCAAAGGATATATACAAGTGGCCAACAAACACATGATGAGAGACATACTCACTAAGGAAATGTAAAACCACAATGAGATACCACTGCATACCAACTAGAAAGCTTATTATCTATATTTTATTTATTTATTTTACAGTCAGAGTGGACAGTGAGAGAGAGAGACAGGGAGAAAGATCTTCCTTTTGCTGTTGGTTCACCCTCCAATGGTCGCTGCGGCCGGTGCACTGCGGCTGGCACACTGCGCTGATCCAAAGGCAGGAGCCAGGTGCTTCTCCTGGTCTCCCATGGGGTGCAGGGCCCAAGCACTTGGACCATCCTCTACTGCACTCCCGGGCCACAGCAGAGAGCTGGCCTGGAAGAGGGGCAACCGGGACAGAATCCGGCGCCCCGACCGGGACTAGAACCCGGTATGCCGGCGCCGCAAGGCGGAGGATTAGCCTATTGAGCCGTGGCGCCGGCTTTAGAAAGCTTATTATCAACAATTGGTAATGCGAAGCACAGAACAGAATGTGGATATTCAGAACTGTCACACATCACTATTAGGAATGTAAAAATGGTACAATCCTTTTGGAAAATATTAATAGGTTAGCAATTTCTCAAAAAGTTAAACATACATTCATCATATGATCTAGCTATTACACTCCTAGGTATCTTCCCAAAAGAAATAAAATTATATCTACACAAAGACTTGTATATAAATGTTCATTGCAGCATTATTCATAATAGTCCAAATCAGGAAATAATCCAAATGTCCATTAAATGGTGAATGCATAAACAAAATGTGCAATAAACTTATAATGGAATGCTATTCATCAATGAAAAGGGGCAAAATACAGATACATGCTACAACATAGATTAATGTCAAGGGCATTAGGCTAACTGAAAGAAGCCATGGGGCCAGCACTGTGGAATAGTGGGTAAAGCTGCCACCTGCAGTGCTAGCATTCCATATTGGTGCGGGTTTGAGGGTTTGAGTCCCAGGTGTTGCATTTCCAGCCAGCTCCTTGCTAATGGTCTGGAAAAAGCAGCAGAGGATGGCCCAAGTGCTTGGGTCCCTGCTACCCACATGGGAGACCAGGAAGAAGCTCCTCAATACTGGCTTTGGATCCACCCAGCTCTGGCCATTGCAGCCATTTGGGAAGTGAACCAGTGGATGAAAGACCTTTGTCTGTCTGTGAGTCTGCCTTTGAAATAAGTAAATAAATCTTTTAAAAAAAGAGCCAGACACAAAGGACCAAGTCTTGTATAATTCCATTTTTATGAACTATTGCGAAAAAGCAAATCTATAGGGATGAAAAGTAGATTAGTGGTTGCCTGAGGCTGGGGTGGGAATGGAGAGTGTCTGAAAACAGGCATGGTGGAAGGTGTGGAGGTGATGAAAATATTCCAAATCGTGTTGGAGTAAATGCTGCCCAATTGTATAAATTTCAGAAAATCCTTTGGACTGTCCATTTATAATAGGCAAATTTTAAGACATATAAATTATACCTCAAAATATTTTTAAATATCTTTGCAAAAAAAAAAAGAGAGAGCGATGTGTAAGTCAGTATGACAAGTGAAGAATTCAAGCTTGGGTTAAAATGTCTGTCCTTGAAGTCAAAGCCTAATAGGTAGCTGGTTATCTTTCAGCTAGAAATGTCTTACCAGACTCCTTCCCTGTTCTAGCATTCAACTGTCATCAAGCAGGAGTCACAGTAACTACATGAAGTTCAAGTTGAAATTTAGAAAAACTCAATTACTTTTCTTCAGAAATCTTGTTTTCCTTAATATTTGCATTATTTTTGCCTAATCTGCCAGGAAATGTTCCTTTGCTCAGTTGATACCTCTTTCATCTATAGCATGCTTGAGCTACTTTTTTTTTTTAAATTTCTCATCTAATCCCATACTTCATGCCCCACCCACACCCAGCCAAAGTTTAATAGCAATGAATCTGGAGCAGACAGATTCCATTACACAAGTAAACCACTTGCTTTGTAGAGTTAGTCATTCCAAACTTACACTCACTCTTTTACCCATGCAAAACACTATTATTTATCCCACAACACAGAAGGGACAAGGAAGTGAAAATGAGCCAGCTAGAGAGCACTTATTTGAGTTATGCTGTGAGGACTAGAGGTCTCAGGGACAGAGCCAAAGCCAGAAATAGCTAGAAAGAGTTCGAACGTAGGGAAGTCTGTTTTAGATAGGTTTCTACTTTGTAAAAACAACTTGTGACGAGATGACCGTGAACAGTCCTTGTCAACTGTTGAAGGGCAGGTTTTTTTTTCCATACTTTTTGTTGAACTCTTTACAGAGTTACTCTTATGTGTATAAAGTTATTTGAAAATAGATCCTAGCAAAAAATAAGACTGGGAATAGGAGAGGGAAGATGAAGGGTGGGAAGAATCACTATGTTCCTAAAGTTGTATTTATGAAATGCATGAAGTTTGTATATCTTAAATAAAAGGTTTCTGAGAAAAACAATTAACATTTTGAAATTTTTGACATAAACTTCAGGGGTGAAGGAAAAAAAAATATCTTCCTAGAATCTCTAAGAATTCTAGTCATTCAGTGTTTAAAATATACCTAGGAAGGTATGCTGGATACATGCTCTGTTTATTAAACTACAACTAACACACTCATCGAGTTACCTGTGCTGCAAGGAATAAAGATTTTGGAATCAGAAGATCTGGTTTCATATTTCTTTTGTTTTCTCCACTTGCTAGAACTGAAATCTAAGGGCAGTTCATTGGGCCTCTCTAATCTCTAGTTTCCTACAGTTATGGGAATTAAATAGGTTTGTATATATAAAAAAGCACTTTGTAGACTGTAAAAGACCCATACAAATAGAAGCTATCTACTTTTCAGCAAACTCCGAATGTCTTTACATGCTATTCTCAATATATAAGGCACCCTCCAAAATTACTTTCTAAAATGTTCTGTTTTCATTTTCCTGTCTCTAACAGGTCTGGCTCACCCTTGGCACACTTGGCCATGCATATGGCCATTGCTTACTCTGCTGTACACATTAACAATTATTCTGAAAACTGGATTTGTTTTTTACACTTACACTTCCTGGCTCATGAAAGAAAGGAAAAAAAAAAACACAGTTGATGCAACAATTCTATAGCACACTTCTCCCAAAGGATTTCCACATGCATTTCCCGCTGGGTGAAATGCAATTGCTGTTTAATAGCACATAGCAACACTACACTACAGTCTAAGACAGGATGCGAGAGAGGCAATATTGTAGGCAGCTGAAAGGACAAGGGAAGCCCATGTGAACACATGCAATTACCAGATGTGAACTTTGGCCAAGGAGGTCAGGGCAAACACTCCCTTAAGAAGTGCTATGGGATCTTTCATGCCCAAAAGTCACTGCAACCTTGGCATCACATCTTATTCAAAATGGAATCCTCTGGAGCCCTGACCCTTGGCTGTTCCATCAATCCAGTTTTGAGGCGGGGGAGGGTGACTCACATGGCTTTCCTAGCAGACCTCAGCTCACGATTCAGAAAGAGGGCTCTCTGGAAAACCTCCTTCTAAATAAGTTTGGGGTGATTTAAGGAGATGATAGCTCGAATGGATATGGAAACACGCCACCATTCAACACTTCTTCCCCTACAAGGCTACCCTTCTCCCCCCTAACACAGTGGGAAGAGCCATTGTTCTCCAGTCCCACAAAACCTTGGAATGAGTCAAGCATCCTTATTTTGTTCTCACTTTGTCACTTTTTTCCTTTCCAATAGAAGGAAGACGCAGTGGTCCCTGTAGTATACGGTGATGGAAATGAACTGGGAAGAATTATGTTTTAAAAGGCAGCATATGCCTGCAGCTAACCAGATTCAAAGGGACAATTAGAAGTTTACTCACAGTGAATGATACTCTCCACAGGACTTTCCTCCTAAGGTGATCTATGGGGACATACATATGCTGACCGGAAGGAAACACTATTGGCAGAAACACTGATTCACCCAAAGATTGTCCTTCAAACCTATGAAAATCTCAGAGGCAAATAAGGATGTATAAGCACCTGGCACTCAAGATGAGTCATTACTAGGGCAGCCACTGTGGAGCAGCAGGTTAAACTGCCACTTGGGATACCCACATCCCATATCAGAGGACCTGATTCAAGTCAGGAGAACTCTGCTTCTTACCTGGCTTCCTGCTAATGTGCCTGGGAGGCAGCAGATGACGCCTCAAGTACTTGAGTCCCTGCCACCCATATGGGAGATCTGGATGGAGTTTTAGGCTCCTGGCTTCTGTGTGGCCCAGGCCTCCTGCTATTGTGGCCATTTGGGGAGTAAACCAGCAGATGAAAGCAGACTCAGTCTCTCAGTGTCTCTCTCTCTCTCTCTCTCCATTTCAAATACACCAGTCTTAAAGAGATAAGCCATCACTAAATATTATTTAATGAACCTATTTTCAATACAGCAAATAGTGTCAAGTGCCTATGATTTCATACATGATAAGTTGGAATTTTGTCTCCTAGGGAGTCTATATGTGTGGGTCAGAAGAAGTTCCCATTCTCACACCTTAGAAAAGCAAAAAGGAATTTGGCTTGCCTGCTTATTCCATTTTATGCTATGAAGTGTTACTTTCAAAATGTGAGCAGGTCCTTTATTCATGATAAAAACAGGAGAAAAACCGATTACCTGGAATTTATGATCAGTTAATTTTCTCATTCCCCATCTAAAAATGAATTTACTTGTTCCATAGCCAGGCAACCTTTTCTCCTCTGTTGCCTTCTTTCTCTACTATTGATGAATGAAGTCTGTTCATGGTTTGTGGCAGTATTTGTGTAGGAAGGGTGTGATATTTGAATGGGGGGAAGAGATTATAGTAAGGCTCCAAATTGGCCTCCAAAATGATAAATCACCAATAATGTACCTTGTGTTTTCCTGTATGCACCCCTTCGCTGGTGTGCATGTACATCACATCATACAATACTTAGGTCATCCTTGGTTCCACTGCTAGATGTAAACGAATGTACTGTCTCGAATTTAGTACTGGCCCCCAAAAGAGCCAATGTTGTGTTCTAAATACCAGCCCTCCAACCCCAAGGGGATTTAGACTTTTAAGTAAATAAATATTCTATTGTCTAGACTTTTCCCTCAGGCTCCTAACCCACATTTCTAACTGCCACTTGAGTCGCCCAACCTCACCTCCACACACCTTCATAAATCAATGTCCCTTCCAGAGACCACACAGTTTCACACCTCTGTGCTCTGCCCATTTCGTCCTCTTCACCTCGGGTGATCTCCCTGTGGAAGTTCTGTTTATCCTTTAGGAACCCTTCCGTATGTCATTTCCTCTGTGCCTTCTTCCCCGCTCGCTGCAGCTGAGTCTGATCATTTCAGCTGCATTCCCACAGCACTTTGTTTGGACCTGTCTTACAATCCCAATGACATTCTGCCTTGTGTTGTAATGATGTGTGTCTGTGTCTGTCTCCTGTGTGAGGCCAAAGGCTTCTGGAGGGTGGGACTGTGTCTGATTCATCTTCGTGCCTCTCCAGATTCCCAGGGCCTACCAGAGGGCCTGGCACTCAGCGGACAAATCAACAATAAACAATTAGAGTCAGAGCTCAAGCACTATGTGTTGATTTCTTCAACTGTCGGGATGACTTCTAGCTGTTACTCAAGGAGCCTGGCACAGACCACAAACCTAATACAGAACACAGAACATCTGTGGCGGAATAACTCCAAAACTTTTGAAATGTCAATTTTTTTGAAATTCATTTAAATTCTTTCACTTGCATGAAACCTTTGTAGGCCTGGCAGTTAATAGGAAAAAAAAATTCAAATCACTGACTTACCTCCAAGACTTTTAGCCACAGAACATTTTGCAGACCATTAAGAATGAGGGCTTCTGTTTAGGCAGTACTGGTTGATTTCTAATACAGAAAGTTATTTCTAGTCCTACTGTCAGAGGCTAGATTTTGTTATTGTTTTCTCAGCACTGTCGTGCCCTGGGCAAACACCCATTTTGGAGAGTCTGCCTTTGTGAGGGTCCTAGTAGTAGAAACTATCATAGTACAAGCTGATACCCTCTGTCTATCACAAACTAGATGTGGTGTTTCCCTGGCAGGATGTTCTTGCCTCTGCCACCAGAAGCTCCAGATAAATTACATGGAGTTCTTTTCTAGAAAAAAAAAATCAGGGAGTTGGAGAGCACCGTGGAACATATTCCATTGATACTAACAATGTTTCTCACGTCAGGCACAATAAATCAGTGGGATGCTAGGAGTTGATTTGTGTGTGTGTGTGTGTCTGTGTATGTTTTTCTTCCATTCTGAATCCTAGACAGCTTGGAAGCTACGCCATTGATATTCCAACATGCAAGTTATTATCATGACTAACACAGACAGAATTACCTGCCACTACATTCCAGGTATGTTTATGTATTTCCCTTGTCTAACCTGCTTCCTCCCTCCAGCTGTCTCAGAGTGGGGGAAATGGGGACTTTCCCCCCTCCTCTGCATTTTCTCTAACAACTGTGATGTCAAATGCAATTATTTGTGGAGGAATCTGCTGTATGCATGGATGAAAGGGACACATGCAAATCCTCAACAAGAAAGGGAAATACCAGCTATCGGGAACTATGTCCCAAAAGCATGCCGCTCCGGCTCTGGCAGCCTCTGCCCAAGGCCCCCTGTGCAGATATTAACAAGCTGAACACAATATGACTTTAGGAATGCAAAAGAAAAAAACTGTTTAACATTTGAAAAATCTCCTCCTCAATCTGGGGTCAACCCAGCTAATAAAAAAGCTTCAAAAACTTCTGAAAAACCATGAATAAGCCCCAGATGTTCCCGTTCTCAGCTGAACTTTCCAGCAAGTTATTTCATACCCTCTATTTTTCACAAGTAGAGCTATTTCAACCTCTTGTGCCGTCCTATCTCTTTCCAAAGAAAATTGCCTCCAGCCAAATTCCTTCTCCCACCCACAATAACTAATTGTCCATACTGTTATTCATCTCCATTTCTGAAAAATTAAATTGGCAAGACGCTTAGTGCAAGGGTGGAGACCTTTTTTCTACCAAGGGCCACTGACCCAAAGGGGAAAAAATCAATTGGGGCCACACACACATGTAAGAAGCTGCTAGATTCAGTTTACTTTTTGTTTATTTGTTTTTGTGGAAGAAACAGTGAACATTCGCCCCAACCAACCATGCTTTTAAAACAATAACAACGGAGAAAGGAAAATTCCATTCAAGAGATACAACGAATAGTACTCTAGGTCCACGTTCTACATTAAGTTTGGAGAATGATGTGGTTTTAAAAAAAATGTGGGGGAGGAGGAGATGAGGAGATTGGGAAAGAAACAGCAATAGAAAGAAGCCAGGTGATGGAGAAGGAGGGAAGGAGAAAAACAGAAAGTACGAGAAAGGAAGAGAGGGAAAAATACAGCCAAGCTTTCAGCCCGCTCCTTCGCTCCTTCGTTCAAGGGTTCCTTGCAGTAAGCAGCTTGTCCCACCCCTGGCGCTCCCTGTATTGTGGGCATTAGAGTAAGTTATCACTGCCCTTTGAAATCCTTATTAGCTTTCTAGCAGTTTAGGAAAAGTCCTTTTTGTGCTGAGAAACAGCTGGTCTGCTTTGATTTTCAAACTTCAAAGCAATTTTTTTGAAATAAAGGTTATTTTCTCAAGAACGTCTGAAGGTTTTACATGTGTGTAAAGGAACGACTGAAAGTCTCTGACGTTGCAAAGCTGTCAGATGGCCTTATCTTTGGTCTTTGAGAGATTAGGGCTGTCTTATTCCATAAAGCCTGCATGTTACATTTGGAATCAGCACTTATTTCACTGATTTCAGGGTTTTTTTTTTCCCCAAAAAACAAACTTAGTTTGGGGTTGGTTAGATCCTGGTTTAGAGATCAGTATAAGTAGAGACCAAATTCACATGGCTAAGTAAGAAAAAACAGATCAGAATTCACAGTTCTTTAATTACTCAGCTTCTTCCATTGAAAGCGAACTTCTGAATGTGTGCACCTAGCAACCCCCTCAGGGAGAAGTGGCTTTCAAGCTGCAGGACTGATTTTGGAGCTGCTATATCTGTGATCCTGCACCTTGTTCCCAGAATATGTGGGGTTATGTTCTGCTGCTGGCACAAAAGGCAACACGAAAATGTCTAGAGAAGGGAAAATAAAATAATGAGGAATGGAGAACAAGGTAAAGGCACACAAAGGAAAAAAAAAATCATTGACTTCTTGAGTCTGAAAAGAGGAAGGCTAAAGGGGAAAATGAGAGAAGTGCATACAATTGTGATAGGTAAACAGGAATGCAGGGCCTAGAACACTGGAATTGGTGGGGGGTGTTCACCTGAACTTGAAAGAGATGATTTTAGTTAGATGAAGGGAAGCCCTACTTTGCACATCAAATACCAAAACGTAAGGAATTCATTTCCTTAAGGGGTGATGCAGGCAAAAAATAGAAATAGATTTCAAAACGTTTGAGCCAATTAGTGAGTGATGGATTCACATCGGGATATTCTAGGAAGCTCAGATGCTTGAGGGCCACCTCTCCCTGTGCATAGTTTCCTCAGTGTGCCTGTCAGCAAGGAGTTTTAGGTGCCGTGGATCATGCGGCTCTGCCAAGGATCATTTCTCTAAAAGGGCCTTTGTGCTACCCTCAGGATTACAGCAATTACTCCTGGACTATGAAGCTTAAGCGCTGGGTCAGCATACAATGAACAGGCAGCCACCAGGGCCGATATGACTCCTGCTGCCACTTCTCAAGTGGCCAGGTTACTTCTGAGATAGCCAGCAGACATGGAAAGAACTCAGTGGCTGACAGGGGAGATGGGAGTGCTTTGGTCTGATCCAGGGTGGTTTGAATCCCACATCATCTCTATTTCAAAATTTTTGTTTTAAATAGAAATGGATGTATCGATTTTTTTCTGAGATAGAAAAAAATACTGTCTAAAAAGGTCTTCGAGGGGCTGGCACTGTGGTGCAGGTTAATCCTCTGCCATATGGGTGCGGGTTTGAGTCCCAGCTGCTCCATTTCCAATGCAGCTCTCTGCTATGGCCTGAGAAAGCAGTGGAAGATGGCCCAAGTACTTGGGCCACTGCACCTGTGTGGGAGACCTGGAAGAAGCTCCTGGATCCTGGCTTTGGATTGACCTAGTTGTGGCCATTGCAGCCATTTGGGGAGTGAACTATTGGATAGAAGACCTTTCTCTCTGTCTCTACCTCTCACTGTCTATAACTCAACCTCTCAAATAAATAAATAAATAAATTTGAATTAAAAAAGGTCTTTGAGCAGAGTATAGAGATGGATTAAAAAGAACATGAAAATTACCATAATGCTGTTAATATTTTGATATATATTCATATAGACCTTCCCCATACAGAGTTTTGTAAAACTTGGATTGTACTTTAATATCAGCTTAATATTAAAATCTTTTTTTTTCAAAATATTTATTTATTCGAAAGGTAGAGAAACAGATCTTATGTTCACTGGCTCACCCTCCAAATGCTTACAACACCAGGGCTGGGCCAGGTCAAAGTCAGGAACACAGAACTCCATCCTGGTCCCCACTGTGAGTGGCAGGGACTCAAGAACTTGAGCCAACATCTGCTGGCTTCCCAGGAGCATTAGCAGGAAGCTGAATCAGAAGTGGAGTATCTGAGACTGGAAGCAGCACTGAGATAATGGGTTTCAGGCATCCCAAGAGGCACCTTAACCCACTAAACCACATACAGAAATAAAAAAAAATTATTCATGGGGAGGCATTGTGGTACACTGGGTTAAGTCCCTTTTGGGACACCCACATCCCATACAGGAGGGGCAGTTCTAGTCCTGGCTCCACTACTACTGATTCAGCTTCCCACTGATGTGCCTGGGAAGACAGCAGAAGATAGACCAAGTCCTTTGGGTCCCTGCCACCCATGTAGGAGACAGGGATGGAATTCCTGGCTCCTGGTTTTAGCCTGGCCCAGCTCTGGCTGTTGGGAGCATTTGGAAAATGAACCGGCAAATAAAAGGTTTCTCTCTCTCTCTCTCTCTCTCTCTCTCTCTCTCTCTCTCTCTCTCTCTCTCTGCTTTTGAAATATTTTTGCAAGACAGAGAGAATATGAATGTCTGTTCCCATCCAATGGTTCACTCCCCAACTACCACCAATGGCCAAGGCTGAAGCTGGAAAAAGGAAAAGGAACAGGGAAAGCAAGCCAGGTGTCCCATATCGGTGAGAGGAATCCGACTACTTGAGCCATCACCACTACATCATTGCAGGGTCTGCATTGGCAGGAAGCTGGAATCAAGAGCCAGAGCTGCAATTCAAATCCTGGCAATTTGATGTGGGACCCAGGCACCTTAACTGATGTTTTAACCATTAGGCTAAACACTACTCCTAGAGATTCTTATTTTCTTATTAACATCTCCTAAATGTCTCCCACAGAGAGAGGGCCTCTCAAAAGTCTCACCATCATACAGAATAAGTTCCCAGAGCTGATTCAGTGGCATTGGCAGGCAGGGAGGGCCCCTTTAACCTAGCTGATGTCTGGCTGGCACATAGCTAGATAACATTTGGCTGCTCAAAAATTCTGTGCTACATAGCGTTCACCTGGTCCTCGCTTGCGTACTGGGGCAGGGGGTAAAGTATCATGTTCTCTTCCTCAGTGGGCCCTCTATAAATACACCAAGGTTGCGTGGGCCTGAATTGAACACTCTGGCAAGAAACCAACTTTCTCAGGAAGAAAGAGATCAGTTGCATTACAACACAACTTGCAATTCCTTTCCAAACTTCTGGTGCTTTTTGCTTTTGGAAAAAAAAATAAAAACTGCTGCTGTTCATTATTGCTAGCCAAAAGCATTTATAGATTATGGATTTCTGTTTCATCTCGAAGGGAGCACATGGCAAGCATGGTACTCTTTATTTGAGATTGTGAGAGATTCACCCGAGTACTGCCCACGCTCAGCAAGCACTTCATAAATGTGACTTGGTGTTGATCACCAGCTTTCTCCAAGTCATTTCTTATTACTTTTCGTTAAAGACAGAATCACCAAGGGTATAGAGAGGAAAATCAACATGTAACAGAAATTCTTTAATTATGTGGAAGATGAGAGTGGGTGGATACGAAGGGAAAAAAGGAGTTTTGGAGAAAGAGAAGGTGGTATGGCAGAAGTGGGAGTGAAGGAAATAAAGGACTTTAAAAAAGGTAGCAAGTCTTTGTGGTGGCAGAGCAAACAGTTACACAGAAAGCCTGTTTCAAGATAAGCAAAATAGGGGCAGGTTCGGTGGCAGAGTGGGTAAAGCCGCCATCTGCAGTGCCGGCATCCCATATGGACACCGGTTCCAGACCCAGCTGCTCCACTTCCAATCCAGCTCCTTGCTATGGCCTGGAAAAGTAGTGGAAGATGGCCCAAGTCCTTGGGCCGCTGCACCTACATGGGAGACCCGGAAGAATCTCCTGGCTCCTGGCTCCAGATCGGCACAGCTCCGATGCAGCCATTTGGAGAGCGAACCAAAAGATGGAAGATTCTCTCTCTCTGCCTCTGCCTCTCTGTAACTCTGCCTTTCAAATAAACAAATAAATCTTTCAAAATAGATATGCAAAATAAAATATATAAGTCAAAATATAAGTGGAAGTTATGCTTGGAGATCATATTACATTATTAAAACAAAGACAAAGGAAAAAAATGTAGGTTCCTAGAAGCCAAGGGCAGTGACTGTCTCATGGATACTTTTCTAGTTTTTGTGCCCCACATGGCAATGATGGTAAAGGAGGGTAGGCCTGGACTAGGGAGGTGGCATGGAGACAAAAAAGGGTCTCAGAGAATGTTACAAAAGATAGCCCCAAAGCCCCTAGTGACTGGCTCCAGGATTGAGTATAGGACCCATATATACTAAATTGATCTTCTGTATATAAAGACAATTGAAAATGAATCTTGATGTGAATGGGATGGGAGAGGGAGCGGGAGATGGGAGGGTTGCGGGTGGGAAGGAAGTTATGGGGGGAAAAAGCCATTGTAATCCAAAAGCTGTACTTTGGAAATTTATATTTATTAAGTAAAAGTTAAAAAAAAATTTATTTATTTGAAAGAGTTACACACAGAAGGGAAGATACAGAAAGATCTTCCATCTGCTGTTTCACTCCCCAATTGGCCACAGTGCGGAAGGCTGAAGCCTGGAGCCAGGAGCCAGGAGCTTCATCAGGTTTCCCACGCAGGTGGCTGCTTTTCCCAGGACACCAGCAGGAAGCTGGATTGGCAGTACAGCAGCTGGAACATGAACTGGCAGCCATATGGGATGCCGGCCCACGTAGGTGGCAGAGGCCCAAGTACTTGGGTCATATTCTGCTGTCATCCCAGGCACATTAGCAGGGAACTGGATTGGAAGTAGAGGAACTGGAACTGGAATCAGCACTCCAAAAAGGGATGCATTGATATGGGATGCTGGAGTCACAAGCAGCAGCTTAACTTGCTGTGCTACAAAATTTTTGCTTGTTTCCTATGCTTTGGGGGTTTTATCCAAAAACTACATGCCCTTTCCAATGTGAAGTGTTATAATTTTTTCTATTGGTGAATATGTTCCCCCTACTTTCATGCTTTCTCTCTATACATACATATGCATTTTCCTTTCCAAATCCACACCTGTTCCATGTGCAAAATACATTCACTCCATCCCAATAGCCCTAAGAAGTCTCACAGAGCATCAACTCTAAGTAAAAAATCTCACCTAAAGGTGTTGGCATTGTGGCATAGTGGGTTAGGCCCTTGCCTGGGACACTGGCATCCTGTATCAGAGTGCTAGTTCAAGTCCTGCCTACTCAGCTTCCAATCGGGTTCCCTGCTAACATGCCTGGGAAGTAAGCAAATGGTTCAAGTGCTTGAGCCCCTGCCACCCATGTGGGAGGCCTAGATGGAGTTCCTGGGTGCTCTTGGCTTTGGCTTGGCCCTGACTCAGCCATTACAATCATTTGGATAGTAAACCAGTAGATGTAAGATTATTCTCTCTCTCCTTGTCTGTCACTCTGTTTTTCAAATAAGTAAATAAATAAATTAATGTTAAAAAAAAAACAACTCAAAACCTAAATATCATCAGCTCAAAAGTCCAAAATCTTGCCATTTGAACCAAGTATGGGCAAGTATGTGTATGATCCATCCTAGGGCAAAATTTCCCTCTATGTATGTAGCCATGAAAGTATAAAACAAGTTACCTGCTTCCAAAAGATGATGGCAGAACAGCCATAGCATAGCAATTATGGATATTCGTCCCATTATGGAAATAGGCAGGTCACAAATTGCAATAGGAGCTCTCACTTATTTATGCAATAAATATTTTTGGTCACCTAATATATGGCAGACATTGTGCTAAGAGCAGAGAGTGGGACAGACAAGATCCCTTGCCCCAGTGGAATCCCTGTAAACAAGCTCCTACACTGCTTAACCGTGACACTTTGTCAGCCTGTTTAGTATCTGCTCTGACCAGCAAAGGCTCATGGGTACTAAGGTGGAGAGACAAAGCCGTGTCAAGTGCCAACAAGAGCATCTTGGTGAAAGATCAGGTCGGCTCATTGCTGGCACACGCTGGAATAAAATGAACAGGCAGGGCCCCATATGTAAAGTGTATAAAAGTTCTTGGAGACCATTCTAGGAAAACGGCACAAACGACAAGTAGCTGCTGCCATGATTAGCAAACACGGGAGTCGATAACAAATAGGAAAATGTGTTCTAAGAAAGTATGGAGAAGGCAAACAGTCACTGCTTCCCTCTAGTTCCCCCACTCGTCTTTGTGAGGCTGTCACGAAACACAGTAGTCTCTCTAACACATCTAAGCACCCACAGTGGCAGCTGAAGAAAAACACTATAATCTCTCTCGGTCTTTCTCACAGTTTTGGTAATTTTTGAGCCTTCAGTGAATGGATGGCACTCAACATTTCACAGCCAAGGAGCCACTTTTAATTGGAATCCTGACTGGAAAAAGGTGTGTAACAAATTGATTAAAGACTAATAGTTAACACATTCATCAGGGAATCTAAATACCTCATTGTGAAACTTCTGCTTAAGGTTCAATGAGGGACAAATCTCTGCAGGTACTAGAATTTTCTTTTCATTTTGTGCTGCAGGACCTGGAGAAGCTACTGGTCTGCTGTGACAGAATCATGCCGTACTACGTTCTAGTCCTGAGAGCAAACTGCTGCCTGCTACAGCCCCTCCTGTGTCCTGGCTAATGGCCAAAAGATGATTGACCCAACTCGAGGGACAAAGCAGTTCCCATCCCCCAAATATTCATCAGGCAGGGGAAAGGATGGTTAATGAATTTTAATAGCAAGCTTATTTCTTTGCCTTGTAAGCCCTTTTAAGGTTAACTAGGCTCCTTGCCTCCAATCTCTGCTCTCTAAAACACTCTTCACAAGGCCGGCAGAGTTAATGTCATAAAACTGATCTGCCCATGACACTTGTGCTCCAACCCTTTCACACACTCCCCACTGCCAACAGAATAAAGCTCAGGTTCCATACGATGGTATTCATGGCCCTCCAACATTTTATACCTCCTTTTCAGTCTCGTCTTTTACTGCCCATGTCTTCTCCCATTCTGGCCTCTGGCCCCAGCTCTCCAGCCACATAAGGCTATTTGATGTCTTTGAGTCATGGCTCCTACTGAATTCCTCTGCCAGGAAGAGCCTTCCTTCCAATTGCTATCTGTCAAAATTCTCCTCATCTTTCAAAGCCTGGCTTAAAGGCTACCTATTTTTGAAGTGCTGTCTAATTCCCTCAGTAGGAATTAATCCTTCTCTTCACTGAACTAACATAGTATTTGCTTTATATTTTTCTTATGACACTTTTACTATACTTTGGATTATAGTAATGTAGGTATGTGCTCAATACATTCTTTGAAAGCAGAGATTTGGGTAACTTATCTCTGTATCCCTGTCCCCAGTCCCTCTTTCCAGTGCCTGGCCTATGAACTACTTAATAGCAAATAAATGAGTCCAAATAGTAATGATATCTGCATATGTGAAGTTACAGATGTGTGTGGGGGGGGGGAGCTCTCTACATCCATATCAATAGAGCCCACCAAACTCATCACTCACAAACCATAGACGTTTCATAAATACATCCTAAATAAATGGTAAGGATACATACAACATATTTTATATATTGTACTGTATTTTACTTTTTGCTTTATGAGTTTCAATGTGATAAGGAGTCATAGAAGTAATCATGCTTTATGTGACTTCAAGAACAATAGACAAGAACAAAGGCCATTCAACCAAGTAGAAGTTCAGGTCTGAGCTCCATGTCAGCATCTTGCAATGAAACCTACAGCTTCAATGGTAATTTGTACCTGGGTTATCAGAGTATAATTACTGAGCAACCAATTTGCCAAAGGGTAGCTCATAGAATGGCATGACTAAAAAAGAAGTCAGGATTAGACAATCGTTCCCCACATAGATCCCCTTATTCTATACTTGAATCTGGCAAACAAAGGTAATGGCATCACTGGGTTCTGGTCTGGACATCTTTCAGCTCTCTACCGCCTCCAAAAATCCATATGCATCTATTAATGAACTACCTCCAGTCTGGCTTACTCTTTTACGTTAGCTCATTAGTGAGTCTGGATTCTTTCCCCTTTTTCCATGGTATCCCAGGCAGGGACAAAGGCTCAGCCAACAGGGAACAACTTTCCTTTTGCCTGACAACAAGTGCTCACTTGTCCCAGTCTGTGGCTAACACATGCCATAGTTCTCTGAAGGTAGAGCCCAGGGCATGGGTCTCATCTTCCCTAGGCTCCATAATACAAACTAGAGCTCTGGGAATTTGGGCCTCGGCCGTGCTCCTCACAAGAATGACATCACCTCAACAGCTGACAGTGATGGTGTCTCAGGAAAGCTCAGTAGCCCCAAGCCTTGTGAATTCCTTCTGCCACACTGGTATGTGAAACACACACATACTCACAAACATGTTATATGCCGCTCAAAATCATTCTAAATACCTCCTGGGAGACATCTGCCAATAAGGATATCATGTCAGCCGGTTTTTAAATATAGGAACCTCTTACCACCTTCAACCCGACAGCAAAATGCGAAAGGAATGCAGATTCACTTGCTCTGAACTTTATAGCTCTGCGGTCTCTCCACTTGATATTGTCCTTCTGTGAAAGGTCTTGGTGGGGCTGAAGATTAAAAGGGGACTTCTGAATCTTCTAGTAAGATCTCTAAGCTGTACTCCAAGGGCAGCCTGCCTATATATAGTGTCTCCATTTTAGGGCAGAGTTCAAACTTAGGAAAATCTAAAGAGTTTCATTTAAATATACGCATATACATATACATACATATGTACTTATATATGCACATATATATATATATATATAATTTACCATCTTCATTTTCCATTCAGTCACTTTGAGCCAAGCTAAACTTTAAATAGTTCAAAAATCTGTCGAAGTTTGGCTAGATATGTTTTTCCAAGAATCTTTAGAATTTAGATTATTATATTTAGAATTTTGAAATCATCGAAACAACATTCCAACCTAGAAAATGTGTAGTCTTTCCATTTCTGAAGGCAATAAACTAAGGCACAGGTACTCAAGTGACTTTAAAGGTCACTTTTATCCTTCCCTTATGCCAACTCTTCATTCTGTTATAATCGGAAGAAAACGATTAGCTAATAACATCTTGAGAGCCCAACCACATGCAGTATCTTTAATACTTGTAGTAACCCTTGGAGACAGATAACAGCATACCCATTTCACAGATTAGGAAGCTTCTGAGTAGAGGGAAGTAAAATAATTTGGCCTCAAGCCAAGTAACCATAAAGAGACATATTTGGAAATTAAACACCGACCTCTTTGGCTGCAAAGCCTTTGTCCTTTTCAGTAAACTAGATAACCTAGCACTGCAGTTCTCAAATGTCTCACTGTGACTGCAATCACTCACCAA
Source organism: Lepus europaeus (assembly GCF_033115175.1). Classification (NCBI taxonomy): domain Eukaryota; kingdom Metazoa; phylum Chordata; class Mammalia; order Lagomorpha; family Leporidae; genus Lepus; species Lepus europaeus. Next base: position 22,600,952 of record NC_084850.1, on the reverse strand, counting down.
TAAGGCCTTGCAACTAAAATGGGTAGCACTGGTTGAATAAAAATTCATATAGAGCAGTGAGTATTACAGTCCCCAAATAGTCCTTCTTAAAGTAAACGTTCCACTTACAAAAATTACTTTGTTTTAAATGGAGGGATAGGGAGAGAGGGAGGGAGAGAGAATCTCCCATCCACTAGATCACTCCTCAAATACCTACAATAGCCAGGCCTGGGCCAGGCTGGAAGCTGGGAGCTGAGGAACTCAATCCAGATCTCCCACCTGCTGCTCCCCAAAGTCTGCATTAGCAGGAACATAGATTTGGGAGCAGAACTGGGACTGGAACCCAGGCACTTGGATGTGGGATACAGGCATCCCAAGTGGTGTCTTAGCTGCTACAGGCAAGCATTCATTCCACAAAATAGTCCTTTTAAACTCTGAAACACGGTGGAGAATATTTGCCAGTCACTTATTTCCACGGCCCCCCTTCCTCATCCTAACATACATATATACACTCTTCCTCTTGCCAATAACAGTTATAACATCAAAAGGGCTGCCAAGTGATTTGCTACAATAGCAGGATATTGCTGTGGGTCACTGAAGGTTTCATAGCTCCTCATTGCTGTTTCCACCCTAACGAAAAACAAAAAGGTCTGCTCAGTTGGATTTGCCCCCCCCACACACACACTTAGGCACTCGGGTTTGTGAAACCACATGTAATAGATTACGTTTATCGCTAGAACATTTCAATCTTGCTAGTTTTTCCTGTCACTGCAGGATATTGAGATAGTTTGGGATTCTGATTGTGTTATCTACACTAGCAAACTCTGCCTATCTTAATGCCATCCCTAAATATTAGAAGTATGACTCCTCTGCCTTCAGTTAAGGCACTGCAAATACAAAGCAAACAACTCCAGGCTGACACTGGTAAGCTAAGAAAATACTCTTCAGGTCTAATAATTAGTTAGCTACACATTTACCAAAGTCGACGATCACTTAGCCAACATTCCTTGTTACTTGCTTGAAATCTCTGTCATACACTTTGCTGACATCTAGACATACCAAGTCTGTGCCAGCTCTCTGATCCTGTAAGGGGTGTGCACGCGCCACACGTGGAAATGGTCTGATTTGTTCCAAGTAAACTTCCAGGAGCTCCTAGTCATCTCCATGACTGCTGCGGAGAACCCGTGCTCTTCAAGAATCTACTCTTGAATTTTGATAATATGTGATACCAGGTTCTGTGGCTACTGCTTTCCACAATCCAATGTCTATACTTTATTGAAGGTGAGGGCAAACAACTGTACCTGTCCCACTCTTTTGGTTCTTCTTCTATTTGTTGTGATGCCTTAAAGTTTACTGACAGTGAAGCATGATAATAACCATTAGACTCCTCAATGCCCACGATGTAACTGGCTTAAACTTGGACTTCATTGTTTTGTGATACAGGCCAAGAATAACTCTTAGCTTTTTGGGGGGCCTTGTCAGCTGCTTGCCCATAATACACAATAGATATAACTCTGAGAAGTGATACTTTGGCAAAATATAGACTATGAATAAAATAATTTATTAAGCAAAAAAGATCATATTCTAAAACTCTTAAGTTATCTAATGAAACCCAGTGCATACAAATAATAATGTAAATTTCACTTTGGACATTAATTATAACTCTGCTGGAAACACCTCAGTTAATAATTACTATGCAAAATCACTGTGGTTACTACATAAAGAAAGCACACCGTTAGGGATACAGATGAATCTCAGTATTCTCATTTTACCTTCACTGCATACCAACACTAAGCCCACACAGTGCAGAGAATCACCCCTGGTCACGTGTTAAATGGAATTATAGTTGAAAGTGAGTTTTCCAAATAATCATGGGCATATAGTAGTGAGAGCAAAGATTTGGTTGGGCCAGTTAATGTGTGACTGCTATGCAGGGGCAACAGTGTCTCTTCTGAACAGAGAAGCTAGTTCAAGACACAAGAGTTCAGTACTTTCCTCTCAATAGATTGTTGTCGGAATCCTAATGACAAGTACAAAGAATATATACATGTGTTTGTTAATTAGGTGCCAAGAAGACACAGCTAGCTCACGTATACTAGAACATGGACCTTCAGTTATCACCGCCAATAGAAATCATGTTACCACAAAGCCATTCTCATTCTTCCATTTGGGCCCCATTTGGACCAATGCTTCATTAGGTGGTGACAGATGGGGATGGGAGGGCATTTTGTGAATTCCTTGGGTACACTAGAGACTTATACATTCACTGGACACTCACATGAAGAAATCGCTCACATGGGATTAGATTAGACCTTTAAGGTTAGTCCCAGAGCACCATGGGATTTTTGTTTTTGCAGTTGGAACCCTTTAAATAAAATCTTACTTAGAAGAGCAATATATAATAGTTTTTTTTTTTTGACAGGAAGAGTGGACAGTGAGAGAGAGAGAGACAGAGAGAAAGGTCTTCCTTTGCCGTTGGTTCACCCTCTAATGGCCGCCGCAGCCAGCGCGCTGCGGCTGGCGCACCGCGCTGATCCGAAGCCAGGAGCCAGGTGCTTCTCCTGGTCTCCCATGGGGTGCAGGGCCCAAGCACTTGGGCCATCCTCCACTGCACTCCCTGGCCACAGCAGAGAGCTGGCCTGGAAGAGGGGCAACCGGGACAGAATCTGGCACCCCGACCGGGACTAGAACCCAGTGTGTCGGTGCCACAAGGTGGAGGATTAGCCTATTGAGCCACGGCGCTGGCCCATAATAGTTTCTTAAATGCAGCTGCTCTAGTTAAAAGAGGAACGAGGGAATCAGAACCCCAAACCACTTCCACACTCTCTATGGCACCCAATCTGCATACAAACAACTGAACTATCTGGCACATAAGCCCTCCGCCTAATACGATATTAATTCTGCCATTCTGGAAGGAGGGAGGATGCACTAGATAATATTACAGGATGTCCAGGAAGGTGCAAGAATTGAGAACCAGGGTATGGAGGGAAAGGATGACTCACTCTAAACGTGGACAAGGGCCCGAATCAGACTGTCAGTGGGTACCAGGTCACACGTAACAAGCCCTACTGACTCTGTGTGCGTTGGGTTCAGTGAGTCCAACAGACTGCACGAGGCACTTGCAACAACTGCTCAGTGGGTTTAATGAGGCAGTAGGCATCCACATGCACTTGTTATGACCAAAGCTAGTTAATATCCACAATGAGGTGAATAATTAACAAGTTCAAGCCTCATGCTGTGCAGCCTTTCATTTAAAAGATGAACTTCTTAGTACAGGTCTCTGCCATGACTGGGAGCACCTACTGTATACCCAAATGTGCTTACATATTTGCAATTATACAAGAAGGGTCTGTGGGAGCTGAGCAAGGGTACTAAAGAATACTGATCAGTTCATTGTCAAGTCCTAGCCTAGTCAAAGCCAGTATGACTTCAGACAAGTCATTAACTCTTGGTTAATTACTTCGTCTATAAAATCAGAGGGTTAAACCTATGATCCTTGCATTTGTGTAACCTTGCTTGTTAGCAGAGAACATGAAAAGTGTCTTAAATGGAATCTAAATTCAGAAATCAGTTGAGGGAACCAAAAATTTATTCCTTTGAATAGATCAATAAAAATATTTTTATGTATTGAGTGTACTACTATGTTAAGTGCTATAGGAATTATATGCATGATCCCACACTTGAGCTCACAATCTAGAGGAAATATATTCATAATGTATATATATATTCATAAACGTATCGAGGTAAGAAGATATCTCTGAATTTTTCAAATAATATTCACACACATACACATGGAAAGTTTTCAAAAAGCGCATGGAATGATGTATTATGAAAGAACTATAGAGGCCAGCACTGTGGTGTAGTGGGTAAAGCCACCACCTGTAATGCGGGCATCCCATATGGGTGCCAGTTTGAGTCCTGGCTACTCCATTTCTGATCCACTTGCTTGCTAATGCACCTGGGAAAGCAGCAGAAGATGGTCCAAGTGCTTGAGTTTCTGCATCCACTTAGGGGATCATGAGGAAGCTCCTGGCTCCTGGTTTCAGATCAGTACAGCTCTGGCCGTTGTGGCCATTTGGGGAGTAAACCAGCAGATGGAAGGTGTCTCTCTCTCTCTCTCTCTCTGCCTTTCAAATAAATAACCAAATCTGTATAAAATTTTGAACGAATTTTAAAATCTTTACACCAAAATAAATTTCTTTTGAAATGTTTATTCACTTATTTTTATTCATTTGAAAGGCAGGGAGGAAGGGAGGGAGATGGAAGGGAGGGAGAGGGAGAGAGGGGGAGAGGGAGGGGGAGGGAGAGGAGGAGGGAGAGAAACAGAGAGAATATGAACCAAGAGAGACAGAGATCTTCCATCTGTTGGTTCACTGCCCAAATGCCTGCAACAGCTAAGGCTGAGCCAGGCCGAAGCCAGGAGCCTGGAATTCCACTTGGGTCTCCTACACAGGGACTGAAATACTTGAGTCCTCCTTTGCTGCCTCTCAGGCTACACGAGGAAGAAGCTGGATAGGAAGCAGAATAACTGAAAGTCGAACTTGACTTTGATATGGGATGTGGTATCCCAGGCAGTGGTTTAACCTTGCTGTACCGCAACACCTAATTTTTAATTCTGTTTTTCCACAAACTTTGTCTTGAAGTATCCTAAAATTTTCTGCATGCAGTAAGGGTTTACAAGAATAGAGAGCAACTATCTGTAACCATTTATTTAAAAATATCATGCTGCATTCGGCCAGTAGGTAACTGTAAACAGAATATGAGAGTCTATGGATTTCATAGATGATTTAGTAACGTATTTCTAGTTTGTAACCTGGTAGCTTGTATAGTCTGATAGAATTCTCTTTTCCTATGTTGTACTTGTTTTTTCCATAGCCAACACTTCTAATACTTCTTTTGAAAGGCAAAGAGAGAGCATGACAGATAGATACACAACAACAGACGGACAGACAGAAAAGCTCCTCTTGCTGGTTCAGTCCCCAAATGCTGGCAATGGCAGGGGTTGGGCCAGTAATCCAATCCACATCTCTCACATGGATGGCAGGGACCCAAATCTGTGAGCCATTACCTGCCGCCTGGCAGGGTGCACATCAGCAGGAAGCTGGAGTGAGGAGTGGAGCCGGACCGTGAACCCAGATACTCTGCAATGCAATGCATGTACCCAACTGGAGGAGGGTTAACTGCTAGGCCAAATTCCTGCCCCCACTTCCAATGCTTATCTGATTTACAAACTTATGCAAGTGTATAATACTGTAATGGAAAAAAAAAAAGCTTATTCCCCTCCACTGCTCAACCAAGAGTACCACACACTGCCCCCAACATGTTGGCTCGCCATTCCCAACTCACCTTCCATTTTTGAGTAATTTAATATGTAAGGACTAGAATACATGTCCCAGTTTAAGTACCTTTAATCCTGTATATTCTAAATATAGCAAATAGTTTATTTTTTAAGAAATTTAATATGAAATACTTGGGAATTCTTCTTGGTACAGTGCTATTAAACCATACTTAGTAATTAAGATATTAAAAACACATGCTCCACAAAGCAAGCAGACAGTGTATTTTTCAGGCTATTAAGTAAAATGTTGGAAGATTTTTTTAAATGATAAGTGTGTTTTGGACTGTATCAGCTAATTCTCTTTTACTTCCTGAAATAATGTTCAGCTCGACAGTATCTAACTCTGGTGTTTAAAAACTAACATTGTCTAGGGTCAGCATTGTGGTGCAGAAGGCTAAGCCTCTGCCTGCAGTGCCAGCATCCCACACGAGCGCTGGTACGAGTCCCTGCTGCTCCAGTTCCAATCCAGCTCCCTGCTAACGCATCTGGGAAAGCAGTGGAAGATGGCCCAAATGCTTAGGCCCCTGAACCCACGTGGGAGACCCGGAAGAAGCTTCTGGATCCTGGCTTTAGATCAGCTCAGCTTCAGCCGTTGTGGCCATTTGGGGAGTGAACCAGTGGATGGAAGATTTTTTTTCCTGTCTCTCATTCTCTCTGTAACTCTCTCTCTCTCCAATAAACAGATAAAATCTTTAGAAAGAGGGGCCGGTGCTGTGGCATAGTGGATTAAAGCCCTGGTCTGAAGCGTGGGCATCCCATATGGGTGCCAGTTCGAGTCCCGGCTGCTCCTCTTCCAATCCAGCTCTCTGCTATGGCCTGGGAAAGCAGTAGAAGATGGCCCAAGTCCTTGGGCCCCTGCACCCACGTGGGAGACCCGGAAGAAGCTCCTGGATCCTGGCTTCACATCAGCACAGCTCCAGCCATTGTGGCCATCTGGGAAGTGAACCAATGGATGGAAGACGTCTCTGTCTCTCTCTCTCTCTCTCTCTCTCTCTCTCTCTCTTTCTGTGTGTGTGTAACTCTGACTTTCAAATAAATAAAATAAATGTTTAAAAAGAGTAACACTGTCCTTTTATGAGTGAGAAGTCACTGGTTGGCTCTTAATATTGCAGATACTCTCTTTTATGAGTGAGAAGTCACTGGTTGGCTCTTAATATTGCAGATACTCTCTCTATTTCAAACACACACACACACACACACATTTTGGTAACATATAAAAATAGCAGTCACCAGAGTTTTGTCAAGATATTTGTATGTGAAGAAGTGTGATAGACACAGTAACATAATTCCATTGGAAAGACCTTTTTTTGAAATCTGACTTTCAACAGGTTTTCCCCTCTATTTAGAAAGTTTAAATCAATGTTGCCTATTCTAGCAAGCATTGAACTAAGCCAATGTTTTATGATTCTCACTGGTTTTATTGTGTGAAGAGTATGAGAACAGGTTACTTGAAGTGCTTTCTGTCATGCTTGAAATTCATTAGTTTTTTTGAAATCGTATGCTAAGGAATGTGCTGTGTACATCTCTGGCACTTAAACCTTTACTAATTATCTTACTTAACCTTTTAACTTTCTGTTTCAAAAACTCAGGTCATCATTATACCAGGGTCTGTGAGGCATCTTGAGAAATACTTTTCTGATACCTACAGAGAGGGCTAGATAGAAGTACAGACATTTCACTACCTGCTGTATATCTGATTTTTTTATTTTACCATTTAACATCATTCTATGAATTAGAGGTATCAAATGGAAAGTGTGTCTGTGATCTATAACTGGAATCCAGGCCACAAAGTGGCACCTGGGTTTCTAAACCATACAAGGTGGTGATTACTTCTCTCAGAATCTTCCCAACTGAGACTTGGTAAACAATGTGCTAATCCTTCTTTACTGCTGATTTTACAATTTTGGAGCATAGAAATTCCTCTACTAGGTACTTGGAAATAGTTAGGCCACAGACGAGGGAATTTTTGTTATCTGTACTCCCGTACATCTATTGTTTCTGAAACTTGCTAGCAGGTGTGCCATGTCTTTATGGAAGTACAAGGAAAGAGCACAGGGAAGGAAATCATTCGCCCTGGGTTCTAGGTCAGGTTCGGCCACTGATTGTATGTAAACTGCTAGCCTTTAGTGCTCAAAGGTTCTTCATCTGCTAAATGCAGGTTTAAACGCCTGCCTTGCTTTCCTCCCAGAGTCCTTGTGAAGTCAGATTTATCGAATACACATGATTTTTTTTTTAGGTTTTTTTTTTTTTTTTGAACAGAGTGGATAGTGAGAGAGAGACAGAGAGAAAGGTCTTCCTTTTTGCCGTTGGTTCACCCTCCGATGGCTGCTGCAGCCGGCGCATCTCGCAGATCCGAAGCCAGGAGCCAGGCACTTCTCCCGGTCTCCCATGCGGGTGCAGGGCCCAAGCACTTGGGCCATCCTCCACTGCCTTCCCGGGCCACAGCAGAGAGCTGGCCTGGAAGAGGGGCAACCGGGATAGAATCCGGTGCCCCAACTGGGACTAGAACCTGGTGTGCCAGAGCCGCAAGGCGGAGGATTAACCTGTTAAGCCACGGCGCAGGCCAATGAGAGATTTTTACAAATGAATTGTGCTGTGTAAATCCAGGGCAGAATTATTGTCATTTATGTGGAGTCACATGGTACCCTATATGGCCCTGCATGAGGGAAACTTAGGTGTAATAAATGCAGAAGTGTTTTTATAAGATTCAGTGTTTTCCTAGTCTGATGAGAACAAGGCAGAGGAGCAGAAGAATGAGGTGAGGGAAGGGCAAGTTTAAGTTCCATCTGCCCAGACTGGAAGCCTCGGGGGAAGGGAACAAGCTCTGAAAAGCTGAGAGATTACAAAGTGAGAGGAGTGACCTGGGAACAGGGTGGCTTACAAAGAGTGGCAGAGTAGAGAATCAAGTCACAAGGCCTGTTCACAAGAGGGTGCTGGCCTAAAGCCTGACCTCGAGCCACCAATCACGGAATCACAGGGCTGGAAGGAATGTCGAAGAGACCATCTCGTCTAAACCCACCCCCCACCCCCCCACCCCGCCCCGATTCAGCAGGACGTGTCAACCATCCCAAACAGGTGAGACTTTATCCAACTTTGAATGAATAGCTCTGCACGGAATGGGCAGGTACTGATCGACTGCTCTGGCTTCCACTGTTTACAAACGGCAAGAAAACAATTTCCGGATTTCATATGAACTTGAACTTATATGGGGAAAATGATAAATGGCTGGATTTTCCTTGGGAACAAGCACTTCCGTAGCAGTCTAGGGACTACTAAATTAGCACTAACTACACAGTTATCTCTAAAGAGAGCAGCAATGTTCCCCCAAAAAACTGGCTTAGCAGATGACAGCCCACAGTGTCCTATGGGTAAGGATGCACTGTGATCACTCTGAGAAATTGTGGACTCTGCCCTCCATGCAAGAGCCTGGGGAAGAATGACACTAAGCAAAACCAAAGTTGCTGCAGAAACAACAACAACAACATGATCCAGCAGATTCAGGAACAGACGATGAAGAGTTCAATCCCTCTCCCAATGCAAGGCAATAAATCCTCGTACAAATTAGAAACTGCAAAGGAAATAAAGCGGTCCTCATTTCCAGTCGTGGGAATGTTACACATGAACTCTGGCTTGGAAGGAGAGAAGAGGAAATTCCACACCTGCAGGCCTTCCCAGGAAAGGGGCCCGCGCCTGATCCTGAACCCATCCCCTCAAGGTTACACCATGGGACTATCACTATGGAAATAATGCTACTTTAGTCCCTTAGTGAGTATATTATTTACAGGGCTATCAACAGCAACTATAATCTGAAAGGAGGCAGCTGAGAATTTCCAAGAAAGAAACTGAAGAAGTTATTTTGGGATAGGCTCATAAATGGCCTGGCTACATACAACTCATATGGATGTGCATACATGCACAGGTAGAGGAATTTATCCTTTTATTTACAGATAAGTGTGTTGGGGGCATGCCCTTGTATTGTTTGAAAGATGCGGCATTAATAAAGAGGTTTAGGAAAATAATTGCACTCCCAAATTCGCCATTCACTTACATGTGAATGTGGGCAAGTGAATTTGATTCTACTTCCCCATCATCAAAACTATAAGTCACTTTAGTCAGGCCTTCAGTGACTCCAGATGTTTGGCAGTGTACAGAAACAACATCTGTGTGATTGATTGACTTTTCTCCTGAACTCACTACAAGTTCTGGCAGCATGCCCACCCAGCATTTAATGGTGTTCCTGCCTCAGTTTCTCTAGCTATAAAAAAGGATAAAGATTATTTATCACTTACCTCCCAGGGAGAAGAGAGGATGAGATAATGTCCAAGAGGAACAAGTTATTCAAAAGAATGATTCTGTGAAAGTACTATATCTTACACAATTCTGAGTTGCATACGTTTTTCCTAAGCAATTTGTCTTTAGAACATGAAATCAGTTTAAAATACGGCTAAATGCTACACAAATACAATATATTATCATTATCACCAACATCATCATCATCATATCTTTCTTGTTTATGACTTCCCTAAAGAGTCTCACTTTCAGATTGAATCATGGCCAAAATATGAACTTTATTTAAGCTCTGAAAAAAAATGTGTTTTAGCCATGTAAAGCAACACCAATGAGAAAAAAGAAATCAGTGTGGGTGTTTGCAGCCCAACCAATTTTAACAGCTCAATTGAAACAGGTAAAACTGGTCTATCAATGACAATTAATTGGCTGCTCCATGGTATTTGTATGGAAACTGGAAATGTTCACAGCCACAGGTAGGAGAAGAGAAATTTAATGATGACCTTTGTTACTATGACTCTCATATACTTTCCAACCTATAAGCTTTTGTAACTAAAAGAAATAAGGAAAGGAAAATAAGGAAATAACATGGGAGGGAGCGGAAAGAAGAGATGCATTATAGGGATCTTCACATACAAAACTGGGGGAACACCATTAGATAGGCACATAGAGTGGAACTCCTTTTCAAACTCTGCTGCCTATAGAGAAAATCTTCAACATAATCCTCTTAACTACCATTTAATGAGTGCCAGTCATGTTCGTGAAGTTATGTATATATTTGTGGCATGGTGGGTTAAACCTCCACCTGTGATACCGGCATATCATATCGGAGCACTGGTTCAAGTCCCAGCTACTCCTCTTTCAATCCAGCTCCCTACTAATGTGCCTGGGAAAGCAGCAGAAGATGGCCCAAATACTTGGCCCCCTGCCACCCGTGTGGCAGATGCCGATAGAATTCCTGTCTCCTGGCTTCAGCCTGGTCTAGCACCAGCTGTGGCAGTCATTTAGGGAGTAAACCAGCAAATGGAAGATGTCTCTCTTCTTCTCTCTTTCTGACTCTCTCTGTCCATCTGCTTGTGAAAATAAATAAAAATAAATCTTTATAAAGAAAAATAAATGCAGAACAAATGGTGGGGGGCAGGGGGGGCGGGGGGGGCAGGGGGTAAGGCATCTGCTAGCTGCTGGATCACTCCCTAAAAGGCTGCAGTAGCCAGGGCTGGGCCACACTGAAGCCAGGACACAGGAACTCCATCTTGGTCTCCCATGTGAGTGGTAGGGGCTCAAGCACTTATACCATCATATGCTGTGTCTCAGAATGTTTTAGCATGATTGGAAGCACAGTAGCTGGTACTTGAACCAGCCCTTGGATATATGATATGGGCCTCCAAAGCAGTGGCTTAACCTGGTGAGCCACAACCCTGGCCCATTTGTGTGCATATTAACACACACACACGCTTTTGATGTCTCTATTAATACTACAGATGAGAGAAATAAAATGCAGAGAGGGTAACTGATTTGTACAAGGTTATATACCTACTAAGATCCATAACTCAATTCAATTCCACCTGAACCCCAAGCCCATACTCTTTCTATGACAGCCAAAGACTTTGGTAAAAAAAAATGTTTGCTCCAAGTATTTTTTAGTGACTGTAACATTATGTATATAGAAGCCCACATTTGATGCAGTGTTCTCTTCTTCTAGGGTGGGGTCCACCCACAGGTCTTTGATCAGATGCCTGCCTCTCTCTGGCTTGCCTTCACCTATTCCAAGCCTACTCATTGTTTACAGCAGCTATCAGCCCTGAGATCTTCCCATGAGCTTCGCCCACCAGCCCGAACTGATACACAGCAACCTTTTCAGGTTGTTCTCTACAGGCTGCCCTCTATCCTTACTACACCTCTTCCTGAGTGTGTGATTCCCTTCCACAGGAGGCTGGGGAAAACAGAGGACTCGGCTTTATTCGCACCCCTTAAGTCCAGGGTGCCTGGCTGAGCACACAGTACGTATTCCATAAGGTTTGTTCTCTAAGGAGACCTGTTGACCGTATCTCTCCCGTAAGCTGAGGGAGACAGTGATGGATCCTTCGATTTTGATCTCAACAGTGCTGTTTGATTGAGCGGAGTCACCCAGAAACATTTGATGTGAGACAATCTGTAGATCATTTGGAAGACAACACCCACCTCTGTTCTCAGGGGAAGCACATCATGCCCTCAGTGCAGCAGCAAGTTTTTACCGCGTCAGTGCTCTGGTCTTTTCAGAGGTGCATTTTGAAATAATCATAACCAGCCATCAACCAGGCTTGACAGAACTTAGTGAGGTTGTGATCTCCCAAAAGGAAGGTCCTGTTATGTTAACACTGTCATTATCATGTGCGCAGCAGCAACAATGATTTATTAAGCACTCACTTTATAGGGCACTGGAGGAGTTACACCCAAGCATGTTGTCAGTACGTTCACAATGCAATTGCAGTGAAATGTACCATTCTAAGAAAGCCCTTTGAAACATTTTCAAAGAACCACAAAAATTTCACTGCTAAACTGTGTATTTAAAAACAAAATCATTCCAATGCTTTCATACTGAAACCTTACTCCTTGCATAAAGATTTTAGTTTCATTAAGTTCCTCCTCAGCTACAAATAGAACTCAGTGATGCCAGGGCCCTCCTACTCATGGATTATGGGGCAGGAACACTGTCACTCTGACATATGGTGGCCTTTTTGGTGGCATTTTTTTATTGTGGCCACAAAGTAATCACAAACAGATGGCACAACTAACTTCTATTTATGTCTTGTTACTAAACTCCTTATGAGAGGACAAACTATGTGTACAGGTCAAGGAATCTGTGGGTGTCTCTGTGCACGGCAGTGAGTCAGAAACTGGCAAGGGTGCAATGCAACTGGACCTCTGCTATCTTGCTGGTGGCAGTGAAAGCTGATACATTCTCATTGGAAAGCAATTTGGAGACACGCATCGAAATGCTTGCATCCTTTGACCCCAGGAACTCCAGTATTTTTAGAACTAAAAAGCTAAGTTCAAGAGGCAGCACTATGTTGGGAGAGGTAGTTTTGTTTATGGTGGCACAAACTTGGAAACAAACTTGAATGTCCAAGAAAAACATAGAATACTGCATACCCATAAAGAAAAACATGGAATACTGCATACCCATAAAGGGGTTAATATGAAGATTTGTGGCAATATCAAAAAGTATTGGCAATATACTACCAAGAATTTAAAGATCGCTGGTATACTTCCAGTTATGTAACAAGTCTGTGTACGTGCGATTTTCTGCACAGATATTAGAAGAAACAGTAGGAGTGGGTGTTTGGTACAACACGTAAGATGCTGGTTGGGATACCCATATTGCATACATGAGTGCCTGAGTTTGAGCCTCAGCTCTGCTCCCATTTCCAGCTTCCTGCTAATGTGAGCCCTGGGAGGCTGCTGGTGATGGCTCAAGTATTTGGGTCCTTGCCACCCACATGGGTGACCCAAGTTGACTTCTGGACTCCTGGCTTCAGTCTGGTATGGTGCCAGCTCTGCCAGGCATTTGGGGAGTGAACCAGCAGATGGAAGATCTCTTTCTGCCTTTCAAATAAAATGAAAATAAATAATTTAACACAAGAGACATGTAAAAATAAAAACTAGGATTGTGAGAAATAGTTCCCTCTCTTTTTAAAAAAAAAGATATATCTATTTTATTTGATAGGCAGAGTGATAGAAAGGGAGGCAATAATGGCCAAGGCTGGGCCAAGATGAACCCAGGAGCCAGAAACTCCATCCAGGTTCCCACATGGGTGCAGGAACCCAAGCACTAGGGCTCTCCTCCATTGCTCTCCAAGGTGCATTAGCAAGGAACTGGATTGGAAGCAGAGCAGCCAGGACTGGAACCAGCACTCCAATATGGGATGCCAGCATTGCAAGCAGTGGCTTAACCTGTTGTCCCACAAAGCTGGCACATTCTCCCCTCTATTTTCCAAGCTTTCTCCATATGGCAAGATTTTCTCTATAATTTAAAAAGCAGGATGAACATTGAGAATCGGAAGTCCTTTGTAGCAGAGAGCTGCTTTGAAGAAAATGAAGGATGGTTGCCTTTCCTAAGGCCCAAGAATACAGTTTGAACAGTCGAAACCATCCATCACTCCCTTTTTGGCAATTTCCACTGGTGCTGGGTATACCACATACCTGGTTAATGTGCTTCAGTTTGTCAATAATTTGACTGACCACTGGCTCAGGACCCTTCATTTTCAGCTCGTGGAGGTTGAATTGATTTTTCATTCCATTCCTTGCTGCCTTCTGGCTGTATCTGTTAAAAGTAAAGATAAAGAAAAGGTTTGTCAAAGAAAATCCTAAGCCCAGTGAGAGCTGACTGTAATCGGTACCAGCCAAGCAGACTGAAGGCTCCCTTTAGTGTGTTAAACCATGGGAATGACTGCGTGGTGTAGAAGTACCCACTCCAGATACAGTGTGCGGTGCAGGATATTCATTCAGGAGGCTTTCTCAAGCCATTTGCAGCATGAAGTCTGCCTGCCAGCTTCTCTCTGTGTTCTCCATGAGAAAGAACATTGGCTCAAAGGAAGATCTTTTTGTTAATAATAATAATAATAATAATAATAATAATTTGTTGGGACCAGCGCTGTGGCATAGCATGTAAAGCTGCCACCTGTACTGCCGGCATCCCATATGGGCACCGGTTCTAGTCCCGGCTGTTCCTCTTCTGATCCAGCTCTCTGCTATGGCATGGGAAGGCAGTAGAAGACGGTTGAAGTTCTTGGACCCCTGTACCAGTGTGGGAGACCTGGAAGAAGCTCCTGGCTCCTGGCTTTGGATCAGCCCAGTTACAGCCATTGCAGCCATCTGGGGAGTGAATCAGCGGATGGAAGATCTCTCTCTCACTCTCTCTGCCTCTGACTCCGCCTCTTTGTAACTCTGCCTTTCAAATACATAAATAAATCTTAAAATAATTTTAAAAAAGAAAACATGTGCTTGATATACGCTTGTTTATCTGAGAGACAGTGAGAGTGAGCTAGCTCTCACCTTCTGGCTCACTGCCAAGTCTGTCATGGCCAAGGTTAGACTGGGCTAGGCCAAAGCTAGGAGCCAGAAACTCCATCTAGGTCTCCCATATGGGTGGCAGGGATCCAGGTACTTGAGTCATCACTTGCTGTCTCTGAGACTATGCATTAGTAGGAAGCTAGATCAGAAGTGGAGTCAGGCATTCCAATATGGCATGTGGTCGTCCCAGGAGGTGTTTTAACCACAGGGCCAAATGCCTGCCTCATTAAAAGAAGGTCTTAATGTGCTCCTCCATGAGAAGCTTCAGATTTAAAGTTTCAAAGTATCAGTATCTATGGACATCCTCATCAGTGTGCAAAAGGGGAGTGCTGGTAGATCTGCCTTTCAGGGTGGAGTTTTGCTCATTTCAACAGGGATAGTGACTTACAACTAAGGGAGTTCTTTCTGCTGTACCTACAGTTCCAGACCTCTACAGAGAGCTATCTCCCATTTTGCAAACCAAACACACAGAAACAAGAAACAGATTGATTTCTCCCTTTCTCTTTCATCATGTGCAAGCAGCCCACCAGTAGGGAAAAAAGGTTTTGAGTACTTTTTGCCTTTCACCTCATCCTGATGACGGGAAAGCTTTCTTGAAGAAATGCGATGAGTCACAGTTCTTTTGCCCTCTTTATAAACCATTTTGTCAATTACAATACAGTAGCCAGGACTCAGGGCAAATTCATATTGAATTTTTAAATTTGAGAGCCAGGTCATCCCAGCTCCCACCTGCCACATACACACAGAGAGAGCTCCCATTTGTTACTTTGCTACCCAAATGCCTGCAACGGTCAGGGCTGGGCTGGCCCAAAGCCAGGAGCCAGAGAGTCCATCCAGGTCTCTCCCTGTGTGGCAGGAACCCAGCTACCTCAGCCATCACACCTGCCTCCCTGTTTGTGCATTAGCAGGACGCTGGGAGTGGGAGCGGAGCTGGGACTCAAACCCAGGTTCTCATATATGGGATATGGGTCTCCTAACCAGTAACTTAAACTTGAGACCAAACATCTAGCCCCTAAATTAATATTTTAACTACAAAAATAGTAATTCTCATTGTAATGAAATCAAACAGTACAGAAATAAAGCATCAAGCACAAGTTCTCCCATTAACTTATCTTTCTAAGAGAGAATATGGTTAACAGTTCCATTTACATGTATATGATTGTACAGGCTTCCACACACATATACTAATACATAACTCTAATCAAAAGTTGAAATCATACTATACATACTGGTTTGCAACCTTTTTTAATCACTTAAATATATACCTGGGACATGTTTCCATGTCAGAACAACTGAATTCATTCTAATATTTTGCTAATATATATGTAATTCTGCAGAGAATGTCCTTGTATACTGATTTTTATACACTTGCACTAATCTCTAAAGGATAAACTCCTGGAATTGCAGCAATTCATATTTCGAATCCCAAATTATGAAGTATGATGAAAAACATCACTGCATTTTTGCAAAGCACGTCACAAAGCAACCTTTATCACTCTGCTAATGTGAACTTGTCAATGACCCTGTGAGGCACACAAGGCATTATTGTTTTATTACCGAAAATTTTACAACTTTGGGAGATACTAATCTGATTCTGTTGATTGTCCTCCTCCATGATTGAATGTATCTGCTGATATTAAGGGAATGCTTTGAAAAACATACATGGTAGCAGAGGAGGTCAAAAAAATCGAGTTCTGACATTCATAATTAAAAGTCATCTTCTGAAAAGGAAAATATTTTGCAGTAAAAGAAGCTGAAGAGAACATCTGATCACATTTCTTCTAAAGTTGTGTTCTAACATATTCAGCTTATTGAACTTTAAAAGTTAATTAGTGAATATACAGATCATAAACCATCAAATACCAATTGCCTTTGGGGGCTGTTCTGAAGAAATGTAAAGAAAGATTCCTTATCTGGTGGGAATAGGCCCACTGCCAGCCTCCTCTTTTATGTTCATATAATGCTATCTATTTAAATATCATGGACCTCTTGATGATACCACTAACTCCATCTTCCCTCTCGGATGCCTGAAGCAGAGACCCTATTGACAGATAAAGAGGTAAAGCTCATTATACGTCTTCTGAAATGAACTCTGGAAATGGGTCTCTAGAGGATTCTCCTTGGACTTGCTCATATCAAAGCTGGCCGGCCACTTTTATGCCCACTGCTACAAGACAAGTGTCCTTCTGAAGCTTGTTATCTGCATTGCAATGGTGTAGAGACATCTGCCAACTTAGTGATTTTGCCCTGTCCTCCCTCTCCGGAACCTATTATAAATATTAAATCAAATTAGTCCCACAGCTGATCCCTTGTGGTCTTACTGCATCATTTTCTGCCATCCAGAAAATGCCCCCTTTAGCTCTATTTTCTTTAAAATTTCTCTCCAAGCAGTAGATAAAGAATAAACATTGCAAGCTCTAAACTCTGTTCCCCAATCTCATGGGGACTTATTTAAAAAAAAAAAAAAAAAAGCTTTGGGTTTAAAAGCTTGCCGAACTTTTTGAAAGTTCAAATAGCATCCACTCTTTCACTGCACCCATGTGCTATTTAAATCCTCACAGGCCTCTAGTAAATTAAGCATGGGTTCTGGTTACAGAAGTGTTGGGAAGAGCTGACCTGCGGTTTAGACCTAAAACTTGCCTTTGTTTCATTTACTTCACAAAACAGTAAAAAAGGAAAAAAAAAAAAAGTACTGAGCCAACTGAGGCGGATAGTTGCCACAATTTACTGGCACTGTTTTAAAACCCTGTGTTTCTGCACTATCCATTAGGTATCTTAATACCTCTGCCCCAACTTCCGACATCTTTTTCCGAAGTTTCTTGTCTCTTTTTCTCCTTAGCTGGATAAAATGGTAAACCACATTTTAAAAGCAGTGAGTGGCAAGATGGAATAAAATGCAGATTAAGAGGGCAAAGTAGATCTGAATGTGTTGATAGGGAGCCCAGGCCAAGACACATTGTAACAGACATCACCAGCAGTGGTTAAGAATGTACAGTAGGAGTCTGTTTGTAATAAAAAATGGGTCTGCACATTCAGTCCAGGAGTTTCCCCTGATCCACGGTTTCATTGCCCACAGTCTCAGTTCCCTACCATCCAGCAGGGTTTGAAAATATGAAATGGAAAGTTACAGAAAGAAATCAGCAATTCATAAGTTGTAAATTGTGTGCTGTTCGGAGAAGCATGAAGAAATCGTGTGCCATCCCACTGCATCCTGCCTGGGGTGTGAATCATCCCTTTGTCCAGCAGATCTACACTGCCTGCCCCCATCAAACACTAGGTCTGTCTCGGTTATCAGGTCAATTGTTGGAAGTATAGAGGGAGAGAGGGAGAGGGAGAGAGAGGGAGAGGGAGAGGGAGAGGGAGAGAGGGAGAGAGGGAGAGGGAGAGAGGGAGAGAGGGGGAGAGGGAGAGGGAGAGAGGGGGAGAGGGAGAGGGAGAGGGAGAGAGGGGGAGAGGGGGAGGGAGAGAGGGGGAGAGGCAGAGGGAGAGGGAGAGGGAGAGGGAGAGAGGGAGAGAGGGAGAGAGGGAGAGAGGGACTGATTCACATAACTTGTATTACAACCTATTGCTTTACATATTACATACATATCATTCTACTTTATGATTGGTTATTTTTGTGACTGTCTCATTGTGCCTAATTTATAAATTAAACTTTATCACTCACACGCGTGTTTAGGAGAAAAGTGTAATATTGTCATGCCTCAGTGTCCAGGAGTCTCCCACAGATACCGACATCCAGAGAACACTTAAGCCCCTTATGTAAAAGGCATAGCATTTGCATACAACCTACACATATCCTCCTGGACACTTTAAATGGATTCTAAGTTCCTTATACCATCTCATGCAATGGAAATTCTATGGACATAGTTGTTACACTGTATTGTTCAGAGGATAATAACAAGGAAAAAGTCTGTGTGTTCAGTACAGACATTATTCTTTTTCCAAACTTTTTTTGAGGTATCACCGACAAACAGATAAACACTGAACATATTTACTAGGCACAATGTGATGATTTGAGATGTATTCGCACACACACGGTGACATGATTGCCGCCAAGCAGCCCATTAAGCTTTCCACGTGTTTGGTGGAGAACGTTCACGATCCACCCTCTTACAGAACCTCAAGTCTACAGAGCAGTATTGTCAACTCTGGTCACCACCCTGGACCTCAGACCGCCGGGGAGCGAATCTGTTTAAAGGCCAAAGAGAACGTCTAACGGAACAAAAATCCACAGTGAGGCTAACTCACACGCATCCCTCAGGGCCTCTAGGAAACCTCTCTTCTGAACACTGGCCCTCACCAGCGTCCTGTCTGAAAGGTGCTTTCTCCTGACACAGTACATAACGGTGCCAATATTCACGCTGTCACCCCGAGTTCCTTCAACCCTCACACGCTCATCTGTGGCTCCCCAGCGTGACTGTCAGGTGCAACAGTTCCTCTGGTCCCTACTCTCCAGTGATGTAACGACTCGCCGGGGTTAACAGGACACCAACTCAGAAGGGATGTAAATGCAGATGTAAATGATCACTAACTCTCTCTCTCTCAAGACAGGGCCAGGAAGGGTGCTCTAGCTCTCTTCTCCTTGTCTGTAAACACCTAACTTCCTCCCTCCCTGAACACCGTGAGCCATCCTGACCTGTGTCTAAACGTTACTACGGGCACCGCCCTGAGTTGCCTGCACATGCTTGCAGCATGTTCCCTTGGCCAGTGCATGTGGTCTGTGAGCTCTTTGAAGGCAGAGTCCTGCTGCCCCATTCTCTTTCACTGTATCTACAGCCCCTCACAGTATTTGCACTAGCTATTAGTTATAGAGTGCTTCCTCTGTGCTAAGTACTGTTGTGAGCACTGATGAAAAAGAAAACTTAGTCCTCCTAACAGCCCTGTTATCAGCCCTTTTTGCAGATGAGGAAACTGAGGCACAGAGACGTCAAGTCACTTGCCTAAGGTCACACAGCTAGTGTGTAACAGAGCTGGCTTGAACTTTGAGAGTCCATCTGCAGCTTGCTCTGTAGACCCTGCTTTCGTAGAGATCACTGATGCTGGCAAAATCCCTCACACGTCGTCCCCACACCACTCCTCCATTGCTCCATTGTCTGAGACAGTCTACAAGGCTCCCAACGGTGCCTGCAGCCATTGCTCTCTGGACCTCTCAGAATATTTCGGGGTTTGCCCTTTCAAAGCCTTTGAGGAGAATTCTGAATCTGGGGTTCCTTCTTTCAAGCAGAAATCCAATGGTGTCAGGGTTCAGGGAAATAATTACATTCTCCAGAGATAAGGGGTTGAAGTTGGATAAAGAAACCATATCCCACCCCCACCAGGGCCATGCCACTGGAAGCTTCCCGAATCTCATAGGACAAAGAGGAAAACCCATGCAGAACGCTGTGCTGAATGTCCCCTTGCCTCCATCCCCTCGGCTACAGCAAAGCAACATATGTCAAGTGCTCCGGGAGCGGGGGTGGGGGGTGTGCATGGAACAGCCCCGCTCTGAGCTTCGAGCCCAGGGGGGATCTGTTAGGGGTGTCTGTGTAGCTTTGAGTTAATTAGTTCGCTCGGCATTTCATTTGCACAGGCTCCCTCTGCAACAACTGGCACGCGCAGTGCATGACAGGCCTTGAATGAGGACTGAGGCACCAGAGCCCCAGTTCTTACCCAAGCACTGTGCAGAGGGTGCCAGGAATGGAGACACTGTAGCCCCTCCCCCCGGGGGGGGGGTTCCACGATGGGCTATCTACTTCATAATACTCACCTGGGACAAACTTCACTGTCCCCCTGCCCAGCACACTGCTGCTTTCCTCATGTTCTCACACAGGGCTGGCAAAGAATACTGGCCAGTGGAGGAGGAACAAAATAAACTGCGAGAAGGTTCCACTTCCACAATCATCTGTGTTCTCAACCGCACGTGTAACGCATGCGGTTAGAAGTGTCGTCCTCTTTAAGCTGGGTAGAAAACCCTATGTGTGGAGTCAAAGGGGGGTGGGGATAGGCTTCTGCTTGGGCAGATCACTTAGGGACTGGGGGCTGAGGAGGGAGTGGGGCGGGGGCGGGGGCGGGGGTGGGGTGGGGGCGAACCTGTGTAAGAGCCACACAGAGAAAAGGAACCTCATTAAAACAGGACATCTGGGCATGCCTGTCTTGGGACAGCTGAAGCAAAGAGAGCACTTGTAGAAGAGGAATAGAATCAAACAAGCGTAAAATGGGCATCTTTTCTTCCCGTTTCTGTGCTGGCTGGGGCTGCAAGGGCGTAGTGGAAGGAAAGCAACGAATTCAAGTGCAGACCACTTGAAGTGGATGCGCCCTCGGAGATCATCTGGTCCACCCCACTCATTGTGTCGCAGACGAAACGGAGACCGGACACGGACTCTTCTAACAGTTCACGCTGTTAGGATCACATGCTCCCCCATTGACAAGCAATCTCTTTAAGAGACGCCTCCAAAGCCACTTTCCTGATTTTTAACACTGCGAGTACTGATTCAGGACAAGCAGACCTAGAGAGAAAATTCACTTTCCTTCTTCCCCGAGGCAAGAGAACGGTGGCAAGTGTCTGAGAGGGATTCTCAAAAGGACTAGTGTCTCATCACAAAAAAAAAAAAAAAAAGTGATTTCAAAAAAGTTTCATTTGCTGCCAGCTTAAAGAAAAAAAAATTGCTACGATCGCACATTCTCAGAGCGCCATCTTATGGAAAGACTGCAGTATTGCAAGGAATCCCTAACCCAAAGTGATTCGTTGGACCGTCTCCTTGGAAAGTACTCCAAGCCGCAATGATCACAGTGGAAAAATGGGATAATTTAAAGAACATACATTGCTTTAAAAACAAACTAGAACTCAGAGAAGAAAAGCCATATTATTAAGAGGCCTAGGAAAATGTTCTGTTTTCTATCTGAGATGCTGTTTTAATTTACATAAGTGCAGAGAAAAATAAAGCAAAGCTGAGATTTGTGAGTCCATTTCATAAAGATGGGAACAATTTGCTTCGTATTTATTTATGCAAAGAAAAATGTTTTGCATCGTTGTCAGCATATCAGTAGCACTTCAGTGCAAATTTTAGCCAGGAGGGTACAGAAACAAATACAATCCCTTGGAATCTCAGGAAACTGGTTTCAGGACCCACACAGTGAACAGCAAAATCCGCAGATGCTCAAGCGTCCTCTATAAAATGGTGTGCTATTTGTATAGAACCTACACACACACTCCCATATACTTTAAATCACCTTTAGATTACTTGTACAAGCTAAATTTGAAAAGTTGTTTTACTGTATCATTTAGGGAATAAGAAAAAAAGCCTGCATATGTTTCGGATGGAAACTATCGAAAAATTGGTTCTTGAACTGAAACTGATTAAATCTGTAGATGTGGAAGCCAAGGATATGGGAGACTGACTGGAAATCTACCATATTCCATGCAGTGTCTGTGTTCCCAAATAATAGCCCATCAGAAATTATACAAATAGAGCTCAGTAGGATGGAAGCAAACTCAGGAGGAAACCAGGGGGCTCTCATAGTGGACATTAGCTACCTAAGGGAATAAGTACAATTAGAATCCATTATTAACCTAATTTCAAACCTTACTCTTATGAGGGACTAAGAGTTTGGCTTTTGAATATAACCAAGAAGTCACTTAAACCCAGGGAGGCAAAGAAGGTTTTCAAGATGGTGAGGAAAACCTGAGAAGTTGGTTGCAGTCCCCCAGTAGAGAGGGACGGTAGAGAGAAAACACCTGGCGACCACTGGCATGTTAGCCTGAAGAAGCAACTTCTGCAGGCAGCCTGGAAGGCAGGAGAGCGAGGAGGAAACACAAACAGCAGAAAGTGAGTATTCTGAGAACTGTGGACAGCCAGAGCCCAGGGTGCAGGCGAGCTGGTGAGAGCTGACGATGGCAGTCAGGATCCCAGGCCAAGGCAGCTGAGACTGGCAGAAGGCCCTGTGATGGGTGTCCCTGAGGGCAAGAAACCAATGCGGAAAGGACTCCATCCACGCATAGTTCTTACAAAACCAGAGAACTAAAAAGATGTAATTCAGAGCTCAATGATGAGAGGAGGGGAACGGAGTAAGACAGCAAGGAGTAATAGGGATTTTAGTGTTCAGTCACCTCCAGATGTTTTCTTGCACCATTGGAGTTAAACCGAAATGAAAGGATCTTGATATGTTTTAGGTGAATTTTTATAGCCCCCCCCCCCCCCATTTGAGAGTCAGAGAGAGAAAAGGAGTTCTGCCTATGGGTTCACTCCCTAAATGCTCACAAGGGCCAGGGCTTGGACCCAAATACTTGAGCCATGACAGCTCTCTCCCAGGGCACACATTCACAAGAAGCTGCAATCAGAAGCAGAGTGGGCACTCAAATCCAGGCCCTCCAATACGGGCTGTGGGCTTCCCAAACAATACCTTAACCAATACAGCAAATGGGCACCCATTAAATTAGATTTTAGCTCATGAAATTAGGAGAGTTCAAAAGGACTTTTGAAGTCTAATGGAGTCCAATGCCTTCTCTTACAGATAGGCGATTTGGGGCTCAGAGAGGCCCAGAACACTCTTATTGGCATCATTGTTAGTGCCAAAACAAAGGTACAAGCAACTGGTCACATACCTCAACAGTCTGTCAGGGCACTGTATGAGCATAACTGATATTCAAAATAACCACCAATTACTGTTTAAGGGATGAACTCAGTTTGGTACACCCAGTTTACAGAGGCAGCAAGTACATCATTCGTTTTTGAAAGGCTGAGTCAATGTGAAAAGAGCACTGGCCTTGGAGTCAGAGATACAGGTTCCAAAGTTGATTGTACTACCCACTATGTGACATTTTTTAAGAGAGAGAGAGAGAGCAAGAAAGCTCCTCTAACTCATGTTTGACTCCTCAAGTGTTCATGCTGGCCAAGTTGTACCAGGCTGAAGCCAGGAGCCCAGAACTCAATCCACGTTTTGGGGACCCAAGTACTTGAGCCATCACCTGCTGACTTCCAGGGGATACATAAGCAGGAAGCTGGAGTTGGAAGTGGAGTCAGAATTTGAACCCAGATACTCCAATATGGGACATGGGTATTTTAACTGGCATCTTAATGGTTAGGCCAAAAGTCCACCATACTGTGTAACTTTTAAAAATTTTATTTCTTTCATTTTACTTGAAAGGCAGAGCAGTAGAACAACAGAAAGAGAGATCTTCCATCTGTAGGTTCACTCCCCAAATGCCTGCAATAGCCAGGGCTGGGCCAGGCCAAAGCCAGGAGCCAAGAACTCCACGTGGAACTCTCATGTGGGTGGCAGGGACCCAAGCACTGGAGCTACCATCTGCTGCCCTCCTGCGGTGCATTCGCAGGGAACTACAGCAGAAGTGGAGGGACTGGGACTCCAATGGCCACTCTGATAGAGGATGTAGACATCTCAAGCAACACACTGCAGCGCATTGTCTACCCAGTGTCTACCATGTGACTTCTGAGAAGTAATTAAACCTTGCTGAGCTTGAGTTTCCTCTTCAGAAAAGTGGGCAAATGCTACCTGCATTGCCTTAAGGATTGGCTGATATCACAAAGGTGAGTAAATTGGGCCAACTTAGACAAACGGGCTTAGAATAGCGCTCAGCAAGAAGCAAGGTCCACAGGAGGGCTGTCACTATGCGAAAGTACCAAACACAATGCCTGGCATGCAGCCGGCATTCAGTAGATGCTATTTGACAAAGCTTCCTGAGAGTGGACAAATAAAGCTTGCAGTAAATAATGAGGGTAAATCCCCACGTAGAGGGAACTTCAGAACCCTAACAGTCTTGGTTGTCTTCAGTATGGTCCTCGGTAAAGTGTAGGTGGAGGCAGGGGTGGGAATAGTTTAGAGTGAGGGCAAATGGGCCAGGACAAAGGCACTGGAACTTTGGGCATTACCATCAAGCAGTCCTGTAGAGGTGCTCGCACAAAGCTTCCAGGGTTCAGGGGAGAACCTAGCCGACAGGCCTCCCAAGGTCCAGAATCAATTTTAGCGCACACAAGAACTCATCATCCACCTGTGGCCCAGGGGGCAGCCCTCCAAGTTTCCCAAGCCATCACCTTCGGGCATCAGAGGCCTGTTCCACTCCTCGCGCCTTCTGCAGTTCATATCTCATCTCTCAGCGACAGAGCATATCCTGCTGCCATTTTGCCTAACTGTCCCAAATCATGAACTAGATGGCTCTTGAAAATACCTACCCGCTTTTGCAAATCTCTCCCCCTCCCCAAGAATGAGGCTGTTTGCCTCAGATACCCTGCCAGATCCACAACAAACAGCCACTCGTTGATGTGGGGATCTTCAAAATGCAGACCAGGAGCCCCAAGTCCATGTGCAGTCACAGGTCATTGCTCTAAGAGCATGTTGGGAGGGAGGCAAGTGCGAGGGCGGGCGCCGTGGGACCTGGGGACGTTTTTCTTGTGTTACATTGACCTATCTGTGGTGATGCAAAGGAAAGGCTCCTTGGAGTTGCTTTGCATGTCCCGTTGAACTCCAGTTAATGAACTGCCAGAGATCATGAACAAAGGACAAACTGTTTTCGTATAATGAGCACCGCAGAAATATGTTAACAAAAGCTAAATGTTCCTGTCACTGTTTTTCTGTCAACTCCTTTGCTCTTAGCCACACTCACCTGCAGGCCCGAGAACCTTCAACCTACAGGATTAGGCCTACTCCAATGGTGACAAAGGCAGGGAAGTGTTAGCTTAGGTGACTCACCTGTCAGGCCCCAGGCTCTGGAATTAATATTGCTTCTCAAAGCCATTGTTTTAGGTTTTTAAGAGTGAGCTCCAGGTGTTCAGGCAGTCATGTTTCCATGGGCTGTACAAATTGAACTCTGACCCATTGTCCTTGTTTGTAACCATCTCTGGGTCTACTGTCTCACCTGGTACATGGCACATAGTAGGTACTCAATAAGTGTCCTTCCCACAATGCTCAGCTTATGTGGAAGAGACCTTGACCTAATCTGCCTAGCCTGGTTAACCTGTTCCTCCTAAGGCCTTTTGCCCAAATATGCAGCCATTGACTGGGGACCTGCCTGATCCTGCACTTGTACTCTGGGCCCTGCTGGGTAAACCTGCCATTGTGGCCCAGCCCACTTTAGAAACCAATGGCCGAGTTCCTGCCCTTTGTCCCACCAAAAATCATCATTCAGGGGGCACAACACATCCCACCCAGGCCAGCCCGTGAGGTCCAAGCCCCATTCCTTCCAGCCTCGGTCCCATCCCCTTGAACCCATCATCAGTGGGCTCCCACACTGACTCCACCTAAGAAACACCTGTGAGCAGTATCAATTTGCATTACCAACTCTTTTCTAATATAATCTTGGCCTACTTCTGGGAATTAGTAAGATTGTACTGTTGTAAAAACAAACCTAAGATTTTTTTTTTATATATATTTACTATAGCTCAAGGCAGCAACCTTGAAAGGATTTCCAATCAGATGATGAGGTTTCTAGGTTCCAAGAAAGTATTTGCTGTCTTCCATCAGGAACAGAGCCAACAGAGAGCAAATGCTCTCTATGCCACACTCACTTGGTAAGCTTCTATATAACCCCAGCTTAGCCACAGAACTCTGGCGGTTGGAGGTGCTAAATTTTCCAATATTCTGCCCCGCTCATCCCAATTTGGACTTTGTTGACCGGATCCCAGTTTGGGCTTTGGCAAATCTGGTCTTCAGAAAATGCAGCATTCATAGGCCGGCGCCGCGGCTCAGTAGGCTAATCCTCCGCCTTGCGGCGCCGGCACACCGGGTTCTAGTCCCGGTCGGGGCACCGATTCTGTCCCGGTTGCCCCTCTTCCAGGCCAGCTCTCTGCTGTGGCCAGGGAGTGCAGTGGAGGATGGCCCAAGTGCTTGGGTCCTGCACCCCATGGGAGACCAGGAGAAGCACCTGGCTCCTGCCATCGGATCAGCACGGTGCGCCGGCCGCAGCGCGCTACCGCGGCGGCCATTGGAGGGTGAACCAACGGCAAAAGGAAGACCTTTCTCTCTGTCTCTCTCTCTCTCTGTCCACTCTGCCTGTCAAAAAAAAAATAAATAAAAAAATTAAAAAAAAAAGAAAATGCAGCATTCAACTGATGATTTCCAATTTCTCCAAATTTTGGTATATCTGCATATACCTAGTGAGATCTCTTGGGGGAAGAATGCAAATCTATACGTGAGATTCATTTCTGTTTCATATATACTTTACACAGAGAGCCTGAAGGTCATTTTACATGATTTTTTTTAACATGCCTGCTTTTTGACTGCGAGCAGTTGAAGCATCATGTCAGTACTCAAAATGTTCCCGAGTTTGAAGCCTTTTGGATTGTTAGGGTTTGAGATCAGGGATGTTCAACCTCTACTTCATGATCTATTGACAGATACACCAACTTACATCATAACACTGCTATCATAAGAAGGCTACTAGGAGGGAGATGGAACTACCAAGTCTATGGTAATTTCATGTTAGCTTTGTCCAAGAACCCTGAAAAGTATTGTCTGCAGAAAGTGGAACTGCCATTTATATTGTCTTCTCTTAAAGTCATTCCCAGAGTGCCAGAACCAAGGCTGTGGACACATCCCAGAAGTAGAAACACAGTTATCCAGCTTTTGCCTGGTACAAGAGAGCCCAACGGAGGGCTTGGGCAAAGACCCTAGAACAGGGGAAAGAGGCGATCACTGGCAGTACCCAGAGAGACAACATCTCTGCCCTCCACAGGCCCACACCTGGCACTGCCACTAGCTAGTTGCCAGCAGTATAATAAAGCTGAAGAATGACAAAGGGAAGGAGAGGTGAATGACAGTATAAACTGCACCCACTCCAACTGCTCTAGCAGCTAGCTGCAGGTGCCCTCGGCGGCTCCACTCTTTGCACCTGCTCTCCTGCTGGAACAAGTGGTCTATTGTGTGAGGCTGTACACATGGAGGTGCTAAGCAAACAAGAAATGACTCTCCTAATCATAAACTAGATGGGATTCCAGGAAAACTTTACTAAGCCAAATAAAAATGATTGTAAAGCACTTGGTAAAATATAAACTGCTACATAAATACTTGATAAAAGCTCATGGCAATGCACACAAGGACACCTGGGTCAAAAATTACCCAAGCTTTCTAGCCCAGAGGGTCTTGAAAAGAGCGCAAATTGTCTTCTTGCCTTGGATTTTTCAGCCACTTTGTATTCCTCTGCTCTTACCTGGCCTTCAGCCCCCAGCACTTCCCTAGATGCAGCTCTTCTGTCACTGATGCTCTGTCTCTCTGGTTAGAGGGCTTCTCATTTTCATTCTGGGCAGATGTGTCACATATGATTTGGAGCCACAGACAAGGAATTCCATTTCTTTTAGCTCAGAAGTCCCATTGGAGTTATATGGCACGGTGGGGGAGCCATTTTCTTGCAGATTTAATTATGGGACTCTCACCCCAAACTCTCCAATATCAGGAACAGAACAACTCTGACAACATCTCAAACAGCAACCCCCTCCCACCCTCACCCCCGTTCTCCTGCAGCCCCAAGTGATACCTGGAAGAGGCAAATGCTCACTGCTGGCCTAGCAGGATGATAACACCCTGGGGCTCCTTTTGAATCATTTTCACTTTGGTCTATTTGGGAAGCCATTAGGGAAAGAACTGGAAATTCAAAGTCATTAAGTTGGCTTTATGGTATTCTTCTACCTTTTGGACTCCATTCTCCCCTCACCTCCCCAAAAATATCCTTATTATAGGAGCCCACAGACTGTTAGAGAGGGAAAGGGTTTTAGAGATCATTTTGTCAAATTCCCTCATTTTAAAAGTAAAGGAAAAGAATGAAAGGCAGTAACTTGCCCAAGGTCACACAAGTTCATGATAGTTAGGACCCCGGCTGGACTGTGAGTTTAGGGCTAAAGGTAGGTGTATCCTTTTCCATGGGTTCCAAAGCTCCAAAGAGGATACACAGGCAATGGTTTTATTATGAGAACTGTGTGTGTAGAGGAAACTGAATGTAGGGGTAGGCTCAGAGGAGGTGAACTTTCATCTTCTAGCAAGGGGCAGGAGTTGCTCACAGGGAAGGGGGATCTTTTTTCTGGCAAGGGCTATTTGGATATGTATAACATCATCTGCAGGCCATGCACAATTATCAACTTAAAAATTAGCCTGCTAGGGGACAGCACTGTGGCACAGTGGGTGAAAGCCCCAGCCTGCAGTGCCGGCATCCCATGTGGATGCCAGTTTGAGTTCCAGCTGCTCTTCTTCCAATCCAGCTCCCTATTAATGGACCTGGGAAAGCAGTAGAAGATGGCCCAACTCCTTGGGCCCTTGCACTCATGTGGGAGACCTGGAAGAAGCTCCTGGCTCCTGGCTTCAGATCAGTGCAGCTCTGGCTGTTGTGGTCATTTGGGGAGTGAACTAGAAGAATGGAAGACCTCTCTCTCTGGCTCTACCTCTCTCTGTAACTCTTTTTCAAATAAATAATAAAAATAACTCTTTAAAAATTATCCTACTATAGATCTATTGAATTTCAAGTCTCACATGCAGTTTCCTTGGTAGGGCCAGACCAAATGGTTTCACTGGCCTACATGGCCTGTGGGCCAGATGCTCCATACCCCTGCTAGGGGAAAGAGCTCCTTCTCTCAAGAGTTGCCACCTGATAGCTTTGAGACAACGTGAGAGCAGAGAGGCAAGAAAGGTACTGCTGCTAGTCTAGTCTTTGTGGGCCTAGACCAGGAGTTAACAAGGAAAGGGTAGGAGACAGGACTTACCAGCACAGGTTAGAGAAAAGCTAGATGCACGACTTCTTCCAGGTGTGCTGAACGAGAGATTAAAGCAAGCTTAAGCCCAAATTTCCCATCAAGAATGGGGACATGGTAGGAGGGCTGTGAACTCTAAGGGATAGAAGCTAGGCACCGGACAAGGCAGGGCAGCACAGTGCAAAAGGGCATGGACTGGTGCAATGGGAATCCCATCTCTCCGACTTCCTAGTGTTGTTGCCTCTGGGAGTTCTAAACTCATCAGTAAAATCAGAAAAATGGGAGTGATACTAATATCTACCTCAAAAGATTGCTCTGAGAATTCATTCCGTTCACATAAAGTGTCTAGGACAGCACTCAGTTCATGGTAATATACCATGGAAGGCTTAGCTATCATTATCACGAACCAGCTCTACTGGTTTAGTCCTGCTTTCTGAAGTTTCCCTGCCTCTGGGGTGGCAGAGGGGCAGGGTACAGCATGCTTTGGGGAGGAAAAGGCAGTCAGAGTTAAAAAGTAAAGACAGATAAACCAACAAAATAAGTAAGCTGTAAATCCCCCAGCTCTCCTCTGCCCCTCCAAAGTAAATCCCCCATCGTGGCTTCTCTGCCCCATACGTAGTAACAGCTAGAGTCACAGGGGCCAGTAAGTTTGCCTGGGACTGAGGGCTTTCCTCGGACTTAGGACTGTCTGTACCAAGGTTGGAAATTCCCAGGCAAATTGCAAACACTGGCTCACCATGGGGTCCAGACAGAGGGTGTCTGCTGTTCGAGATTATCGTTTGTCATAACCAGAGTGCAAAGCACTGTGGCTAGATGCTACCCACTGGAGTTTGGAAAAGCTGGATTACCCAGAAGCCACGTGTAGGGATTTCTAATGGGAGTTTTTTTACGCATCTGAAGAGAAAAATACAATAGGTTTCACCAGGGGAAGTGTTAGCCAATGTGAGGATGATGATCTTTAGCTGGACAGTTGCATAGCAAGAGCCTCATTGTCAATGATTCACAGTTGTTTGCTTCGATTCTCTGATATATTCTGTCCGTCTCCAAGTTAAACTCCCAGGACTATCATTATATGTGTTTGAAAGTAATAAAACAACATTTATTTTAAAATGGTCATTCAGACTCTTCATTAATTTAAATGGATGCTACCCATCTCTCAAAGGACTCCCTTTATTTGGCACCATGGGAGCAGGGGCGGGGTGGAAGTAGGTGCACATGTTTAAGGGGAAAAAAATTAACGTTAAGATTTCTGGTGAGACCCGTAGGGTGTGATTACTCAAGAAGCTGCTAAAGAGCCCATGTTGTAAAGAATCGAGTAATGCAGTGTCAGGTAGCCAGGGCACAGTTCCATTTACCTCAGGGCAGGACTTCCCCCACATCTATGAATGGAGGGCACTTTTACAATTGCTAAAGCTAGCCTACATCGATTGCATTAGTGGAGGCTCACACCAACCCTTTTGTGAGCTCGGAGGGGGAGGCACTAATTTCACCATTCACAAAAGAAGAAACAAAACAGAGAGAGGAGAAGTGACATGCTGTAAAAGGCACATATGATGTTATGGGGAAGCCAGGTCTAACAATCAGGTCTCTTACCCAGAAGTCGCTTTCCTGGCTCATCCACTGAATTCAATAAACATGTATGGGAATCTATTTAATGTCAGGTATAACTACACAATGAGGATTTATAGATAGAAGACATAGTGTACTCATATTTTTATTTATGTATTTATGTATTTTATTATGTATATATGTATTTATTTGAAAGTCAGAGATGCAGAGAGAGAGACACACACACAGAGAGGTCTTCCATCTGCTGGTTCACTCCCCCAGATGGCCCCAACAGCCAGGGCTGGGCCTGACCAAGGCCAGCAGCCAGGAGCCTCTTCTGGGTCTCCCACATGGGAAGCAGGGGAACAAACACTGGGGCCATCTTCTGCTGCTCTCCCAGGCTATTATCAGAGGCTGGATCAGAAGTGGAGTGGCTGGGACTTGAACTGGTCCCCATAATGGATGCCAGGGTTGTAGGTAGTGGCTCTGCCCACTATACCATAATGCCAGCCCCCATGGTGCTTATCTTCAAGGAGCTAGTAGAAGATGAGAGGCAGATTTGTCAAAGCTTGGCAGTTTTTGCAAGCTGGCACTGCATCCCCCTGGAGAAGCCACCTCCTGCTGGAACCCTGTCTTGATCCCCCTTCCCAAAGCAACCCCTTTTCAGCATGAAGGAGCCAGAGTGATCATTGCCCAGTTCGCTCTAACAGAAGTTAGGCTTTCAATCTTTGAGAGGTGGGAATGTAAGGAGTCAAAGGGGTAATAGGCAGTCAGAGTGGTTCCCTAGTAAAAATCTGGAATAGCGAGGTACCTGCTCCCCCCAAAAGATTATCTTTAGCAAATCAAAGTCTCCTGCTTCCGTAGGAATCTCCCTGTTATCTTAAGCAGAACAAAGTGTCTTGCTTTCTTAGGAATCTCCAAATTTACAAATTTACCATGAGAACAGCAAGGGAGTAGTGATTTTCACCTCCACCCTTATGGATGATTTTTTTTTTTAATCATAAGCGAGCCAGACAGGATGGAGAATTCTAAATCAGGCCATTGTTGAGTTTATCTCCACCTTGTTGACTGACAGTTTAGTCCCCAAGATTGTACTTTAAAACCCGAATGCTACAGGGCCTTTTGGGTTCTTTGCTCTCTTGGAAGGACCCCCCCCCAACCATGCTGCTCTGGCTGGAGGTCTTTGACACTAATAAATCTTTTTAAATCTCAAAAAAAAAACCAATATAATATAACTGGAGATGTGCTAAAGGGAAGCCTGAATGTTGGGAAGCTGGGGAATGGGACAGCAGGATCCAGGGGCCTCAGAGGAGATGACAGTGAATTGAGGATAAGTAGGGATAAGCCAGCAAAACTATTCTTTCCCTAGTTGTTTCTTGGATGGTTCTGCTCTTAGTCCTCCCAGTAGTATTTAGAAATCCACTTTCAGCATGACTTCTCCCATAGCACAGCCAATTACGTGTCCTTCCAATTCCACTGCTGTATTCAAACCTTGGGTAGGAGCACACAACTTTGGTTCCTACTGAACAGATATCCATCCCTGCTCAAGGCACAAAGCTGTCCCCAGAAGAAAGAAGGATGACAAAATTGAGTGAATCAAACCAAGGAAGAGTTCATTTCGGTGGTTTTAAGATCCAACTGACCATGTGATTCACAAAGATATAAGGGAATGCAGGCCAGCACTGTGGCACAGTGAGCTAAGCCCCTGCCTGTGGTGCCAGCATCCCATATGGGCACTGGTTCGTGTCCCAGCTGCTTCACTTCTGATCCAGGTCTTGCTATGGCCTGAGAAAGCAGTGGAAGATGGCCCAAGTGCTTGAGCCCCTGCACCCATGTGGGAGACCTGGAAGAAGTTCCTGGCTCCTGGCTTTGGATTGGTGCAGTTCCGGCCGTTGGAGCCACTTGGGGAGTGAACTAGCAAATGGAAGAGCTTTCTCTCTGTGTCCTCCCTCTCTATGTCTATAATTTTACCTTTTAAATAAATCAATACAATCTTTAAAAAAGGAAAAAGATATTAAGGGGGCAAAAAAGTAGGTAACTCCTGTGACACTGGAGTTACAAAATAAGCAGTTCCCCTTTACAAGGAAATGAAACTATATTATAAAAGAGACAACCCCAAGGATCAAAGCCATACTCACGTAAAATAGTAAAATTCACTGGCTTGAGAAATTGGGAAACTGTGACTTATTTTAATGATCTCTCCTTTTCTACAGAGGTGAACTCAGGAGTGACAGATAGCACTTTAGAGCACTGAGCAATTGGATTTGACCTGAAGCTTCACTCATCCTGGTTTCTAATCTGGCTTAGGAATATTCACGGAATTGATCACTATAAAGAAGTCCTAGGAGGAATGTTTTAAGATACCTTTGCTATGAAACAAGTATTGAAGATAAGAAGGTCAGTATGGTACATAAGCTGAGATGTAAATAACTCTCACTTGTTCCCCAGTGGACTCAAATGCCCACCTTTAGCACCAACCAAGACCAAGGGTAAGGATTTTGATATTTTTTCAAATACGAGAGGAGATAAGAGGAAAATGAGAGAGGAGCAAGTACAGATGTTCCTGAAGAATTCAGAAATGGGCCATTGGGGGATGGGCATTTTGGCACACCCTGTTAAGCCACCACTTGGGATGCCCATATCTTGCCTCCACCTCTTAGCCAGCTTCTTGATCATGCACCTGGGAAGGCAGCAGATGATGGCCTGAGTAGCTTGGACTCTGCCATCCTCATGGGAGACATGGATACATGTCCAGGCTTTGGACTTTGATTTGGCCCAGCTCTGGCTGTTGCAGGCATTCGAGGAGTGAACCAGTAGATGGAAAAGGGATAGGTTCATTCATTCATTCATTCATTCATTCTCTCTCTCGCCCCTCCCCCCATGTCTCCCTCTGTCACTCTGCCTTTCAGATAAATAATTTTTTTTAAATAAATGGGTCATCAAATAGAGCTAAAAACAGGCCTAGTTCTATCTATTTTCCAGTAAAGATTTACAAGTGGTGTTTTTAGCAGTCACGGCTAAACAATCTCAACAATCTCGTAGGGGAAAAATTATTAACTCCTTTTACAGACAGGAAAACTGGGGCTCAGAGACGATAAGGAGCTCGTGGAAAGGACTTCACACCCAGGCTTTCTGACTCCAAAGCTGTGCTCCTAAACATTCAACTGTCTCTTTAAGGTTTGCCATATCATTTTGAAATTTACCTCTGTGTGCTTTTTATTAACCTCTAATTGTTTGCTATATCCTAGCAAATCATCACAGAAACTCATATTTTGCATTTAAGTATAGAAGAAAAGGGTAAAAAAAAAATCAGGAGAGCTGAGTTTCTTTTCAAGGGGCCACCAAAAGCTTGCAACTCCCAAGAGTGTTTTCTTTGGCACTCAGTGGCTGAGTACTAGAAGCCACCCTTCTGAGTCAGTGTAATTAAAAAAAAAAGTTTCAGGGGGGTGTTACTGTCTGTAGAGGACAGTGTCACTCTGATGAAGTGACACTGGTATCACTATAGAAAGCTGACCAGCCACCTTATTAGGACAAGGTCAAGAGACTTATCATACCCAGCAGCCTTGTTTCAAATCAGAATGCATCTTCTCAACAGCCCTGGAGAGGAGGCGCCATTATCTCCATCTTCCTCATCATGTAACAGAATTTAATGTTAAATGACCTGCTCAAAGCACACAGTCAGTATTTGAACCCAGGATCGAAATCTCCAGCTGGGTCAATCTAAAGACTGTACTCAACCCACTGTGAACCAATCACTGGCTCTTGTCTTCTAACCTCTCTACAATCCTCAGCCTGTACCACTGATGATCAACCGGCTGAGACCACCTACAGACAGTGGGGACTGGCCATAAGCCCATGAGGCTTTTTCCAAAAAAAAAAAAAAAAAAAGATGTAAAAATGTATTTGGAGGACTGGCAACATCAGTGACACCAGCCTGCGAACTACCAAAGCATCTACTTTCAAGACAGCAATAAAACCTAAGGGGGTACAGAAGCCCTAACATGTTAATTCACTAATTCTTAAGAGCACTTATTTCCCTTTTTGGTCCCATTTCCTAAGTTTTACAGGCTTACATAGAAGAGTAGTGCATAGGGCAGTGATGGTAAGGAGAAACAAGCCTTACTCAAGCATCAGAATAACATTTCAAAGAGGAAATTCAGAGGTGAGAATTATTTGTTGAGGACCAGATATACTGAGACCTGCCCTGGAGGCCCTGAAATGCTATATTGTACAAACATGATCCAACTGAGCCCTCTTCTGACATTGTGTACTAGTAGGACATAAGCTACTTAAGGCAACAAGCCATTCAGCCACAGACATATCAACGTTGCACCATGCAAACTGTCTCTGCGTGGCACTTGAGACGTGTGAGTCGACCGAGAACAGCACATCCTGAAGGTGGCACACTGTATTAAGCCATCGGTCAGAAGCGTAAGCTGTGCTTTTCTCATTCGGTGCTGAAGGTGAAGCTATGGTATGTGACACCATAATCTCCAGGGATAAATGTCGCTCGATTGCCATAGAATAGGTCCTGATAAATAGCTGTCACTAAAGGCTACTTTTAAGATAAATCTATGATGAAAAATATGCCAGCCTAAGCCCTGAGATGTATTATTCCAAGTGGTGCTCCCCAAACTTGGCCATCTCGCCTTACCAGGATTTAAAAAACAAAAAACAAAAACAAACCAAACCTTAGCTGCCATGCATATTCCATGACATACCAAATTAAGTCATTTTCTACCAAATCCATTTCTCCTTCAAAGCGTTTCCATGACCAATATTGACTTACCTAAGGTAAGGCAGAATATATAAACTGCCACACTAGCAAGCTGCACTACACTTCAGTAATTTCATCCTAGGGCATACACGCCAGCTTACATAACAGTCCCCCGACCACCCCCAGTCAAAAAGAACATAGGGTAGTGCTTCTGCTCGCAGGCAAACTAAAGTGGAAATAAAATTCAAAAATGTCTGAGGGGACCAAGAACTTTATTTGTGAAAACAAACACCGAAACCCTATTTGTCCCTCTCTTTGTCTATCAGCCTTTCCTAAGTAGGCTAGAGGGTAAAGGAAGAACTAGCCTTGGGAAGACTGAGCTGGGAGGTGGAAGACCACACCTAGTTCCTAACACTTAAGCCATCCTGATAAGAGATGCTACCATGAACTACTGAGTCTTCAAGTCAGCATGATTTCAGTCTAAATTGGACTTACCTAGGTTCTGAATCAAAATGACTTCAGGACATGACTCAGTGCCATTGAACAGTATTTCCCCTGTTGTTTAACTGTACCCTCAGCCTCTTCTGTATTTTATCTTATATTATTTGCTTCCCTGTTGTTGCTTTCATTGGCTAGCCATGTGCAAAATTGTAGGTGCACTGCCTTGGGTACTTTGGAGAAAAGTCATCATATAAATCTAAAAAAAAAAACCCTAGACAACAAATAATAAACTACCTATTTTCACACGAGCACAAGGGAGATATGTATAGCAACTACTGCATACCACTGGCCTGTTTGGATGGCACTGTGATGAGTTTTGCATGTTTATACATATGTCTGAGTATGTATGCACTGTAGCATGTAGGTCTTTTCTTTACATGAGTTGTCTACCACCTGACTGAGGATTCTGAGGGTCTTTTCCATTTGCCATGCAAAATAGAGACTCGTCGGTGCTAGAAAACTGTCACATCTACCCACCCAAAGTCCTAGTAAATGTAAAATCATTGCACTATAACAACAGAATTAACTGTTATCTGTCTTTCCTAGACCCTAAGGGGGGAAACTATAATGTTCATCGCAGTTTGAAAACGTCTTTTGCTCATGGAAGGTGTTATGGGAGTTATGGGTTCTCCTGTCCACTCCCACTTGCTGATATGACCCAGTGCATCCCTCCAAGGCAGCAGAAGAGAGAGAAAGAGTCCTTTTACTCCACTTTTCTGAAACATCCAGAAGGTTTTGAAGGCAAGAAAAAAGCTCCTTAAGAACAAAACTAATTGATTGGCATATTCCCACTTTGAACTTTCCAATTAAGCAGAGACATCCTGGAGAGGCATTACAGTGAGCGACTTCCTGGTTCAGTGTAAGTAGGAGAGGGAATTGAGAGTGTGAGTGCAAGTGTGAGTGTGTATGTGTGTGTGTAATTTCTCAGGTGCATGGGGGCGGGTAAGACTGCACAGGGCAGAGTGAGGCACCTTCATGGCAATGTGCCTGCTGCAGAGTTCCGGGAATTTATTCTCTCAAGCCAGGTGTTCTGAGAGTCCCAGAGCTGTGAGAAAATACAAGGTGAATATGGATTCCTAATGGACAGAAGTGGCTATGTAGACCTGCCAGCCAAGAGGCAATAGCAATATCCTGGAGTGGACATCTGGAGCCAAGCCCATTCAGCCCTGCAAGGTGACAAATGAGCAGCGAGGGCTGAAGCAGAAGGAAGTAAGGTACCAGGGTGCTTCAACAGGTTCATGGGAACTGGAATTGAAAGTTTAATTCTGGTGCCGAGAAATGTTGAAATGTATGCATACTAGAAGACTTCAAAAAATTCATGGAAAATGCCTTTTGTGAAAATCAATGCACCAAAATAAGCTTGTAATCGCAGCTTTTCATGGACTTGGTGACATACTCTCGTATCTCACAACCAAGTAAAACAGAAGCAGTTTCCTGTGCAGTTGATACACCTCCAAGTCACCAGGGGGAGACAGGCTAATGGTAGGAGAGGCCAGCTGACTACATATATAGGGACAAGAAGAAAAGACTTCAGGGAGAACACCTGCAAAGGGTCCTAGTGATGAGGCCAGGTAACAAAGAGGACAGCATTTATGTGGTGGTCAAGGATGATGGGATGGGCAGCCTAAAGGTCTGGTTAGTCTGTCCCTAAGGTCAAGGGTAAGCCAAGCTGAATCTAGAGGTAGTGGGAGAGGCCTGCTAGAAAAGTAGTTTCTCAGCATTCTTATAAAAATGAATGGAAAAGTGATGAATAGATACAAAAATGTGCTATCTGCATGTAACAAAATATTATTTGGCTATAAAAAAAGAATGAAGTCGTAATACATGCTACAAGTTGGATGAACCTCAAAAACATTACGCTAACTAAACGATTCCATTTACATGAAACATTTAGAATCGATAAAGCAGAAAGCAAATTGTTGGTTGCCAGGTGCTGGGAGAAAGGCAAATGGAAAGTGACTAGTAATGAACACAAACTTTCCCATTGAGTGACTGCAATATCTTGGAAATAGAGAAGGTGGTTATACAACACCAGGACCATACTTCATGCCACCAAACTGTACATGTTAAAATCATTAATTTGAGGTATGTGAATTTTATGTCAATAAAACACACACATGTGCATACTCAATACAAATGGATAGAACCTTTGTTATGACCTCTCTGAGGGGAACTGTGCATAGGCTGCTGATGCTGGGACTGACTTGTTGATTTTCTGCTCTCATTCTCACAAGCATGTGAACTTCTCAGAAGGAGAAAGCCCTGGATTCTAGTTATCACTGTATGTCCCACAGGGCCCAGTACATATACTAGTGCCTCCGTATCCATTAGGATATGCACCAAGACTCTCAGTGGATGACTGAAATCACAGATAGTACCAAATCTTTACATATACACTATATTTTTCCTATAATACATACCTATGATAGTTTCATCTATACACTAGGTCCAGTAAGAGATTATAAATAATAACCAACAAGAAGATGGACAATTACAACAACAGATCATAATAAAAGCAATGTGAATGGGGCCTCTTTCTCTTTAAAAGCATTGTAGTATATACTATATTTATATGAGTAAGGATGGACTATTATATTAAGTATTCAATCTGTGTTGAATGATCTTGAATTATCAAATATAAACTGTAAATTCAAGGGGTGAGCATTGTGGTACAGTAGGTTAGGCTGTGGCTAGGGATGCCAGTAATCCCATATTGGATTCAAGTCTCAGCTACTCCACTTCCAATCCAGCTTCCTGCTAATTGACTTGGGAGGCAGCAGGTGATGGCTTAAGTACTTGGGTTCCTGACACCCATACTGGAGACCAAGATGGAACTCCCAGTTCCTGGCTTCAGCATGGCATAGCCCTGGCTGTTGTGAGCATTTGGAGAGTGAACCAGCAGATGGAAGATTCTCTGTTTCTCTCTCTCTCGTCACTCTTTCAAATAAGCAAATAAATCTTCAAAAAGTGTAGACAAAACTACATTCTATTTTTAAACTAGGGCTTTTTTTGTACATAAGCTTAAATAATTTATCTGCTATACTAATTTAAACATAAACTTGATTAAACAATGAAAATGGGCTTGCTATATCAGCATCTCCAAACGAAGAATGAAAATTAGTCAGCTATCTAGATATTTGTGCTAACAGTTCCAAAAGGATATTTGAATGTATTTACTCAAATGTTCACTCTTCACACAGATTCTATCAGTGCCAATGCAGGTAAAACCTACATTTATTTATTGCTAAGCCCAGTATTAGCTTCTGTGGGTTCCTTTATTTTTCTTGTGGTCCTGGGGACTCTCTAATTGAAATTCTCTGTAGTTTCACAGGGGAAAATGCTGGAAGATTTTCCGGCTTTGGCAGTTGTAGGAGATCTTTGCCCATAGGATCTGTGGGTGGCTCACATGAAAGAGGATATCTCACATGGACCAAGCTTGCTAATTTGAAGACTTCTCCGCTAAATCGTGGGAACCAAGCCACTGTTTATCTGATGCCAAGATGGGGTGGTGATGATGAGGAGGGAAGGACAAATGATACACTCACATAGCAGTC
The DNA here is from genome assembly GCF_033115175.1 of Lepus europaeus. Taxonomy (NCBI): domain Eukaryota; kingdom Metazoa; phylum Chordata; class Mammalia; order Lagomorpha; family Leporidae; genus Lepus; species Lepus europaeus. Next base: position 22,561,310 of record NC_084850.1, on the reverse strand, counting down.
CCTGAGACCAGATCTGTGAAGACAGCCTGGTCATCCATCTTTCAGTAGAATATATTCATAAAAGATAAAAATTAAGAGCACATGAAACATGATCATATCTAGAGAGACAATAATTTGTTTAACTCTTCAAAATTCAAGTGAAGGTACATCCATGGTAGGAAGGGATAAACAGCTCTGATAACCCAGGTGACATGACCATTCCTCAATATTTCCTTCACCATCAATATTTTCTTTTTAACCAAGGGCTTCTACTGACAAGTCTCCTTCTCTGTCAGGATCCTTGATTTTCCTAATTTTTGTTGGCTAAAAGTAAATATTTTCATAGGAACACAAACCCTGCCTATAAAGATAACAAAGTTACAACCTACTTGACAATATGAAATGATAACTGTTACTTAAGATTAATTAAATGAGAAATTCAATGAAGAGCACTGGAAAGAGGTTTTAACTATAGATGAGAGAGACATCAATACAAAGTTAACCTTTATAAATGGTACAAATAGAGGACATACATGTCTTCTGGCTAAAGAACTTCATATTATTAAATGTATATTCCCAAGCAATTAAAAAAAAACAGTTTAACACATTCCCTAGCCTCATCATCGCATTAGGTCAGCAATGCAAGTACAGGTTAATTATAACCTGAGGTTACTAACCAAGGAAGAATCACTTCCTGGATTAGATCACCATTTTTCCGTCTACAAATATATTTGGCTTGATTTGTTTCCTTCATTCTTTACTTCCTTACCTTTTCCTTCCCTCCATCTCTACTTTCTTTCCTGGATAATATATGAAGGGGCTTTCCAAAAGTTCATGAAAAATGCTTATTATGAAAAACCTAGGGGCTGGTGCTGTGGTGTAGCGGGTAAAGCTGCCGCCTGCAGCGCCGGCATCCCATATGGGCACCAGTTCATGTCCCGGCTGCTCCTCTTCTGATCCAGCTCTCTGCTATGGCCTGGGAAAGCAGTGGAGGATGGCCCAAGTCCTTGGGCCCCTGCACTCGTGTGGGAGACCCAGAAGCAGCTCCTGGCTCCTGCCTTTGGATCAGCGCAGTTTCAGCCATTGCGGCCATCTGGGAAGTGAATCAGCAGGTGGAAGATCTCTCTCTCTCTCTCTCTCTCTCTCTCTCTCTCCCTCCCTCCCTCCCTCCACCTCTCCCTCTCCCTCTCCCTCTCTGTAACTCTGCCTTTCAAACAAACAAACAAATCCTTTTTTAAAAAAAGAAAAACATATGCATACGTTTCAAAGTATTTTGAACCAAAACAAAGTTACCTTTTAACTGCATTTTCCCATGAACTTTTTTCCTTCTTTCTGAAAAATATTTCTATTTATTTGAAAGGCAGAGTGACAGAGAAAGAGAGTGAAAACAAGATCATCTGCTGGTTTACTCCTCAAATGTCCACAACAGCCAGAGCAGGCCCAGGCCAAACCCAGAAGCCTGGGATTTCATCCAGGTCTCCTATTTGGATGGCAGGGTCCCAAGATGACTTGGGTCATCATCTTTCGCCTCCCAGGCATTAGCAGGAAGCTAGATTGGAAGTGGAGGAGCCTGGACTCGATCCCAGGCACTCTGATACTAAGTGGTAGCTTAACCTATTGCTCAATAACACTTGCCCCTCCATGACCTTTTTGGAGTTCTTTCATGTATCAAAAAAAAAAGTTGTTTAGAAAGAATATATGATTCTTAAGAATAAATAGGAGTTTCTACAAAATTTATTTTATTTTATTTTGTTAAATGCCTTAAGGTACTTGAAGTTAGCAAATTAAATAAAAATTCTTAGTTAACAGAGTTCCTAAATGTTGCAAAAATGCACTTGGCTAACTTTTGGCCTCATTTGAATCTAGCAGGCTTTGCATTCCACCATTTGATAGATGAGAAATTCTTGGTTACAGGGCAACATCCTTCATAAAAGTACCCTGGACATGAAGTAGTTAATAAGAGCAAAAATTCAATTTAAAAAATTCTACCAATTCAAAACCATAGGACTGGGAAGAAATTCTTCTGAATTTACTAAAACTAGATAAGCTGATTTGTCTCTCTAAGCAACAGAAGATATATCTAGTGGGGTTATAACATTTGCTTTAAAAATTCATAGCAATGGCTGGCGCCGCGGCTCAATAGGCTAATCCTCTGCCTGCGGCGCCAGCACACCGAGTTCTAGTCCCGGTTGCCTCTCTTCCAGGCCAGCTCTATGCTGTGGCCCGGGAGTGCAGTGGAGGATGGCCCAAGTCCTTGGGCCCTGCACCCGCATGGGAGACCAGGAGAAGCACCTGGCTCCTGGCTTCAGATCAGTGCAGCGGCCATTGGAGGGTGAACCAACGGTAAAGGAAGACCTTTCTCTCTGTCTCTCTCTCTCACTGTCCACTCTGCCTGTCAAAAAAAAAAATTCATAGCAATGAAGAAACCAATATTAGTGCTTGATACATAGGGGGTGCTCAAGTACGTTTTGGGTAAGTAAATAAGTGAATGAACATGTTACTAAATAAATATAAACTCAAATTCCATTTTTAATAGGATATCATGGTTAAAACAGGTATTCAGAAGTTGTTGGTTTCTGTCATATTAATGTAACTGTGGCTAAGTCAAAGAGAAGATTTCTCATCAAGTTTATGAAAGAAACAAATATTTGACCTGTGGGTATTTTCCTTTTACAAATACTATATTGTCTGTGCCTGTATTATTTGTTTTCTGAAAGATTTATTTATTTATTTATTTATTTGAAAGAGTTACCGAGGGTGGAGAGAGATTGAGATTCCATTCACTGATTCGCTCCCCAGATTGCTGCAAAAACTGGGGCTGGGTTAGGATGAAGCCAGGAGCTTCATCTGGGTCTCCCAGGTTGGTGACCGGGGCCCAAGTACTTGGGCCATCTCTGCTGCTTTTCCCAGGTGCATTAGCAGGGAGCTGAATCAAAAGTGGAGCAGCTAAGATATGAACTGGAGCTCATGTAAGATGCCAGTTTCACAGGCAGCAGCTTTATCTGCTATGCTACAACGCTGCCTCCTCTATCTGTCTTAGAGCATCAGCTTTTGACAAAGCTAAATACCAAATGTTTTTTTCTAACAATGACAAAATCCGTCACAACAGTGAAGTGCATTTCTATGAGTCTACTTAGTACCTGATGAGCTTTCAGGATAGCAAGTACACATGGTTTCTCCAGGGTAGGGTGGGTTGCCTGGCATCATTAACCCCTCCAGCATGGTTCAAATTTGCAAGAGGGAAGTCTCTGTCCATGCAAATTCAGTGCATCATCCAGGGTGGCAGGCAACATTATTCTTTTGCCTCAGGTCAGCAAAATAGCTTAGATCAGAAACAAGCAGTTTTTAAACTTGAGTCTTGTCTTTTATTGAGGATAGGGGAGGAAGAGAAGCACGTGGCATTATGCAAGGGGCTTCATATTTATGCTATCACCTAATAGTTCCAACACTGTGACAGACCTTCCCCTCACCCGGAGACTTCCAGGGTAAGTGACTCACCCAACACTACACATGGTAAATAGCAGCACTGACATGCAAAACCAAGTTTGTGTAGCTCCAAAACCTTTCTCTACATGTCCATTATATTACATTGCTAAAATAAACTCTACTTAGCAGCCTATGTCCTTGGTCTTGAGGCCATGAAAATATGAGGGGTCATCAAAAAGTTAATGGAAAATGTGTATTAGGAAAAAAATTCACATGGATTTTAAAATCTTTTGCCCCCAAATAAACTTATCTTCTTATCTTCTACTTGTTACTCATTTAAATAGTTGGGGGGGGGGGAGAGAAAGTAAGCATTCTTTCTTATCTGTTGGTTCACACCCCAAATGCCCAGGTCTGGTCCAGGGCTGGAGATAGGAGCTAGAAAGGTAATCTGGGTCTCCTACATGGGCGGCATGTATCCATTCACTTGAGCCATGCCCACTGCCTCATCAGGTCTACATTAGCAGGAAGCTAGAGTCAGGAGTCAGAGTCAGAATTGAAACCGGTGATCACTGACATCATAAATAAGAGTGTCAATTGTTAAATCAACAACAGGTGCACTTGCTCCCCATGTAGGAACTCTGTCCTTAATGAGTTGTACTATGAGAATTAACTGCAAAATGTGTTCTCAAACAGTACTTTATACTTTGTGTCTGTGTGGGTACAAACTGTTGAAATCTTAGTATAGGGTTGGTCTTCTGTATATAAAGTTAATTAAAAACAAATCCTAATGAAGAATGGGATGGGAAAGGAAGTAGGAGGTGGGATGGGAGTAGAGGTGGGAGGGCGGGTATGGGGGGAAGAACTGCTATATTCCTAAAGCTGTACCTATGAAATTTGAATTCATTAAATAAGAGCTTTCTTTAAAAAAAGAGAATTGAACCCATGCGCTCCAACGTGAGACACGGGCATCTTAATCACTATACTACATGCCCACTCCCTAAATTTAGCTTTAATTTCATTTTTCTATGAATTTTTGAAGTACCTTTCTATTAGCTCTCTATAGTAGGCGAATTGTGTTTTTCACCCTTATAATACACAGCATCTAGCCTGGTGCCCAGTACATAATATCTTAAAGCATATATGTTGAAGGGGTGAGTGAATGAATAAATTAGTATGGAAAAAACCATAGAGACTGTCAGAGCTGGAGGGGCTCATTTTGTTAATGGGGAAATCAAGGCTAGCTCTATGTAAGTGATTATTTACTGAAAGATGCAGAACTTGATTTCAGGACTTTTCTGTATACCTCTCTACCACATACTACTACTTGTACAAACATTTTTGGAAGCTGCATGGGGTTTCTTCAGGACTCTGGACTCTTGATTTAATTCCATAAAAGCAAGCTTTTCGTTAAACACATAAACCTATGGCGTTAGGAATACCATTATCCCACCAGAATGAAAACTCCATGAAGACAGGAAATTTTGTCTGTTTCATTCCCTTCCACATATCTGGCACTTAGAAAATACCAGTAAATATTCATAATCAATGAATACTATTTTTCAGTAATGAGGTGACAATGGTTAGCATAGATTATACTGTTAAGGACTGAAATCATTGAACATTTCATTAAAATTGCTCAGTGAAATGATTCTCCACTCTCACCTCCCTCTCTTCTTTCCTTCATCTTCATCTCTAAAAAGGGGGGGAAATAATGGTATTCATTTCACAGGATTTTTGTAAAGATAAAAAGTGTTGATACAAAGATTGCACTTAGCATGGTGCCTAATATACAGTTAACTCTGAATAAATGATAGCTACTTACATGATTGCTAAAAATCAAATAAATAAGGATCACATTAGGAAAAGACGGAAGAACCAAAGACAAAAAAAGAGCTGGTTCACACCTCACCCTTTGTAAAATGTCCCTGAACACACAGTTCTCTGTGCATCCAAGTTTGTAAATTCCATTAGAGCTGTAACTATAGACAGCATCAGGAACATCACAGAAGCTCCTACGTATGCTTTGGCTAGAATTTTTCTTGTGAAACTAATGGGAGCAAAGAGAACCTTCAGACAAACATATGATGATGATTCCTCAAATACTGCTAGATTTAAATGGTAAAACAGATCACCTCTCCACGAGTTCTTGTCCATTCCAGCAAAGGGTGTCATTTTCCGCCACAGGGCTGTGGCTGCAGATGTAGCCAGGCAGAGCACTATAGAAGCTGATGAAAGACTTCAACTTCTGAATTAGTTCCCTGAAAGAAAAACAAAACATCTGTGCATAAGAGGCAAGTAAGCCCAGTGTGAGAAAAGTTTAATTTCCTTATCAGCATGACAGAAAGGCGCTGGCAGACGGATTAGAGCAATAAATGATTTTTAAGGACATTCTTGGTTACACGGCCACAATTTAGTTTATTTTTAAATCAATAAAATGATATTAGAAAGAAAAAACATCGCCTGCCATGTAAGACGCTGTTCCTATCAGAGGATGATTTAATTCCAACATCCATTTTCCAACACGGTTAGCAGCTTCCATTCTTCGTTCAGAACGCTGTTACCTGCATTCTCAAAGGTGCTGATTACAAGGCACACTGGAGCACTACATATCTTTGCTTTCTGAATGTAATTGAGTGCACTGATTGTAATTGACAATGCTATTGCCCTAGAGATGGCCCCTTTCCATATAGGCTCTGGCTAATGGCTGCAGATCAGAATTTCAGGGTGCTCAGAACAGTACAAGCCCTCTGCCAGTCTCCTGACAACCTAGTCAGGGGAACTCACACTGCTAGAGGAGGAAGGTTTCTTTGTTCTTTGTAGGTATCTCGTGTTTCCTATGAGGAGGAGAGTAGGGGGAGAGGTTTCTAGCGCATTTTATCACTTGCTTTGGTTTTCACGCTGTATAGGATAAGACAAGCATGAGAAAGAGACAAAGAATGTGTACTATGTACGCAAATATGTATAAGACACATAAACACCTGCACAATTTCTTGCATATTATATTGTTTCAGACAGGCATGGATACACAAAATTAAGACACCAGAGACTCAACAGATGTGTGTTTTTAAAGAAATATTAAAATATCTATGTAGTAGGTATCTAGTGGTAAACACACAAAAATTATTTTCTAAAGTAACGTTCTTGAGAGAAATAAAGGTAAAATGTCCATTGCATCCAAGTGTATTGTAAGTCTACACTAAGTCATGGAAATTCTGGTCAGAGAATTTTCTGGCAGTGAAGTAACTGTTCAATACTGTCTACAGGCTAAGAATGGACTGGCCTGATATACAGGCCTCTCGAGGAGTCAGAGGCCTGAATCTCATCGCAACAGTGGTGCAGTCTTAGGCTCCAAAATGCCTTCTGGGGTTTGATCTTAGATCTGGCCAAAAGAGGAAGACTTGTGAAAATGATCTCCTTGCACTTAGTGTACCTTTCTATTTTATTACCATAAACCTACTTATATCAGCTAATGATTTGAGAGAGGGAAAACAGAGAGAGAGAGAGAGAGAGAGAGAGAGAGAGAGACAGAGACAGAGAGAGAGAGAGAGAGAGAGCGAGCGAGCTCTCAGCACATGTTCACAAAGGCTCAGGCACAGTAAAAGCCAGCGTGATGGACAGAACAACTCAAGGAATGTTATTGGGACATCCATAACTCCTTATACTCCAACAGTTGCTTCCTGCTACGCTCATGCCACCCTTGAAGCCTACTCGTGGTGGCTGAGCACCATCAATCTCCAAAGAGAACAGGCTCAATACAGAGCTCTGAAAATAAAAGTCAACATTATAGTTTCTCACAGAGGAAAAAGATGGGTTCAATTAACAGCTAATAGGAGAGGTGCTCTGTTTTACAAGGTAATAATACAGTTTCCAAGAGTGGAAGCTGAAAGACTAAAGGCTCAGGCTGAGTAATTCTCCCCACTCCATGAGGAAGCAGAATATGGCCATTATTCTATGGGAAACGATGGCCTTCTCTTTAATGAAAGAGTTTCCCTTAGGCATCCTCTTACCTCCAAACCCTCGCACACTAACAGCACACAGAATGAAAAATTGAACCCTAGCAATGTCTTCCCAATTTGATTTCCCTAGAAGTTAAAAAAAAAAAAAAACCACCCTGAACTTCTCCCGGCCTCTCAACCTTTGCAGTTTTCTTAGCTGATCATAAAGATCATTGACAAGTTCAAGAAGATCCAGATGAAATTCGATCTAAATGTCAAGGGGCTGAGAGCCTGCAATAAACATAAAGCCTCCCATTTCAGTATGGAAGGATATTACCTGGAAGGATGCAGATACAAGTCTAAGGAAACCACAAAGAATGTGAGTAATGTGAACACAGTCTGGGTCATCATATTCTTGAACTTGGGGATTCTCTTTGAAACATGAACAAGGCAACTTGGGGAAATAGGAGTAAAAGGTCATCCTACTTCATAGAATACTCATAACTTCCGCAAGACATGTAAGATGGACAGAGTAAGAGACTGTGCTTTTCAAGCTTACTTCCAAATGATTTATGTTGAATTTGCAACAGTTTCATGTAACAACCATGCCATAATGATGGCTGGCTCCTGAGAACAGCCCATTTAACTCTGTGATGAGTATTATTATTTAAACACCCTGATTTTGGAGTCTGACTCAGCTGGATCTCAAATGCCAGGTATTCTCTCACTTATCTAGCAGGGAAACATTAGGCAAAATCTAGACTGCTCTGAGCTTTAGTTTCCTCACGTGTAAAACGAGACAATGATGCACCTGTCTTGAAAGACAACTGTGATGATTCAATGAAACCACACATTTAAAATGTTTAGCAAAGCATTCACACGAGTCATCACAAGCAAACACAGAGAAATCCTGCCTCAATTAAAATATTTTCAGGTTCCACATGACTTTATGTGCACAAGCTAACTGAAACTCTCATCTGGTCCATTGTTGTGATATAGTGGGTTATGTCACCACCTACAGTGCTGACATCCCATATGAGTACCAGTTTGAGTCCTGGCTGCCCCACTTCTGATCCAGCTCCCTGCTAATGCACCTGGGAAAACAGCGGAGGATGGCCTAAGTCCTTGGGCCTCTGTACTCACATGGGAAACCAGGAAGAATCTCCTGGCTCCTGGCTTTGGCCTGACCCAGCCCCGGTCATTGCAGCCATTTGGGGAGTGAATCAGAGAATGGAAGATCTCTCTGTCTCTCCCTCTCCCCTAACTCTTTCAAATAAATACATATGTAAATATTTTTTAAAAGCCCTCATTTCTTGAGCTGAGTATTAATAACTACAACCATGTTCTTTTCCATCACATTTCTCCTAGTGTTCTTTTTTAAACACTAGCTAGGTACTGGGCTGGGTAAATCTCTTGACTAATTTGGTGTAGCAGCTTGAATGGTCTTTTTCTGCAAGCCTGGCAAGGAGATAGTGGTAGACCACACAGAAAATCATGTCTGAGAATTTAAGCATCATATGTGGAGGGCCAAGATGAAATGTAAAAAGATAGATTCATCATCAGATAAATGCAAATCAAAGCCACTCTGTAATACTTTACATTCACTTAGGATGGCTATAAAAAAAAAAGCAGACAATAACATGTGTTGGTGAGAATGTGTTGAAGTTGGAACCCTTAAACATTGTTGGTAGGAATGTAAAATAGTGCAGCCACCATTGAAAAAACCTGTCAGTTCCTCATACAGTTAAGTATAAAGTTACCAGATGATCCAGTGATTTCTAAGTATATACCCAAAAGGACTGTAAATAGGTACTCATATAAGTACATGTTCTTTGCATCAAAATTAATAAAATTAGTAACCAAAATGTAGAAGACGACAAATGTCCATCTTCTGACAATTACAAAAGATGTGTGCCATATACACTCAGACTCATACTCACACACATACACACACGAGAGGTCTTCAAAGAATTCAAGGAAATTTGGTATTATGCAAAATAATACATGCTAACAGGCCCCAGGAAAAAAAGAGTTTCCTTATAGAAGTTGCCATTCAATGTGTTAAATGCAGAACCACAGGCTAGGGCCTGTTAGCATGAATTATTTTGCACAATACCAAATTTCCTTGAATTCTTTGAATACATGGATTGCAATCTTTTATACCAGATAAGGTTTCTCTTAATTCAATTTTCCCACAAACTTTTTGAAGTTCCTGAGTATATATAATGGAATATTATTCAGCCCTCAAAGAGAATGGAATTCTGATGCATGCTACAGTATGTGTGAACTTAGAAAATACTAAGTGAAAGAACTCAGTCATGTAACACTACATATTTTATGGTTTATGTATGTGATACGAGCAGAAAAAGCAAATCTGGATCTCAAATCCTTCCCAGTCCCTGGGACAGGAAGCAGTACGTGCCCTTTGGTGAACAAAGAGCAGGGCTTGCATGCAAGCAAACTGGGCAACACCCAAGGGGCCTAAAGGACAGTGTCACAGTGCAGGCCTTTCCTTCATGCAGAGCCTTCTGAGGTGCTGTGGGTCCCCAAGGAGACGTTGACTCCGGAAAATAAATCAACATGTACTATTTTGCAGGGTACAAAGCAAGACTTTCTAAGCTGGTGGAGAGTTAATGAGCTTCTCAAAGGACAGCAACAACAGGTGATAATGTCCTCTGACACCACAGCAGCAGAGTGTGACAGGAATAGTTTACCTCCTACTGTGCTTTCTGGGCCTATGTCTTCTCTCCTCCCCTCTGTTCCTTCCTATCCATCCTTCCTAAACTTCTTCAGCAAGATAAGAATTACATATATTTTATTTTCTCTTTTCTTCAAGCTTTACAGTCTCCTGTTTATAATTTTCAAAAGAGATAAGTTGATTATTTGTTTTTCTCTCTTAAAAGAAAAAACACCTCAAACCAAATTATGTGATGCATTAGTTATCCATGTATGAATCGGTTAAGATTTTTTTCCCTTTATCACAGACAACAAAAGCATCTTTCCCCAAGACACTCTGCTCAACTGGATTGTCTGCAGAAAACATAAAAAGATAGAAAGTTGGGACAATTAGTTGCCCGAGATAGGAAAAAGTGTTTGGTTGAAGGAAATGTTCTTGGATTCCAATTTCATTTTACTTACTACATACACACCAAATACACCGCTGACGTATAAATGGTGGCATCTATTGCTCTCAGTTAGGATGAATTCAATATTTGCTTATGGCCCTGGAAAAAAAAAGAGTCTCCGCATAGAAATTGCCATTCAGTGTGTTAAATGTGGAACCACAGGCTGGGGCCTGCTAGCACACACAAGTCATTTTCAAATGTTGTGCTAGGTGCAAGTGGTCTTCCATCAACCTGGAGAGAAGCACCCCCTTCTCTGGTTGTGGGGCAGGGGACTGCCTTTGCTTTCTTGCAATGAGTGTCTTGGGCAGGCATCAAGGCAGGACTACTTAGAAACCACTGTAAGTAAAAGCAGCTTTTTCATCTCCAACTGTAGATCATGAGCTTTCTTTTCCTGTGTGATTAAGGTTCATTTTTTTCTTAATGTGAGCTAATGTGAGCTCATTATTTTTTTAAAAAAATTTACATAAAAGTACATAAACTAAAATAACCAAGACTGGAACGACACAACTTCATGTCGAATTCTGCTGGAGAGAGCCCTTCAGAGTCTGACTCTTAGCTACAACTTTCTCCCATTCTAGAGCCTAGCCCGTACATCTTGTCCTCCTGTTCCCTTTGCTTGGAACATGTTCCTTTCCCTCCTCCAGCTTTTGAATTCCTACTTACCGTTCAGGCTGAACTCGAAAGTTACTTTTCCAAGAAGCCTTCTTTGACTCTTTCAGGAGAGCTGTTGATTTTGCCATCTGTGATGCTGCCACTCTTTTGTACCTGGCCTTGTTTTGGCCCCCACTTCAATGTATGAAAAGTATTTATTTGGAGATCTGTCTCACTAACTAGGCTATGATGAATGGAGCACCTCTATTCATCATAGCCTAACCTTTACACAACGCCAACTATACAGATGATGTTGACAAACATAGAAAGCAGCAGAGACCTATTTAGGACAGACTGATCTGTACCAGATCAGAAGCTGATTGATTTACTCAGGATATACTTGTGTTTTGTTCAGAGGGTGGAAGGCATCACCAAGCTTACAAAGCTACCTAGTCAGAGTAACAGCCTGAGATGGAGTACGAGTAAGCATTGATTTTGGATGAGGGAGCTGAGATCAACTTTTGTCTGTTTTGGTTTTTTTAGGTGATTTACTAGTGTCTTCTAAACCATTGCCCCTTTAGCCAGAGTCAGGGAAGTGTAGAAAACAGAGGACTTGGATACAAAAGTGGAAGAACAGTGATTTTCTCACAGGTTAGCAGTTGGGCCAGAAGCTTGATGCAAACTGGACCATTCTACTATAGATTCTGAGTTTGGAAAAAGGAAAGATATTATTCATGTATTTTACCAAATATTATATGAGATATGAAAAGAACAAGGAAAACTGTTTCCTAAGTGGTGAAGGACACATTGAGGAGGGCAAACGGGGAGACGCTGACAACTGAGATGTGCTGCCAAAAAAAAAAAAAAATCTGATTGCTTGTATTCTCATTGCAATACTTGTGCATCCTATTCTGCCCTCATTGTTTTCCATCTGACAGATAATTTACCCCTTAAAGAAACACTGAGTCCCATACATAAACTACCAGTTGAGTATCCAATTGCCTTTAAATTGAACTAAGCTATTTAGATGTGTGTTGCAAACTACCCAGCTGGGGGCAGACAAAACAAACAGATGACTTCTGAATGCTATCAAAGGGATCCTGCATTTCTTTGTGTGTTGTTATTTTAATAAGGCAAAAGGCTTTACAACTCATAATCAGATTCAGATAGCTTCCTCACAACTTTCACAGTCTAAATGTTACTAAAAGGTTCCTTTCCAATTACCAGATTTTTAATGAGAGGATGGAGCTTGGGCATGGGTGTGGTGGGGGTGGGAGCACATATATTTTTTCTGGACAGTGTAAAATGCTGTGCAGAACATACTGAGAAATTTTTAGGGGCTACTAACATTCTGCCCAAACAAACTCTTAAGCTTCAGATTGGAGGGGCAGTGCATTTACCAGATTATCTTAATCCTCACTTCTTCCCTCTCCGTAACAGGGTTTGTATTGTCATTTTAAGGCAGGTAAATCAAGTCACTCTCCTGTTTTTTGTCTGTTTTCTTCTTCCACCATAGATTTCAGAAAGAAGGGCTCCATCTCAGACTCTAATGCTTCAGTTTGGGGAAAAAAGATGAGCAACATCACAGGGCAGGCTAATGCTCCCAACACCCAAAGGAGCCCTGCCTGACCATCATTTATTCCCATTGACAGCTTGTATCAGTTTTTCTTTTTCTCCTTTCTTTTATTTGAAGGCTAGCCACAAGTTCCAAAAATACAATCTGAACAAAGTGCCAAATCCAACTGCCCAAGCAAAAACGCATTTATTAATTTCTTCTTGCCCTGAAAGAATCAACATCCATAGAGCTCTCTCTGGTAAGGTGAAAGGAAACAGGTCACACAGAGCCCAAGAACAGAAGTCATGACAGCAAGGTCTCTGTAAACTTCCTACTTACAAATGTGTCTGCAGTGACAGGAAAATTCCAAAATGAGACTGGATTGTTGTGTTTATTCTGATATCAGCTCCACGTGTGATTGTTACAAATCCACCTAAAACTTCCTCCAAGAAAGCCCTACTTAACTCACCTAGAAACAGCTTCTATTGTCCCCTGTAGATGGCTAACTCTGTACTCTGGACATTCTTTTGCTTTAGAACTGATTATTTGTACTTAAGTCCATTACTACATTAGATTGTGCTAGAAAACAGAGATTATGCCTTGGTATTTTCACTGCCTAGTATAATACATTCTGGTGTATCCTAGGTGTTTAATAAATTTTGATTACAGATATATCTATAACTTATTTCCATCAAATATGGAAGAAGTTTCTACTAAAGAGCAATGCCTTAGATGAGCTGAAGTTAATTCCTTAGGTGGCTCAGGCAGACGATGGACAAAGGACAGTCACTAAAGAGGGCCTTGATAAATGGCCTAATGTTATCTTCCTGGAGGGAAAGAAAAAGAAATTACCAAAGAACACCTGTGCTATAAGAAAATGGTTCTCAAACATTTTGCTGTCAGAGTTCCTGGCTATTCCTCCTTTCAGGAGGTGGAGCTTACTTTCCCACCCCGTGAGTATGTATCATAACCAGTGGCTTGCTTCGAACCAATCAAATATGCAAGAATTGACAATATGTTTGCTTCAAAACTAGGATGCTAAAGACAACACAGAGTTCTCCTTATTGTCATCCGTGGATCACGTACTCTGGGGAAGCCAGCTGCCATGTCCTCAGGAGAGTCATGAGGTTCTTGCGGCTGTGGCACTGAGGCTTCATTACAACAACTAGCAGTAACTTGCTGAACCTGAACTTGAACCTGAGTCACTTTGGAAGTGGATCTTCTAGCCTCAATCAAAACTTGACTAAAATTGCTTTAGAGACTTTAGAGAGCTGAGAATCGCCCAGCTAATAAGCTGTTTCCAAATTCGGGACAGACAGAAACAATGAGATAATAAATGTTTGTTGCTTTAAATAACTATGTGTAGGGATAATTCGTTATGCATCAATAGATAACTAAAACATTCTCAGTACAATCTTCAAAATTATTGAGGACTCCAAAGAGCTTTTAGTTAGACACCATGTATCTATTAATATTTACTCTTCTAGAAATTAAAACTCAGAAAAAGTTTTCAAGATTATTAATCTGAAACTAATAATCAGAAACCCATACAGTATGAAAATGAATGAGAAAAGTGACACTGTTTTTCCTTTTTGCAAGATATCTTTGCTGTCCAGCTTGATAGTCAATAAGTAGATCCTCATATTGCCTTCTGCATTGAATTTGTTGTTGCAGTATGCTGGTTTGGTTGAAGTATACGAAGTATATGAAAATCCAGCTTCACACAGATATACAGTTAGCAAGACAATGATCTCCCAGACCCCAGAAAGGGTCTCTGGGATTCCCAGGAGTCCAGGAATCACACTTTAATATGCATGCTATAGGGAAATTAGAAATCCATTAGACTGCAAATCAAGCAAAGCTAAGCAAAGCAAAGGCAACATTCTGAAATGCTTCATGGCAGGGTGGGGCAGGGGGAGACTACTCTCTCAATTCTTTCCAGCTGTATTACTGCCTTCTGTCATTCTACACTGTATCAAATAGGACTGAAAATTACCATCTCAAACCCTCCTGCAGTAACTTGATAGGAATGGAATAACTTAGCACACAATTCAAACCTCAGATGTTACTGAGTTCATCTTTTATTTTTTCATCTACAGACCTATCTTTCCCAACTTCCTCAAGGTCACCAAGCAGAAATCACGTGTAGCTGGTCCTGAGCCATGGGCAAAATTGGCTACACGTTCAGTCTTTGGGGTAAGAGTTGTCTTTGGCTTTCTATTCTATTTCTACCCCTTAACTGTAACCAAGAAACTAGAATAGGAATGGAGAGAATCTGGGTAGGGGGAAGCAGAACAAAGGGAATAAGAAACAAACTTGTATTTTGCCCCTTGACTCTTAAGAAACAGGAACTAGATTATTTGTTTAATCATTTTTAAAAGAGAATATAAATAATGCTACTTTTGTTGGTGCTGCTGTGTGTGTGTGTGTGTGTGTATACCCTGCCAGCTTTCCTCTGGTGAATTTAGTCCTGACTCACTGTTCATAATGAGTAGACCCACAAACCAAGCCATGGAATGTTGAGACCAGATTGTAAGTACAATTTCATTTACTCAATAAAAGATGTTGAATAAGGCTATTCATTCGACACTGTGTCGCTGTACTATATATTTACACGTGTAACATTACATTTACATATGGCTTGGATAATACAATACAGTACCTTTTTCCTTTAACATTGACAGATGATAGCATTTAATTAATCAAACACTCCACTCTGAAGAACTGAATAACACATATTTGAGAAGCTTCACTCCAATAGTTTTCTACCTTAAAACACAATTGTTAATTGTATTGCTGAAAAAGAAAAGAAAAACCCTCTCACCTTCTTCGGCTGGATAAGGTTTCTTCATGTTCTACATGAGCTACTTTTAATACTTTCTTGTCAATAAACAGATCTTCAGGATAATAAGCAGATCTATATTGGCGTTGTTGAGAATGGGCACATAATTTGCCAATCTGAAAAAAAGAAATGCAATATAATCATACGATCCTTTCATGGATATAATAGTAGAAACAAATTCTAAAACAGTTTCTTCCCCCAATTTCATTTTAAAAAGCAGAACAAGACTATTATTAGAGTTAAAAAGTTGCTAAGTTCTTAAGGTCGAGAACCACTGGAGGAAAGAAAGGCTGAAGACTGGGGAAGCATTCTGAACACAACCTATTCAGAGATTTCCTAAGATGAAAAATACTTTTTTTCCTATAGTGAAGTGGACATTTGAGAGGATCCTACATACAGTCCTCCTGCTATTGATACCTTTCAATGGCACTTGTGTTTACATGTATGAAGGAGTTCACAAAAGAGAATTGCAAAGTTTAGGAAGAACTGGTACAGGAGAGGGGTTGTGAGTACTGTGTAGAATAACCTGTTAATAAACAAACAAACAAACAAAAAAACAAAAAAACCTCTTTCCGTGCACGATCGTTCTATTCTTATAAACATTTCATTATATGACTCAAGCTAAGGTATTCTGGAAAATGTCACCATGGTTCCTCATCTGTCTTTCCTAAAACTCCCCAAGGGACGAAGGCAAGTCAATCAATCAATACCCCTTGTCATCAGCTGTGAATCACATAGCACTAGGTCCAGTACTGAGAGTATTAAAGAATACAGGTGCTCAAGAGCCTACCTCCTTTCATTTCTTCCCCTATTCCCTCCCCCTTTTATACTCATACAGCGATGGTTTTTAAAAATGGCATAAGCTTCCTTGTTTAGCTCCATTCTAACTGATTTCTTTGGTTAAATTATTCACCAATCTGCTTTTTTTTTTTTTTACTTTAAAAGAAAGGCCTAGGGGCTGTTGCTGTGGCGTAGCAGGTAAAGCCGCCACCTGCGTGCCGGCATCCTCTATGGACACCGGTTTGAGTCCCAGCTGCTACACTTCCAATCCAGCTCTCTGCTATGGCCTGGGAAAGTAGGAGATGGCCCAAGTCCTTGGGCCCCTGCACCCACGTGGGAGACCCAGAAGAAGCTCCTGGCTTCAGACTGGCGTAGCTCCAACTGTTACAGCCAATTGAGTGAACCAGCGGATGGAAGACCTTTTGCTCGCTTTCTGCCTCTCCTCTCTCTGTGTAGCTGACTTTCAAATGAATAAATAAAACTTTGAAAAAGGCCTAAATGAACTTGCATATAAGGGAGTATGAATATTAACATTCTCATAAGTCTCCCTTGTGCCAGATAAATAGCACCCCCATTTCATAGATGAGGAAATTGAGGCTCAGGTAGAGTATGCCACTTGCCCAAGGCAAACAGACAGTAGATTCACTTGTTTGACTATGAAGTCATTTGTCTGACTTCAAAGCTTAACCATTACAGCCTCCCTACAAGAGGATGCTTACTTTCCATTTGCTTACATGGTTCTACATTGTTGGGAGAAAAAAAGAGTACTTGGTCTTCAAAAATATACAACCAGCCAAAATAGCCAGGGTGAATATATAGATTGCAAACTTCCAGGAAAAATATTAGCAATATATTGTGAAGACAAAGGTTGTATCTTTGTCACTTTTGTACCTGCATTGAACTCTGAGGCAGTGCTAAGTGACTTAAGGGAAGCAAAACGAAGTAATCTCCTATTATCAGGCTGAGCACACTACTGTACTGAGAAGCCATGGGCTCTGTGTGGTAATCTGAGCTTCTAGATTTCTCAAGACTGTCCTGATAGCATTTATTAAGTTATTTAAGCATATATAACAGCATAAAAGTTTGTATGTCTTTGAGAAGCTATCCATATCAAGTTAGAAAACACCCAGAAGCAGCAGTAACATCACCTCCATATATAAAAGACAGTATCTACAGTTTGGGGTTTAGACTAGCTATTCTCAATAGTTTATCCTAATGGAGCTGAAATAAAAGCTGCAGACTCTTGAAAATATTCCATTTGGCCTTGTAATGTGTGATATTTAATTTTTCAGGTGTGTTCATGACTTGTGCCAATATCAAGTTCAAATGAAGAATCTGCATTCTCTGAATATGCCCCAGGTGGTAGCAGTCAGTAGGGTGTTCTAGGCTAGGGGCTGCCAGGCTGGACTAGACAGTTAAGTTCCAGTCACTTCCAAAGCACATGATACAGATTCGAATAACTGAGGGCACCCTGCACATAATAACCTTATAGCCATAGACATACACCCTTTCAGTTGACTAAACTACAGGTGGGATTTCATGGAACAAAACCTTGATTTTTGTTGCATAAATATCTATTGGTCCATGAATATCCATCTGCCTGAGAGTCCATTTCACCAGGATCAAAGTATTTCTTAACCAATTCAGGAGCACAGGACACCTTCTGTTGACCTAAGCTATTCCATATCCAGGACCAAGATGAAATCTTTCACAGTAACTTGTCTACTTGCAACCCATAGCTGTGAAATCTCTGTCCCCACTGAGAGTCAGCCCTTTGTGTCACTGAATACTAATTGGGTCTTGGCAAGACTTTAATGTTTTTAAGTGTTCCCCACCAAACTGGAAAGGGGTGCAGCTGAGGCAAAAGAAAGAAGGTTCAGAATAAATTAGAATGTACCCAGTCTTCAGCCTGGCCTTTCTTCCCAAGTCACCCTATGAGGCATTCTCTAGCAGACCTCTGAAAGTCCTGTGTGAGGTAAGGAGCAAACAACAGTGTGCAGCCGATAACCGCCACATCTTATCAGACAGGCTGCCTCTTCTTCCGCAAGTACCACGGAGCACATTCCTCTCATACACAAAGTGTTTTGTCCGATGTATCCCCCCTTCAGGCCCTTCTCTCCACGTCTTTCACCCCCACACTGTGTGGGCTGTAGGTGAATTTTATGAGCTTAGTTTGAAAAGTGGACACTGAAAGAAAGCAGGATTCACAAATTCACATTAAAGAGATCCTTTCAGTTTCACACTTGAGAAACATCAGACTACACTGGGAGACCCGAGTCTTACTCTTCAGCTGCACTTGCTAAAGAAGCCACTCTTCCAAGTGGCATTTTAGAAATCAGAAGCCTTCCCAGGAGTCTTAAACTCTTAAATACGAAGTGCAACACAATCTCCTTTCACTGACTAATGTAGTGCCTAGTCAAGAATATCGCCACCTTTAAATTTGACTACTTGGAGCAAATTTAATGGGTAGGGGAGGGTCTCTATCAAAAGACATGCACTATAAAACCTTTTTGTTTTCCATCACCCATAACTCCTGATGGTGCCTTTATTTATGTGCCAGAACCTGCGATGGGGAAAGCAATTGTTCTCTGAAGTGTTACAAGTCCTGACACATAAGAAGCCATGGTCTCTGGCCATACACAGGCTGGTGAGTCATTCTAGTAACCTGGGCACCATTCCTTTGTACTAGGGTCTAGAAGCACTGTCTCTGCACATACATGAGGCAGACACACTTCTGGGGCTTGCCAAGACATGGCGAAGAGCACAGTAGGCTGGGCATCAGGGGAACTAGTTGAGAACTGCACTCCTGCCTCTCACCCACAGGAGGACTTGATTTTGACCTCAAGTCACAGCTTCACCTCACCTGTAACTGTAGCCTTAAGAAAGGGAGAATCCATGACATTTGAAGTGCCATCATGTACTCTAGGTTTCCTTGAGACAAAAAGGTGAAAGTTACTTCCCAAGTAGGGTATGTTACTTTAGGGGAAGCAAATTTCACTTTCCTCACCTATTGTTAGGTTCATGGCAGAGATATCTATAATAACACAGATTAGAAAGGAAAAAGCCTCCAAATATGATTAAGGTAACTTTTACGTGATGGGGGAGCTTTCAGAAATGGAGATCCAAAGAAACAGGGGAACCTGTATAATTTTATGCTCAGTTTTTTTGAAGATAGGGATAGTTATAGAGAAGTATGAATGGGCAAACGGGTTCTGACCTGATGGTAACACACAGTGAGGGTGCTTAGCAATGCCTGCTTGTTTACATTTTCTGTATCCCTGGTTCTTTGGAATAAGGATTTTTCTTTTATCCAGGTATGTGTATGTGTCTTTCACATGAGGGTCTTAAGACCTGCTTTAGGGCAGGGTCAGGATTTAGGGCCTGTACCAGGAGAGAAGGGGTAAGAGGAAGGTGCGAGTGATCTTCCTGCTTCTGCAGTTTTCTTAAATGTTAAGTTGCCATATTGTGGGGTGGCACATAATGAAGCTCATCATTACCAAAGATTTTGAACCCCTGCAAAGCATTTGTTGTGATGCAATTACCACCTGTACCCCATAGTTGATAGTCAAGGAATGCAGATACTCCATTGGTTCAAATCTAACTGTATTCCTTCCCAGGGCCTCACTGGCTGTTGTTTCTTAGAACTCTCAAGTAACTTAAAATGCACACCTGATCATTCACTTTGGGTGACTGAGCAGAGAAAATCTTTATTGTGCAGTTCTTGACAATCCCATTACTGCACATTTGTAACACAATACCTTACTCCAGTCTAGAGCTTCACATACAACCTCTATATCCATTCTGCCTTCCCTCTACCAAGTCCTATGACAACCCTCTGAGGTATGTAGAGCAGATATTAACCCCACTTTGGAGATAAGGAAACTGAGGCTCACAAGGGTTTGAAAAACATAAACAAGGTCACAATGTTAGTAAATGGCAGAACTTGGACTTGAACACTTTGTCTAACTCCAAAACTCATGTTTTTGTTTTCTGTTCACCCATCCCCAAGTACCTGCCATGGATTTCTGCCAACAGCACATTTGCTGGTATTTCCCAGTAATTGGATGGGACCCAGGTCTGTAAGCCTGTGAACATCCCACCCACTAGAGAACAGTGATGATGAAAAATTTAAAAAAAAATACTCCAAATAAAGGTTAAAGTTATTCAAGACAAACAAAAATGTAACATCTAAATTTAACCTGGGCTTTATGCAGTATTTCTAATAGCTGTGAGGCAATAGTGGAATGATGAAAACTCTTTGGCCTACCAGGTAAGAGTCATTTAATAACCATAGTAAAACACTGGATTTCAAGTCCTATGGGACAGGCAGCTCCTAAATTGGTCCAGACTTTTGCTTGCTGTTTGCAAGACATCCCTGAACCCTGACAACTGAATTCAGAGTCTTAGGTCAGCTACAAAATCCACAATGACTATGGTTTAACTCAGGTCTAATCTGATATCTGATTTTACAATATCTTTTATAGCTTCCCCCTCAAATGGAGATTCCAGGTTAATCCTATGGCTATAAAACTGCAACAGATTCAAGCCTTTAGCTGCGTTAGCTCAAAAGGTTAGAAGATGGTTGTGTGGGAGGGTACAACTACATTAAAGTGTATCTTTGGCTTTCTCCTACTCCTTTTTCCTTTAAAATTTTAACTTTTGATTAACATTTCCATTTTCCTTTTCTTTATGTTTGAAGGCTACTACCTCCTCCCTTGCAGTTTTTTTTTAAATCTCTCTCCCCTTAGCTAACTCTATCAGATCTATTTTGTTGATGAATGGAATACCTTACAGGAAATATGTAAGAGGGTGTGTGTGTGTGTGTGTGTGTATTTGAAGCAGGGAAGTGTGGGGGAGGTAGAATATTTTAAGTTAAATAACCCACATAAAAGGAGGAGTATCAGGGAAGAGGAAGAAGGAAAAGGAGAGGGAGATGTAGAAACAAAGTGTAAATGTTCCCATGAGTGCGTCAGTAGCTCACAAATAGCAAGGAATCTATCACACTTGTCTGCTGTCCAGCTGAACTGTACTCAGAGATCAGCATTATTCCCCTTAAGAGCTGTACCTGGGGCCACCAAGACAAGGCCCTCTTGAGTACTTTATCAACTTTATTTAATTACAGAATAGTATTTCTGCTAGAACTCAACTGATTACTGTGGTCCCAAAGAGTGCTTTTTTTTAAGAAATAATGCTAAATGGTATTCATTTAGTCTTTGATCATCAATGGATTCACCAGAACCTTGAAGAATAAAAAATAAAACTTCCTCTCGGATTATGCCATTTAAATACCAATTCTGATGCCCTGGTCCAGTCTGGATGAGTTTTCCCTGGGCATTTGTTTAGGGTACCTTGGGACTGGGAGCGGAATATGGTGGGAATTCCGTAAGTTACCAGTTAAAATAATGATCTTCATTCTGTTGAACCACTTATTATACCGTTGTGCAATTTCGTTTAATTAAATCTTAAAAGTTTTAAAACAAAATATATATTGAAATTATATGATATACAACATAAACTTTTTAATAGTAGTAACCATGCCCATTAAACAATTCTACAGGTATAATAAAAATGCTAATATATGTTAATGTTTAGTCTGTGGTTAATGTTTTGTCTTGTTAATTTCCCCAGGGCTTTTATTACTGATTTAAATCTGCCACACTACTCAACTGATTGCATTGCTTCCACAAACTGCATGGAAGTAGCTCAAATGAATACTGATTAACAGAAATGAACAAACATTTGGCTAAGCAAACCATTCTTATTATATGCTTGTAATCATTACATACATTTTCTTAGAATGAGATGGGCATGGTAGGCATTTTCTACTAATTTTTCCTACAGGAAATATGCATGTGAACGTTAATTTGTAGCCTTGAACTTCAGGAAGCACATCATTATTAATTAACTATTGATTGATCTGGATATAGAACACAGAGGATAATGAACAGACCTGGTGACAACGTAAGCAGTTTTTTTTCTCACCCCACAGACATTTTGCTGTGACTCCTGATTAATTGCTTGACCACTGAAATAAAAGCTCACTAATAATCTGTAACGTATTAGGAATCGAGCTACTTTAAGAAATCAGCTGCTGTTATTTACACATTTCATACAAGTCGGCTCTTGGCGAATTGGGATCCAAGAAAAGGCTAGCAATGTCCTGCAGGCCAGTGTCTGGCATTACAGTAAAAAGCTTAGAGAATCTGGAGTCAGGAGATGCAGGTTCCAGGCGCAGGTCATCCGCTTACCATCTCAGTAACTCTAGACACATTATTTAATTTCATTGAAACTCAGCTGCAGTCTGAGGATCAAATCAAAGGTTGAGTGTAATGTCTCCTCCATCCACCTACAAATCTGACTCATTCATTCTTTTCAAGTCCAGGCGGCTTATTTTCTGCAACCTGCTTTGTGTGTCAGAATCCTGACTCTGCTTGTCAGATACAAAGGTGTAATTTACAGAAGAGTTCTTTAATTTGGGACTTCTGGAAGACAGTAAAAGAACTTTTTTTTTTTTTTGACAGAGTGGATAGTAAGAGAGAGAGAGAGAGAGAAAGAGAAAGGTCTTCCTTTTTGCCGTTGGTTCACCCTCCAACGGCCGCTGCGGCCGGCGCATCACGCTGATCTGAAGCCAGGAGCCAGGTGCTTCTCCTGGTCTCCCATGGGGTGCAGGGCCCAAGCACTTGGGCCATCCTCCACTGCTTTCCCGGGCCATAGCAGAGAGCTGGCCTGGAAGAGGGGCAACCGGGATAGAATCTGGTGCCCCAACCGGGACTAGAACCCGGTGTGCCAGCGCCGCAAGGTGGAGGATTAGCCTGTTAAGCCACGGCACCGGCCAGTAAAAGAACTTGATGAGCCTGGGTCTCGACTTGGAACCAGAGAGAGAGTTTGCCTCTATCTGATAGTCACACAGTCTGGGCTGTTCTGCTGTGGGATATCTTGAAGATTCTCTTCTGTTCTTCTGACTCTGAATCATGGATTAGCAGTACAGTACGTGGTTTCCGTTACCTTCCTGTGTCTCTAACCAACACATTTGTGTCTGCTGGGGCTGATTGCTGTGGGGATGGCACATAGGTTTTCAACGCTGCTTCTGTTGAAGAGACTTGCTTTTTCCCTAATTCATATCTACACAAATGGAATCTGAGCTGAAAATAGAATCCTGCATGCATGCCTAACACTTCTGATGCAGTCCCAAACCCTATCCAGCACCAGGAGACAAAGACATTATTGTTTAATCATATATGATCAATACTGTGTGAATTAAAAGAGAACTTTAAGTACTCAGTAAGTTCAATTCTGAATTTAAAGACCATCCCCCAAATTTGCTCATCTCCTTGTGTTGCCTGTCCCAGTGGGGAAAAAAATTACCACCTACTCACTTGCTCAACCTAGAAAAAAACAAAGCATTTCCATTGTTTTTTCCTTCTCTCTCCTCCCTACATCCAGATACTACATCTTGTTTCCTGTCTCTTAGAAATAACTTTTTTTAGGCCGGCGCCATAGCTCAATAGGCTAATCCTCCGCCTTGCAGCACCGGCACACCGGGTTCTAGTCCCGGTTGGGGCGCCGGATTCTGTCCTGGTTGCCCCTCTTCCAGGCCAGCTCTCTGCTATGGCCCAGGAGTGCAGTGGAGGATGGCCCAAGTGCTTGGGCCCTGCACCCCATGGGAGACCAAGAGAAGCACCTGGCTCCTGGCTTCAGATCAGTGCGGTGCGCCAGCAGCAGCGCGTCGGCCACGGCGGCCATTGGAGGGTGAACCAACGGCAAAGGAAGACCTTTCTCTCTGTCTCTCTGTCTCTCTGACTATCCACTTTGCCTGTCAAAAAAAATAATAAATAACTTTTTTTTACACACACACATTTTTCTGTCTTCAGGTACAGGACGTTTTTCTTTTTTAAAAAAGATTTATTTTATTTATTTGAAAGAGTTAGAGAGAGGTGGAGACAGAGAGAGGGGTCTTCCATACACTGGTTCACTCCCCAGATGGCTGCAATGGCCAGAGCTGTGCCAATTTGAAGCCAGGAGCCAGGAGTTTCTTCCCAGTCTCCCACACAGGTGCAGGGGCCCAAGGACTTCGGCCATCCTCTATTGCTTTCCCAGGACACAGCAGAGAGCTGGATCGGAAGCGGAGCAGCTGGAACCAGAACCAGCGGCCATATGGGATACCAACGCTTAAGGCTAGGGCTTTAACCCGTTGCGCCATAGCACTGGCCCCACAGGATGTTTTTCAAACTGTGATGTGTGTACAAATCATCTATGAACCTTTTTCACATAGATCCACAGCTGGTAGATCTAGAGTGAGGTCTGGGATGAGTAGTAAGGACCTCGTGCAGTGATTCTCAAAGTCTGGCCCCAAAACAAGCAACATCACACATCTGGGCACTTGTTAGAAATGCAAATTGAGGGGCTTGACTTGAAGGAAACCTATTGAACCAGAAATTCTGAGAGTGCAGCCTGCTATATGTGTTTTAAAAGCTCTCCCTGAGATTCTGATACATACTCAAGTTGAAGAACCACTGTGACATAGACCATTCCCAGTCTCTCTTAATTAGTTCCCCAAGCTCCAATTTTGACATGCTTAATCCATCCTTTACACACTTTTCTGAGACCCTCTTCAGAGGTCCTAAGGTCAAACCTATTTTCATTATAATTTTAAAACTGTATTTACCCTTCTTATTCTCTCACAAGCATACAGAGGAATTTTCCAGTGGCAAAATGACGTAAAATGACAGCATTGTTTTGAAATATGAGTTAATGATTCTAGAATGTCCTAAAGTAGCAGGTTTAAGGTATAGATATGAATTTTTTGGAGGCTAACTTAATTTGTATTGAGAACTTAGTGTTCTTATTGGCTATTTACGAAACACCTACAATAATCTTTATAACCTCTTATGTGGCATAACAAATTGCTATTTTGAAATCCAGAACTCTTGTGTCCATGTGAAGATAGAAGATGTGAATGAATACAATTTGTAGTCTTATTTTTCAATACTTTAAAATATTGTCTGAAAAACTGCTTAAAATTAATAATTATTAGAGATTTTGTATTTATTATATAAGATAAAATTACTTTATAACTTATTTTTCTGATCTATAAGAATGGACAGGTGGGTGGTTCACTTGCTCAACTGACAGCCGCAATGTCTAGATCTAAAGATGCTAAAAAGGTGTGGTGTGAGACTGACTTATAAATGAGTTCTCATGCAATAAAGGTATCTAGTTTGTAGATTAGAATTGTAATTAAGAAAGAAAAATATGACAAAAGTTATCTTTTCCATGACCTCATTAATACAAATTATCTTATTGTGTCTGACAAAATGAAACTTTTAAGAGTAGTATTGTAGCTGGTGCTGTGGCATAGCGGGTAATGCTACTGCCTGTGATGCCGGCATCCCAGATTGGCACCGGTTCGAGTCCTGGCTGTTCCACTTCCAGTCCAGCTCCCTGTTAGTGGCCTGGCAAAGCAGTGGAAGATGGTCCAGTGCTTGGGCCCCTGCCTTCAGCCTGGCCCAGCTCTGGCCATTGTGGCCACATGCATAGTGAGCCAGCAGATGGAAGATCTCTCTGTCTCTCCTTCTCTATATATAACTCTTTCAAATAAATAAATAAATCTTAAAAATAATTTAATACTTAATGAGCAAAATTTTACGTAGCAGTTATTTTTATTCTAGCTTTTTTGAGGTATCACCGACAAACAGATAAACACTGAACATATTTACTAGGCACAATGTGATGATTTGAGATGTATTCGCACACACACGGTGACATGATTGCCGCCAAGCAGCCCATTAAGCTTTCCACGTGTTTGGTGGAGAACGTTCACGATCCACCCTCTTACAGAACCTCAAGTCTACAGAGCAGTATTGTCAACTCTGGTCACCACCCTGGACCTCAGACCGCCGGGCAGCGAATCTGTTTAAAGGCCAAAGAGAACGTCTAACGGAACAAAAATCCACAGTGAGGCTAACTCACACGCATCCCTCAGGGCCTCTAGGAAACCTCTCTTCTGAACACTGGCCCTCACCAGCGTCCTGCTGAAAGGTGCTTTCTCTTGACACAATATGTTGTGGCCACATGGGAAGTAAACCAGTTGGTAGAAGAGAGAGGGATTTCTTTCTCTCTCTCTCTTTCAAGTAAATAAATGTATATTTTTATTTTTAAATATTTATTATTTGAAAGGCAGAAGTACAGAGAGAGAAGAAGAAAAAGAGATCTTCCATCTGCTGGTTCACTCTCCAAATCACCACAATGGCCGTTGTGGGGCCAGGCTGAAGCCAGGAGCTAGGAGCTTCCTCCCAGTTTCCCACATGGGTGCAGAGGCCAAGGAATTGGGCCATCTCCTGCAGCTTTCCTAGGCGCATTAACAGGGAGCTTGATCAGAAGCAGAGTAGCTGGGACTCGAACCAAAACCCATATGGGATGCCAGCACTGCAGTTGGAGGCTTAACGTTCTATGCTACAGCACTGGCCCCATAAATATATATTTTTAAAAAAGAATAGTACTGGGGCTGGTACTGTGGCACAGAGGGTAAAACTACCACCTGTGGTGCAGGCATTCCATATAGGCCCTTGGTTCCTGTCCCAGCTGCTCCGCTTTCAATCCAGCTCTCTGCTAATGGTCTGGGAGAGCAGCGGAGGATAGCCCAAGCCCTTGGGCCCCTGCACCACGTGGTAGTCTCAGCTCGGAAGAAGCTCCGGGCTTCTGGATTCGGATCAGCCCAGCTCCGGCCGTTGTGACCATTTAGGGAGTGAACCAGTGAATGAAAGATCTCTGTTTCTGTCTCTCACTTGGCCTCTCTCTAACTCTGCCTTTTAAATAAAATAAATAAATCTTTTTAAAAAAAGAATAGTATTACAGAATGAGTTAGGTTGTAGAATCATTTTGAAATCAATCAGAATGTAAGGAAAATGCAATTAAATATTGAAAGTAAATGTTATGAGCACTATAAAACTCAATATTAGGTGTTACAGCTTTTCAAAATAGAAATGAAAAATCCACTGAAACATACTTAGGGTAATTTATTGCATTATATCACCCAGAAAAGTATGCATGATAGTGAAGAAATTTTAGAGGTGACATTATCAAATGCATGCTGGATGAAAAGTAGATGAATTCATGCCATCTTCTAAGGAGAGTGAAACTAACTCATTTAATTAAAGGGTTAGCTGCAAACATGTAGTTAACATCACCTCTGATGACTTTTTTTTTTTGCCTTCTAAATGGACAAATCTACAGACATGGGCTGAAATTGATACCTTGGTTACATTCATCTAGTATCAGCACTAATTAATCATCTAAGATCTATTATGTGAAACCTGGAGGAAAAACACAAGTGGTGCTGAGCTATTCAAAGTGTTAAATAATGTTGAAATTCATGGATTCTCCTCAACCAAATGTGATGACGTTTGCAATAACAGTTCAAAAGTTACAATGGATAAAATTGTGGGCAGCTTATTATGAATCAGTGCAGAGACACCAAACTGCTATAATAATCATTGTCTTTTCATTGCCAAGAGCTCAGATTTCTTTAGAAAGCGAATTTCATTGAAGAACGCACTCGAAGAGGCAATAAAATTAATTTTTATTAAATCTTGACCCTTTGCTATAGGTCTTTTTAATATTATATGTGATGAAATGGGAAGTGTGCATGAAGTACTTCTGCTACAGGTTCAAGTATAATGTTCATCTAGAGGAAAAGTACATGTGTGATTGAGTAATGAAGTGAAGTAGACACTTTTTTTCACGAAACACTATTT
This sequence comes from Lepus europaeus, assembly GCF_033115175.1. Taxonomy (NCBI): domain Eukaryota; kingdom Metazoa; phylum Chordata; class Mammalia; order Lagomorpha; family Leporidae; genus Lepus; species Lepus europaeus. The sequence goes on along the minus strand of NC_084850.1, from coordinate 22,533,324 downwards.
ATACTTGAAAAAAAAAAAAGACTGACAATTTTATTCAAACTTGAGTGTTTGGAAAGGCATTTTCTCAGAAATGAACAAAGTGACCCATTACTTTCCTTGAGGAATGTAACTGCTACTGTTCGCAGTCAATGATCAAATTTGCACTTTCAAGCAAAAATGAGACTCGAGAAGAACTTGTTACTTCTGCTATGAAGCCTGACAGCTTCCCAATGTATAAAGGCTTTTCTGGTGAGAAAAGCAGTGGTACTCAGGAACACAATATTCTGATGCTGTATAATGAAGTATGTAGCTATCTGGAGGATCTGCATGACTCAGTGAGCCAGTATTTTTCAAACATTCAATGCATCATGACTCAAGAGTCAGACAATGGTTAAAGATTCACACAAAATACAATATAGATTTTAAAGTAACACGGCAGAAAATGAAAAGTTAAAATGACATATGTAGCTTCCGTATTGTAACCAACCTTTAAGGAAATATCACTTTTCTTATGTTTCTCTAGGAGCAAGGAAAATTATCCTTAATTATCTGAAAAGAGTAATAAAATACTGCTTATCCAACTGTACACTCATATCTGTCAGAGGCTGAATTTTCCTCAGTCAAACCAGATGGAGTGTAGACGCAGATACGAGAATCCAGCTGTCTACTATTAAATCAGAAATTAGAGATTTGCAAAAATGGGAAATAATGTGGTTCTTCCCAGTGTTTTTCAAAAAACATATCTACTATTTTAGAAAATATATGTGGGCAACTGATAACTTTGTTATTTTTAAATTAGTGAATAATTTGAAATCCTGTTTTAGTTTCTAACTAAAGAAATAAACATAGATCATATATAGTGTTTTTTTTTAAAAAAAAGATTTATTTTATTTGAAAGAGACTGAGTGACAAAGAGGGAGAGACATCTGGTGCTAGGCCAGACCAAAGGTAGGAGCCAGGAACTCCATTTGGGTTTCTCACATAGTGGGCAGGGACCCAAGCACTTGAGCCATCATCCTCTGCCTCCCAGGCACGTTAGCAGGAAATTGGATTGGAAGCATGGAGTAGCCAGGACTCAAAGCAGGCACCTCAATATGGAATTCAGGCATCCCAGCAGTAGATTGCCCCCATTCCTTTATAGTTTTTAAGAATCTAAAAGTGTCCTGATACCATAATCTCTGTTCTATACTAACATGAAGAATAATCTGAAAATAATTTATAAGCAAAGTAGAAATAAATTATTGATAAATAAAACATTATTTATGAATAAAAATTTATTGATTCATCACCTAACATGTCGAATGGCATTTGTTTTTAAGTGCTGGAGACATTACAAATATAATTTTACTGTTTAGGTTAAAACTCCTCTGTAGTCTCCCATGGAACTTGGGGTAAAATATACATGGGAGTAGCTCAAAATGTTCATGGAAAACAAATTAAAGATTTTAATTTTGGTGAAAAAATTTTGAAATCCACACATACTGTCTTCATGATATGCACTGCCATGAACTTCTTTGAAGACTACTTTTATATAATTTCAAAACCAACTTATATTTTAATTACATTTTTTCTGTAAAATTTTTATACCCCATAAATGAACAAAGACTACAGTGGCAATATAAGACAAAAAACATAGGCTATCTAGAACTAATTCAGAAAAGTCATTAAACAAGTAACAACTACCATCGCAATAACAAAACTCAGCAAAAATAAAGCCTGGGGAAAGGGGAGATCTGACTTCCAGATGTGTCACATTGTATTAATTAAATATCTAGTGTTTTTTAAAGTATTTATTGGGGAGGGAGCACTGTGGCATAGTGAGTTAAGCCACCATTTGGGATGCCCACGTCTCATAATGTAGTGCCAGTTCAAGTCCCAGATACCCTGCTTCTGATCAAGCTCCCTGCTGATACATCTGTGAAGCAGCAGATGATGCTTCAAATATTTGAGCCCCTAAAACCCACATGGGAGACCTGGACTGAGTTCTGGGCTCCTGCCTTCAGCCTGGACCAGCTTAGGCTGTTGTAGCCATTTGAGGAGTGAACCAGAGGATGGAAGACTTCTTTCTATCTGTTTGTCTGTCTCTGTCTGTCTGTCTGTCTCTCTCTCCATCTCACTGTACCTTTCAAACAAATAAATATTTTGTAAAATGTGTATTTTCTCAATCACTTATTTAGGAGGGAGGGAGGAAGAGAGAGAGAGAGAAACAGAAAGAGACAGATGTACATACAGAGGAAGATAGATCCCATCTGTTGCTTTATTTCTCAAATGCCCACAGTGGGCAGGACTACACTGGTCTGACACCAGGAACCAGGAACACAATCCAGGGCTCCCATATAAATGGCAGGGATCCATTCAATTGAGGTATCACCACTGATTCCTAGGGTCTGACTTAGCAGGAGGCTTGAATCAGGAGCAGAACTGTGTAGTGAACCCAGGCATTCTGATACGGTACATGGCCGTCTTAACCACTAGGCTAAATGCCTGCCCCTAAATATCTAGTTTTTGACAAAAAGTTATGAGAGATGCAAAGAAACAATAAATCATGGTCCATATATGGGGGGGGGGGATCCATTAAGATACTGTCCCTGAAGAAGCCTAGACTTTGAATTTATTAAACAAGTATTTAAAATCACCAATCTTAAATACATTCAAACAGTTAAGGGAAATAATGCCTAAAGAACTAAGGAAAAAGTTAGAAAATTATGTCTTGTCAAATAGAGAATACAGACAGAAACATTAATTATTTAAAAGAAAAATCAAACAGGAAGCTGGTTCTGTGGCATAGTGGGTAAAGCTGCTGCCTGTGATGCCAGCATCCCATGAGTGCTAGTTTGTGTCCAGCTGTTCCACTTCTGATCCAGCTCCCTGTTAATAGCCTGGGGAAGCAGTGGAACATGGCCCAAGTGATTGGGCCCCTGGACCCATGTGGGAGACCCGAATGAAGCTCCTGGCTTTGGCTTGGTCATTGAGGTCATATGGATAATGAACCAGAGGATGGAAGAGAGACTTTGCTTTCTCTCTCGCTCTCCCTGACTCTTTCAATTAAATAAACAATAAAAAAAAGCCAAAGAGAAATTCTGGAATTAGAAATTATGATCACTGAAATGAAAAATTACCTAGAGCTGCTCAATAGCAAATCTAAGTAGGCAAAAAAATCATCATGCTTGAAGTGTAGTTGATTTATATTATTCTATCTGAAGGAGGAAAAGAAAAAATAATAAATAAAAACGACCAGTGCCTCAGAATCCTGTGGAACACTCTCAAGAGTACCGACAGACATACAGTGGAAGTTCAGATAGAGAAGAGGAAAATAAAGGAACATAAAGATATTTAAAGAAACATGGGGTGGACATTGCAGCAAAGCGGGTTAAGCCACTGCTTGGGATACCCACATCCTATATTGGAGTGCCTGGGATGTTTTTAATCCAGCTTCCTGCTAATGCACACCCTATGAGAAGGTGGCAGATGATGGCCCAAGTAGTTGAGCTCCTGCCATCCATGCAAAAAACCCAGGTGGAGTTCCAGGCTCCTAGCACCAGCTGTTGGGGGGATTTGGGGAGTCAATCAACAGATAGAAAGTCTCTGTCTCTGTCACTCTGCCTTTCAAATAAACAAATATTTTTAAAAAGAATTTTTGAAGAAACAATGTCTGAAAAGTTCCCCAATTCAATGTAAAACTTAATTGTCACATCTAAGAAGTCTAACTTGAAGTAGGACAAACTCAAAGAGAAACACAGTGAACACGTAATTATCAAACTGTTAAAAGAAAAAGACAAAGAGACTCTTGAAAGCAGCAAGAGAGAAGAAACTCATTGCATTCAAGGGGTCTTCAATAAGATAACCAGTTGCTTTCTCACCAAGAAGCAGGTAAAATAGAGGTAAACGAATGATATATTCAAAGCACAAATACAAAAAGACTGTTATCTAATAATTTTATGTCCATCAAAACTATCCACCAAAAATCAAGGAGAAATCCGGACAACCCTTGGCAAAGAAAACAGAGAGAGTTTGTCATTAGCAAATATGCCCTGCAATACACATTAGGAGTCCTTCAATACAAACTGTAGATAAATCAGAAAATAACATGGATGAAATATTACCACATGATGAATAAAGAGAACCAGTAAAGTTTACTATCTAGCTTAATATAGAAAACAGTGAAAATGCTTTTGGTTGCAACTTTTCCACTCCTCCTCTCTGATTTAAAACACCACTGTATAAGCAATAATTATAAATCTGTGTTAAACATACAATGTATAAAGATGCAATTTATCTGACAATAACATTACAAAGAGAAGGGAGGGAATGAAACTACATGGGAAAAAATGTTTATGTATTGAAATTAGGTTGGCAGTAATCCAAACTAGCTTGTTGTAAAATCTTAGTGGCATATACCACGGCAACCACTAAGAAACTAAAATTTAAAAACAGTAAAAAAACCAACAAGGGTATAAAACAGGTACACTAGAAAATAACTACTGAAAAAAAGAAAAAGAAAAAGGTAACAATAGACAAATGGAACATATAAAATATAAGGGATTTTAAAAACAAATAGCAAATTATAGATATAAATCCTATTTTATCAGTAATTACATTAAATATAGACCAAATATCCTAATCAAAAGTCAGAGGTGAAAGTCAGAGATGGACTAAACAATTTAAAACAACATGGTATAAGTTCTTGCTGTTTTTAAGAAACATTCTTTAGATTCAAAGACACAAATTTGAAAGTAAAAGGATAGAAAAAGAAACTATAGCAATTATAATAAAAAGAAAAATGGGATGACTGTATAAATTTCAGATAATATAGATTTTAAGACAAAAATTGTTATTAGCGACAGAAAGATATTTTATAATAAGGGTGTCACTCCATCAAGATATAAAAATTATAAACATATGTGTTTATGACAACAGAGTACAAAATATATATAGCAAAACTGTCAGAATAGAGGGAGAAACAGACAATTTCACATAATATTTTGAGCCTTCGATCCCCCGTTTTCAATAATGGATAGGACACGAATATCAACAAGGTACCAGCAAACTTTAAAAACACCATCAACCAACCAGATCAAAGAGACATCCATAGAACACTTCACAGAACAGCAGCAGGTCATATTTCTCAAGTGCACATGATACGTTCTTCAGGACAGAGCATGCATTAGGCCACAAAACAAGTCTCAATAAAATTAAAATGCTTGAAGTCATATAAAAGCTTCATAAATAACCATAAAGGAATGAGATTAGGAAAGAGAGAAGGAAATTTGTGAAATTCACAAATAGGTGAAAATTAAACACATGCTCATATGCAACCAATGGATCAAAGATTAAATGACAAGGGAAATTAGAGAATACTAAGAAGTGAGAGAAAAAGGGAACACAACACACCAAAAGTGATGGCACAGAGAGAAAACAGTACTCCAAGGGCGATTTGGAACTGTAAATGCCTTTATTAAAAGGAAGAACAAACTCTAACGTAAACCAGAAAAAGTAAGCTGAAACCAAGCAGAAGGAAACAATAAAGATTACAATGGAAATAACAGAATTAGAGCTAAAAATTACAGTAAATGAATGAAACTAATAATTGCTTATTTGAAAAGATCAATGAAAATGACAAATCTTTAGTAAGACTGAGAAAGAAAAAAAGAAGAGACTCAAGTTACTAAAATCAGGAATGAAAGAGGAGATATTACTAATGACCTTACAGAAATGAAAAGAATCTTAAGGGAATTTTATGAGCAACTTCACAACAAGAAAGTGGACTTAGATGAATTGAACAAATTCCTACAAAGACTCAAGGAACATAGAAAATGAATAGACTTATAAATAAACAGATTGAATTTTAATAAAAATCTGGGGGCCAGGTGACTTCACTGGTGAACTTTATCGAACATTTAAATAAGAATTTTTACAAGATTTATGTATTTATTTGAAAGGCAGAGTTACAGTCAGTGAGTGAGTGAGTGAGTGAGAGAGAGAGAGAGAGATCTTCCATCTACTGCTTCACTCCCCAGATGGCCTTAAATAGCTAGGGCTGGGTCACGCCAAATGCAGGAACCAGGGGATTTATCCAGGTCTTCCACATGGGTGCAAGGACCCAAGCACTCGAGCCACCTTCCATTGCATTTCCAGGCACATTAACAGTGAGCTGGGATTTGAACTGTCACCCACAGGATATGGGCATTGCAGGCAGTTGCTTAACCTGCTGTACCACAACACCATTCCCCATTTAGAAAAGAATTAACATCAGTCCTTCATAAACTTTTCTAAAGAAACAGAAGATGTGAGTCACTTCCCAGCTTCTTCTACGAGGTCAATATTACTCTGATATCAAAAATAGACAGACAAAAAAGAAAAACCACAGGCCAATAGATTTACAAAGACAGACTCAAAACTCCTCAACCAAAAGGTAGCAAGCCACATGTAGTGACATGTCCATGAATCTGGACCCCATCTTGTACCACACATAAAAAATCAATGCAAAGTAGAAAAAAATCTAAATTTAAGTGCTAAGTCTCTAAAACTCTTAGATGAAAACATAGTTGTACATTTTTGTAAAAAAAGATGACTTCATAAAAATTAAGGCACTTCTAGACATTATTAAGAAAATGAAAAGACGACTTACAGAATAAGACATAATAGTCTCAGATCACTGATCTGATAAGGGCGTAATATTGTGAATATATAAACACTTTTAAAATTGGAAAATAATAATATGGCTATCACAGACATGGATACAGTCTGAGGAGCACCTTTGTGGGTTGTCACTTACCTGATAATACAATGCACCCTGCACTTCATTGTTCAGAGCTAATTGCTATTCATTATGCACAATTAAGATTGAGTCTGATTTAAAAAGTAGTTTCTGGGATGCATGGCATATAAAACCACAGCTGACTACCATGTAACACTACATATTATCCTATCACAGAACCCTAAATGATACAACAGTGTCCTGATTTCCCAACCCCCAAGACTCATGGTGCAATATGTCATGCAAGTCCAATGTGGGATCTTATGTCACTCACTGTCGTTAAATTCTTACACGCTGAAGGAATACAAGATGGGTTCAAAGGGTAAAATTTAGTCACAACATATGTTATTTACATACTCTTATTTCTCATACCAATAGTAAAAACACTGTATTTAACCAGGTACCCTTCCTAAAACTGTATGGGAAACTGTATAGGTGGTGGACAACAGCTCTGTTCTAAGATTGTTCTTGACTGTAACCCCGGCTAAACCTACTAGCCACAGTCCACCTAAATGAAGACCTCATCGCTGACCAATACCTTTGGTTTCTGCTGATTGCCCTGCACTGTAGGCACACCTCTGCTGATTGGTTTTAGCAAAAGTTATAATCAGAATGACTCAAATACTTCTGTGATGAATTTTGCAAAGCACATGATTGAAAGGAGAGAAAAGAAATCAGGTGAACAGAGAAGAGTTGTGACCTCTGAACAGAAATAGCACAAAGAGACTCATCTTGCACCTTTCCCTCCGTGACAGCAGCAGTGGACATCACTATCATTCCAGTCCTTTCTGTCTGCACATGTTATTTTCACTCTCTCCTCCAATCTCTTCTTTATGTATCACTTCCTAAATGTCAGTCGTGGTTTCTCACACTCAGGATTGACTTCTCTCTTTGCCCACTCTATTAATGAAGCTTGTGTCACTTTGTCATCCCTAATTTTTTTCCCCCCTAGTATTTGAACAACTCCAGCTGTCCTACAAGACTTTGGGCATCATCTGAACTGGCTTTTTTGTGCTGCCTTCCAAATGTCCAGACATACACATGGATACCAGACATACGCATGGATACCAGAGCTGGCAGGAGCCGTGAGCTACAGGTAGGGAACAGGGCTTAGAGAAAGACAGTGACTTGCACATGTCCTACTTCTGGAATTCTACCACAGCTGAATTTCACTCTCAGCAAACAGATTTCAGAAGCTTTTGCCAAACACAATGTATTCAAACCCAAACAGAAGTATCTGGATGAGTTTCCCCTTTGTACTGTCTGTGCTCTTCTCCTCTGATGATTAGCGTGAATGATTGAGAGATGGGTGAAGCCGTGAGGGGTAAGCCCCTCTCTTCATAAAGCATTTGCCCACAGTCCATTGTCATAGGAACTTTGTAGCCAGCCCTGAGAAGGAAGGTATAATGCCTATTTTTTTTCCAACTAAGGCTTCAAGAGGTTAAGAGATCACCCAGGAGCATACAACTAGTAAAGGAAAAAATGGGGACTTGAAACCAGGATCTAGAACTCCAAAGCCTAATATGTTTGCTTACAGTCGCTGCTTCAGGAGCCTCTTTGGAAGTAACAGATGCTCAAAGGTTCAACCAGCTGAAGATTAAGTCCTTAAGAAACTGTGATCTTCAAGAAGATGGGAAATGTAATGAAAGAGAAGACAGAGAGCCCTGGCCCTTACTCTAGTTCTCCCTCTCTCTACATGTATCTCTGGCACCCCAAGCATGAACTTTAAAGGCTATTTATTGTTCTTTCTGGGGCACCAATTATAGATGTGACTATGCAAAGATACAGCCCCAGGCCTGCTACTGTGAATGCATGCCATTTTCTTCTGGGCCTCAGTGTCTTTACCTACAGAATGAAAGGGATTGAATTAGATCATCACTCCTGACTCTGGCATTTTATAATCTATGGGTCTAGGAGCACAACTCCTGTGAGAAACGGGAAAGAACTTCCCTTTGAAAATCGAGGATGTTTCTTTTTCCTATCATCCTGCCATTTTGTTTCTGGAGGTCATTCAGTAGCCGTAAGTAAGCTGGGTAAGACTTGGAGAAGAATACTGTTCCTTGTGCCACAACCTCTTAGTAGGCTTCACAAGTGAGATTAGTGATGTGACAAATGATAATGAAAATAAAGAAACAGTCAGGTGGGGCCACACGCAGGGCTCCTGATAGTCACCTCACAGCAGATGAGAGCAGCAAGGACTCAGAGCAGATGTAGGAGTCAGGTCACAAAGAGTGTCCCATTGATTCCAAATGCCCTTTTATAGTGCCGACAATATTTGGAAATAGAAATAATCTCCGTGCTATCACTGACTCGCTGTGAACAAATCATTTAGCTACTCAATAACACAGGAGAATTTTCAAAGCAAGTTTCTTCCAAGGAGGAAAGGTGCTTCCAGCACAAATTCCTACTGTGACATCAGATTCTTCCCAAGTGGGGATGACTTGCATAGAATCAGTGACTTCTGTTACAAAATGTTGGTAGACACAATTATGTAAGGTCCATGGTTTGTATGGCAGCTGCGCAAACCCCATTTGGACTCGGGACACCTGAGACATTGTGTTCCACTTGAAGAAAGATCCAATTACTTCATTTTGGAGTCGATTTGCAGGGAATGAGAGCAGGGCCTGGAAGACACAGGTCCAGAGGAGGGCAAGTGTGATAAAGAGATGAGTTCCTGTGAATATGACTGAAGGAGATAGGAGGAAAAGCAACACTTGGCTACACAGAGCTGGTGTCAATAATTCTTCCAGCTCTTCCAAGGAGTCAGCCCCCGGTCTTTTATCAAGAGAAAGAAAAACAAAATGTGATTTTCAGCCTTGACAGCAAGGGCACAGGTACTACTGTTAGTAACAGCGCCGTGGAGAATGGGTTGCAAGTTCAATAGAGGCACAGATGATGATTAGCTTCTTTTTTATTGACTTTCCTTTAGCGACTTTTGATTAACTGACACATCAGTAGGCCTCTTGCAAGCATCATGAAATCACATATATCTGGAGCCAAAGAAGGGGAGTGAGACTGGACAGATGAGCGCTCTATCTACTCAGCTTTATTAAAACTCATTGCTTGGTGCTAAGAAGTATCACAAAAAATTGCTTTTCTAATAAAGGCAATCTCTTCATTCTCTGTTTGCTTATCTAGGTTTCTCTAATATACAAAACAGTATCTGCCTCACGTCCTGCTATCCTGCCAGAGCTAATAACATACATGAATCAGAAATGCATTGTTTTCATCCAAACCTTGGCATCTCAGTTACAAAAGAACACACTAGCATTCAGGTTACAACTCCGCTGCAAAAGGCCACTGGCTAGGGCTCCCTTAGGACACTGTCTCAAATATGAACTCCAAGGCAGAGAATCCAGATTAATGAGTCATGATAAACATTAAAAGGCAAATAAATAATGACACACAGAATAACAATAACTACATGGAGGTAGCGTTCAATTGTCTGGATGACTCCATAAAATGTCCCTCATACAACTGTCCAAAGAGAAAGCCAGGCTGTTGGGCTTTCCTGGAGTTCTTTTGCTATCCCTTACTCATTCACTTCCCTAACCACTCATCTGCCCAATGTACCAACTCTCCCATTCCCCTCTTAATGGGATCCTTCTGAGCACATAGTCACTTTCTCATCTCTTTCCTCTCCTAGTCTTGATGCCATGGGCTCAAATTTTCCTTCGCCACACCTGGATCCATGATCACAAATCTTCTCTGGACTCTCATTTCTCCTAGAAGGCACTCTCTAGCTGGATGGCCTTATACATTGTCCACTGAAAAAGCTGCAGCACACATGTGTTCTATCACAAACTCCCTCCAAAGCTAGCCTTCCTACATCCTGATTTTCCCTCCTCTATGTGTTGACTTCAATGGTGACATGTGTATACTCCTCATATTTGCTCCCAGATTACAGACTTGGCAACATGCACCAGGAGACAAGGATTTTGACTTGAGTCCTCAAAACATGGACATACGGGCTCAGATATCCTGCTTCTTCTCAAAGGAAAAGAAAATACAGCATTCCTCCAAGCCTCTGTTTCTTCATCTGTAAAATGGGGGAAATAGTAAGTTCCACTTTAGGTGATTATGGTGAGGATTAAATGAAAGCATGTATATAAAGCACCTAGCACAAACCTTGGCACATAAAAAGGTACTCAAAAAGCAGCAGGTCCCTTTCTCCCTCATTTCTACTACATGCCCACTGTCTCATGCAATCGCCTAGTCTTACCTATCACTTTAAAGCATAATACAGGGCATTTCTTAACATAGTTCACCTTCTTTCTTTTGAGCTTCTCTTGCCATGGTTATCTCTAGGTCCCTGTTCTCCTGTATATGCATCTTACCTCCCAGATCTGATTCTTCATTTCCTTGTTAGTAAAAGAATGACATTTGACTGTAAGATCTTTAAGGGTCTTCTAAGAACACAACAGGGAATACAGCCTGGGTTTGGATGATTCAAAGTCAACCAAATGGTAGAACTTACTACTTCATAAACATGTTAAATAATCACAGTACATCATACAGGAAATTGTCTTACAGGAATTTTTTTTAAAGGACATTTCATGTTGTACTGGAATTTTCTCAGGTTAGGAAAAAATGCAAGAAAAAAATAGTTAAAGGGAAGACATTTGTCATTTCAATGAAAATTCTATGCAAAGCAAATACTTCTACAATCTGGATGAAGCCTTGGCCTTTCTGTTAAAAACATGGAACTGACATATGGTGCCTTCCCATCTCCAGTAAATCAAGCCTTCTAGGTTCCATTTATTAGCTTCTAAAGATTTTACTGAGTTCCTACTGTGAGACCTGTAACATATCCTAAAGGCAAGGGAAAGGTACAATGCTGGCTTCTATTTTCCCCATATGTAAACTGCTACACTCCCATGCCAGTGGCCCTGGTGTCATTGCAGATCACTTTGGTTTTATTTCCTAGATCAGCTAAACTTTTACTTCTGGAAGAAAAAAAAAACTTTTAGCACATTTTTCCTTAAAAGGAAATTGTAATCTAACTAGGGCATTTTTCATTCAGAGGAAGAAACAGAAAGAGGGAGGAAGTGGAGGGAATAAAAAAGGAGTGAAGGTGAAGAACCAGGAATCTTTGGGAGAGAAATCACATCCAAACCATAGCACAGTTGTCTTATTTTTCTCAAATGTGGGTCTGAACTCCTCATATTGAATTTCTGCTTTTGCAAAGAGTTTATTCAAAACCATCTCAACTTAATGGATTTACCCAATTCCATTCCCCAAAAATGAAAACCCATCAGTCCAGCCCAGTGGTCTCTCAGCATATGCCCATGTAGGCCATTTGGCTTACAATCTCCTTTAGCAATGTGCTCTCAAAACAAAGAGTGGCTACAGCTTTGCTTCTCAGGCTATGAATCCAATTTGAGACAATAAGTGCATTTTACTGTGGAAACTAGCAATTAGCTATTTGCATGCAATTTATGATTGAATATAATCTGAGTCTTGAAGGGCAATATGCTGAAAAGCTGTGCATTAGCTTTTCTAACCAGTGACTTCATGAAGGCTTTTAAAAAATTACTAACTCATAAAACACAAGTAGAAAAAGTATCGATATTAAATATGAAAATATTAATGATATAATGATATTCAGGTCTCTTAATTAGTTCTACATCCCCCTAATAGCAGTCTAAAAGCAAGGGTACAATTTCATAGGAAGTGGTTTCTTTAGAAACGACAAAAATTTTTCCCCCTCCCAAATCTCTTTTTTTCTTTTCTGGAACTAATCCAGGCCTCCCCAGACTTCCAAGCTCCTGTTTCCAAACCTCCTGTACATGACAATGGCTGACCCAATGTGGAATGCCTGACCTCTCCAGCCCTCTGTGCCCTCTTGCTGCCAGATTCAGCTACAGTGGTACTTGGGGAAATCAATAGAATGGTGTCCTTTCTCCCAGCGTTGATGTCAGGTGATCTGGGTGGTTTGATACTGCCCAGATGTGTCTGCACCACCGGATGAGTGCTGGACCAGAGTAATGATGGCCCTGTTTGATCCATCCCCATTCCTCAGCCTCCATTCAAAATCCAAGCTTCCAGTGTTTTCTGTCACCAGTTTTCTACTCCTCACAGACCCTACCTTTCCCCCTTCCGTGGTTAGAAGAGCTTGCACTCTGGAGAAATTCCTCTAGGACACCTTCCCTGATTTCCCAAGCTAGCTTATATAATATCCCTCTAATCTGTGCTCTTGTAATGTCTATGTATAAGCTGCTCACTGTTCTTGTGATTGGATCCCTCACTAGACTATAATATATCTTGAGAACAGATGTTGGACTTTTTTATTTCCCCAGCCATATTATATCAGAAGTACACAAAAACCCCTCACTGAATATATGGATCAAACTGTGACCTGGAGAACATTAGCTACTTCCATTTAGCCAAACATTTGTTATTGGGGATACACCTTATCAATGAAGTCAACTCTCAGAAATTAACCAGCTAACTAAAGAATCTTCATACATGTTATCAAATATTTAAGATATTACATTCAGGGGCCAGAGCTGTGGCATAGCAGGTTAAGCCGCCACCTGCAGTGCTGGCATCCCATATTGGTGCCGGTTTGAGTCCCAGCTGCTCCACTTCCAATCTAGCTCTTTCTATGCCCTGGGAAAGCAGCAGAGGATGGCCCAAATGCTTGGGCCCCTGCACTCGCGTACATGACCCCGATGAAGCTCCTGGCTCCTGGCTTCTGATCAGCGCAGCTCTGGCTGTTGCAGCCAACTGGGGAGTGAACCAGTGGATGGAAGACCTCTCTTTCTCTCCCTCTCTCTCTCTGCATGTCCGTCTCTCTCTGTGTAACTCTTTCAAATAAATAAATAAAACTTTTAGAAAAAGAAGCATAAAAAGATATTACATACAAAAGATATTCCATCCAAACATTCCTTTTACTTATATTTTAAAGTATTAGTTTAATTAACATTGACACTTTGGAAGTCCTAGAAATAATCAGGATCATTAGTGTCAGCCTGACAAAGGTATGGAGAAAGTTTCTGTAATACAGCCCAAACTGCTTTCACAAGATTGTCTGGAAATAAATAGCTCACTGTGAAATTTATGATTTGCTTTATGTATTAATCAACGGTACAGTGGTGCTCTAACAAGGTTAAAAGTGTTCTCTGATTTCCATTATAAAGATAATTTCAATCAAGCAGACTAACAGTCTAACAGTGTAGGTTGTTCTATAATTCAATTGTACTAATGACTATGGCATGCATGCAAACAAGAGAATAAAACAGGCTGAGAGACCAAACCCAGAAAAAATGCTTTTAACAAAGCATCTTTTATTTAAAAAATAAAAAAGCCCCACACACATACAACTATTTGCATCTTGCATTTTCAGTGACCTTTATGTTGCTCATCTGCATATGAAGCTGAATAAATTCTCATGGTCCAAGACATACCTTTTCTTCCCCCCACCCATTCTGTGTAAATTATAAGCTGCCCTTTAATTATCTATAACTGGAGCACATTTGGACCAACAATTTTATATTGATTTGCTTATACTTGTGCAAGGGGCTAAACAGGGAGAAACAAGATTGACAGTTTTTAGCCACTATTTCTATAGCAAACCATATTTAAGAGCTTCTCCTTGTCTCAACCTCATTTGATTTCTTCCTCATAAAGAATTTTTCAGATAACTTATAAAAACACAAATCCAAAAATATCATTGCAAGAAATTTCATCTTCTGCCTATTTCTCTCTTTTATATACGAATGCTTATAATAGTCTGTGCAATGAAATTCATACTAATGATGCATCTATTGTTATTTCTAGGAGCCCCACAATCAAAAAGCAAAGAAAATCAAGAAGCATCTCAGATGCCAGTTTGAATATTATTAGTTAGAAAAAGTTAGAATAATTCCAGAGGCAAATCTTAAAAGCATACTCACTATGTCATATCAAAGAAATATATGATGCAGTGGAAAGAATACTGGCCTAATTTTCAGAAGACCTGGGTTTTAGTCCAGGTTTTACAATAACTGGCTTGTCTTTGGCAAACCCATCACTTCAAATCATATGCATTGGTTTTCTCTTCTTTCACATGAAGAGACAAGACTAGCTCTTTGAGGGTCATTCAAATATTATTCTCTAACTGTAAATGTCAATGGAAGAAAAAAAATGACCTGACAAAACCAAAATTTTTATACTACCTATAGGACATAGGTAAGAGGAAGAGGAAATTAAGAGAAATATCTTCCAGTATCAGAGATGGGAAGAAGGCTTGGATAACAAAAGCCAAAGTCCTAATACTTGTCAAGGTTGGTATATCTTTAGTATATTTTAATAACAGCTTATCAAAGAAAGCTCAAATTGGGAGGATAATTCCTGTGGCACCCTATGAACGAGAAATGCCAATTTTCCAAAAATGCCAAGTGGTTAATGCTAAGAACAGAGTTCCAATTTCTATGGTCAGTGTCTTTTATGAATACGTGCACATATGCCAAGATGGACTGTCTTATTTAAGTGTTTCATTTTCCCTTATAAGCTGATTTTTCATTTGGCCAATTAGCCAAGCAGTACAAAGCAAACATCTTAAAGTATTTATGGATTTTTCCTTTGATCCCAGAACATCCAGATGCTACAAAAATATCCACTTGGGATTTGTTTTTCCTGTCTTTACAACCTTCAGCCATATCTCATTTTGCTTGCTTTACCATCACACTGAAAAATCTCACTTTTCTACCTTGCTGGTTTTTCTCCCTTAGTTGACCAACTCAGTCTCCCTATATTGGCTTGAAAAGATAAAACCAGGAAACGTCTGCCCTATGTTAAGCCTTCCAGTGGCTGGGCTGATAGATTTATTTCCTTTTTCTTCCAATAGCCTCTTTCACTCTGTAGCACAAAGCTTTCTAAACAGGTGTCCTCATTTTCTGCTTCTTGAAAGTTGTGCACTTCCTTGCAATACATTTAATGAGTATTTCATTCTTCCCCTTGTACTGTTACTTCAAAATCCAAAGCTACAGTCCAGCATAGTTGGCTAGGGTGGGTGTGGGTGGGATTTCCAGCTACTTCCCCAAGTTTACATGCTGAATTAGGAGAATTGAGTGAATGAAGAGAAGGAGAGTTAGGAAAGCTGGTGGGCCTTCTAGAATCAGGCTGTGAGGTTCAGTGATCCAGATAACAATCCATGAAACATGAAGAGTAGGAACCCAATCAAAGAATGTGGACAAGAAGAAAGCATCATTGACATACAGTCTGAATGGCAGGCTTGTGGAATTAACAGAAAGGAATTTTAAATCCCAAGCCACTTGGCAACTGAAGTTTGAGTAATAGATGAGGGAATAGAGAGCAAGTATAACCTCACAAAAAAAAAAAAGTCAGATGTGTAGATTGGACTGTCCCAAATAGAATAAACATGAAACTGAGTGACTTAAAACATTTTAAGAATTGGATGAGAGAACAAGGGATAACTCTTCTTTAAGAAGCAAAGCTAAGGTGAGAGGACTTAATTTCAAGTGATAAGAACTCCTTAATCATCTTCATGATGAGTCTAATCAGGCAAAACGATAAGGATTGGGGCTGATGTGCACATGGATCCTCTCATCTCACCACCTTCTAACCTCTAGCCAAAAAAGGAAAAAAAATGCACCATTCAGGATATATAGGGCTACAGAGAGCCTGGAGCTCTCAAAAGTGGCATGTGAAAAGGCACAAACTCCTCCAATCTCCAGATAGTTTGCTCCTTGCTTGGGCAAACTGTTTCAGTCCTTAGGAGGTGTTCCAGCCCAGATTGTTGGTATCAAGAGTTCATATTTCAGAGTAGGTGTTTGGTATGAGGGGGCCTGTATCCTATATCACAGTGCCTGGCTTTGAGCTGGTTCTGATTTCAGCTTCTTATTAATACAAACGCTGGGAGGCAACAGTAATGGCTCAAGTACATGGGTTCCTGCCTCCCTTGTGGGAGACCCAGACTGAGTTCTTGGCTCCCAACTTCAGCCTGGCACAGTCCCAGCTGTTGCAGGTGTTTGGCACATGAATCATTAGATGGGAGATATCTTTCTGTCTGCCTCTCTTTGTCTTTCTGCCTGTCAAATAAATGAACCTGAAAAAAGAGCTCGCATTTCAAATCTGAAAGACTTAAAATTACAACCTTATAGTCTTTGTGGGCATAAACTTGCTATTACTAACTGAAATATTAACAGGTTCTCATAAATTAATTTTTAGTGCATGCAAATGTGCTATGGATGGGCAGTTGTGGGTCCGAGACCACATTCTTCATTACTTCCCTTTTGTGTGTGGTTACTTCTCAACATGAAAGCCAAAAGGACAATTACTTATATTTGCAGAAAGCAACCTTCCTGGGGACAGACTGGCACTTCCACTATTGCCAGAAATCCAGATGCACTGATAAGAGCAGTGCCCAGTGAATGCATTTCTAGGAGTGAGGCTAGAACTTAACTGTCCAGTCTGCATCATGTAGCCATTGAGCACATGCCAAATCCAAGTAGAGATGAAAAAATAAAGGAACAAATCATCAACTGATCGCTTACTTGCCAAAGCTGGCTATTTGGGGGCATATAGAGTTGAATAAAATATCAATTTCACTTATTTTTCCTACTTCTTATATGTGGCTATTAGAAAATTTATAATTACATCCAAGGAGGATTGCATTTTATTTTGTTTGGGCAGTATTAATCTGGACATCACACTGAGACACAATGAGGACAAAAGACAGTACAAAGTACACTGAATTGTAAAGGTGGGGATACTAGAATCTGTGGAAGATTGAATATGAAAGCAGTGCATGATCACAAAACAAGACTCAAGGTCAGTTGGCAGAACGGATAGTAGGAAAGGTATTCTAGTGTCTTTCTCGGCAACAAGATCCTTTTTAAGCCCTAGAAAAAAGAAGTAGACAGTTAACTGGCCACCACAGCAGTCACACTTTGAGGGAAGTCAAAGGAACAGCATATGTACATATCACTAGAATTCAGCTGGTATAGATTTTCATTATATCTTGATCAGTTAAGATGTATCCTGTAGAGCTGGTGTTGTGGTGCAGTGGGTTAAGCTACCACTTATGACCCTGGCATCACATAAGAGTACTGATTTGAGTCCTAGTGAGTTTGCCAGCTCCCTGCTAATGCACCTGGAAGGGTAGCAGAAGATGGCCCGAGTACTTGGACCCCTGTCACCCAAAAATGAGACCTGGATGGACTTCCAGGCTCCTAGTTTCAACCTAGCCAAACCCTGGCTGTTGTGGCTATTCGGAGAGTAAACCAGCAGATGGAAGATAGATAGATAGATAGATACATACATACATACATAGATACATACATATGTAGATAAACAGATCTCTCCCTCTCTCGCTCTGCCTTTCAAATAAATTGATAAATATTTTTTTAAAAAGTAAAATAATATGCTACCTATGGGAGATACATTTTAGGTTCAAAGATACAAATACCTTGTAAGTCAAAGAATGAAAAAGATATGCTACACAAATAGCAACCAAAGAAAACTATGGTAGTTACACTAATATCAGAAAAACATTTTAATTATTACTAGAGGTAAAGCAGAATATTTTATACTGATGGAATCCATTATAAAGTCTATAAATTAACATGTATCTAATAAGAGAGTCTTCAGATACATGAAGCAAAACTGACATATTTGAAGGGAGAAGTAGATTATTCATCGATAATGGAGAATTCAATACCCAACTTTCCATAACAGATAGAAGAACTAGGCAGAACTGCAACATGGAAATAGAGGATTTAAATAACACTATAAATCAATTAGACCTAATGAACATCTGTAGAACACTGTGCCCAATGACAGCAGAATACACATTCTTCTAACTGCCCCTGGAACATTCTCTAGGACACACAATGTGCTAGACTAGAAAACAAGACTGAATAATTAATAAGAATGAATGTCACAGAAAGTACATTTTCTAACCACTATGGAATAAGGAATCAGTAACAAAGAAATCTGGGAAATCTGTATATATATGGAAATTAAACAACACACTCCAAGTATGATGTCCTTAAAGTAATCTCAGTATGAAGAGATCAAATAAGAAATCAAAAGGAAAATGAGAAAATACCTTGAGAGTAATGAAAATGAAAATACACCATGTCAACATGTATTGAGTATAATTACAGCAATAAGTAGTACACAGAGAGAAATTTATAGTTGCATGCATATTTTTAAAATGAAGAAAAATTTCAATTAAAAAATCTAAGTTGTCACCATAAGACACTAACAAAAGAAAAACACATTAAGCCTAAAGCAAACAGAAGGAAGAAAATAGCAAATTACAGTGGGAATTAATGAAACTTAGAATAGAAAAACAATAGAGAAGATAATAAAAACCAAAAGTTGATTTTATGAAAAAACAAGATTGATAAACCTTTAGCTAGACTGATCAAGAAAAAAACAAGATTCAAATTACTATAATCAGTAATGAAAGAAGGCATATTACTACCAGCCCTATATAAATAAAAATAATATTTAAAAAAATGTATGTTAACGAATTAGATAGCATGGAGGACAAATTCCTACAATGATAAAAACTACCATATCTGAGTTTTAAAATCTGAGTAAAACTTAAAACAATTAAGAGATTGATTTAGAAATTTAAACACTTTCCACGAAGAAAAAGCCCAAGACCAAAAGGCCTTACTATCAAATTCTACCAAATATTTAAAGTGTTAATATCAATCTTCATCAAACTCTTCCAAAAAATAGAAGAGGAAGGAACACATCTCCACTTATTCTATGAAACCTGTAGTACCCAAACCAGAAAAAGATCACAAGAAAACAGACTAGTATTTCTTACGAATGAAGATACAAAACTCCTCAACCAAATCCTCTCCAACTGAAGTCAGCAACATGTAAAAGGTATCCTACACCATGATCAAGTGTTGAGCGAGATCTGGTAGTCAATGTAATACACTGCATTAATAGAATAAAAGACACACCCACATGACTATCTCAATTTCAGATGAGGAAATTGATAAAAATCCAGTCTACTTTGATGATGATGATAGTGATGATGTTGATAAAAGTAACAAGCTAGGAACACAAGGGAACATCCTCAATCTGCTAAAGAGCATTTATGAAAATGCACAACTAATATCATATACTTAATGAGGAAAGGCATTCACGATAAAATTAGAAACAAGACAGGAATGCCCACTCTGGCCACGCTGTACTTGAAGGTTCAAGCCATAGCAGTGAGAGGGGGGGAAAAAGGAAAAGAGGAAAAGAAGGTGGAAAGAAGAAAGAAAATCAGAGAAAGGAGGGAATAAAATGAGGTAGGTAGGTAGGTAGGTAGGAAGGAAGGAAGGAGAGAGAGAGGGAGGGAGAGAGGGGGAGAGAGGGGGAGGGGGGGAGAGCAAGAGAGGAAGGAAGGAAGGAAGGGAGGGAGGGAGGGAGGGAGGGAGGAAGGAAGGTAGGTAGATGGATGGATTACTGAAGGCTGAAAAGAAATGAGCTGGGGCTGGCACTGTGGCATAGTATGTTAAGCCTCTGCCTGTAGTGGGGGCATCCCATATGGGTGCTAGTCTGAGTCCTGACTGGTCCACTTCCAATTCAGCTCCCTGCTAATGGCCTGGGAAAGCAGTGGAAGATGGCCCCTGCACCCACATGGGAGATGCAGAGGAAGCTCCTGGCTTCAGATTGGCCCAGCTCTGGCCCTTTACAGTTATCTAGGGAGTGAACCAGCGGACAGAAGATTCTCTCTCTCTCTCTGTCTCTCCCTCTCTGTAACTCTCTCAAATAAATAAATAAATCTTTTGTTTAAAAAAATAAAGAAAATAGTTATAAAGACATGAAAGAACCTTGAAAGTATATTACTAAGTGAAAGAAGCCATTCTGAATAGAATACATACTAAATAATTACAAAAATATATGATTTTGGAGAGGACAAAATTATGGAGACAGGTCAAAAGATCACTGGTTGCCAGGGGTTAGTGGAGAGGAAAGGGTGAACAGGTGAAACACAGAGAGGATTTTTCAAGCAGAGAAAGTCAAAGAATGCACCAAACCAAGAGTGGAACCTAATGTAAACTCTGGACTTTGGGTGATAATGATATGTCAAGGCGGGTTCAGTTTTAACAGTGAACCACTATGGGGCAGGATGTTGATAGTGTGAAAGACTATGTGGAGGGGCAGAGCGTTTATGGGAACTCTGTAATTTCTTTTCAATTTTGCTATGAACCTAAAAGTACTCTAAAAAAATACAGTCAATTACAAAGCAAATAAAAATATAGCCTAAAAATGAAAAGATGCACTCACTTCTTCACTTTTGATATATGGATGGAGATTCTGGTTCTCTCTTTTTTTAAAGATTTATTTATTTATTTGAAAGACTTAAAGAGAAGGAGAGCCAGAGAGAGATCTTCCACTCACTGGTTCACTTCCCAGGTGGCCACAATAGCCAGGGCTGGGCTAGTGTAGGCCAAAGCCAAGAGTTTCACTTCGGTCTCCCATGTGAGTAGCAAGGGCCTAAACACTTGGGGCATCTTCCTCTGTTGTTCCCAGGCCATCATCAGGGAGTTGAATCAGAATTCGAGCAGCTGGGACATGAACCAGCACTCATGTGGGATGCAGACATTGCAGGAAGTGGCTTTACCTGCTATGCCACAACAGCGTTCCTGAGGTTTTGGTTCTCTATACCTGCCATGGCTTCTGTCTACTGCAAGGATGAATCGTAAACATCTTTAGCTTCATTCAAGAGAAAAATTAAGTACTATCCTATGTAAGAATTTGTATGCTAGGAAACAAGAGGAGGAGAATGGTAATCTCCCATACTAAAACTGAAATTTGAGTTAAAAAAAAAAAAGCAAAGAAGAAATACATTTGGGGCAGGCATTGTGTACAGCAGGTTAAGCCAAAGCTAGGGATGCCCGCATCCCATATTAAGAGTTCCTGGGATCAAGTCCTGCCTCTGCTTCCAATCCAACTTCTTGGTAATGTGCCTCGGAGACAGTAGATCATGGCCCAAGTACGAAGGGTCCTGCCACCCATGTGGGAGATCTGGATGTAGTTCCTGCCTCCTGGCTTCAGCCTGGCCAAGCCCTGGCTGTTGTCAGCATTTGGGGAATCAACCAGAGGGTGGAAGATCACTTTATCTGCCCCTTCCTATCTCTGTTGTTCTGCCTTTCAGACAAACAAACAAATAAATAAATGTGTTAACAAATAAATACAAGGTGCCAGGTTGTGGCATAGTGGGTACAGCATCCGCCTGCAATGTCGGAATCCCATATGGGTGCTGATTCGTGTGCCAGCTGTTCTATTTCCAATTTAGCGCCTTGTTTATGGCCTAAGAAAAGCAGTGGAAGATGGCCCAAGTGCTTCGGCCCCTGCCATCATTGCGGGATATCCAGATATCCTGACTTCGGCCTGGCTCAGCCCTGGCCATTGCGGCCACTTGGGGAAGTGAAACAGCAGAGAGAAGACCTCTGTCTTTTCCCACCCTCATAACTCTGATTTTCAAATAAATAATAAATATAAATGATCAATACATAAAAAATGCTCAATATCATTAGCCATCAGGGACATGCAAATCAAAACCATAGTGAAGTATCATCTTACTCCAGTTATAATGGCTGTGATCAAAAAGCCAATAAATAACACATGCTGGCGAGGATATGTAAAGAAGGAACCCTTATACACTATTGGGGAAATGCAAATTAGGGCAGCCATTGTGGAGAACAGTATGTAGGCTCTTTGAAAAACTAAAAATAGATCTGTACGATCCAGCTATCCCACCTCTCAGTATGTATCTGAAGGAAATGAAATCAGCATATGAAAGAGGTATCAGCACTTCCATGTTCACTTCAGCACTACTCACAATAGCCAAGATACGGACTCAATCTAGGTATCCACTGATGAGTGAATGGTTAACAAAAATGTATATATGCACAATGGAATTTTATTCAGACATAGCAACTAATGAAATCCTGACGTTTGCAGCAAAATGAATGGAATTGGAGATCATTATATTACATGAAATTATCCAGACACAGGAAGACAAATAATGCATGTTTGGGAAGGGTAGAAGAAAGGGAAGAAAGAGACTGGATAATTGATAATAAAACAGGGTAGGGTGAATGTAACAGGTCCTGCTATGCTGTAGCACAGGGAAGGGACTATGGATCATAATGATGTATTATATTCTGATTAAAGAACTGCAACAGAGGTGCTTGCAGGATGCAAATAGAAAGAAAAGACGAGGAAATGGAAACTGCCAGCTCTCTAGTATTGTCACTTTATCCTGTGTATACGTATGGCAATGCTGTGCTGTACCCCTTTGAAATGTGCCAGTATTACATATTAATCCAAAATTTAAAAATAAAAAATTGAAAAAGCAAATAAATCATAGTTGAGATAATAGGTTTTTTCTGTATTTTAAAAAATCTACAGTTTGTGACATTAGTATTGTACTAGTGTGAGGCAATGATTATATTAAGTCAATACTGCCGAGGACCTACACTGGAAAAAATCATTTTCAAAATGGTCTGATTCACTTCCCATGTTTCTTGTACTTCCCTTGAACTCCCTTCACTTCTTCCCCCATTGCTTTCTCATTTTCTTCCTATCAAAGAAATAGAGTGATAACCCAAATCCCAAGAATCAGAAAGGTTTTTCATTATAAAGGAGGAAAAACTCTGAGACAGCAATACATATAAGAACAGATATGAACACTTAGGCATCTAATAAAAGGTTAATATCTAAAACCGGGGGATCTCATTAAATTATCCCAAAGACATATAATCGACATCTATTCATTTTTATACCAACTTAAAATTTAATCATTTAACAGTGGTACCCGGCAAAAGCAATTTAGCATTGTACTGCACAATTCACACTCCCAAACAAAGAAGCAATAAACACAGCTTGAGCACTCCCTCTACTCCTAAGGATTTCAACACTAAAGCCAAGCAAAAGAAGATGAATGCTAAAAAAAAAACCCCATCAGGAATTCCAGTTATATCACATCGCCCTTTATTCATGGGTCTTCTAAGAAGACCACTGTGAGGAGCCAGAAAACGTGTGTGTTCCACTTGGTCTTTCTAGCTGGGAATCAATCTACCTGTACGTCTGAGGGAACATGATTGATTCTCCGGGTTATTAGTGTCAAGAGTTTGGCAAATGGAGAAAGAGGCCTACAGCCATCCAGGCTGAATAAGCTTGTAAAACCACATCACCCTCTAAATGCAAAGATTTTTTTTTTGACAGGCAGAGTTAGACAGTGAGAGAGAGAGTGACAGAGACAGAGAGAAAGGTCTTCCTTCTGTTGGTTCACCCCCAAAATGGCTGCTACGGCAGCGCACTGCACCGATCCAAAACCAGGAGCCAGGTGCTTCCTCCCAGTCTCCTATGCGGGTGCAGGGCCCAAGCACTTGGGCCATCCTCTACTGCCTTCCCAGGCCACAGCAGAGAGCTGGACTGGAAGAGGAGCAACCGGGACTAGAACTCGACGCCCATATGGGATGCCAGCGCCACAGGTGGAGGAGTAACCATGTGAGCCACAGCGCCGGCCCCTAAATGCAAAGATTAATAGGAACCTCAAGTCCTGGGGAGAAGTACCTGGATGAACAGCTTCACCTGGAACCACCATCTTAATGTTAAGGAAACAAAATCCAGAAATTCTGTTGCAACCCAGCTAGTTCCCGATATGTGTGTTGCCAGCTGACATAGGATCTTTATCACAGGAGCTTGGTAAATACTCATATAAACCAATGATGGTGCTGTTCATGAGAGATCTCCAAAGATGGATACCCCTTGGAAGGGAAGACCGAGGAAGAAAAGGTTCTTGTGCTTCAGAGCACATGTTATAGGTCAGGTTTTACAGTGTTTCTAGGTGCTACACATTATTGCTAATTTTCATAGTAGTTCTGTGAGGTTGCCCTTTTATTCCCATTTTATAGATGAAGCAACTAAAGCTCAGGGAGATTATGCAATCTGCCAGGAGCTCTGCTATAAGGAAGGGTTGAGTAGAAAGTCATATCCTAACCCCTGAAACCCAAGTTCTTTTTACTAAATCACACAATCTTCTCATACTCCACTCCTTGTAATGTCAAGATGACCCATTCCAGAGCAGGATATTAACTCCACTTTCCATCTCAAAAGCTTTGTTCTTAAAAATCTCTCTGGTGCCATTGGAAATGAATGGTTGTTGTAATTTGTTATTCCTGGTATCTCCTAGAGACTTTGGTCAAGGATAACCAGAGCTGAGCCGATTCTGAATGGAGCCTTTCAGAGCAAAGTAGCTTGAGTCATGCATTAATTGTATTACAGATTCAGGAGAAATAGTAGGGGAGGAAACAGACTTTGGAATTTGATAAACACAGATGTGTGGGGGCAATGTTTCCACCAGTTTATATTCTTTCACCTTCTATGATCTGGGGACTGTTAATATCCTTTTCATATTGGTAGGAAATCTAACATGGATTCTATAGATACCGATTTGTCACAATTATTCATTTATTTATGATGAGATCAAGGGCACTAGTTTCCTGGTTTTTGTGTTTTTTTAGTCTAGAGTACGTTATGTCTAGAAAACTTGTGAAAAGACTTTTCAAAGATGATTTAAAGTGTTCTCAATTCAAAAAGATTCTGCTAGGAGGTTGATACAATTAAGAAATCCATTCATTCTGCATTAAGAATTTCTTAAGGGGAATGAGCAGTTGACTAAACCAGAAACTCAGTTAATAGGGAATACCCTTCATGTTTGAGAAGAGATAGTTACAAGGTTTAATGTGGAAGAGGAAAGCCCAGCACCTGGTATTTTTAAAGATCTCTTCATTTATTTATTTGAGGTAGAGTTATAGACAGAAAGAGGGAGAGACAGAGAAAAGTATTCCATCCACTGGCTCATTCCCCAAATGGCTGCACCGGCCAGAGCTGGGACAATCCGAAGCCAGGAGCCTTTTCCAGGTTTCTCACACAGGTGAAGGGGTCCAAGGACTTGGGCCATCTTCCACTGCTTTCCCAGGCCATAGAGAGAGCTGGATTGGAAGTGGAGTGGCCAGGACTCGAGCTGGCACCCATATGGAATGCTGGAGCCACAGGTGGATGCTTAGCCTACAATGCCAGAGCACCAGCACCAGCACTTGGTATTTTAGAATTCTTCGGATTTCTGATCCAAAAAAAAGAAAATGTTGGCTCCATATATCTTTTAAACTACAAAAACTCTATTTCCAAATAGTTTTAATTTACAAGACAAAAAATGTGAGGTAGTAATCCAGAGAGTTCCCATAAAACCCACATCTTGCTTCCCCTATTATTAATATTGTGTATTAGTATATTTATCACAATTAATGAACCACACTCAGCTCCCCCTGTATTTTTTAATCCAATCTTCTATCCCTTCCACCCCTGCCAGCCCCTATAAACGATCTTCTAAAGTTAACTTCATCAAGAATGGGTTTTTCTTTCTTTTTTTAAGGTAAGTCAAATAGGTCTTGATCCTGGGGGTAGAGAGAAGCCTGAACTCCAACATGATTTACACAAATCTAAGTAGGATTAATTAATTTAAGTATTAGGAAAAGCAGAGAAGAAAAGCTAAGCCCATTGGAAGTTTCCATACAATTATCAAGGCCACATATAGGAAACAGGATGAATAATAAACAGCGAGTAGGTAAGAATAAAAGAACCTCAGCAACTTCTGGCCCCCGTCTTGCCTCATTTCCAATAACTGAGTCAGCTTGGGTTCACTTCCAGACAAGGACAGGAGCCACCCATGTATTCTAAGACTCAATTTGTCCCTGGGCAAAAGATGCCTCTCAGGAGCTCCTGAAATAGAAAGCAGTGGATGCAGCCATGTAGCTGGTACCTCATTCCAAGTCTCTTTGCTTCAGTTCTTTAACTGGAAATGGCAATAATGATACCCCTCATTGGGATTTTTATAATCATTAAATGAGTTAATTCGTGTAAACAGCTTAGAACTGTATGTGAGGCACAGCAAGTTTTGTTTTTTTGTTGTTGTTGTTGTTGTTTTTTGTTTTTTTTTTTTTTTTGACAGGCAGAGTGGACAGCGAGAGAGAGACAAAGGTCTTCCTTTGCCATTGGTTCACCCTCCAATGGCCACTGCGGCTGGCGCACCGCACTGATCCGAAGGCAGGAGCCAGGTGCTTCTCCTGGTCTCCTATGCGGGTGCAGGGCCCAAGCACTTGGGCCATCCTCCACTGCACACCCGGGCCACAGCAGAGAGCTGGACTGGAAGAGGGGCAACCAGGACAGAATCTGGTGCCCCGACCGGGACTAGAACCCGGTGTGCTGGCACCACAGGCGGAGGATTAGCCTATTGAGCCACAGCGCCGGCCACAGCAAGTTCTTAATAGTCACTCATCATCACCATCCTCATTCTATAGAAATGGACACTGAGAAGTTGTTTTTCCAAAGACACTAACCTGGAGGCAGAGATACTATATCAAAATCATGATCTCTTAACTTATCTTGTTATATATCTTTTTTTTTCTTAAACATTTATTTAATAAATATAAATTTCCAAAGTACAACTTTTGGATTATAGTGGCTTTTATATATCTTATGAGACAAAGCGGGTGATTTCGTGAAGTCCCACATACATCTACATACTCACCCCTACAACTGCGTAACATTGACTTAGGTCTACCTTGCTTGATAAATAACACTTCTAAAAGAGTTTTCTGCTGATCAGTAATGTTGCTAAGTGAATTTGTTTTTCTAGAGAAGAAACATATTAGAGAACTAGAGAAGCAGAAATGGGTTATCTATGATGAATCAACCATGATCAAAGAGCAACATTTGACCAGGGCTGGCAAACCTCTGATCCATGAGCCATACGGGGCCCACTAAATCATTTGGTCTGGCACTGCCAAGGCAACAGAAGTCAGGCCTCAAAATTCAACAAATCTATAATAGGCAAATTTTTAAGCTGATACTTTTGTATGGCTGGCGAATGGTATTATACATATCCAAATGGCCTCTGGCAGAGTAAAGGTTCCCCACCATTACGTGCGGACCCTGACAATGACACATGGAGTAAGGTCTGATTCTGAAGAGGGAGAAGGGATATGCTTAAGAGTCAGGGTTAGCCAGAGGTGGGGTGACAGGCTGCTGGAATAAAAAGGCAAATGCTTTCCACAAAAGTTCACAGGAAGTCCTGAATTCCTTCACAAACACTGTGTTCTTAGACTTCACCCCATCAAACTGAGCCTCTAACTTAGATCTGATCATTCATAATTTTCTAGAATCATAAGAAAAATCTACTCCCAGAATGCTGAAATGTGTGTATGTTGATGACGACTTCTGTGCCAAATCAAAGTCTCCTACAGCTCTGCTACATGAGATTTAATGATAAAACTAATTCCAGGCTTAGGCTTGAGTTAAAGGAAAGGAGAGATCCATCTATTAACTATATAAGAATACCAAGAATGACTTTAAAAAAGTCATACATACAAAATTTTTCTTTGGGGAAAAAAAAGCACATTAACTTGAAGCAGTGCTCGGGCTGCATATTTTATGAGGTTTATTTGTACTGCATATCTTTGATGGGCTCTATTTGTGGCTGAAAGTACAAACATACTGATTACAATCATTCTTTCCTACATTTAGGAACAAAATTAATTATCTGCAAAAGGCAGTAAGGCTTAGATAGGCTCTCAGTCAGTAAATGATAATAGACAGCTCCCAAATATAATGACTCCGTTTCCTACTTTATCTGTTTTAGGCATTCTGAGCGGAATGAAAAAGGGAAAAATTAATTCACTTTCTGAATATTCTTCAGAAAGGATTTGAATTGGGTAATAAGGAGGCAGCATCATCTCCCTCCTGCCTCCCCCAACCTCTGTATGAAATAAGAAAGCAGCCTGGTTGGATTCCGTACTTCCCAAAGGGGACATTTTGAAAGGACATTAAGAAATCTGCACTTTCACCAACACAAAGGTTATTTGTTTTACCCCATTAACATTCTCCCAGCTAGGAAAGGAATGGTAGACTAGTCCAGAGCCAGTGTAGTGCGCAGCACTCAGCAAATGTTGCCTGTTGCCAATGGTAAAGTTGATATTCTAGCTTACAAAAGCTACAACACACTGGAAGATATTTGCCCAGAATTTCTTCACCTCGGTCTTCTGTGCAACTCTCTATTACAACAAATATTAAATCCCCTCCCTCCCCTTGAAGAAATGACTTCAGTCACAGTGCAACTTCATTAAAAATGTTTCTGTGGCATTCAAAATGTGTTTTGTGGTTTGTAAGTGAGAGTGGAAGGATTGGTCTTTTCAAGGAATGGTCCATGTTAGGAGCATTCTATGCCAGAGACCCAAGCAAGACAGCAAAATGCACCAACAGAAGAAGCCAGTGAGCCAAGGTTACCTGCGGAGCTATCGCGAGTGAATGCCTCGCACCACATTTGCCAAGACAACCGTATTCCAAGTGGGGAAAAAGGAATCGGATGTTTTCTGAGGCAGCTCAGCTTTTGCAATGAAAAGAGCAAGCATCCAGGGGTTTTCTGCCCTCACTACATAAGGGGGTACTTTCATTGTACTCTAATTCTCTGTCCACACAAAGTAAAACAAACAAACAAAAAATAACCTAGTCTTTTAGACTTCCTCACTGTTGTCCTGGGAGCACACAGGTTCTCAGAATATCAGGTCATAGGGGGTCTTCCTGGACTTCTGCCCACTTGGGCAAATATCTTTGACTTGCGAACTTTTCTGAATTATTCTCTGAGGATGAATCAGTGCTCCAAGTCACTCCCAGCAGGCGTGAATAAGCATCCGCTTACTGCCCTGTGGTTATCACATTCTTCACCTTAGAAGTGTAATAAAAGAGAAAACTGCCTTCAGCCAAGTCACTTAGCAACAGAGAACTTTCCACTCCACAGCTTGAACAAGCAAGAAAGGAAACGATAGCTTAGAGACTGAGAGAGAGAGAGAGAGAGAGAGAGAGAGAGAGAAATAGAGTTATAGCTGGAGGCCCCAAGTAGCAGAGTTTACTCCTAATGAGAGACCACAATCAAGTGCTCCTTTGATACTTTCGTTGTAAAGCAGTCTCTGAAGAGCTGAACAAACAGCTCCTGTTCTGTCTTTGCTTGTGTTGTCTGCTACCTTCCAACAGGTGGCACACAGCCCTGCCTTTTGGCCAAGCCAAAAGGATTGCTAATTGTGTTCTACTAACCACTAATGTCCTTGTCTGACCTTCCAAATGCATTTCAATTTGAGACTTTCTTAGAGCCATCAAGGGTGGGGAGCCATGAGTAGGAAGACAATTTTCCACAGATCTCTGGTACTTTTGCCTGTCTTGCGATCACACCCATTGAGTGCCCTTTGTTTGAAATAGCCATGGAAGACAAAGACACTTTTTCCCTTCAGAGAAAAGGGCAGGTGGCCTTACAACCAATTATAAAAACTTTGCTTTCACAGAGTTCGTCTCCTATAATGTAACTTGCTGTTGTGTGCAGGAGTCAGCCAACCCTTTTTTGTCTTAGCCTCTGGGAATTGGGGATTGGGGATTGGGCTACTGTGATTACTGCAAAGAAACAAATGGCCCTTTATCTCTGACCCTAGAGTCTTCTGCTTTTAACTAGCATCCAGGAAAGTGGGGCAGGCTAACATTAATTTACAATTACGGTTAAAAAAAAAAACTTAAGATCTTTCACAGTTCTTGAGGATGTGCTTTTGCCACAGTAGTCCATTGACCACAGAAAAGAGATACAACTTCTTTCTAGAGACTCAACATGTAAGCAACTAGTAATCATACTGCCACTTATTGCCAAGACAAAAGCAAGCAATTCCAGAAGAGTCAAGAGCCCACCACAAGGGGCCGGCGCTGTGCTGTAGCGGGTGAAGCCACTGCCTGCAGTGCCGGCAAACCATATGGGCACCGGTTCAAGTCCCGGCTGCCCCACTTCCCATCTAGCTCTCTGCTATACCCTGAGAAAAGCAGTACAAGATGGCCCAGGTCCTTTGGCCCTTGCACCCATGTGGGAGGCCCAGAGGAGGCTCCTGGCTCCTGCCTTCAGATCTGCACAGCTCCAGCCGTTGTGGCCATTTGGGGAGTGAACCAGCGGATGGATGAAAGACCTCTCTCTCTCTCTCTCTCTCTCTCTCTCTCTCTCTCTCTCTCTGCCTCTCTTGAACTCTGCCTTTCAAATAAATAAATACATCTTTAAAAAACAAGAGCCCACCACATTGCCTCATATGACCCATTATATGTGTGTGTATGTGTGTGTGTATACATACATACACACACAATTTCAGGGTTAAACATTTTTAAAAGCTTCCTTGTATGACCACTTTTTGAAACTTACCCTGAAATAAACCTTTAGTTCCCCAAAGCAGTGCCACTTTTTCTTTTTCAAGATTTATTTCAAAGGCAGAGTTACAAAAGAAGGGAGAAAAGGAGGGAGAGAGGGAGGGAGAAGGGAGAAAGACTCCCAGATGGTTGCAATGGCCAGGGCTGGACCAGGATGAAGCCAGGAGTCTGGAAATCCATCTGGGTCTCCCATGAGGGTTGCAGGGACCCAAGCACTTAGACCATCTTCTGCTGCTTTCCCAGGTACATTAGCAGGGAGCTGGATCGGAAGTGGAACAGCCAGGGCATGTACTGGTGCCCATAGGGGATGCCAGGGACACAGGGACACTTAACCCCTTGCAACACAACGTTGCCCCCTCTTTTGTATTGTTTTAAAGTATCTTTCCTCCACAAAGTCATGAAAGCTGCTTGGCTGTTCGCATACTGAATTGAAAAAATGGATAGCAGCCTGTAAACATTTTTGTCTTTCCAGAAATGGATCTCACGTACACAATGTCACTCCCTGCAGTTCAAGATGCAGACCTGAGACACTAATTAGGTAGTGAGCCATTTACTTGTTCTTATCACTTTCCAATCACTTGGTACTGAAAACAGCATGTATGAATTCAGACAAGGTATCTCTATCTGAGACTAAAAAATGAAAGCCCAAGGTGATAGCACAAGGAGAAAGACACTGACATTCTGACACCTGAGAAATAACCTCGGCCTTCAAAAGCGGAGAGAAAGGTGAGGCTAATCTTGGAAATTCTGATGAGTTATAGTCACTCACGCCGACAGCCAAATATAAGAATTTGATAGAGTGAATTATTATTGAGCATCAACAGAGAATTTTCCCCAGAGCTTCCTAGCACACCTAAATAAATACTGTCTTTGGCGCTATCTTCAGAAATCCTAGCAAAGGAAATGGATGTACCTGGATACCACAGTCTGTTAGGTTCGCACTAGGCAATGTTAACTAAACAAAGTCTATATCAGAGATCTGGGTGTCCTTTGAATGTCTGGAATCAAAGGCAG
Organism: Lepus europaeus; assembly: GCF_033115175.1. Lineage (NCBI taxonomy): Eukaryota > Metazoa > Chordata > Mammalia > Lagomorpha > Leporidae > Lepus > Lepus europaeus. The sequence continues at coordinate 22,501,316 of NC_084850.1, read as the reverse complement.
ATGCATTTAAAAAAAATAAACACCGTATCAGTCCAATGAGCAGATACTCAACACTGCAACGAGAAGATAACCTATTCTACAGCATCGGCACTGCTCGCATCGATTCTAGGCAAAGTCAGCCGCCTGCGCGACTGCATCTTCCATCACCTGCAGAAGCATCCCCCTCACCTAAAAACTACTCGGTGCCTTTAAGTGTCACGAAGATGAACAATCTTCATGGTTTTTAGCACTTCACGGGGAAATACTAGAGCAGAAGTCTCTAAGGAGGGAGAATGAATTCAAAAACTGATCATGCAGCTGGAAAAACAGTAGGGAGTGATACAGGATATTAAATAACACAATAAAATCTATTTAGCTCGTGTTTGGGGAATGAAGATTCTGGTGGAGAGAGAGTGGGACTATGTGAGAGAGGAGAGCCATATAGAGTAATGGTTAAGAGCATGCGCTTGGGAGTCAGAGCCGAATTTGAATGCTAGGTCTGCCATCTACTAACCCAGCAATGTCTGACAGCAGCGACAGAATCATGGTCCCCTTTCCACTCCCTGCAAGCCTCAGTGTCCATCATAGTGCCTCCACAATTAGATGCTCAACAGATGTTCCATTAAATGAATACTCTTTCAGATAGTGCTAAAATGAACTTCACAATGAAGAAAAAAAGGGAGAGAGAATGGAGGTAGAAAAGGGTGCAATTTTGCAAAAACATTCAGTGAAGCATATAACAAGACAAGATAATGAAACTCTGAGAGAGGAAGCACTAATGTTGAGAAATGCTGAGATCTCTGTCTTTCCCCCTCTCTCTGTAACTCTGCCTTTCACATAAATCTTTTAAGAAATAGTTCTAGACCCTGTCTAGTGCACTTGAGCCTCATTCCTTTGTAATCATAACCTCTACTCTACCACCAATGGCTCTACTCCCAACCTGTGTGTACTGATGGTCCTCTTCCCCACTTAATGCTGTATAATTGTTCAGACCTGATTAAGGCCACTCTTAGGATCATTGGTTACTATCCTCACCCTGTCTTTTATGACCTTGTCTAAATATGAGCAGAGTCGGCAAACTTGGAGGGCTTCCATAGCCTTGGCAACTCATGACGACAGCCTAGGGTGGTTACTGGCACCATAGACTAGAGTGTCAATTTGTTGGGTCAACAACGGGAGCCACTGTGCACTTGCTCCTGATGTGGGATCTCTGTCCTTGATGTACTGTACATTTTGATTTAATGCTATAACTAGTACTCAAACAGTATGTTTCACTTTGTGTTTCTATGTGGGTGCAAACTGTTGAAGTATTTATACTAAATTGATCTTCTGTATATAAAGAGAATTGAAAATGAATCTTGATGTGAATGGAAGGGGAGAGGGAGCAGGAGAGGGGAGGGTTGCGGGTGGGAGGGAAGTTATGGGAAGGGGAAGCCATTGTAATCCATAAGCTGTATACTGGAAATTTATATTCATTAAATAAAAGATAAAAAAAATAAAAATAAAAAATAAAAAAAAGAAATAAATGCATGAATTATACAAGAAACATGAACTAGCTATGCACATAGTACATACATTGGGATATGGCAGCACCAATCAATACAGTTTTGGGAATAGCAAGTTATACTTTATTGTTTTAAAGATTTACTTATTTTGAAAGAGGGAGAGGGAGAGGGAGAGGGAGAGGGAGAGGGAGAGGGAGGAAGAGCATTAATCTTCCATCTACTGGTTCTCTTCCCAGATGCCTGCAATGGTCAGGGCTCAGCCAGGCTGAAGCCAGGAGTCAGGATCTTAATCCAGGTCTCCCACGTGTGTGCAGGGGCCCAAACACTTGGGTCATTTTCCACTGCTTTTTCCAAGGTCATTACCAGGAAGCTGATCTGGGGTGGAACAGCCAGGACTAGAACTGGTGCCCATATGGGATGCTAGTGTCACAGGCAATGGGTTTACCTGCTACACCACAATGCTAGCCTCCAGTAGTTATACTTTAAAAAGAAGCAGTAGTATTCACAATTTGGGTATAATAATGCAGAAAACATATGTATTGGAAAGTGTATGTATCTGTAGTTGCTTCAAGGTATAAGACGTGAAATTGAATAATGTACAAATAAACTTACTAATGATATTTTCACCTAACTACGATTAAAGTTCCACTCAATTCTCACTTGCAGCCAACATATTTATCCCAGTTTGAAAATGTATATGAAGAATCAAAATGGATCTATTTACAATCCCTCATTAATATTTTCTTGGACTTTTTAGTACAAAATTTCTTTCCTTCCTTCCTCTTCCCTCCTACACACACATGCGTGTGCGCGCACAAACACACACATTTTCACAGACTATTCCTATTCACTTTCTTTGGATTAAAATGTACTACAAGATCTTGACACTTAAAACTAATTTTAAGGAATCCCCATTGTCCATCTGGAACTTGGAACAGCATGAAATAATTCTGGAATGGCTTTAGCAAGTATTTGTCATGTTCCTGAACCCATGATTTCATTTAATCCCCTTATATCACACCCATTTTACAGATCAAGAATTAGAGGTTGGGGCTGGCATTGTGGCAGGTTAAGCCACTGCCTGCAATGCCAACATCCCATATGAGTGCTGGTTCACATCCCTGCTGCTCTATTTCCAATCCAGCTCCCTGCTAATGACCTGGGAATGCAGTGGAAGATGCCCCAGGTACTTGGGCCCCTACTACCCATGTGGGAAACCTGAATGGAATTCCAGACTCCTGGCTTCAGCCTAGCCCAGTCCCAGCCCTTGTAGCCATGTGGGGAGTTAAATAGTAAATAGCAGATCTCTCTGTCTTTCCTTCCCTCTCTGTAACTCTGCTTTTCAAATTAATTAATTAATTTAAAAAAAGATTTTGAGGGGCGGGGATAGTGGCATAGCAGGTAAAGCCACTGCCTGCGACACCAGAATTCCATATGGGCACCAGACTGTGTCCCAGCTGTTCAACTTCTGATCCAGCTCCTGCTAATGCACCTGGGAAAGGCAGCAGAAGATGGTCCAAGTGCTTGGGCCCCTGCCACCCATGTGCAAGACCTGGATGAAGCTTCTGGCTCGTGGCTTCAGCCTGCCCCAGTATTGGCCATTGTGGTCATCTGGGGGAATGAACCAGCAGATGTAAGATCCCTCTCTCTCTGCAACTCTGACCTACAAATAAATCTTTAAAAAAATTTATATCACTTTGTTCCTAATTCTGTATATATGAGATACATGAAACTTGTATAACAAATAAAATTTTTAAAAAATAACAAAAAAGAAAAAAAAAAGAGTCTGAGGTCCTATGTTTCCACTAACAACCAGTGGAATTTAGGCCATTCACTCCCAACCTCTGGCCCTTATTTTCTTTATCTTCCAAACAAGGAAAATGGATTTTCTCCCAAGGAAACATGAGAATCAACTGTGGCACTTGGTAAATGACAGATTCCCCAGTCTCCCCACAAACCTGTGTACCAGAATCTGCTGGGTACACTCAGGAATCTGTTTAACAAGTTGCTCTGATGATGGTGATGATGGTGATGATAAGCCAAATTTGGAAACTGTATGCTTACCATCTGCAGGTGGACTACCAGCAACAACGCCCCAACATTCACAATTAGTAGCCTGAAGTAGTGAGAATGACCCTAGGGGGAAGTACAGCACTGACAAGTCATAGATGTAAACACGTGGGGAAGTACAGCATTAACAAGTCATAGATGTAAACATGTAACAGTGCACAGCCACTAAGATCGTAAGGGCCTTCACAATCTGATGTGGATGGTAGTCACCAAAGCAACCAGGCAGCATCCCTGAGTGACAGTGACCTCAAAGCACATCTTCTAACTCGCTAAAAGCGAGTTAGAAGGACATATTTTTTCAAGAAGTCGCTGACTCAAACTAAACCACAAGTGCAACTGCCTGGCAGGGTTTTCATGTGTTACCACAACAGGAAGGCGAGGGTGCTACAGCGGAATCTCATTAAAGCTTTAGTTTTAAATCAGCTTTTGCTTTGGGGCATTCTGTGGCTTTGTTAACATAAACAGAGTTGTTCAGTCTACTCAGCACCCCCATAAATGGCTCAGCCCCTTTCTGGCCCATACAGAATATACGCAGGGTCACACCTTGCCCATGATCCTTCCCCCCTCTTCCCCCACCATTTCGTACATATTACTTAGACTCAGTGATCATAAAACAGGAACAAGGCAGAGTTGACATATGCTTTCTGGTTTAGCTCAGGCATTCCCTGGGGGTGGCAGACGCACACTCTCATAAGCAGCTGGGAGCTGGGAGCAATCAGGCCCTTAATGGCCAAAACAGAAAGGGACTGCCTCACTGAGCACCTCTTGACAGCCAAGGCCCTTTCTTCCTGAATGATAATGACATGAGATGCACTCCCCTTGCACAAATGCAAGTATGCTATGCGGGCAAGTGCATACACACACGTACCTAAAAGGTAGCAGGTTCAGAAACCTAAAGATTCAATTTATTTCAGCTCACTCTGTCTTTGCAAAAATCCTCATGAAACCTGTAGAGCGAAAGTCTGGAAAGGTCTAATGGGGGACAGACAGGTAGGGCAGAAAGATGATTAGACTGCAGCAGAAGAACACCCTGGTTTCTACTTCTGGCACTCCCATTAATTACAGCACTTTGGGCAAGCCTCCCTGAACTTTATTTTTTTCATTTGAACATCAGTGGGATTGGGCTAGCTAATCTCTCACGGCCCTTCCGACATTCACATTGCAGTGAGAAGCTTGCCATGGTGAAATTTATTCAGTTAGACATCTGTCTGCCAACCAGACTGTGACATTTTCAAGACTTAACTATGTCTTGGGTAGTTCTGAATAGCCAGCACCTCATAAAGTGCCATGCACAAGCAGATGCCTAAAACATGTTTACCAAATAAACCATCATGCCTAACACCTGATCAGAGCTGTGAATTTAATTCCTTGCCAACTTCCCGTCTGACTTTTTGGGTTTCAAAAGCACCCAAGGAGGACACGTGTTTTCAACACCAATCATGTTGCTGCCAAGTAACAGCTATGAGAGGCAATCTTTAAACACTCGCAAATGCTGTCTTTAATATTGTCTCCTTATGTTTCCTCTTCCTGAAGACATTTCCTCACCTCTGCAACTCTTGCTTTGTGTCTGACACATAGTGGTTCCTCGGTCAGTTTTTTTTTAAGTGAAGGAACACTGAATGTACTTTTTGTTTTTCTAATTCTGGGAGATTTACTTTTGCATAAGGTCCTAGAACCTGACCTCAAATTAAAAAGCAGTCAAGGGAATGATTAGCCCTTGAAGAACAACATTGTTGGATATTTCTATTCATTTTATTATAAAATATTTTCTAAGCAAATATATTTTAAACAGCTGAGATTGTGAACTGGGCAATTAGAGCAGTTCCCTAAGTAGCCAGGTCGAGGCTTGCATCATTTCTGTCCTCTTTCCTAGTCAAATTCACCGAAGAAACCAATTACCCCTATCATTTTGAACAGCCAGAGTTTTCAGACAAGGCTCACTGGCCCAATCATCCCTCTGCATTCTGGATAAGCAACAGCTCAGAGTACATAGCAGCTGCACTGTACAGAAGCTAAGGATGTGAGTCAACCAAGCCAAGCAAGCCTAGATTTGAATCCTAGCTCCTCCCACCCAAGTAGCTTTCGTATGGGCGGCAAAGTAGTTATTATGTGTAGAATGGGGACTCTATGAGGTCCTATCTCATGGTTACTGTGAAACAGTGTTGTGTAAACTGGCCAGCAGAGCAACTGAGGGGTAGTAGGAGCTCAACAAAGCACTTCCTCCTACAAAGCTAGCAAGATTCAGGAATCAGCCACTATCTCAGGGGGATCTGGCTCCTGGCCCTCAGCTGTATGTTCTGATCTGCAGTGGAAGAGGGTTCCAAGAAAACTTGTAGGTCTCTAATAATGTGTGACAGAAACCAAGCAACAGCTGCCCCACTTACAGAACTGTCCCTCCCCCATCACAAATCCCATCAGGTCTACAGTGGTTTAATCATGTGTACAAACACAACCATTAGGGAACATGGATGTTTTGCCTTGCTTATGTTCTTGTGTAGATTTACTCAGTGAGTTCTAGATACATATCCAGTGCTCAGAATCATTACTCAAGGGGCCAGCACTGTGGCATAGACAGTTAAGCCTCCACCTGCAGTGCTGGCATCCCATATGGTTGCGGGTTAGAGTCTGGCTACTCCACTTCCAATTCAGCTCACTGCTAATGCACCTGCGAAAGCAGTGGAAGATGGCCTAAGTACTTGGGCCCCTGCACGCACGTGGGGGACCTGGAGAAAGCTCTTGGCTTTGGCCTGGCCCAGTCAACCCTGGCCATTGCAGCTATTTGGGGAGTGAACCAGTGGATGAAGATTCATTCTCTCTCTCTTTCCGCCTTTCAAATAAATGAAAGTATTTTTTAATAAAGTCATTACTCAAAAGGCTCACATGATAAACACGATTAAGAGCACATGCATGAAATCAGAATCAGAAAAATCCATGATAACTAAATTACAGGCAGACCTGATCAGTTTCTGAATTCTGACTCTTCTACTTACTATACCTGGGCAAGTTGTAATTTCACCCAGTTCAGTTTCCTCATTTATAAAATGGAGATAATAGCTCCAACCTCATAGGGTTGTCATGAGGATTATGGTAACAGACAATAATGGTAACAAGTAGCTAACATTTACTGAAGACTTACCACATGCCAGACACACATTAAGGGCTTTAACACATTCCTCTTAAGAAAAAAAAATCTTTTAAAAGTTTATTTGTTTATTTATTTATGTGAAAGAGTGACAGAGGGGGAGACACAGAGAGAAAGAGATCTTCCATCCACTGGTTCACTCCCTCAAATGCCTACAACATCCGGGAATAGGCCAGGCTGAAGCCAGGGACCCAGAACCCCATCCAGGTATTCCACATGGGTGGCAGGAACTCATCATCTGCTGCCTCCCAGGAGCATTAGCAGGAAGCTGGATTGGAAGCAGAGTAGTCTGGACTCAAACCAGCACTCCAATATGGAATGTGGACATCCCAAGTGGTGGCTTAACTCACTGAGCCACAATGCCCATCCCCAAGTAGAAAATATTTTATCTATATTTTACAAATCATAAAAATGAAGCTCATAAAGATAAAATGACTCTCCCCTTGCTGTTCCACAGCAAGGAAATAGGTGGAATTTAAATTCAAAGCCAGGTTTTTTGAGTTTATAGCCTGTACTCTAATGTTCTGTCCAGCTCTGTGAGTTCATTCAGTCTATCCGTCATCCATGCCTACCTCTAATTTTTATTTTCACTTTTCTCCACTAATATCTGTTGCTGGCCAGCCTACCACACCCTAATAAAGCCGAATTACTCTGAAAACTGTAGACTGGTACTCACGGTGGTAGTCAGCTTTCCTCCATTTTTCTGGACATACTGGATGGAATCATGGATTGTCGAAAAGAGACCAAGCAGTACATTCTCCATGTCATAGATTCTGTACATGCCATTCACAAGTTCTTCGAGAGACAGGATGTATTCTCTCCAATACTTGTCAATCTCCACCACTCCTGCCATACAGCCTTGCATGACCACATTGCAATAGCCACCACAAGGCTTAACCATCATCAGTCCCTGGCAATAAGAGCAGTACCACATTCTGGTGAGCATTCGGCCACAGTCCTTACTGAACTTCAGGTGATCGGTTGTGTTGATCACTTCGATTCCAAGATTCAGGGCCTGAAGGAAGATCCTAGTGACTTGCAGTGACTTGGAAACCTGGGTCATAATCAGCTTAGGGAAGTTACCGAACACTTTCAGGTCACGTCTTGCTCCTCGGAGGCACTCGTTGATGTCAAAGGCTGACTCGGGCAGACCCGGGTTCATTAGCTGGGTATAGATGACCGGAAACAGGCTGTCAAACAATTCATTGACCATGTCATCCACGTTGATGTCAGAACCCAGGATGTAGAGTGACACATCTGTGAAAAATTCACCCACAAACTCAAAAGCTTGTGGAGTCAGGGTCGGGTAGTTATTCTTGAACATGGCGTTGGTGTAGTTCTTGGCATGGCGAACAACAATTTCAAAGGCCTCTGTAAGAAGAGATACAAAAATGACCACAAATTAAAGCACGAAAATCCATGGTATAATTGAATTTGAGATTTCTCTATTGCTGTGGTGATTAAGGCCCCATTTGCCTTAAATAATTGACTCACATTCAATTCTGGCATTGCTTTTACTCCTGCCGTTGTTTGCTCCTATAAATCAATTTTCCTTTATGAACATGAAGCCCAAACCATGATGTGCACATAAATTCTTAAACACACAAATTACATTTCAAATGACAAAAGCCAGGATTCAGTTAACATTTCAGCCTTTCATGAAAATATTGATTAAAAATTGGCTAAGTAAGAAGTTATTTCTCTTTCTCTCATTGATTTATTCAGCTAAAAAGAAACTGCATTTCACGACATCTCATTGTTAGACAGAGATAAATATTTGACAACAAACTCTATACTGTATAAACTCGCATAACAATCTAAGCCTGTTCAGCCCCAGAGGAGAGGCAAGTCCTTAGCCAAGAATAAAAGCTATCATGAATTTAATCATTTCAGTAGATTTTCTCCAGGAAAGTTTAAAGAGAATTATAGGACAGATTGCCAGACCTGAAAATGGAATTTAATCCACCGAATGGGTATCTGGATAGAAAAGACAATCCATGTACTTATCTATACATTTGATATTGAAAATAACACCTCTACTGTTTGCAGGTGAACATCTGGAAGGGTAACCACTAAGGTTCTTTGGTAAGTTGAGTTTCCACATGGCTCAGAAGCCTTATCTACTCTGCAGAGATCACGAATTCATGATTACATCTGCCATCCCAACCCCTTGGCATAAGGCCCAATCAGTGTCACTGGTTTGAGAGGGAAAGTGGTAATGCCACCATCTCATTTTCTCTAAACTGAAACATTCCAGGCACAAATTATCACAAATAACAAAAGAGTTGCACATTTATATTAGAGAAGGAAATTCAACCACAATAGGCTTTTCAATAAATAAAACAGAGCTTAGAAACAAACAAAAATAATCCATTTTCCCAAGATATTTAAAATTAACTTAGTATTTTCTTTCATTTCCTTCCAAAGTGCAAAAGTCCATGACAGATGTACTCCAAATGATGCCAATTCATGAGCCTTGAACAATTAAATTATTACTACTTTCAGACTCCTAGAGAGACTGTACTCCAACAGTGTCTTGGGATCACTTAGTCCAACATTTCAGTCATTTACGGCGGAAATAGGCCCTAGGTTGTGCCATCACCATCTGCCCCTGACCCCTCACAAGGTGGAACATGCTCCCTACATTCTCCCCTTGGGCTTCTGACATGCCCTGCAATGTTGAACAGATGCCAGTGCAATTCTAATGGGCTTCCAAGCCCATTTGAGAAAACAATGAATTTAAAATAAATAGACCTTATCTTTCCATGAAGGTTTTTGAGAATATGTGTTCTGGCCATCCGTCTCAGGGCAGCTAGCATGTAACCATCACTGGAAGAAACTAGTTTGTGTTGATTACACTTGCTTTGTCCCTGGGCAACAATCTCCATTTCCACCATTTGATCTATGTTTGTTTGTTAGTTTATTATATGGTCATTATTATTTATTATTATATGGTTATTATTATAACAATGTTCCTAAGCCCACAAGCTGCTTTATTCTCAATACTTAAAATCTATAAGTGAGGAGAAGTCAAGAGATCATGTAGCCCAAGGCAAGACAGTCACCAAATTATTTAAAATCAACAGAAATGTGGAGATTTAAAACTACTTATTCATGTTAATTTCAGCCAGCAATTACTTACTTTATACTGGACTCTGTGCTAAGTTCCAAGGGTACATAAGTGCTGGGTGAATGGAGATAAATGATACATCATCCTTTTCTTAGAACCATAAACAAGCTGAATGGCTTATAGTTTATAAAACATCCCCAAGTATATCACGACACCTATATTTTACATCAATGTTTTAAATTAGACACTGCAATTTCCATTTTATAGATGATGAACCTGAGGCTTGGCAGAGTTCAAGCAGTTTCCTGGTGTCACACAGCTACAGAATAGAAGAATCAATACAAACTTGAGTCGCTCAGTGATGGTTATACTTTAGATGGCCTCAGACACATATTCTCAAAAGTCTTCATATAAAGTTAAGTTCTATTTTGAACTCATTATTTTCCCATTGGCCTCCCCTCTCCTAGTGGAAATATACTGGAAGAAACTACAGCCTATAGACCTGCAAACCAAAGTCACCCACCTTGGCCCTGGGGCCAGTATGAAGCAAGGAAAGGGGAAAGACTGCTTCACGATGCTACCCCTGTAGATCTCAATCACCCAGACCACAAAAAATGAATTCTCTACAAGGTGAGTTTTATATCAATTACAGAGTGGATTTGTTCTCCAATCTGCAAGACATATGACATGGTAATCCCATAGATTGTGCTGCCCTATTTTTTTTAAAGTTTCTGCTACTAAACTGCTGGATCAATAGAAAAAGAAAATTAGAGAAGATCACAAAGTCTTCTGCAGAGAGAATAACAACAATGCATATACAGAGGGAAAGGGCTAGGGGTTCATATCAAACCTCAAGCTCACATGTGCTCCCTGCTCCAACTTCCATAGCTTAGAATTCACGTAGCATGTCTCTGTGTTTTCCCCCATGCTCTTACTTCTATATCAGATCAAACCATGACTACAACAGATCAAACCATGACTGCTCAAGCAAAGGCTCCTAGGTGAAAAGTGGTGTTCAGTTTTTCTTGGCAACTTGAGATTTCAGGAAATGAAATCAAGGGTGAGAATTACTGCAAAGAAGTTCAGTCCATTGATTTTTTTTTTGGTCAGATAATAATGTATACTTCAGCTTGGGGAGATTTTCCTCTGTCTCTTTTCTAGGAAGAAGTCAAGAGTTATGTCCAGGGGGGAAAATGCAGCAAACAATATAACATCAGAGTTATCATGAAAAAGTTCACACTGGATAGAATATACTCTAACTTTTTACAATATATAGAAAGATGCATGAAAATAGATCTAATAAACTGAGCCACTGGAGTCCTAATATAACCAGGTTTCTTGATTTCCAGATGACCCCTGGTCACCACTATTTGGACCCCCTCTAGTGTTGTCAACGTCTTCCCTTCAGTTATGGCGCTTACAAAGGGACACAGTTCTGCAGATGTAGTTAGATAGGCAGACTGCACACTCAGACTATTCCCTCTTTCAGCAGTTCAATCATTTCTACTACCCCAGTACATACAGCCTATTACTGTAGCAAAATGACAGTCCTTAGTATTTGGTGCTGGTATTCCTGTATTTAGATCCTGATGGAAGGAATGAACTTAATGAGGAGAGTATACTTGCAGTTTGAAGAAGAAAGCAATAAATGAACCATGAAATCTTTTTCAAGTAATTTAGAGTAAGAGAATCCTTATAGAAGTAGGTTAAAGTTTTTTTGTAGCAGCTTTTTTTTTTCTGCACAATAAGAAGGGCAAATAGTTGAAAAGAAGCAGGATAAATGCCCCAGAATGGGTTAGACTCAAAATGATCCTTGTTTTCAAACAGGAGTATTTTAATGGAAAAGGAGAGAATAAAGTACCTGCAAGGTACACACCAGAATCCATGCTAAACTTGCTCATGTATGTCCTCTGATTGCACTTTAACATAATCCCAAGTTTGGAATTACTTTATTTTTGACAGGCAGAGTGGACAGTGAGAGAGACAGAGAGAAAGGTCTTCCTTTGCCATTGGTTCACCCTCCAATGGCCGCTGCAGCTGGTGCGCTGCGGCCAGCGCACTGTGCTGATCCGATGGCAGGAGCCAGGTGCTTCTCCTGGTCTCCCATGGGGTGCAGGGCCCAAGCACGTGGGCCATCCTCCACTGCACTCCCTGGCCACAGCAGAGAGCTGGCCTGGAAGAGGGGCAACTGGGACAGAATCCAGCGCCCCGACTGGGACTAGAACCCAGTGTGCCAGCGCCGCAAGGTGGAGGATTAGCCAATTGAGCCGCGGCGCTGGCTGGAATTACTTTTATAGAACTGGTGAGGAAACTGAGGCTCCGAGAGGTGAAGTGACTCATACAAGGTAATGTGTCTAATTAAATGTCAGGTCCTGAATAGGAATGTTGGTCAGTCTAATAGCAAAGTCCTTGCAAATGTAAAAACATGCTTCAGCCTTGACAGCTGGATGTTGGGAGACTTCTGCTTCCAACTCTGGCATGTAAAGAGCTTGGAAATCATCACTTCCATCCTCAACAGCAAGACAAAAGCTGAACAAACCAAAAGTCAAATCATTCTTCCATTCATCAGGGCACAGATGTCAGTCAAAATAGGCACCAAGAAAGTCAGAGGCATGCAATATAAAGAATCACAGCTGAGATCAGCTTACCTGGAGCAGAAACCATGGGATCCATAAACTTGTATTTATCAACAATAATTTTCATCAATTGCTAGAGTAGCTTAAGAGTGAAAAATTCATGGGGGCCCAAGACTTATGGATTCCCTATACTTCCACGGGTTTTTACCACCCAAGTCTTCATAGTGAAGATCCAAAATAAAATATCCTTGCTTTTCAGGTGAGGGAGGGAAAAAAACTAATGATTTTGAAAATCACCATGAGCATTCTCCATAAAAAGTGCCTGCTGTTCAACGAAGGCACAACTTCACCAAAGCCTGATATGCTTGTGTGAAGGAAACTTATGTAACTCCAGCCCTATCCCCAGCTTTCTTGTTCTACCTAATAGAAGAAAAGAACAGGGCTAAGAAAAGAACAGGGTTAAGAAAAACTTCAGAAGGTCACAGCCCAAGGTCTTAAGCCAAATGCAATATTGAGATTAATCACAAGATTAGAGACAAATTCCACTTCCCCAGTAGCTTAGTGCCATATCAGTAGGTCCCAAGTATAATAATAGCAGATTACAACTGAGGGTGCTGCAAGACGCAGACCTGCATTTTAGAAGAAGTTCCTAGGAAAACTCAAAAAAATAGGTAAGAAACAATTAAATAAAAAGAGCACTAGAGGAAACTGAGGACTCTGGCACTTTCAGCTCTAACAAACATTACGTAGTCCAGCTCCTAGGCGGATTAATAAAAAAACTTCACATTTTGAATCTGATCACTTCAAATTCCTATTACTCAGTATATCATGTCCTGATTTAAACAATTACAGGCCATGTTAAAACTTAGGCAAGGAAACCACAGCCTAAAGACACAAAGCGATTACCAGATTCAGATATGGCACAGATTTTGGAATGATCAGACAGTGAATTTAAAAAATAACCATGACTTTTATGGTAAGAGCAGTAATGGAATAAGAATATGTAAGGAGAGATGGATAATTTAAACACAGAGACGGAGACTGTAATAAATATCTAAATGAAATGCTAGAAATCAAATATACTAAAACAGAAATGAAGCATGTCTTTTACAGGCTTATCAATTTACTAGATGTAACCAAAGAAAGAATCAGTGAGCTGGAGGATAATATCTGTAGAAACTCCCTAAACTGAAATGAGGAGAGAAAAAAGAATGAAAAAATAAAAGGAAAACCAAAATGAATATCCTAGAATTGTGCGATAACTTCCAAAGTAATAAAAATGTGTAATTGTAATTCTAGAAACAGAGAATATCAACAGAAAAAATATACTTGAAGATCTAATGGCCAAGGATTTTCCAAAATTTTTGATACTACCCATAGGTTCAGGAAGCTCAGAGAATAACCCACAGGATGAATACTAAAATATGTACTTCAACACGTATCTTATTCAAACTGGAGGAAACCAAAGGCAAAGTCTTCAAAGAAACCAGAGGTGGAGAAAATTTCTACAAATTTTATTTATAATCATCAAAACCAGAATCAATCAAATATCCTTCAATAGGATAAACAAACTGTGGTTAATCTCTACAATGGAACACTATTCAGCAATATACAGAAATGAGTTATCGACCCACCAACAGTCACGAAGAGACCTTACATGCCTATTTATAAACAAAAGAAGCTTGTATGAAAGGCTACATACTGTATAATTCAACTACATGAAATATGGACCCTAAAAACATCAATGATCACCAGAAATACGAGAGGTGAGAGTTGAAAAAGCATGGGATTTTTAGATTGATGAGACTATTCTATTATGATATGCTAACAGAGGACACGAGATATTACACATTTGTCAATTCGCACTATTTAACACAAAGTAAACGTTAATGTATGCTATGAACTTAATAACACATCAATATTGGCTCATTAATTATAACAAATGCACCACACTATTGCTAATAATGTTAATAACAGAGGAAACTGTGGGAAAGGGGAGAGGGAGCATACAGGAACTCTGTGCATCTGAATGATTTTCTTTAAATTGAAAACTGTTCTAAACAAGTAAAGTCTATTAATTTTTTATACACATACACACACACACACGCAAAACCAGATCTTGGAAATTAATCCATGCTAGAAATAGTGATTAGAACCACTGAAAAGTGTTAAGTCACTCATAGTATTTTTCCTGAATCTACTTTATTTCTTTCCTAAGTATGTAGTTTTAGCATAAAATGCATGCCATGTGGCATCAATGTACTTTTAATTGGAAAAACCACTGGAGAAAGTTAATAGATAAAAACACCCAAATAGGTAACACATTTCAATATTATTTTTGAATACTGAATGATTTTTTAAAAAAAATAAGTCAAACAGAAATTACAAATTTAGGTTGCATGAAAATCCCCATTCTAAAAAAATAAATCATAAAAAATACACAAAAAGTGTTGCTTCAGTGTCTGTTGGATTTTCCTGGCACTTTATGTTCCACATTAATTTTTTCTAGAATTGATCACGCTTAGAAATCAGTCACTATTTTTTTTAACAGGCAGAGTGGACAATGAGAGAGACAGACAGAGACAGAGAGAAAGGTCTTCCTTATCCGTTGGTTCACCCTCCAATGGCTGCTATGGCTGGCGTGCTGCGGCTGGTGCACCACGCTGATCCCAAGCCAGGAGCCAGGTGCTTCCTCCTGGTTTCCCATGGGGTGCAGGGCCCAAGCACTTGGGTCATCCTCCACTGCACTCCCGGGCCACAGCAGAGATCTGGACTGGAAGAGGGGCAACCGGGACAGAATCCGACACCCGACCGGGACTAGAACCTAGTGTGCTGGCGCCGCAGGCGGAGGATTAGCCTATTGAGCCACGGCGCCGGCCAAAATCAGTCACTATTAAACTTAAGCCATTTATTTGAGCGGGTCCATGACCAGCCTATAAATGTATGTGTCTTGCATTTGAAATTTCACACACTTGGATGCTAAATACAAGGTACATAGATTGGAAACACACAAATGAATGAAATATACTTTTTATGGGCTATTATATATATCAGTAAATAGATGATTGATACATTGATTGATTGATTGATTTCCCACAAAGGCTGTTATAGACCACAGAGCACATTTAAAATTATTCATTCAATGAGTCCTCAGAAAGAAGTGAATATCTCTAACTACTAGAAAATTTATTGGTTTGCAACAGCTGACCACCCTTTTGTCACATTATCCTAATTTGTTCTTATAATTTATCCTCCACTAGTTTTTCTGAACAACTAGTTAAATTTAACCTTCTGGACACTGTGATTCATAGATCTCATCTCTTTCCCCTCTTCACATTGATTAGAAGAAAGCTTGTAGTCTTTGTCTACCAAGCATAATAAACCTCAAGCCATGCATTTCGCATCACAACTTTACTCCTGGCTCCATCTCACTTTCCTACCTGACTGTGCCTATGCATTTTAGTTGTACTGCCTCTTACTTTTACAATGTATACTTCTGTAGAGCACTTTAAATTGCTTGGGGACAAGGCAGGATGTAAACAAACAGGTAGGTAAAAAAAAAAAGGAAAAGAAAGAGAAAGGAGCTGTTATCTATCACTTGAAGACAAAATATCCTTTCAACAGTGTATTCTCATGAGTTTGAGTAGCAACTATTGCAAAGCTGTATTCATAAATGGCCAGGACTCTGTCAAGGACTTGTTGGAAGCCCAATACTGTCTTCCCCAGTAGTTGTTAGGGTCCTTGGCTGAATATGTATTATGATGCTTCCAAAATCTTTCATCTTTTTATCCTTTTACCACATCTTGAAAATTTGCTACAAATATATATAGCAACTTTAAAACTAGGTAGACTCTAATAAGGCTGGCTTTATCAAGGCTCAGAATATGTCCATTTTCTTCAAATTGGATTTAGGAACAAGGTACTCTTGAGAATCCAGGAAAGTAGCTTAACAGAACAGTATACAAGAACCCCCAAATGACAACATGTTTCTAAAATAAATAAAGTTTATTTTAGAACAATGTATCTTGCAGAACCCACTAAGGTTTGTTTATATATATGAAAGGCAGAGTTACACAGAGAGAAGGAGAGGCAGAGAGAGAAAGTTTTTCCCATCCACTGGTTCACTCTCTAATTGGCCACAAAGGCCAGAGCTGTGCTGATCCAAAGCCAGGAGCCAGGAGCTTCCTCCAGGTCTCCCATGTGGGTGCAGGAGCCCAAGAACCTGGGCCATCCTCCACTGCTTTCCCAGACCATAGCAGAGAGCCAGATTGGAAGTGGAGCAGCTGGGACTCGAACCAGCACCCATATGGGTAGGATGCCGGCACTGCAGATGGCGGCTTTATCCACTAAGCCACAGTGCCAGCTCCATCACGAAAGTTTAAAAACCCATTACTGTGGATACACCACGAATAATTCCAGTTCTTGTAAAATGATCTTTAGGGACACCATTTTTCATGCCATCATCTCAGTGAGTTATTTCTGTTCTAAGACATGATCCTTAGTCTGTTCTCATTTTTTCTGTCTCCAAGACTTCATTTGAACTAGTCAGTTCTTGATTGATTGGAAATTAGTTATAAAATGTATTTATTCATCCATTTGCATCTTACTTGAATACCAGGGAGACAGAGAAGAGATCTTCCATCTGATGGTTCACACTCCAAATGCCTGCAATAGCCAGAGCTTATTACTGAAGCAAACCACTAATGCAGAGTATAGATACAAAGAGAAAATCACATTTTCAATGAAACACACTCAACTGTCCAGACAGTAGTAACATATCCAGCTTGATGTGGTTAAAATAATAGTGGCTTTCATACAGTATAAATTATGTGCCATCTCATGTGCAGTTCTTTGTAGACTTTGCTTGATTCTTCTGCAATGTCTCGTTTTGGTGTTGTACTTGATTTTTTACAAAAAGATTTATTTATTTATTTGAAAGGTAGAGTTACAAAGAGGGAAGGAGGGAGGAAGAGAAGGAAAGAGAGGGAGGGAGGGGGGAGAAGGGGGAGGGAAAGGGAGAGAAAGAGGAGAGGGAGAGGGAGAGAGGTCTTTCATCCGCTGGTTCACTCCCCAAATGGCCACAATGGCCGGAGCTGGGCCAATCCCAAGTTAGGAGCCAGGAGCTTCTTCCGGGGCTCCCAGATGGGTGCAGGGGCCCAAGGACTTGGGCCCTGTTCCACTGCTTTCTCAGGTGCATTAGCAGGGAGCTGGATTGGAAGAGTAGCAGAGACACAAGCCAGCACCCATATGGGATGCTGGCATTGCAGGTGGTGGCTTTACCAGGCGCGCCATAGCACTGGCCCTTGTACCTGATTTTATTACCACCTTTCATCTAAACCCATTGGGGAGTGTGGGGATTATAGAGTTTGTCTTTGCTTTTTGTCCAAGAATCTCTTGATCTTGAAGGTCTTGTGAGAAGATATGGAAAGGAATGGAATCAGGCACACTCACCATGATGGCAGAAGAAAGGAGAAAGCTAGTTCACTCCTGGTGCCAGCATTGTGGTGGAGCAGGTAGAGCCTCTGTGTGCAGCACCGGCATCCCATATGGGTGCCAGTTCGAGTCCCAGCTGCTCTACTTCCCAGCCAGCTCCCTGCTAATGCACCTAGGAAAGCAGTGGCAGATGACCCAAGTCCTTGGATCCTGCACTCACGTGGGAGAACCAGAGGAAGCTCCTGGCTCCTGGCTTCCAATTGGTCCAGCTCTGGCTGCTGCCACCATTATTTGGAAAGTGAACCAGTGGATGAAGGACCTCTCTCTCCGTTTCTGCCTCTCTGTAACTCAGCCTTTCAAATAATAAATAAGTAAATAAATCTTAAAACAGAAAAAAAACCTAGTTCATTGTTTACAAAAGAAAGCCTGACATTATCCAATGAAATAAAGTTCTAACATCACTCAAGAATTACATTGAGTAGTTAAAAGGGTTCAAGAGCTCATCAAATCATTCCACATAATTAAAAACACTTCATAAAAAAAGCCTAACAGGTCTTTCTCCAAAGAGCTTATGCGGGAGGGAACAAGAATTACTCTAGACGGCCATCAAAAGAATTGCTTATGTTTTAGCTCGCCCAAAAAAAATCTCTAAGACATATATTAATCTGGTTATTGTTTTCTCAACTTGTAAAATTTTCTTTTACAGTTCATGACCATAATCCCATGAATCCAGGGTACAGTTACTTGTCTTAACCATTTATTATTATTAACCATTCCTTAGGAAACTACAAATTGGCTTTTGAGGACAGATTGAAGGAAAGATTCTGCTTCATAATAAGTGAGTGGCTTCATTTAAAGATTTCCAAGCAAACATTCCAGTAGTGATTTTATCTCAAAACAACCTAAATTTATTTTCAATGTGCATTTAGTTATTCAAAAGAAAGAGCAAAACAACTAGAGGAAATTTGTGTTCTTTTTAGGCCAATAAATGTGTACATTCTATGCAGTCTTTCTCTGCTCTTCTTTCTTGCTTTAACCACTTAAACACTAAATTAGTATCCTAAGCAAGGTCAATTGTTGGTAGTTTATGGAACCATTGTTAGTGGAGATAATTGTGTTTGTAACGTGTTATTAAGGATTTCCACAGCACTTTGTATTTCTGCAAATGCTTCACAGTCAAAGCTTTAGTGACTATAAAAGCAACAGACTCCTCTTCCCCATGGTTACAGGAAGATGCATTTCCATCCTCCTTCCCCTCACTAATGAGAAATACTGAATTTGAGTTGGCTTATAATTTATATATATACACACACAGACTCGGGAGGCCTTAACTGTTCATACACTCAACAAGTACTCACAGAACACTCATTGCAACAATTTTCTATTCACTTTTTTCATGATAGAGAGCTATGAGACTGTCTTCAAGGTCTTGCGAAAGAGAGGTAGATCTAGCAGAAGAGATATTAAGCTCCAAAACTCTGGCCTACTGCTGACCTATCCTGCATTCTTGCAAGACTTGTGTGCAAGCCAAATTTCAACTTCTTTGACACCTAGATTATCAGAGGCCCCTGACATCATGTCAAGTCAGCAACCTTGACCACTAGCTAGAAAACTATCTAGAGACTATCTTGGAGGCTTAACTGTCTCATTAGATTGACTGCACTTGTATAAAATACATTTTCCTTTAATATTTATCCAATGCACACTATCTGCTAGACTATAAATAAAAACATGTAAACAACATGGCCCTAGGCACAAAAGGCTTGCAACAGCCAGCTGTGATGACATACCAGATGGTCTATCTCATTTGTAAAGAAAAAAATATATATATAAGCACAGTTTATTCCAAAAATATCTTTTAGTTTAAATAAATATGATATGCTGGGCAAGAAATCACCTTAAGCTACCTGTAAAACACCTCGTCATCCCAGATGTTGCACATCTCTCTCCTAATTTAATTCTCCTCCTCCTTCTCCATCACAGCAAAGTGAGCGTGTGTGTGTATGTGCACTGGGGCATGCAAGTGTGCCAACAGGAGCTAAGGGCAACATTATCCCAATTTCACAGATGAGGTAGCTGAAACTAAGAATGGCTCCCAATCAGGTTGGTGTGTGGTAAATAGGGGCAGCAATAAAATATGGGACTACAGATTATCTGAGCTTTATTTCCCCATTTGGTCCATCTCCTTCAAGGGCAAACACTCTACTGCATAGTACTTAAAGATGAGCTTTAGGAATACTACAGAATCAGCATCCTTGCAGAATTTACCATCTGCCAAATGCCAGCTAGTGTTTAAAGCATTTTATGTGAATTAATTCACATCATTATCAGAACCACCCTATGAGGTAAGTATATTGTTTCTCCATTTTACCAGTAAGAATATTGAGACACAGAGAGGTTAAGTTGCAAAAGGTTATATAGCCAGGAGGTTAGAAAAGCCAAAATTTGAATACAGGCAGTCTGAATTCAGAGCGTACCCACTAAATGACTATTCAGTGATGCCTAAAGGTGTGGGTAGCTTGTATGTTTTTCTTTTTTGGTTTCCTTTTGGCTCAACTCTAAGTAAACGATTTTTCAGTTGTTTGGTTATCCTGAATCTACTGGATATTTCAGAAATCCTCAGTGTTGGTGAGATATGAAGAATAAGGCAAAAGTCTGAATGCATTCACCTACTTATGAGAATAATTCCCAAGAAATGTGTTGCCTATAGTGCTTCACAGTCATGATGAAATGGAAATTATAAGAAAATAAGTTGAAAAGGTCAATACTGTGCATTTCCTAGGGATTACTGATATGGGTATAAAATCTCAGAGGTCTCAGCTCTAACTATAAAACTATGGTATTTAATTGAAAATGTAGCCTTTGCACAAAGGCCAGACCCTCCCTTGAGTTACAGTCCCTTCAAAGGATTACTGGCCGAGATGGGACTCAAGGGCTAGAATCTTGACAAGTTCCTGGGACTCAGTCTCCTGTAGGGTACCCTGGCGCATGAAACACAGGAATGGTGAATGCTGGACTGCTCCTGAGGCTGGCATGATTAACTCAGAGGGAGAAAGCTGTTCAAATCACTCAACACTCTCTGGCAGCAGGAAAATACTTGGCAGGAAAAGAAGTACCACCCCAGGGACTCCCGCCAAATTCAATGGCAGGTGGGAAGGGGTAGCACATAAGCAAAGGTCAACCATGTGGCTTTCCCCTAAGTTTGTCAAAAGGAGGGGATGTTATACGTTTAGCAAACTGCCCTTGTATTCTATAAACTTGGAAAATTATTTTCCTCCACATTATAACTGAGGAGTGTGTGTGTGTGTGTGTGTGAGTCTATATGAGAGTATGGAGCTGGAGAAAGGGTAAATCTCCAGGATTAAGGCTACAACCTGACAAATTGAGTCAGTTGGCAGAAAAAATACAACTCTGAAGTCTCTGGAGAAACTGGGCTGTTAGTTCCTGTTTCCTTCAATTTTCAAACAAGGTCATCGAGACACTAAAGCAACACAATGATTTGCAATTATGAATTGACTGCTGAAGAGTTGAAAATGCTGCATCCTTTTCCAGAAGTGTGTACTACTTACAGGCAGAGTATCAAGCACCTAGAGTAAAGAATTCCTCTTCCAGGAAGAACTCAAGGGTAAGTAAAGGTGACTCTATGGACCATTACATGAATCTAACTTTTCTTTCTTTTTCCAGCAGGTCTTCAACAATCTCTTTGAGATTTTCTTTCTTCATGGCCAAAGATCATTGTCCTGTACCTAAAACTACAGTGTACACATAACCTGAGCACTACCTATGATTACTGCCCTCCATACCCAATTCACCCATGACACTTTTGGATATAGAACCAATTCTACTGACGTCTAGAATGGTGAGGTGCTATAGCAATGGAGATGTCTGCACTCCCACATTCACTGTGGCATTATTCACAATAGCTAAGACATGGAAACAACCTAACTGTCCTTCCAAGAGTGAATGGAGGGAGGAAGTGTGGTACACACACATAATCGAACAGTAGCCAATCATTCAAAAGAAGGAAAATAATAAAAATAAGGACACTGGGGCTGGCGCTGTGGCTCACTTGGTTAATCCTCCACCTGTGGCCCTGGCATCCCATATGGGTGCCAGTTTTAGTCCTGGTTGCTCCTCTTCCAGTCCAGCTCTCTGCTGTGGCCCAGGAGGGCAGTGGAGCATGGCCCAAGTGCTTGGGCCCCTGCACCCGCATGGGAGACCAGGAAGAAGTACCTGGCTCCTGGCTTCGGATCAGCGCAGCACCGGCCGTAGCAGCCATTTGGGGGGGGGGGGTGAACCAATGGAAGGAAGACCTTTCTCTCTGTCTCTCTCTCACTGTCTAACACTATCTGCCAAATTAAAAAAAAATGAGGACACTCTGATGGTTATGATAGCATTATGCTGAGTGAAATAAACAAGAACAGAATGACAAATACTTCAAGAAGCCACTGTTTGAGGAAATGTAAAGTAGTGGAGCCCAAAGCAGCAGAGAGTGCAATGCTGGTTCTAGACGCTGGAGGAGGGAGGGTGAAACAGGGAAGTATTAGTCAAAGGGTACAAAGGGTCAGGTACCCAAGGTAAGTCCCAGAGTTCTACTGCACAGCATACTGCCTGTAGTTAACCATACTGTCTATACTTAAAATGTTGCCAAGAGGGTAGCTCTTAGGTTAATAAGTGTTCTTATGACAGAATATAATAAATTAAAAGGCTAGCAAGAAACTTTTGGAGTGGTTAGATATCTTCATGACATATATTGTGGCTTCGCAGATTACTACTTACCTCAAAACCCATCCATTTATAGATACTAAATATGTATAGCATTCTCTTTGACAATTATACATCAAAAAATGGAAAAAGTGGTACCAAGTACCGGTGTGATCTAGCAGGCAAGTTACCCAATCTCTCCCAATCTGAATAAAATATTACTTGGCATCTCTTTACACCAAAGCAGCTAAGTGCTAAGGCTAGGCTTCCGCCTGAATTCTGGTCTACAGCAATTGTGAGGGGCTTTACCAGCTCTGAAGAGCCTTAACACTTACTATGAATTCACAGAAATGATTTGTAGAAACACTTCTGTTATTAAATACTCGACCGTATTTACTTTTAAGAAAGACAAAATTTCATTTTTAAAACTTATTAAAAATACTTGGGGCAGCCAAAGCTGTGGTGCCGGCATCCCACATGGGTGCTGATTCGAGTCCCAGCTACTCATCTTCCAATCCAGCTGGGAAAGCAGTAGAAGATGGCCCAAGTCCTTGGGCCCCTGAATCCATGTGAGAGACCTGGAAGAAGCTCCTGGCTCCTGGCTTCGGATTCGCCCAGCTCCTGCTATTGCAGCCATTTGGTGAGTGAAACAGTGGATGGAAGATCTCTGTCTCTCCCTCTGTCTGTAACTCTTACCTCTCAAATAAATAAAAATCTTAAAAAAACTTGGACATATGTGTAGGTTACAGGGTGATATTTCAATGCATGTATATAGTATGTACTGATCGAAAGAGTGCAACAAACATTTACCATTCTTTGGCATTACTTTATGATTGGAGGCTTGGCACTTCTCCTTATTGGCTCATACAATATATAATAGCTTATGGAAAATTATAGCCTCCCCACAACACTGTGTAACACTAGGAACTTACTCCTTTGATTTGACTGATTTGGTATCCACTATCTAAACTCCATCTCATAGACTATATTTTGTAAAAGGATTTATGTATTTATTTATTTGAAAGTCAGAGTTATGGTGGCCAAGGAAAGAGAGAAAGACACTAGATAGCCACAATGGGCAGGGCTGGGTCAGGCGAAAGGCAGAGCTTCATCTGGGTCTCCCAGTGGAAGGGGCCCAAACACTCAAGTCATCCTCTGCTGCTTTCCCAGATGCATTAGCAGACAGCTGGATCAGAAGTGGAGCAGCCAGGACACCCATATGGCATCATATGGTGTGTCATATGGGATGATGATCATCCATAGGGGATGCTGGCATCACTGCTGGCAGTTCAAACTGCTATGCCACAACATTGGCCCCTCCTAGACTCTAAGAATAAACATGGTGAGCTCACATTGAGTTTTTTAGATCCCACATGAGGGAGAACATGTGATATTTATCTTTCTGTGTTCGACCTACTTCACTTAACATGATATCTCCAATCTGATCCGTTTTGTTACAAATGTTAGGAATTCATTCTCTTTCCTATGGCTGATTAGTATCTCATTGTGGGTATATACCAAATTATCTTTTTCCATTCATCTGATGATGGACACCTTGATTGATTCCATATCTTGGCTATTGTGAACAATGCTATTTATAATAAACATAGTGGAGCAGGTTTCTCTTTGATATAATAATTTCATATCTTTTGGGTATATAGCTAGTACTGAGAATACAGGATCATATGGTAGTTCTATTTTAGCTTTTTCAAAAAGATTTATTTATTTATTTGAGAGGTAGAGTTACGGGGGGGGGGGGTCTTCCATCTGCTGGTTTACTCCCCAAATGATCACATCGGCCGGAGCTGGGCCGATCTGAAGCCAGGAGCCAGAAGCTTCTTCTGGGTCTCCCATGTAGATACAGGGGCCCAAGGACTTGGGCCATCTTCTATGCTTTCCCAGGCCATAGTAGAGAGCTGGATTAGAAGTGGAACAGCTGGGACATGAACTGGTGCCCATATGGGATCCAGGCACTGCAGGTGGAGGCCCAGCCTACTGCACCACAACACCAATCCCTATTTCTTATTTTTAAGACATCTCCATACTATTTTCCATAATGACTGTACTAATTACATTACTACCAGCAGTATATGAGTTCCCCTTTCTGCAGATATTTGGCAGCATTTGTTACTTTTTGTCTTTTGTGTATTAGCTATTCTATTGATATCTCATTGCTTTCATTTGGAAAATTTTTTAATTCTTAAATCTATGCAGAATCTTCCAGAAGTTCATGGAAAATGAACATAATGAAAATATTCTGAACAGATAAACTTATCTTTCAATTCAGTTTTCCAGGAACTTTGTGAATTACCCTTGTATAAAGGATATACAATTGTTCCTGTAGCAAATGCCAGATGCCCTGTGTGTATGTCCATACACATCGTTCCTTCCCAAAGCAGTGAATTGGCTGGCCAAAAGGGTTGTCAACATTGTCCTATGAAATGATCAGGTGTGTGGTTGATAACTAAGGACCAGGTGCCATGAACAATCTAATCAGTTGATTAGTTTAACAGCATGTGGAAATGAGTTTAGCACAACGTTACAAAAATGGAGAGCCAGACAGGGGCTGGCACTGTGGCCTAAGGGTTAAGCTGCCACCTGCAACTCCAGCATCCCATATGGGCGCTGGTTCTAGTCCCGGTTGTTCCACTTCTGATCCAGCTCTCTACTACGGCCTGGAAAACCAGTAGAAGATGGCCCAAGTCCTTGGGCCCCTGCACCCATGTGGGAAACCCGCAAGAAGCTCTTGGCTGCTGGCTTCAGACTGGCACAGCTCCTGCCATCATGGCCATTTGGGGAGTAAACCAGCAGATGGAAGATCTTTCTCTCTCTCTCTGTAACTCCATCTTTCAAATAAATAAATAAATCTTTAAAAATGGAGAGCCAGCAATTGAAATAATTGTGTGACTATAACCTAGAAGAAGAGAGTGCATGGTCAGAAACACGAGCAACCATGACTACACATCCAAATGCTTGATGCAGCTTCCCCATTTTGTACTGAATCTGACTAAATACTGCAGGCCACCATCATATGGAATATTACAATCTCTGAAAAAGTCCCCGGTCCTTAGCTCAAAATAGGAAGCAAGCCACAAAGTGATGCCTTGGTGACTTGCAAGATCAGAGACAAGAATACTTTTTGCTGCAATTTGTCCACAAGCTTCTAACAAATCTCAAGCTTTTTATTAGCAAATCTCTAAGCCCATGATTTCAGAACTCTCTTTGGGAAACCTCTGGCAGTGTAGCTACACGTCCCCATGCTATTCCAGATAACGCAGGCAGACTGAGCTCAGAATCTTTTGCATAGCAGGATACTTTTCTATTTTCTTCTAGGAGTTTCCCCTCCTCACAATGAATTTCCTTCCTTCAACTCCCCTATCACTAACCCAACAAATTCAATTTAACATTTAAATCCGAGAGGGAATGGGAGAATAGGAGAGAATGAATCAGGGGAGACAGCTTCATCTGGATAGATGGATAAGGGACAGTAGACACTTCCAAGGCTCAAACCACGTGAAGAAAACATCTGTGGGAAAGGAAATTCAACTGTTGGCCCAGTCAGCCCCATTTATGTCTGTTCTTGATCCAGTGACATTTTCTGGGTTCAAAGGAAACAGTGCCTGATTAATAAAAAGCCTAGGCACTATTTAAAAATAATGCCTGGAGTGATCTGATGTCTGAAGTGGCTTTCGGCCAGAAGGACCTTTTGCCACAGTGCCACATTCAAACAGAGCTTATGTTCGATGGACATTCAAAACATGGTCCATTGCTCTCATTTGGCACTGTGCCTAGAAAAGGCTGCGTTTGAGACTGGGCGTTTTAAACAAAATCACTAAAACACAATTTACAGTCACTTTCTCTAACGAGGCCTTCGGATCCTGTTGTTCAGCAGTTTCCTTAAACACACCTGGGATCCAAGACCGTCGGTGCAGGCATAGGGGTGTCCCTGGTTCCAGTGCAAAGGGAGACACCATACAATTGCACCATGTTCTCTTCAGCTGACCTCCTAGCCTGACCCAAGTCACAAATTCCAATTCATGGGTTCGAGAACAGTGGAGGTGACCTCACTGAAAATTCTGCTCAAAGGAACAATGATGAAGGCAAACTCCTCAAAATGTTATTGTTCAGGTTTGAGATAAGCATCACAAGGAGATGATTTACAATCCAACTTGGCCACTTTTGAAAATGTACATGTACAAGTCACTAAAGTCAATGCCTCTGGCCCAGAATGACCAGAATCCAACCAGAGAGCTCAACTGCTACTTTCTATTCTTCTGTAGGCTATAAATTCTCTGGGCAGGGGGACGAGAAAGTAAACAGACATCAGCGTTTCACTGGAATATTAATATAAATCATGTGCAAAATGCCCCTGTAATAGACCCATAATTAGCTTATCCCATTCCTATGCTTTCTGCAAGCTTTTCAGAACTGTTCAGATCTGAGTTATTACAAGAAAAAGCTACCAGTACTCACATGTGCTGACAAATTACAACATGCCCCTTTCCTCTTCCTCTATTGAATTTTCAGTCTCCTTACTATGTGCCTCTCAACAAATGCCAGATAGAGGTCAGTGAATATTTAAAAAACAAAACAAAACAAAACAAGGGGCCAGTGCTGTGGCGTAGCAGGTAAAGCCATCGCCTCCAGTGCCAGCATCCCATGTGGGCACCAGTTTGAGTCCCGGCTGCTCCACTTCCAATCCAGCTCTCTGCTATGGACTGGGAAAGCAGTAGAAGATGACCCAAGTCCTTGGGCCCCTGCACCCATGTGGGAGACCCAGCTGCAATTTGTCCGCAAGCTTCTAAGAAGCCTCAAGTTTTTATTAGCAAATCTCTAAGCCCATGATTTCAGAACTCTCTTTGGGAAACCTCTGGCAGTGTAGCTACATGTCCCCATTGCTAACAGCTCCAGCTGTTGCAGCCATTTAGGGAGTGAACCAGCGGAAGGAAGACCTTTCTCTCTATCTCTCCCTCTCACTGTCTGTAACTCTACTTCTAAATGAATAAATATTTTAAAAAAAAGAATAAGCCTTGATCAAAAAGCTTCCATAGTCTTGGCAGCTCATGTCAAGAGCCTCGGGTGGTCACTGACCACCTCGGGTGGTCAAAAATAAGAGTGTTAATTATTAAATCAACAACAGGAGTCACTGTGCACTTACTCCCCCTGTTGGACCTCTGTCCTCAATGAGGTTTACTATGAGAATTAACAGTAAAATCTGTCTTCAAACAGTACTTTATACATTGTGTTTCTGTGTGGGTGCAAACACTGGAAATATCTACTTAGTATAGAGTTAGTATAGAATCTTAATGAAAAATTTAATGGGAGAGGGAATAGGAGGTGGGATGGGAGTGAGGGTGGGAATGGGATGAAGAAACACTATATTCATAAAAGCTGTACATATGAAATTTGTATTCATTAAATAAAAACCTTAAAAAAGAATAAGTGCTGGCGCCGCCGTAGCTCAATAGGCTAATCCTCCGCCTGTGGCGCCGGCACACCGGGTTCTAGTCCCAGTCGGGGCGCCGGATTCTGTCCCAGTTGCTCCCCTTCCAGTCCAGCTCTCTGCTATGGCCTGGGAGTGCAGTGGAGGATGGCCCAAGTGCTTGGGCCCTGCACCCCATGGGAGACCAGGAGAAGCACCTGGCTCCTGCCTTCGGATCAGCGTGGTGCGCTGACCGCAGCGGCCATTGGGGAGTGAACCAACGGAAAAAGAAGACCTTTCTCTCTGTCTCTCTCTCTCACTGTCCACTCTGCCTGTTCAAAAAAAAAAAAAGAAAGAATAAGCTTTGAATGTCTAATTATGCCATTGGGTCAAAATTTACCTATATAGATAGTATACTATAAATGTAATAACCTAACAATAGCTTGAAGAATTATAATGTGCCAGGCATTGGGCTAAACATATCAATTATCTCCTTTGATTCTCATAACAGTCTGTTATAGCAAGTATCATTAATAAAATTTCCATGTTACAGACAGAAACAGAGGCTTAGAAGAATAGAGTTGCATATTCAAGGGCATAAAGCTGGGGGGTGGTCAGCATGAGATATGAACCCCAATCAGCCTAGACATGGAACCTCACTTAGAATCACTTAGCTGTGTTCACTGTGTGCCTAGCTCAGAGTCTGAGATGGTGGTTTCTGCCTTGTCACAGTGCAACTATATTTCTCCCTGACTTTCTCCTTTCCAATCTGCTTTCACGACACCTGGCCCCGGTCCCCCACTCTTGACTGACACATTCTTTCTTCAGCTGGGTGAACAGCATCCATCAGGCCTCTGGTCTTTTTTTCCCTGGGAGGTGTTAAGCCTATCTGTCTCTGTCTAAATCTTGCTCTCTCTTGTTTTAAAATTTTAAAAACAAAAGTTCAAACCAGTAAAGTGACAGTTGGCTGTATTTCCATCAACTGTTCTCAGCAAGAGTTAACTTTGTGGAAATTTGCTTCTGCTCTTTTTCCTTCATGTATAATTTATTAAACAATTAATACATGACTACATTGATCTTTTGTAATTCATTCTCTTCAAAGGGAATTTTCATAGCTGTGTTCTCATCCATAACTTTGGAGAGCCCTCTCTATGTTGCTTCTATGTCACAACTACACATGACCAGATATGGTGAGATTAATATACACAGTCAGCTGGTAAACTGCTCAAAAAATTTCAATTGAGCATAAAAACTGCAAAAATTCATACTTTTCAGGGGTCAGTGACTACACAGTCTCACTCTAGTAAATAAAAGGATGTGTATATTGGCAAGGAAGTTACAGAATTGTACATAAACAATTTATTACATGGGTGACTTCGGCAGAATTGAAAGCATTGCTCTAAAATAGAAATACCTTGAAAATAAGTAAGCCATCAAGAAGGCAAATCTGGACATCTCCTGAGTATCACAGGCATAATTTGTGATATCTGATAACCATAAAACTTAGCATATATTTATTTCAAAATGAAAACTTAAAAGGCACATTGGTTTATGGGTTTAAAGAAAGGTATCCACTCAGAACTATTGTAAAGAGTTATCTGGGATAAAGAATAAGACCACAAAGTTAATAGACAATAAAAAGCCTCCCAGAAGGGAAAAACTGGTGTGCATGGCAAATATCAACACATGAGCACAGTGAACAATAATCAAAGACGTCTTTTCTAGCAAATCGAAGAAGCCATTTTCAGTCCATGATATGTTAAACTTTGCAGAGTTGGAATTACAGAGTTATTTTTAGTTTATCTTTCTAAATATATCTTTCTCATGATGCGTATTGCAAAAACTGGGGAGGCACTGTAAACTAAATTCATTGCTATTTTTGATCAAAACACACTATGGAAGAATTTCATCATACACATTATAGGGTATCATTCAAATGACTGGCGCCGCCTCCTGGCCTGCCCAGGAATGACATAGAGATTCTGCATGTCTCAGTGCTTCATGGAAGTCTTCTCAGGCATCACTTGGTGCATGCCTATTATAAATAGTTCTCCTGTGGGTCCTGCTGCTAACTTTTGGGGCCATCAACTGTTCTGGCACCCACATTCTTCCTGGCTTTCAACTAAAGTAGCAAAATGCACCTAATACAGGGCATTGCTGTACCTGGAAAATAGTCAAGTGAACAGGCTCTCCATTAGATGGAGCCACCGATGCCAAGAACCTTCACTATCATTCATTAATCTTTGCTATCAACCCTCTCTGAGTCATTTAAACTGGACATACCAGGCTCCTCCAGATCCACCTTGCACCCGCATGGGAGACCAGGAGGAAGCACCTGGCTCCTGGCTTCGGATTGATGCAGCGCCGGCCATGGCGGCCATTTGTGGGGTGAACCAATGGAGGGAAGACCTTTCTCTCTCTCTCTCTCATTGTCTATAACCTGTCAAATTAAAAAAGATTAAAAAAATTTTTTAAAGTGTACTGTAAATAAGCAGAATTGACATTTTGAAATTTATTGTTTAAAGTCCCTGTCTATATTCTTGAGGAACAGGGGGTTTTGTACTAACTTCTTGTTGAATTATGTATTTAGTGGAAGGTTAAGCTTGTGATTATAAAGGAAATTTAAAGTATATCATGGTAGAAATTAAAGAAAAATAAGAAGGATGGAAGGTGAGAGTGAGGGAAGGAGGGAGGCAGGGTATGGTGGGATATATCACTATGCTCTTAAAACTGTATATATTAAATGCATGAAATTTGTTCCGATTATATAAATAAAAGAATGTAGAAAAATTATTTATTTATGTATTTGAAATGAAGAATGACAAAGAGGGGGTGGATGCACAGAGAGACAGAGACAGAGAGAGAGAGAAATATCTTCCATCTACTGGTTTACACCCGAAATGCCTGCAACAGCTGGGGCTCGGTGAGGCCAAAGTCACGTGTCAGGAACTCAACCAGGTTTCTCATGTGGGTGGCAGGAACACAAGTACATAAGCCATTACCTGCTGCCTCCCAGGAAGTGCTTTAGTAGGATGTTGGAAGCAGAGATGGGCCCCAAATCTAGGCACTCTAATATGGGATGTGGGTGTTCAAAATGATGCCTTAACTGCTGTACCAGATGCCCACCCCGGAACCCAAATCTTTGACCTGAAGCCACATTCCTTTTCCTGGTTCCGACTCTGAACCCTGAGTCCAGCAACTATCTTGCCAATATCGTTTTCAGTCTAACACTCAGAATTTTGATTTCAGAACACAACAGCCTGGCAATAAAACATTACTATAAGCTTCTTCTCATCCATTCTGTTTATTTTCATCCATTGTTTAGATTGCAGTCTTTGATATTAAAATTAAATATACTTAAACCTGAAAAGGACATTAGAAAGCATCTAGTTCATTGGCTTCTAAATATTTTTGGTCAGCAAACCTATTATACCACAATCCCTTGGGGTACTTATTAACTATATAGGTTCTTAGGTCCTACCATATCCCTATAAATTTAGAGTTTTTAAGCATTGGTCCCAATAATCCATATTTAAACAGGCTCCCTAGCCCAATGTGATGCAGGGCCTGGTCTGGGCATTCTGATTATCAGTGCCCAGATGAGAAAATTGGTAGAGAGAGGACTAAAGCCCAGGTCTCATGAGCCCCAGTCTACTGTTCTTTCCATTGTATTTTGTCCTGTCCTAATGGGAGAAGTATTTGGAACTGCCTTGGCATAAGAGCTAGTTATAAAGTGCATTACTAACAAAATCTTATTTTTTGCTTTTTTTCACTAAGTCGGCACTGAAAGTAAAGAAGGAAGCTCCTACTCCTCCCAAAGCCAAAACTAAAGCAGAGTCTTTGAAGACCAAGAAGGCAGTGCTGAAAGACACCCACAACCACACAAAAAAGGTCTACACAGCCGGTGCCATGGCTTAACAGGCTAATCCTCTCTTGCGGCGCTGGCACACCGGGTTCTAGTCCTGGTCAGGGTGCCGGATTCTATCTCGGTTGCCCCTCTTCCAGGCCAGCTCTCTGCTATGGCCCGGGAAGGCAGTGGAGGATGGCCCAAGTCCTTGGGCCCTGCACCCGCATGGGAGACCAGGAGAAGGCACCTGGCTCCTGGCTTCGCATCAGCGCGATGCACCGGCTGCAGCGGCCATTGGAGGGTGAACCAACGGCAAAAAGGAAGACCTTTCTCTCTGTCTCTCTCTCTCACTATCCACTCTGCCTGTCAAAAAAAAAAAAAGTCTACACATAACTCACGTTCCAGCTGCCAAGAGTCTAATTCCTCTGGTGGCAGCCCAAATATCCTAGCAAGAGCGCCCCCAAGAGAAATACGCTTGACCCCTACGCCTTCAACAAGTTGCCCCTGACTACTGAGTCTGCCACGTAGAAGATAGAAGACAATAACACACACGTGTTCACTCTGGATGTCAAGGCCAACAAGCACCAGATCAAACAGGCTGTGAAGAACCTCTAACGTTGACGTGACCACAGTCAACAC
The DNA here is from genome assembly GCF_033115175.1 of Lepus europaeus. Lineage (NCBI taxonomy): Eukaryota > Metazoa > Chordata > Mammalia > Lagomorpha > Leporidae > Lepus > Lepus europaeus. The sequence goes on along the minus strand of NC_084850.1, from coordinate 22,468,929 downwards.
TCCGATCAGAGCTTACAGGGAAAAGAAGACATATATTTGACAGGCTCCTGACGATGATGCTTTAGATGTTGCCAACAAAATTGGGATCATCTAAACGGAGTCCAACTGGCTAATTGAAAATCTTATTTTGTAACTAACACAGTAGACCAGTAGACTATTTGTTGAGCTCTCTCAAATCTTCCTTTTGAAAAAGGTTACACAGTATTAAAGACAGCCATCTCGTGGTGACAAACATTAACTACTTAAGAGATACGCTGCCTCCTTCTAAAACGTACATGAATCAAAAGCAGGAGAGACAGCCGAATGTTTTAGCAATGAAGAAATGGCATTGTGATCTTAGCTTCCTTCTGCAGATGCTTGGAGTTGTGCTGTAACTCACATGTAACCATTAGAATAGGTTCTTACAAAGAAGTTTTCTATAACACATACATATTTTAGAAACAAAACTAGGGGTAGATCTACTTAGCAAGTGACATTAATTGAAACAGTTTCAAAAAAGAAATGCAAGAGCCAGCGCTGTGGCATAGCAGGTAAAGCAGCCTCCTGCAGTGCCGACATCCCATATGGACGCTGATTCTAGTCCAGGCCACTCCACTTCTGATCCAGCTCTCTGCTATGGCCTGCGAAAGCAGTGGAAGATGGCCCAAGTGCTTGGGCCCCTGCACCCACGTGGGAGACCCAGAGGAAGCTTAAGGCTCCTGGCCTCAGATTGGAACAGTTTGGGGCGTTGCAGCCATTTGGGGAGTGAATCAGTGGATGGAAGACCTCTCTCTCTCTCTCTCTCTCTCTCACTGCCTCTGCCTCTCTGTAACTCTTTCAAATAACTAAATAAATCTTCAGAAGAAGAAGTGCAAGAGACACTAGATTAGCACTTTCAGGTTATCTTCCTGACCTGCCACTGCCTAGATGCCTCTGAGAGATAGCAGGTGGGACCGTAAAGAGTCATAAAAAGATGTGACAAAGGCACTGGGCTTACACAAGTGAATAGAGGGGACATCAGAAGCATTTGGCTGTGGTCTGGGAAGCAGTCTTGTACTGACGTTGTCTACAAAAGGACAGAATCTGAATGTTTAGAAGTCGGTGCAGTATACGTGGTTGGTAGAATTCAGAAATTTTAATTGTCATCTCTACTTTTCAACCCATTAGGATTTTATTCACTTGAAAAGAGAGCATAATTGCCCAAACGTCAAAATTAATGAGAAAAAATCAGCAGCCTCCCTACTTTGTCTCTCCCCCCTGTGATCTCACAGAACGTTTTGTGTACTTTCCATACTAAATTGTGCACAGCAGAGTGTAATAACAGACTAGACTTACAAATCTGTCTCCCAAGCCAGATCACAAATGCTCTATGGGCAAGGACTATTTGTTTCTTTCACCTTAAATCTAGTAACTAGGTAGCTTCTGGGTATGCAGAAGGTTCTCATAAATGTTAGTGAGTGAACAAAGAAATGAATTGAGAAATTAAAAGCTGCTTCCTAGACATCATGGATGTCACACAGTACCAAAATGAATGTTAAAACATGGAGAATTTAACTAATTCATCAATCAGTTTGTCTACATGAGACCAAATCAGAAGTCTGCTTGTTTGTTCTTTCCTCAAGATACTAAAACGTTTCAGGTTACGTTATTACCCAATCAGAATTGAAGAACATGGAATATGTTAAATTAGTGTACAGGATTTGAAAAGATCAGACATTTTCTGCCTTTAGTTTTTGCCCCTAGAAATATGGTATGTAATTATGCTTGGTGTTTTGCAAAACTCTTTATTATCAAAACATTGTTAATTACAGTGACTTTATTAGCAGTATCTCATTAATCTTTAAAAGATAGCCGAAAGGCAGAGAAAATTGTACTGATGAGGACACAATTAGTAGTAGGCCAAGCGCCTAGCTAAAAGGTATTAATTCCTGACACAGTTACATTTGATATGTTGACACTGTCCATCCTAAACTGCTTACCCCTGACCTCCGTGGCACTAAAAAAACTATTCTCACTCTCTTTCTTCTGTTTATGAATTTCATTCTCTTTACAGGAGAATGAATCTAACCTTAAATTCAACCTTTTGCATCAAGCCAACAGTGTATTTATGTGTGGGTAGCTATGTTTAAATTACTCTTTGATGTTTTCTTCATGCACAGAGAGAGTTACACACAGAGTTCAGAGAGTGGGGCTGGCACAGTGTGCATAGTGGGTTAAGTCGCCACCTGCAACCTTGGCATCCTCTATGGCTACCAGTTCAAAACACAGCTGTTCTACTTCTGATCTAGCTCCCTGCTAATGTGGCTTGGAAATAAGAGAGGATGGCCCAAGTGCTTAGGCCCGTACCACCCACATGGCAGGTGGCCCAGATGAAGCTCCTGGCTCCTGGCTCTGGTCTGTCCCAGCCGTGGCCGTTGCTGCCATTTGGGGAGTGGACCAGCAGATGGAAGACTTCTGTCTCTCTTGCCTTTGCCCTCTCTGTAACTCTGCCTTTCCAATAAATAAAACATATCTTTAAAAAAAAGTTCAGAGCATGAACTCTGGAACCAGAATACATCCTTTCAAATCCTGGTTCTGCCACATGCCAGATGTATGACCCTGGGCCAGTCACTGAAACTTTCTGTACTTTGGATTCTCTATCTGCAACATTGAAATATACATGAAATGCCTAGCACAGGAAGCATACAATAAGCAATCAATACTATTATTAACAATATTTCATATGCATATTTTCATGCAGCTTATGGGATGTCCTGCTATGTTACTATATTAGCCAATTTCACCTTGCATGACTTTTGCCGAATTCATAGGCATTTCCTTGGAAAATTTAAAAATCAGGCCTTAGAACACATGTATCCTTTTTGTTATTCAATGTCTTTTTCCCCTCCTCCACCATATCCTGGTTCTTCCCTCCATCCCCAGGCTATTGCCACAATCCTTATCCAGGCACTCAGCACCTCATAATATTTTTTAATGGGGGCCGAGTAGGAGCATGGTGAACCAATAAAGTCCCCACCAAAGTGGAATACTGTGGCATTAGATCACAACACACCTAGCGATGTCTTTCTCGCACATGGTACATCTCTATAAATGCCATATGCGTGGATTAAATGAAATGATTATGGGGACCATATGGGAGAGGAGGCTGGAAGCAGGCTGGGGCCAGGCTGGGAAGGGACCTAGATGCTATGCTAGGGAGTTTAGGTTTGATCTTGTAAGATACAAAGAATCATTGAATCTTTCTGTTCTTGTAAAAGTGGGATTGGAGAGAAAGCTATCCGGAGGGTAGAGTAGTTTAGAGCTTCCTAAATATTCAATGGGGTAATTCATTTCTCAAGAAATATTTTTATATTAAATTTTGAAACTATTCCTTTCAAAACCATGTAAGAGTATACCTTTTCTTCCTTGGCCCTCCCACAAGGAGCGTTTTTAAAGGTAGGCTAGCAGTTTTTGCAACTGGGTATGTTCTAGAGGTCCCAGCAATACCACATTTTAAATGCCTTTCTATCTTATAACATTTAAGAGAGGCAAATTGGTGTCGCCGATCACCCTGCCTCAAAGACAGGTAGTTGCTGCTGGCCTGAGAAGCCTGGGCATGAACTAATTGTGAGTTGCAGCTGGGCGCTTTCACATTCATTACCCAACTCTGAAAGCAATCCACAGGCACATATAGTGACCTCCCAGTTCACTTTCCCAAAGCTGGATGGACCTTCAGAAATGCTGTCTTTACCTTAAGGAGGAGGCAAGTTCTGTCTCACCAGAGGTGTAGGAGGAAATCAATGAGCAACATCACTACCTCCGGGCTGGCGCTGTGGCACAGTAGGCTAAGCCTCCACCTGGAGTGCCAGCATCTCATATGGGTGCCGGTTCATGTCCTGGCTGCTCCTCTTCTTTTTTTTTTTTAAGATTTTATTTATTTATTTGAGAGGTAGAGTTACAGACAGTGAGAGGGAGAGACAGAAAGAAAGGTCTTCTGTCTGCTGGTTCACTCCCCAAATGGCCGCAATGGCCGGAACTACACTGATCTGAAGACAGGAGCCGGGAGCTTCCTCCAGTCTCCCACACGGGTGCAGGAGCCCAAGGGGTTGAGCCATGTTCTACTGTTTTCCCAGGCCATAGCAGAGAGCTGGATTGGAAGAGGAGCAGCTAGGACTCGAACCGGCGCCCATATGGGATTCCAGCACCTCAGGTGGAGGATTAACCTACTGCACCACAGTGCCAGCCCCTGCTCCTCTTCTGATCCAGCTCTCTGCTATGGCCTGGGAAAACAGAAGATGGCCCAAGTCCTTGGGCCCCTGCACCTGCATGGGAGGCCCGGAAGAAGCTCCTGGCTCCTGGCTTCAGACTGGCCCAGGTCCAGCTGTTGTAGACATTAGGGGAGTGAACCAGCCAACTGAAGACCTTTCTCTCCATCTCCCTCTCTGTCTGTAACTCTGCTTCTCAAATAAACAAATACTTTTTTTTTTTTATAAAAAATCACTACCTCAATCAAACCCTGTGCAAGCTACCTGGGCTGTTGTCAACCTCAAAGAGAAAGAACAAAGAAGTTGAGTACAGCAATAAAAAATGTCCACAAAGAAGGCTCCAAAGGATTTCTGTTTGAGTATCATTAGGTTATCGTCATGGTGAATAGCAACTCATCAGAGACTTTTTCCCCTAATGGCTTATTCCAAATATTTGCTTTATTTCTCTCATATCTCAAGCCCTGTGGAACTGCACTGCTCTCACTGACTTATTGAAAATTATTTCAGAAACGATGTTCTCAGTATGTGAGATATTGTAGTTCCTCCCCCAGTACAGCGTTACATTTTGTTTCTTTTTAATTCTGTATTTTTTATTATTATTTCTCTCTCAGAATCGATCCCCTGTAGGGGATCCACAAAGGTAGCTCTCTATTTTCTTTCTCAACTGCCTTACTGATGGTGAAGAGTTCTCAGACAGTATCGGCTAGATGGACATCTCTCTTGGTCTCATTTCCTTCCCCTCCAAGCTAAATGCACTTGCTTGCCTCGTCCACAACAATGGAATGGGAAGGCCTGCCTGCCTGCCTGCCTGCCTGCCACGCCGGTGAAGCCTGATGCAGGAAAGAGTGAAAGGTCAGACCAGATGGTGATCATCACAGCTGGCTGGCTATCCTGCCGGGATCACGGTGGCTAGAGCCCAGCCAGGTGTCGGGGATCAACACCAAGCCAACTGGGGACTGCACTGGCTGACTTGAAAGCCTATTCTCTACCAGCTGAGAAAGTAACTCACAATACCATCTCTCTGACTTCTGGTGGCAAGGCCAACTCCAGATTGTGTGGTACAATGATATATCGGAGTAGACTTCTTTGCTGCAACCCTTGGACACAGTTAATGAATTTGGAACTAGATGTGAGCATGCCCAGTGGGAAGGCAGGGAAGAGGCAAGTTGGCAGTGAAAGAACTGCGAAAGGCCAGGGAAACACGATAGCTAAAGCTACGCTTACCTGTTTAGCCCCTACTTCTTTTCAGTGAGTGCCAGCTCTGTGCCAGACACGGTACTCAGCGTGCCAAGAGCCTAAAAGACAGTCAGGCATGATTCTTGTTCTGAAGGCACTTCCTATCTGGTATGAAATCCAATCTCTATTATGCTCTCAAGAGCTTATTTAGGGTTCCCAGGGGCTTTAAATCTCCCCAGTACTTCCGAGGATGGAGATTCATAACTCCTTCTGGGTCAGAAGCATTGCCATTTGCAAAGACCTCCATGAATCACACAAACCACAGTGACTCATCAGAGAATCCATTCCCAAACGAGCAATTGCTCCAAGAAGAGACAGCCCTAAGTGCTACCAGAGGGAGCCTACTTATTGAAGATACTGGGCATTCTCTTCCATCTTCTCTGTGACAGAGCGACTACTAGCCCTGAACCCCTGGCCCAGCACCAAAGCAGCCTCATGGCTAATCGCGAACCCTGCCAGCTCATGTTTTCTGCTGGGGGTTGGGACCTTTGACGTAAATGAGCACCCCTTGCTACATTTCATCTCTACAAAGCTATAATAAAATGGTGATTATCTGAGAAGCACTTATTACAGTGACCAAGCTTACAGCTCTGTGATAGAAATGCAAATCCGGAGTTACCATTTATGGAACAGAAAGAAAAGCCACCTAGCAGAGCGAGCCAGTTACCTACAAAAGCACTTAGGGAAACACTCCACCTCGCAGCATGTCGCTCAGCGTTCCCTATTCCACATTTACACCTCCCTCTAGCCTTCCTCCCTCCTTATTGTTCTGTTCGTTTTTGCCATTTTCTCTTCCTTTTCCCTTCCTAGTACCTAACTGTGAAACAGAAGTCATGATCAGACTTAGGGCAGTCGCTGTTGATACATGGCTGCCTGATGGCGTGTGCGTGTCCATTCCAACTTCAAACACAAGCGAATTTTGGATCACCCACTCTGTCAGATTACCCATGCCTCTGCTCCTCTCCATTAGCTCTGATACCGCTTAAATGAGCATAGAGATCTAGACCGGTTGCCTGTTGCATAAACTTCTGTGCCTAGTTCCCATGGTTACAGATAGCGATCTGCCACAAGAATAGGTGCCACATCTATGCAAACAGGCTGCCAAAGCTGTCGACCCAGGCAGCAAGGAGATAGGTCAGCAGAAGCCCACTCTGGGTCTTCATTAGGCCTGCAGATGTCAAGACATCAATAGATAGAGGGGTGGACAGAGAGGTCTCTGTGATCATAATATCACGCCAGCAACCCCAGGTAAGACCTCCCCTTTTTTGATCTGAAGTTCTAGGTAGCGCTGCTGTGAGCTGTTTAACCAGCTGCTCACATCCACAACCTAAAAGTAGCATTTCAAGAAGTATCAAGCAATATGAGACCACAGCATAGTTTGCAAAGCCTTTGGGGTTCTTTCAGATGAGACAGAAAGCTAAGCTAACATGTCTTGGATGCCCTCAGGTCGGTCACCTTGCTCCCAAGTTCTTATTAGCCAAGTTAAGCAAACGAGAGGATAGGACACTTGACCATGCACTTCATTACCTTGATTTCCCTTTCACTTCTCCACTCTGGCCCTGCAGCTCATCAAGGAAACACTCTATTCTTCCCATTGAGCTAGCTGCACTTCTTTCTCTTCCTCTTTCATTCTGAGACATCCCAGAGCCCAAGGAGCACGTGCCCCAGAGGCAAAGACAAATTCTTTTCAGAGGAGCCACACCACCGTCTCCCTCATGATCACCTATAACCAGGAGCTGACTGGTTTCCAAGGATCCAGATACAACAGCTTCCAAAGTTTTATAAACACCTGCTGGCCGTTGCTGTAAGGGGACAAAACCTGATATTGGTTTGTATGACACTTATCCATATTAGAGTCTCTAGGACACATTAAACAGTATCTCAAGTCAGAGCAGATTGGACTCATTAATGGAATTGGACTGCCTCTCTAAACATCAGAGCAACTTTTTAGTAACAAGAAACCTGACTTCCTCCACTTAGTTGAGCTGGAAAATTAATGTAGTGTGCTTCTGAAGAAACACATAATGAACATGATGAATTTTCATCATCTTGCTGGAAAGTGATTCTTTATGTTCTTATTCCAAATTTACAGCAAGTAAATTTAACGTTCCAGAGCTGCTGAGCCTTTTTAAGACCTCACTATCAATTTGTGGGGCGCTTTAACTGATTCTGACCTGGAATTGATTAGTGCTCTCTGAGAAACGCACGTGTAGCAAATTGCTACACTTCGAGATAAATCAAGCTATTTGGGACAGTTACACATTAACTATACACATTTACCCTACAGGGGGCAAAAACAGCCTTTCCCTGAGTATCTTGACAGAGGCAGGGACCCAAAGAGGCTCTTCCAATTTCATAGGAAGTTTAGAATCGGAGGGTGGAAAGTCCCCACTGGTAACCAGGAGAATGCGCAGCTCAGATTGACCAGCCCCAGGGTAGAGGCGATTTCAAAGCCACCACTGTTGTTTAGCCAAGGGTCATAGGCCACAAATAGCATCCAAAAGCACTGTGAACTCCCAAGGACATGGGTGCTTTCAAGAGCCACTCCATCCCCAGGAACTCCCCCCACCATCAGCAGACTGTTTATAATACACAGAATTTAAAACGCTGTCACTGTTGGAAAAGCAGTGGGGTGGCCACAATCATTCCTTCGACCTAAGCTGAGAAACAACTTACATATCAGTACAATTCATTATTCTAGTACATATTCACAAAGACATACAACCATACTTCCAAAACATGAGCATCCTCCCAAAGCAGCGCTGTATATATTCACAGTCACTGCCCATACCCTTGCTTTCTTCTCCCACAGCCACTCCTCTACCCTTGTTCCTCTATAGATTTGCCTGCTCGGGAAAACCATTCCTTGTTGCCTAGGATTTTGGTCACCACTGAATTCTTCCCTGCAGGCACAGGTGTGAAGGGAGGGCGGTCCCGCTTGAAATTCACATCTCTGAATAAAGCCGTGCAGGAACTTCCGTGGCAGACACTTCCCTTAGGGCGCTTCACTTGTGCGTGTGGCCAGCTGCTGACCCACTGCTAGAGCACAGACTCACACCAGGGCAGATTCTCTCTTCCTCCCCTGGGGAGCTGAGGGGGTTGGGGGCAGGGGGATTGCATTGCTGTTTGTCTGAGACAGGGCACATCTTAGGATCTCAAAGCCAGGGCAATCTGTTGGTGAGAAGCAACACAGCTGCACAGACCATCATGTCAGGTAAACTAGGTTCCAAGCCATAGCTCTAGAACTCTGTGCAGGCTACGGCCACCCTGACCTTCTCAGTGTCTCAACTAAAAAAGGAAAATAATAGTACAATCTCACAAGACTTATTTTGAGTACTAAATGAAAGGTTGATGGAAGATAGAAGATACAAGTGCTTGGCGCTATGACAGACATTAGCAAGATATCAACAAATGATAGGTTAAACGCCTATTATGTGCCCCGTTCTGATTTTTGTATTGCCTGCTTACTTACTTACTGGTGCCAAGTGCACCCCATCCAAAGGAAATATGGGATTCCGAATAAAAGGTCTGGCAATGACTCTGTAAGATATCAGTGTAATAAGATGACATGATGTCTGATCAAGTATGTGAGACTGATATCACATCAGCAAACACTAGCCCCAGATTAATTTCTTGACAGGCAAGGCAAGTTGACATTCTCAGGAAATTAAAATTCATTGCATTCTTTCTGCCAAGAATACTATAGTCCATGAAAATCAATATGTTTCAACCTGACTATACAGCAGGCAGTTTCTCCGGTAACGCAGCAATAGCTATTCATGCACAGTATAATACGAAATCTATAGATCAATAAGAACTTTGATTTATAAAAAGTTACAGCCAATCACCAGGGACAAAAGATCTAGGCAAGATAAATGTCTCTTATCAAAAAGGCTACTTTGAACATAATCCTGTCAAAATGAAGAATACATATTTGATAAAGTATATGTGAAAACTCTGAAAGGATTTTTAAACAAAATCAAACATCTATCTGCACTAATAAAAAGGCCAAAGTCAAATATATTATAACTGCACGCACATTCAATCTGATCGACAAAAACAAGGGAATTAGCATACGTTCCCATCCGTGGTGGGTATTTAACTCCTTTCTCAGGTTTGCTCAACAGTAACTTGACACATAATACTGCTGATGGCAATTTAAAATAATCACAAAGCAGTGGTTCTCAGCAGATTTCTATTTCGGTAAGGATGTACAGTCTTAACAAACTACTGCCTTTTGAATCCCTGGTCCAGCATCATATAATTATGCCCAGGAAGAATCAACTGTAGCCTCTCATGTTTACCAATGCCAAAGGAATGAGGGGTCTGACACAGTTATTTGCCATCAACCTGGTATGGGAATGGATGCTTTCTTTCTCTCAATCATTAGCAATGGTCATCTAAAAGAAGCAGTCTAGGATTCTAGCCGGGTACTATGGGTTCCGTGCCAAAGTCCATTAGGATTAGGATTTTTTGCCCCATGAGTTGTGGGTAGTATTTACTTCTTCCAACAACCAGGCCTTGGTTCAAGCCAGAAGGAACACTGGGTAAATGGTGAAGAACCTGTAGGAATCCAATTAACCAGATCCCTCCAGCACAAAGAAGTTCTGAACAGAGAGCAAGCGGCAGGTACTCAAAGGGCCTTTGGCTGTTACCAAGTAGAGGTGAGGTTAGTCACCTTCTCGACTCATTTTATTCTATTCTGTTCTATATCAACGGATGTGGCTTCTGGTTGCATCTCTGCCAGTTTCTGCATAACCTCAGGAAGTGCCTTCAATCTTCTGGGCTTCTGTGTCCACTTCTGTAAAATATGAAAGTAGAGCTAGATAACCTGCCTTTCTGAGCATCCTATGATTCAATCTCAAGGTCTTTGGCTACTCTTTTTTTTTTTTCTCATCATCATTAGGACTTGGGATGAAGAAGATGTGACAGATCCACCTCAAATAAACTGATTTAGTAAGCAAGTGATTTGGGCTGTCATAAACATTACTTCCAAGTACCCTATTAGCCCCTGGGGGTTAAAGATGAGTATGTCTCTACCCTCAAAAGAAGCTTTATGAGATACGTATATATAATATATAGAAATATCTGCAGTGGCCCAAGGCAAATATCAACAGCTTCATAGTCAACTCATCTCATCCAGCTTCCTATGTAAAGAGATCCAGCAATCACAAGGAGGGCACGATGGGAATGTAAGGGGAAAACTGTACCCGGCCTATAGGAAAAGACATAGAAGGCAAGGGGATCCAACCTTGAGGAGGACAGCAAAGAATTCAGATGTGGAATGAGGTGTTTTCTCACTGTTCAAAATTCTTCAATGCTCTGTAATCAATCTCATCTCAGACAGAGCTTGGCCTCACTGTTCCAACACTGATATGAGAGTCACATCTTTTGACCTGCTCAAGAGCTCGCCCCTTTCTTGCCTTCCTATCCTCACCTCACAGCAGGCTATTTCTCACCCCTGTGCTGCTCCATCAGGTAGAAAAGATCACAGTGGCAGTCCCATGCTACTTTTGGCTGCCACTGGCTAGATATTTAACGTTTTCACAAATTACTTTTGTGGCTCAATGTCTAACTTGTTTTTTTCCATCTGATTCATAATGCCACTACCTTACGTTTGTAGTTTCCAAAGCACTCTAAGGATGCAGACCCACAGGTTGAGAGAGAAATGACTTATTCACGGTCCCATGTAGCTTCTGAATGCAGGAATCCTTAGACATTAGAGATTCAAAAGAACATGTATAATAGCAGTAATGAAGGCTGTCACTCACTCAAGGAAGAACTGACTAAGCCACCAGTCTGAGGCTTCACAGGAAGAGGCTCCACTTTCGTAAATTTCCTATGGTTGACAGTTTGCTCCTTAGCTTTGTCCATCCAGAAACTTGATATGGTGCGTCCCACTATTCATCTGATTCAGGTTAAGTAAGCTCTCATGAGATTGGCATGGGCAACCAGAATGTCACAATATTCTTTGAAATATGAAATATAGCTACCAAAGGGATTTCTTTTTCACATTCTCTGGCCACATACCAACTGCATGGACAAGCTACATGATACCATGAATTATAAACAAAAGGTTGATTGGTGAGCCTGCAATCATTACAAGGTAGGTTATTTAAACCATGGAAATGTTCAATGGTATCATATATTTGTAATCTAATGAATCATTTCTACAATGGAGGTAAACTGGCCATAGGAAGTAGCCCTTAGTACTGGACATGCCATGCAAGATGAACTCAGCTTTTCTGCCCTGCCTCTGCTTCATCAATATATCATTTTAAACCGTGTTAATACCTCCCAGACATGCCCCTCTGCTTTGACCTATTGTGTAAGTATCAGAGAACAAGCTATTGTCAGGATCTTTAGGGGACACCTGTCCCCTCTACACATTGCTAACACACACCAAGTTTTCAGATCCTCAGTCTGCAATGCTTTCAACTGCATCTCCGTGCCTTCCCATTAAACACGAATGACCTCATACCCTTCCTAGGGTTGTATGTGACAAATGCAAAGATGCTGGGGAAGTACTGTGCAAATGTAAACCATTATCATCTGTAAATCAGCACAAACGGATCATTTTGCTATCTTTCAATTTCATCAAATAAAAGACTGAATGACACAGAGAGCGCTTAGCGGAAGAATTTCCAAGAGGGTAAAACTCTCAGCTTAAAATTTGGGGGAACTCCTGCTCAAATATTATTTTGTTGTTGTTGTTTCCCCAAGGGTATCCCTTATTCCAAAACAGGGCTGACGCAAGATATACAATGAAACGAGGTCAGGGAGTGCAGGTTCCTCCCCAGTCAGGGCTAGGAGAGAGTTAGGGCAATCAGTGTACAATTAGTTGTTAACTGTTAAGTGAGGAGTCAATTGGCTGGATGACATGAGAGAAGAGGAAGTCAGCCAAAAATTTTTTTTTAAAAAAGATATACTAGGTGATTAACGTGAAAGGAATAAGAAGGGGAGAGAGAATGAGAATGAACTTGCAAGCCTCACTACTGAAGTATATACAGCAGAAAGGTCCTGGCAATCAGCAAGTGCCACAGGTAAATAAAGTGTGTCCTCCCCTGCCACCAGCCACATGGAGTGTCTCTCTCCCTGGGAAGAGGACATGGTCATTTCCTTAGGAGACGGATCACACTTAACATGAGCAATCTGAAGAGTTGACTTCAGATTACATTCATCACATTTCAATTCCAACGCTCATCTTTTTATTTTTTTCTGTCACATGTGCTATTCTGTGAGTTGGGGAGGGGCAGAAAGGGCCATGCTACTGCACAAGATAGAATATACTTATCTTTCAAAGGAAAATAGTTTCTGCTAGGAATTTTCTTGCTCCAAAAGGGCTGATTTTTTTTTTTTTAATTTCCCTTTGGCAGTAAAGAAAGTAGAGGTAAACATTGAATCACTGACGCACTCCAGTCCCATACAGCCTACTGGGGTGTGTTAAATGTTATGCCCACAATTAGGCTGTCAGATAGGATACCATATGTGCATATGACAAGAGATTTTATAGAGATGAAAGTCTGGCCTTAAAGGTCAACTGGAGAAATCCTCCCTTCTCATCTCTGAACCATAAAAAAAAGAAAGAAGTGAGAAGAGGGCATTTCTTCTGGAAAATCCTCGACGCAGTACGCACAATGCCATGAAAGGAATGAGAGTTGGAAGGTTACAGCTGGAAGGGCCAAGGGCAGGACGGTAAGTGTGAGTAGGACAAGGTCTCAACCCAGGCAGCATCTGCTGCATGTGTGCTAGGGACTGCACTACCAGTTTCTGAGCGCTTTGACCCTGTCTCAGAATCTGATGAACTCTGTACACCACCACTGCCACTGGTGGATAATAGAGACCTTCCCTCCACAGACTGCCTCCAAAGAAAGAAGAGGCTGGGACACGGGGCACAGCTAATGACCTGTTAATGCAGCTTCCCTGGAAACAGAATTTCATCTGCTACTTCTCCTGGATGCAGCTCAGAGATAAAAGCACTAGCTTTGGGATGAGGGAAGATCAGGCTAGTCCTACATCTACCACAAAAAAAGCTGCGACATCGAAGGCAAGTCTCACCCCCTTTTCTGGCCTCAGTACCTTAAACACATTGAGAATGGCTTTTCCCTAATTTCATTCATCTCTCTTCTCAAATACCAGCCCCACTCCCCACCTTGGGAAGGCCTTTCCTCATCACTTCATCTGGACTATCACCACAGCCAGCATCTCTCTCTCCACCCTTGTTTACTTGTTCTTCGTGGCACTTATCATGAATTTTAAATTACGCAATTACTTTATTTTCATGCTGTCAGTCTCCTTGCCATCTGGTCCCTACCCTACCAATTAGGACAGAGTGGAACTTACTTGAGAATGTAAGTTCCATTAAGGCAGAGACTTTTTTTGTACCTTTTCCCACTGTTGTATCCCTTGCTTCAGGGCTCAATGCCTAGAACACAGTAGAACTAATAACTATCTGTCGAGTTTAATATTACAAATATAGTAGATGCTCCATAAATGTGTGCAGACTGAGATAAGGATTGTGATGATATGGATAAGCCTCCAGCTCTTCCCCAGAGTTGAAAGTCTATAGACCACAGCACCCCCATCTCGGGGACTTTTCCGACAAGGCTTTCGCATTCAACAGCCACCTCGATAGCTGAGCCTAAGTATGAGACAGAGACAGAGACAGAGACAAAGAGACAGACAGAGAGACAGAGACAGAGCCAGAGAGAGAGAGAGAGAGAGAGACTCAAGTGTCTGTCCCCTCCAAGTTCCTAGAGTTCAGACGCCAGCTTTCGGCATCTCTCTAAGCTGGACACCAGAGGGCAGTATACCCACACTTACTGCTTCCATCCAGTAGAGGGCCCGAGGTAGGAGGAATCCAAGTTCTGGATAAATGGTAGTACTCAGGAGTTAAACTGGCTTGTCAGGACCGGCGCCTAACTGCCCCCTGATGTGAGGGGCTGCAGACTGCAGGACAAAGGGTTCAGTGAAGACTTCATTCAAAATTTGTAACATGGAAATCAAATGTGAACAACAGACCCCAAAACCATCTGTTCTTGCCAAAGCAGGATGGACTCCATGGCCAGCTGCCAGAATTGTCCTGGGTTGTTCTATACACACTAGAGGAGGGAGCCACATTTCCTTGTTGCAAAAGGCCATTATGCAAAGGACTGCCGAATACAATCTTCATTTTGATGTATTCTCTTTAACTAGAATAATGCAATAAAATGATAATGATAATCTTTTAGCTCATGATTATCCTGAGTTAACACCAAAAGATAGAAAGAAAGAAAAGCAGAAGAGAAGAGAAAGCCAAACCCTGGCATCTAAGTAAGCTGATCCTACAAGCTGATTATTTATCTCTCCATAAAATTGATCCTATTGACTTGGTGAAAATGCATTTTAATTACAACACAGTGTAAATTGGGGAGTTTTCAGAAGAGTATAATTAAATCCAAAAATTGAATACCCTGCTACAGTAGTAAAGTTGAACATGAAAATATATAAAGAAAAATCTATTAGAATGAACATGCATAGGCTTCTGCACATAATGACTATATAGAATTTGGGGAGCTTAATGCATATCTAAAACCATACAATATGAGAATGTCTATTGTAAAGGCAATTTGACTATTATTTTTGAATTTTTGGCTACAGTGATGTACACATTTAGGTTGACTAATGCCTTCTTGGGAAATAAGAGGTTGGAAGCTCTTAGTAAATAAATACTTTATGCCTTCGAATTAAATACTTAATCCTCATTTTTCCCCCTAACTCAAAGAAACTCAGACATACCTAATTCTGCACCCTGGATGACATCCTTTGAAACTCCACTCTCACACATAACCCTCAAGCTACAACTTTACGGCGGCTCACAATACTAACAGCCTATATATTTGTGTGCAAAACCAACACTCTCTTGCTTCAGAACCAGTTCACTGCCTGGGACCTCAGAGGGGCTTTTGTGTGGTATTTCTTCTATAAACCTGCATAGCCTCACTGTAAGCTTTTGATGAATTCAAGTGTTCATTTGGAACGAGATAAGCTTAGCAGGCTTGTCCCTGCAAGTTCCTGTTAATAAAGTTGAGAGTGTTTAAACCCTCAGGAGGTGGAAAGAAAGAGCTGGTCCATCTTGTGCTGTCGGAGCTGATCATTTTCAGCCGACCCCGATACATACCGAAGGAATGCAGGAGGCTTCTGCTCCATACGTGCAGAAGACAGCCGAGTGCAAGCAAAAATAAACAGCTCTAAACTTAGCAAAATAACTCCATGGCCAATTTGAAATAACCTGGCCCCTAATGCATTTCTTCTTCCTCTGAACCAGACATGTGCAGAAAGCTGGGCCCATAGACTGTTTTGCTCCTAAGTTGCCCTGGATTCGCCTCACCTGCACAGAGTGTGGACACCAGCAGGCAAAGCCTTGGTGTCTGCTCCATTTTTAACTTATCATTTCTACAGAGGCTCTAGTTTTTAATCAAGGGAACAGGAAATAAGCTGCAAGCAATAAAACACAGAACAGAGCAGGGCCTGTGAATTCCAGGGAAAAAACGTAAGTGCCTGAGAATGTCCCTAAGCACAAAGGAGGCCCCATTTGTGTGTAAGTTGCTAAAGAGAAATTCAAGGAGTAGATAGCTAAATATAGCTTATTGCAAATATATGAAGTCTATACTAGGGTCAGCCACCTTTTTAGCCTCCAAAGGCTGCATTTGGCAAGGAGGAGGGGATGTGGCTACCACCTGTGCCTTTTCCCTCTCTCTATTCCTTCCTCCTATGCTTCTCTAGCTCTCTCCTGTTCTTTCTGTTCAAAATGTATTTGTCTCTTTGAAAAGCGGGGAGGGGGAGGGAGGGGAGACAGGGGTCTTCTATCTGCTGGTTCACTCCCTAAATGGCCACGACCGCCAGGGATAAGGCCAGGCTGAAGCCAGAAGGCAGGAACTTCATCCTGCTCTCCTACGTGAATGGCAGGGGCCCAAGTACTTGGGCCTTCATCTACTGCCTTCCTGGGCACATTAGCAGGAAGCTGAATCAGAAGTGGAGTAGCTGGGACCTGAACCAGCACTCCGATATGGGATGCTGGCATCACAAGTGGTGGCTTAACCTACTGCATCACAACATCTGCCCCTCCCCCATTCTTTTCCTCCTCCGACGTCCACTCATTGTCTGTTCGTTCCTTCCGAATCAGAGAAAGAGAAAGACAAAATGTAACTACAGGGAACTGGGATTGTAAACGTGCCTCCACATGGAATCAGGCCCCCCGCACAGCCTGAATTTTTCTGATCTCAGTGGAATCCCCATCAGATAGGCATTTCCCCATGATAGCAGGTTGGTTCCTAAGTGGCTGAAGATGCTAGTGACTTCCCGGTCTAGTTTAAGGAATCATGTTTTAAATGCATTTAAAAATAAGCTGTAAGTAAAGAAGAGATTTAAAGAGGCAAATACAATGTTCTCATATGGGTACCAATAGCCTATTCTGTGTCCTTCAATCTAAGTGTATCACAATGAATTGAAATTTTCTACTTATCCATTTGCCTTCCCCACTGGACCGTGAGCCCCTGGAGGGCACAGATTGTGTCCCTCTTATCTTGGGGTCTCAGTATCTACCCCAGAACCAGACACAGAAGGGGACATTTAATACACATTTGTTTGAACCAAGCTCTGTATCATCAGGCAACAAAACAATGGCTTCAGCCTACAATATGCCAAGTGAAAAGAATCTGGTGTGTGGATCATGGAATGTTTTTCAAACATAGTAGCTAAGATACATGGCTCTCACAACCAGAAAACAACTGATATAATTGAAAAAAGTAAAGAACATTTACAAAGCCATTCTATTCTTCGGGAACAATGTCCTTTGGCAAGTCTATCCTTTTTCTGCTTCTCAAGGCCCAGTCCTCCCCTTGCGGTAATTCACATAAAGTGGTCACAGCCATGAAAAACTACAAAGGCATCGGGCCTGCTTCTGCTTTGCTAGGATTAGATATTAAATGCATGGATAAGGGTCACACATGGTCCCAATTCCAAATTCATGGTGCAATGCCTGGTCAAGGTGCAGTGAGACAAGAGAACATCTCCAGCTTCTATTCTGAACAACGTGGCTTAGTTCCCCATAACATCGATTGTCACGAAAACTATCCAGTGAGTCGTAACTTTTCATTCAAATCTTCAGAATGGAAAAAAATAGTGAAACAAGTTTACTATCTTGTGTGTGTATCTAAATGCTTATGGGCTAAAAATCTGTTTCTGAAAGGTTATATCACAAGTAATATAAATTATCTTGAGGCTTTTAAAAAACACTTTATGTGCTGGAATACCACTCAATTTCCTTGAACTGCTACAATATGAAAAACATGGACCAGCACTCTCATAAGAGTCTCTAAGTAAACAACCATCATCAATACAGTACAAGAATTCCAGTACATTCCACAGAGCAAAAGTCCTCATGGGAAGTAACTAGGGCCATTTTTCACAGTTTAATATTATTTAGACTTTCTCTTTGAAACATAAAAGGCTGTAAAAGAGTCATTTTTAACACATTTCAACAAAATTTCCTTTCTTTATGCTTAAGTATCAGTAGAAAATAAACTCTAAGCTGATACAGTTAAAATTACCACAGTCTTGGAGCAGGTATTTGGCTAGACAATTAACACCCTCTGTGGGATGCTCTCAGGCCCCATCAGAGTGTCTGGGTTTGAGTTTCAGCTCCCCTTTCAATTCCTCCAGCTTCCTGCTAATGCACACCTGGAGAGGCAGCAGGTGAAGGCTCAAGTGGTGGAGCCCTGCCACCCATATGGGAATCCTGGATTGAGTTCCCAGCTCCTGGCTTTGGCCTGACCCAGCCCCAGATATTTGTGGGTAGTTGGGAAGTAAAGTAGAAGATGGGAGAGCTCTCTCTTTTTCTCTATCTGCCTCCCAAAAATAAATGAATAAATAAATAAATTTCCAAAGTACCACAGTTAAAAATATGACTTTCTACCGCATAGGACAAGTAAATAAGCCTAAAGCGAAATACACGGCCAGGTTATACCTTGACTGTAGTAATAGCAAGAAAGAGGTGAACTTGAAGAAGATAGATGATTTTAAGTTAAACTACATTAAGTAGAAGTTTGGCATTCCCTATCCGAGACTCCAAACAGAAACTGTTTAAAAGGCAGCCTTCTCTAAATCTGGAACACCCTCTACTGCTATCTATCAGTTCAATGATTATTCGGATGAGGTTTTTCTAGCTTCTACTTCCTCTATTACTTGCAAAATCACCACTCAAATAAACATTTAACAGGACACATTATTGCAATCTAACCAGTAACTGAAGAGGTATAATTTATAAACTGTCACATAACCTTGTCTTCTTTTCAGGCTCTGAGAAATCATAACACTTTTCAGCTTTGTCTTCACATTTAAACTAGGCTCCACTTCCTGACTAGTGTCTTTCTGACAAGGCCTTCCTATAACTCCTCCCAGTAGCCAACTCCAAAGCCAGAGAAGCTCCCAGGAAATCAGCACAGTGTTCAGCTTCAAGCCTCCCTGGGCTTCCAGTTCTGCTCTGACACCTTACTTAGCCAGTTGCAACAACTCAGCCTTTGGCAATTCCTCATAATTTAACAGAACCTCAATTCTGCCCCTGACTTGATACTCTGTCTTGCTCGATTGAGGCCCTGCTTCGGTTTTATCACCAGAACTGCCACTGAGCCTAGGATAAGAAATCCAAGTTTTTAACTACAATCAGATGGCTTCAGCCACAATCCCGATAAAATATACACTATTTCTCCACCTAGAGTTTGAGCTGAAGAGTGAAGACCTTATTACAGAACATTAAAGGGGCCAGTGTTGTGGCAAAGCAGGCTAAGCCTCTGCCTGCAGTGCTGGCATCCCATATGGGCGACGGTTCGAGTCCTGGCTGCTCCACTTCTGATCCAGCTCCCTGCTAATGCACCTGGGAAAGCAGTGGAAGATGGCACAAGTCACTGGGACCCTGCACCCACGTGGGGGATCCAGAAGAAACTCCTGGTTCTTGGCTTCGGCCTGGCCCAGCCCCTGCCATTGCGGCCATTTGGGGAGTGAGCCAGGAGATGCAACATCTCTATTTTGGCCTTTCAAATAAATAAATAAATCTTAATAATAAATAAATAAATAAATAAATAATAAATCTTTAAAAATGAACATTATAAAACTATAATAAGAACTGTTATGTGGTATTTATGGGGCATTGTTTTCAGCACCTCCCTCCCACAGATACCAAATTCCACAAATACTCAAGTTTCTTGTGTAAGATGGCATGATATTTGCATTATAACCTACACCTTTTATCCTGTAATTTTAAATCATCTCTAGATTATTTATAATATTCAACACAATGTAAATGCTACATAAGCAGTTGAGATAATGTATTGTTGAGGAATAATGGCTAGAAAAAGTCCATACATGTTCAGTACAGCAGCATTATTTTTCCCAAATATTTTCAATCCTTGAAAATGCAGAACCTGCAGATATGCAGTATAGGGTTGACTATATTACAAAAAGTTGCTACTGCACTGAACATGTATATATGTATATATTCCTCTTTATGTATATATTCATCTTTATTCCACAGAACAGAGGACAATGCCCAGAATGTAGCCTAGAAGAGAATGAAGGAGTAGACTGTTGCCATATTTATCACCTGCTGCCACACTTGCTGGAACCTGGTAGTGTGCCCACAAAACTAAACTTTCTGTCATCACCAGCCTTTCCCTCAGTCTCCCTGAAGACTACAGGACAAGCATATTATTAGTTGTTGTTTCTAAAGCCCATAAATGATTGTTAAATCTAACATCTTATATGCTATTCGGCCTTGTTTCAATCTTCCTTAAATTATTAAAAACAAACGCTCTCGGGGCCAGTACTGTGGCATAGTGGGTTAAGCCACCACCTGAAATGCTGGCATTCTATATGTGTGCTGGCTCAGTTCCCAGCTGTTCCACTTCCAATCCAGCTCCCTGCTACTGCACCTGGGAAAGCAGGAGAAAACAGCCCAGGTACTTGGGTCCCTGCACCCACATGGAGACCCGGAAGAAGCTCCTGGCTCCTGGTGTCATTCTAGCCCAGTTCTGATGGTTGTGGCTATTTTGGGAGTGAACCAGTGGATGTAAGATCTTTTTCTCTCCATCTCTTTCTATCCCTTCCTCTCTGCAACTCTGAGTTTCAAATAAAATAAATGTTTAAAAAAAACTCTTTCTGAGGAAAATATACAATAACTTTTCTGAAGTCTCAAGTTGCAAAAAAAAAATCTTTTCTCAATACAGCAAGTTTGTCAAAATGTCAAGTTAGCCCTTTTTTTTGACAGGCAGAGTGGAGAGAGAGAGAGAGAGAGAGAGAGAGAGAGAGAGAGAGAGAGGTCTTCCTTTGCCATTGGTTCACCCTTTTTATAATGTGTCTTTAGCACAAGTAAGAAAGGACAGCTTTAAATTCAACTAGAGCTCAATTAATACATTATTAAGCTTTCATTCTTTGTGTTAAGTTTATGCAGCTAAAACAACAGAGCAAATCAACTTTCCCTCCCTGAATGATCGGACTGTAAATAATTACAAGAGGTCCTGGTCAGGCAGATGGTATGACAATGATGCTGGTGAGAGAGGAGAGCCAGGTCTGTGCATTTTCAGGCCAGTGGGTTTAGATGGACCCATGTGAAGGTTTGTGCATGAAGAATGAGGCCGCTCAGCCAGACACTGCCTCCCATTCTTACATGCTTTGGTGCTCAAATTTTCCATCCTAACTGATGCTGCCAAGGAAGGAGGAAGACCACCAAGACTTGTCAATAGTAAGCACAAACATTTGACTTCCCCCACCCCCTGTAAGTCACAGAATGAGTGTGCCTGTTTTAGGCAGCTTAGCCCATCACTCTAACTTGTTTATTTACCTTTTATGAACAGAACACCAAAACCATCAGACTGCCTGGGAATAGAATCATACGCAAGAATGAGCTTTGTAAACAACCCAGACAGTTCAGATGTTGCTGCTATTGCTGCTACTGTCACTCTAACTCTAGTGAATGCCTTGGATTAAAAGATCCACCTTAAAATGCATTCCCTTGCACACTATCCTTTACCTTGTATCCTTTCAAAGGCAAATACTCCTTGGAAGGGAAAGCCATTAAGCCCCTTAAACTAGGGAAGGAGTGGCTTTGTTGAAGTGTCCCTTACTAGGACAGAGCAAGGGGAGCATGACACAGAGGAAAGGGTCCTTAAGAAAGGGCAATGGCACTTATCGAAGTAATACGGGGCAAAAGCAGGACTGCCTTCATCATTGGGGGGCCCAGTGCAACATGAAAATTCAGTCCTTTAAAAAAAAATAGAAAGAATTGTAAGATGGGAACAGCAGAGCATTGAACTAAGTACTGGGCTCTTCTTAGTGGAGGGCCCTGGATGGCTGCACAGGTTGCATATTCCTGAAGCCAGCTGTGGAGACAAAGCATAAAGTTGACTGCATAAAGACAGAATCATTTTTGTTACTAAGAAAGTGAGTCACAATACGTGTCCTACCCACAAAGGCAGGGCTTGCCTCCACTCATCTCCATACACAGCTTTTGTACCTGCCATGTATTCCTTATGCCAAAATTCCTTTTTGTTTTTACACTCCCTTTTTTATTTTATATACCAAATCCTTACTGACCCTTAAAGTTTCAGTTTAGGCATTCCATGATACCTGTTCCCTCATCCTCAGGCAAGACCATCATTGTTGTCTCTAATAATGTGGCTACCATCTCTCCTGTTTGGGTCTTCAGATAGCTGTTAATTCTCTCCGGAGCCTAAAAGGCCAAAGGTCTGAGACTACAGAAGGAAAGGCAGAGTTTCCCACTGGCCCCTCATCTAGCCCCCTTTCTAGAATGATCGGCTCTATTACTTTCTGATGATGGTGGTGATGGGGGGGTGTGAGCCAACAAGGATGGCCAGTTAACCTGGTCCTTTGTTCGATTTGTAGTAACTCTTATCCTTTCTTTCTCTGGCCTCCCATAGATTAACTGCTTTGGGGAAACAGAGAGAGTGCAAAAAAAAAAAAAAATACCCAAATAGTCAAATTCAGCATTTGGATCAGATAAAAATAATTACGTCATCATGTGATTGGAAGACTATTTGGCTTCATTTGACCTCCTCCAGCATCCAAGCATTCCCTAGAGCCAAAGAGCTTTATGGAATGTACCATGGAAATGTTTCTTTAACACAGGAAGCAGGCAATCTTTTATAAATTCCAGACGAGTCCAGATATTAGAGATTACAATCCAGGGCATCCAGATTTCTGTGGGCTTGAGCAAAGAATTCCATGCTGCACTCTAAGTCTGATTTGCTCCAGGCATTTGTAACACTCAAGAATGCACAACTCTAAAATATGGTTATTATGATGTCAGGAGACAGGCAATAAATTGATAAGTACTGTCAATCTAGCCTGTTTGGGCTCATTTTGTTCTGAAACCTCTTTGGGTGGTCATTTCAGAAAAATAAACAATAGAAGAAAGCACATGTGAATGGCTTTGCACATAATAGAATGGGCTGAAGATTCAAAATTCAAAAGGAAAGAACTTTCCTAAGTGCATACTAGGAAGACTGTCAACAGAGAGCCACCAGAGTATGAACAGTAGGAAAGGCTAGTTTGATAACAAAATAGGACTCTCAGTTTTTATGGAATTTAACTAAAGTAAAAATCATAATGGGAGGCCGGCGCTGTGGCATAGCAGGTAAAGCCACCATGTGCAGCACCGGCATCCTAATAGTCACTGGTTTGAGTCCTGGATGTTCCACTTCTGATCCAGCTCCCTGCTGATATGCCTGGGAAAACAGTAGACAATGGCCCAAGTGCTTGGGCCCCTGTACCCACATGGGAGACCCGGAAGAAGCTCCTGCCTTCAGATCAGCCCAGCTCTGGCTGTTGGGGCCATTTGGGGAATGAACCAGTAGACAAAAGACCTCTGCCCTCACCCTGTAACTCTACCTTTCAAATAACTAAATAAATTTTTAAAAAATCAAAATGGAAGGAGACCACTAATGTCTATGAGGAGAACTTGAAATTGTATTGAAGCCCATCTCTCTCACTATCAGAGTGTTAAATGGCCATTTGTAAAAGGTATATTTTTATTTTGATTTATTTGAGAGCCACACACACATAGGGTAGAGGGGGCATACAGAAAGAGAGAGGTATCTCATCACTAGTTCACTCCTCCAATGCCTGCAACAGCTGGGGCTGGGCTAGTCTGAAGCTGGGATCCAGGAACTCAATCTAGGACTCCCACATGGGAGTCAGATCCAACTACTTGAGCCATCCATCATCACCTGCTGCCTCCTAGGGTGGGCATTAGCAGGAAATCTGGAATTGGGAGCAGAGCTTGGACTTGAAGCCAGGGACTCTGACATGGGATGTGGGCATCTTAACTGCCAGGTCGAACACCCACCCCTAAACAGTCATTTCATGAGAGAAGAAAGCCTTCTGTTTAAGCACATCTAGTCCATTTCAAATCATTTAAACTGCATCAATGCCATCCCTGCTTTCATTTGAAATCTACTACTGTATGACATCTTCCCCCACAAGCAACAAAGAGAATAAACAAGATTCCTTCTGGAAATGAACTAAGGGGTCTGAGCACTAGTAATCAAGGTTGCTAGGAAAGGCAGACTTGATCTAAGAATTCTGACACACTCTCAAAAGGAACACACCTCTGAAGAAAAAATAAAATCATGGCAAGAGAGCTCACAGAGGTGGTTTCATTTTATTCAAAGACACATTTCTACCACCACGAGCTTTTCATCTGCAGTGGCCATAGAAATTAGATAGACAAGATGGTCCCAGACTTTATCCCATGTAGAGTTGCTCTTTGAAATGTATTTTTTTACCTTTTGTCAGGCTCAACTGAGAGGATTTGAAACCAATGGAGCTGCCAAGTGTCTCTTTCCCTATTTTGGTAAATGGGGGTTCACAGGTCGGATATTTTAAATATTTCTTTATTTGAAAGGCAGAGTTACAGAGAGGTAGAGGCAGATAGAGAGGGAGAGAGGTCTCCCATCTGTTTATTCACTCCCCAATTGGCCACAATGGCCAGAGCTGTGCCAATCTGAAGACAGGAGCTTCTTCCTGGTCTCCCACATGGGTGCAGGGGCCCAAGCACTTGGGCCATCTTCTACTGACTTTCTAGGCCATAGCAAAGGGCTGGATCAGATGTGGAGCAGTCAGGACATGAACTGGCACTCAGAGGGGATGCTGGCACTGCAGGTAGTGGCCTCACCCGCTATGCCACAGCATTGGACCTTAAAGGTCATAGGTTTCAAAGATTTATTTATTTATTTATTTAAACAAAGATGGGGAGGGGGGGAGGGGAAGTGGGGATGAGGAGGAGAGCGGGAGAAGGAAATCTCTACCATCCACTGGTTCATTCCCCAAATGGCTACAACAGTTGGGGCTTGGACAGGAGCCTGAAATTCCATCCTGATTTCCCACATGGGTGCAGTGGTCCAAGCATTTGGGCCATCTTCTGCCATTTACTCAGGCACATTAGCAGGTAGCTAGATCAGAAGCGGAGCAGCCAGGACTCAAACTGGATCTCATATGGGATGCCAGTGTCATAGGTGGCGACTTAAGCAGCTGCACCACACCACTGGCCCCACAAGCCATATTTTCCATCGAGACATGCTTACTAACATGGCTGTGCATGCATCTTTCTTCCAGAATCTAGGAAGGCCATAGGAAGTGTAATACAATTTTATAAAATTATGTGGGAAAGCATGGCTTCCCTCCCTCTAGGGAAAGAGCAACCACCTGTTTTTTTCCAAAATAACTGTCAGCAAACCTGGCATCACACTTAACTTATGCCAATGTTAAGTAACTTTAACTAAATCTCTGCCATGTCTTGAAACTTTCAGATTTTAATTAAAAGGTCAAAAACACTAAAATACAACACAACACGTATTAGCACATCTCCATTAAACAAAGAACACTTAGAGAGAGATTTTGTCAAGGTTGTAAAGATTCTTTATACCCTAGGCACTCAAATGAACTTCACTAATAGGTCTCCTAAGCTTTTGTTTTTTATGTGTTGTCTCCATGAAGTCTGCATTCTAAGTTTAATTGCACATAAATGAATTAACCATCTAGGGGCACATGGGTGTGGGTGTGTGTGCTTAGAGACAGTGAGAGATTGCAACTGAGAAACAGAAAATGGGCTCAGGGAAGGAAAATGAATGTTTGCTGACTTCTCTGTTTCTGTTGGCCACTCACAACACAATTAAACACTCTAACACTCTTAATCATAATTCCCGAGTTTTATAACTGCTTCGCAACATGAGAGTCAATACAAATAGAACATGCAGATGGATACTAACGTAGTGAAGGAAGAGACACAAACAACAATTCACAAGATCATGTACTGTGTAATATTAAACATGGCACAGAAAACTGGCACATTCCCGAGACCCAGAGTCCTATATCATTGAGACAAAAGCCAAGGAACTCTAGAATATATACACTCACACACTTTCTCTTCTCAGGTCATGAAAAGTTAATAGCATTTAGGAGGAGGTATTATATTCAAAACAACATAAACTATGAAGAGCCAACTCTGTAACTCACTCCAGCCTGCAAATGGTCTTGCATGAACTGTGTGGTTCTGAATACTATGCTTAATAATTTTCTCCCTTTGGGAAAAACTCATAATGCCAATCACATGTCTGCCAATCTGCCAAACTTTTTCAAAGCCTAAGCACATATATTCTCTTGTCCATCACTCCTGTCTTGGTTTTACAGGAATTCTGAATATCAATGACGCTAGACTGAGACACTTCAAGTCTTAATTTCTCATCTATAAAATGGTGATCTTAAACCTGCTCTATGCTCTGTATTTCATACAGCTATTATGAGAACTGGCTAACACATATACAACTTTCAAAAACCATCCCCCTATTTGCCAGCATAGCATGTTATCCATATAAATCATCTATACATTACACAATAGTAATTGATCATTCCGAAATCTTTCCAAGCTTTCCATTTAATGTGAATTCCTGTCCAGAGAATAGGAGATGTTTCCATGAGGAAACATCTGTCTAGGTCAGCAGAGGGAAAGTATGAGTAGAAGTCTTGGAAATCGGTAAAAGATTCACTGTCACAATTCAGAAAGTAAGGTATGATTCCAGTAGAGCCGAGCCAAAATAAAATACTGGACTAAGATGATAACTAAGGTAGATATAATTTGTTTTAATAGCATAACCTGGAATTTGGACCAACTAATATTTCTAAGGCCCCTACCATGCTCCCAAACTGTCCTATTCCAGGCTTAAAGGTCATCTGAGAAGGCAAGCCTAGTTCATGCCATTGCGAAGGATTTTGACCCTTCGGGACCTGTAATAGCCATTGTTCCCTCCATCCTTCAATTTGACTACCTGAATTGGCCTTAAGTGTACCTGAAAGGAATGGCACTCTCTTCTCCCAAGACATAGTCAAAAGGGAAAAGATGCTTGATGCTTTCATCTATTTCTCAAACGAGAAATAGATCTGATTCAGGAAGCCTGGAGTGTCCTGGGTTTACATTAGATCTGGAGATAGCACTTAGAGGAAAATATCCAAAAGTCAACCTCAAATTATGGCGCATTCAGGTTATTTGTATCAGAACCATAAATTACCCTACATTACTGTCCAGAGACAATCTTTTCTCAAGGCCCAGGTATGATTTTCTTATCCATAGGGCTCTATTTCTTGAAATAAGATAGTATTTTCAAAGTGGAAGCCACTAACAGTTACTAAGGATAGTCTATTTATGTAACATAATAAAATTAGCCCAGCATCTTGAATTTTTTTAATTATTACTCTTTATGCGAGTTTTGAAAACATGCAAACATTACCTATTCAATGTCTGATTTAAATCCACAAGAAATTATTCCTGCTGGTTTAAACAAACAAATCAAACCCAGAAGTGCAATGGAAATGGCTCCACTGTTTCTAGAATTTTCATAAATATTTCCTTAAAATACATCTCTAAAACTTGCTTTGTTTTGGAAATGATCCTCTTTTGAAAAGACAGGAGAAGAATCTTTCACATTTTATGATCCCCTTTGGAGGCAACAAAGCAACAGCCAAGTCCTGAGTTGATGGATGAGCCAATGAACTAACCTGGCTGCAAATCGGAATGGCCTGGGGAGCTTGTTAAATAAAAAAAGGGGATGGGGGAACGAACCTCATCCCAGATGTGCTGAATCAGAACTTCCAAAGACAAGACCAAGGAATCTGTATTTTAAAACAGCTTCAAAACCATCTGTACTAGCTCAACACATCCTCAGGTGTCATCTCTTCTCTCCTCCAAGGATTCTGAAATCTCTCCCTATTCCTGATCTCTCTTGAGCTCCCTACAAATCCACTGTGTGTTTCCAGACAACTCAAATGCAGCAATGCCAAAATACTGAACCCACCTCTTTTCCTCTCCAACCTGCTCCTTTCTAAAGTCTGATTTCAAGTTTTTTTTTTTTTTTTTTTTTTTTTTGACAGGCAGAGTGGATAGTGAGAGAGAGAGAGAGAGACAGAGAGAAACGTCTTCCTTTTTGCCACTGGTTCACCCTCCAATGGCCACTGCGGCCGGCGCATCGCGCTGATCCGAAGCCAGGAGCCAGGTGCTTCTCTTGGTCTCCCATGCGGGTGCAGGGCCCAAGCAGTTGGGCCATCCTCCACTGCCCTCCCGGGCCATAGCAGAGAGCTGGCCTGGAAGAGGGGCAACCGGGATAGAATCCGGCGCCCTGACCGGGACTAGAACCTGGTGTGCCGGCACCGCAGGCGGAGGATTAGCCTGTTAAGCCATGGCGCTGTCAAGTTGTTTTTTAACATGATATTTCAAAAACAGACCTGTGGAAAGATTCCTTGAATTGTGATAAACTAGAATTCTAACTTGTTCCCAATCATATATGTCTCAATTTTTATTCAAAAATAATTGCCAAAACTGACCTGGGGGCAGGTGCTTGGCCTAGCAGTTAAGAGACTGGTTGGGACAGCTGCAACCCCATATGGCAATACCTGAATTTGAGTCTCAGCTCAGGCCCCTGAATCCAGCTGATATAGACCCTGCGAGGCAGCAGAGGCATCTCAAGTTCCTGCTACTCACATGGGAGATCTGGACTGAGTTCCTGGATCTTGACTTCTACCTGACCCACCTCTGGCCATGGTAGGCCATTTGAGGAATGAATCAATGGATAAGAGTGTTCTCTTGTGTGTTCCCTCTCCCCATGTCCCCTCACTAGAATGAATCAATGGATGAGAGTATTTCTCTCTCTCTCTCTCTCCCTTCTCTCCCTCCCTCCCTCTTTCTCTCTCTCTCTGGGATGAATCAATGGATGAGAGTGTTCTCGTTTTATCACTCTCTGTCCTCTCTCCCTCACAAATTTTATTTTAAAAACTGACCCCCCCCAAATATGATACAAACCTTTATCACTTTACATCTGCCATTTTTTCCTCACTACATATATATTTTTAAAGTAATGAATCCTAGCACATATCTGTACTAACAAAAATCTAATAGGTGCATTATATTATCTATCTGCAGATATGGAGCATTCCTATTGGATACTACATGGTCATCCATTTAAAATATTCCCTGGCTAAGCTATCAGTGGTTCCATGAGATATATACTCTATCATCAGTTTTTACGAGAAACGACTTGTTCACAAGATTACACAGAAGCAGATACCTCTGGGTCAAAACCAGACCTGGGGTTACATTAAGTTTTGAGAACGGAATTTAAGTTGTAGCCTTATTTCATTATCTGATCTATTATTTAGTCTTGCAAATCAAAGGGAAATATGAAAAGGACAAAAATCAAACATACATAGACAGTTGGGGCAGTGGCACAAACTGGACCTTCTGAGGGCCTCATTTTAGCCCAGTACCCCTCCAATTATCTCCATCCCCAAATCACACTAGTAGAGAAATTAAGGTAGGTAAGTTCATCCTGAAAATCCCTTTCTCAGAACATCTTAGGAAAGGAACTGAACCAGTGAAAGGAAGTGGAGGCAGCCTAGGATTTTGCAACAATCTAGTTCTAGGCCAAAGTTAGAGTTGAATATGAGAGAGCCTATCTTTGAATGGGATCACCAATGAACTCTGCTTCATTTGCCTCATCATAAACAAGTCTCCATGCTTAGCTACAATGTAAGAATGATGATACAGTTGGGAAAAACTTTACAATCAGCCAGATCTAAATTGGCATCCCATAAATGGGGATTGTATGAATTTGAGCAAGTTCCTTAACCTCTCTGAGACTCAATATATTCCTTTATAAAGAACATATATTGCTAGTATTAATAACACCCACCTCCAAAGGTTGTTGACAGGAGTTAATGAGAAATAATATCAAATGTATGGCACATAGCAGTCTCAATATAAATTCTAGCTATTATCCATATCACATCATCATCATCACCACCATCCTGATCATCATCATCAAGTGCCTTGAGAAGTCACTTTGTACTTCTATTTTAAAACTGTACTGTTTAAAAATATTGGGTTGAATGAACCAGATCAAATTGCCATTTCTTCTGATTTTTTTAAAGGCAAATATTAGCAATTTTATCTTGTGCAACCTAACATTTTAAGAAATATACCTTGGGAAGAGAGTACACTATGTTTGATATCTGGTTATATGTGGCAAAGATACAATCAGATTCTTTGGAATTAAGGAAAGTAAACAACTTCATGCAGTGGAAGGTGCATAGTGCAACTTAATATCTGTAGTGAGCTATGCTTCAGAGAACAAAAGCAAAATGTAGGAGGTTCTTATGGTTACGGTTTAGAAAAGACCGAAACTGGTATGATTCCCCTTTCTGTTTTTGCAACAAGACAAACAACAAAGAGTCATAGAGACTTCTTTCAGAATTAATTCAAAATGATAAGATCATAGAAAACTTAAAAATGTATCTAAGTCAGAAACCTTTGAGCCTTTCTTCTAAGAAAAGATAAAACCAGAGTAATGGAACAGTGATCAAAGCAGAACAGTCTTCATTTGATGTGCTACTCCAAGTCAGTCTGCAAGTTAAGTTAGAAGGTTGTATGCTATGCAGGCCTGATGAAAGGCCTGGTCTTGATTTAGCACCCTAATCAATGTTCTTGTTTATACATCAGGAAATTAGGCCGATTTTAAAAACAAGGCAAATAGCTGATTCATTGAAATTGTGATCACCTTTTGTAGTGGAATCCTGGAGGCTCACTTTTAGCAAATTATAAACGAGCAGGAAGAAGTATCCTATCCTACTGAATATTCTCAGTGCACTAAAACTGGGAAAAATCAATTGGTTTGAATCTGACACAGCTGCCTGATGCATAGGCATGGACTGGCAAAGGAAGATAGTCTCTAGAGTACGACCCTGCCAGACCAAGTAAATGCCAGTTCATGTTCTTGCACAGGTAACTCTGCAGTAGAACAGGCTGGCAAAATGAAAGGCACAGCAAATAAGCATGATTGTATGCACACCAAAATAAACATCAGTTACATGTATTAAGTACGTAATGGTTGTGTGGCCAGGTATTTGCTCAAGAGATGGAAAAATCTCTAAGAAAACAGTATCAAGTGGTAAAGCTAATTTCCCTTCATTTTCTACTGCCAGGACTCTCAAACTGTAGTCGCTGGACCAGCAACATTAGTATCACCTGGGAGCCTACTAGAAACGTGAATTCGTGGAAGCCCGTCCAGACTTTCTGAATCAGAAAAATCTGGAACAGGGCCCAGAAATATATGTTTCAACAAGTTTTACAGGGAATTCTGAAGCAAGGTCAAGTTGAAGAGTCACTGTTCTAGGACGCTGTCATCTCCAGTGTCCCTGCCTCTTAAGCATTTCCACTGGTCCAAAGCAACATCAGAAGAAACAGAAAATAACTCTGTTAACAAACTGGCCAAGTGCTGAAGGCTAAGTCATTACAATGACATTTCCATGACTTGGGTATACTACTATGAAGCAGTTATGAAAGGATCCTGACAGTAGGCTGGAGATCATGTTGGCAAAAAACGAACATTAAACATAAGTCTGGGCCCACAAAGGTGTTTCCTACAAGAAAGGCAGAGAGCTTAATGAAAAACATGTCCTCAAGACTGGGAAAAACTCAGCATACTTTGCCTTTCCTTCTTAGTCTCAAACAACAGTGTGATTTTCCAAAGAAATTCATGTGTGTTGAGGAAAGCAAGTGGGGAAGGGGCAGATTACCCAATCCCAAATATAAATCAAAGTTGACAACGCTTTGTACATTTAAAAAAAAGTGAGTCGACACACTTTGGGATATAAAGAAACTGAATCTAAGAACACTGAGGCCATTGGGGAAATATGCCTGGTCCTATATGCTGTAAGATTTAAGAGGAAAACCCAGAAAAAGTTATGGTTGGAATCAGTATAATAAAGGAAAGAGACAAGCACTTTGGAATCAGACAAATTTGCATTCCAACTCCACTTCTATCACTTTCTTGTTGAGATGTTATGGGCAGGAATCCACACACCTTTGTGGAATTTTTGTGAGGATTAAGTGAGATCATATATTTAAAGAGCTCGGGATGTGATAAGTGTTATAAAACCAGTATACAACAAAATACTTGTTCTAACTTTGCAAATTTCGAATACTATCATTTATAGTTTCTACTGTATTCCTATACATACTCCTATATGCAAAAATACATACAGCACAAAATGAAACTTAGTACACAATAAAATAGTTCTTAGCTTCAGTATTTCCAAATACAAACACAGGACAAATATATAGAGAGATGTTCATAGTGCATTAAAGATGTTCATTTTTTAATTATCTCTTAAGCTATTCTTTAGTTCCCATTAACATCCTTGTCAATGGTACTGACAAAAGACATAATATGGAGAAAATCTGCACTCGTATAAGAGTAAGGAGATGAAGTGAACAAAAATGACGACCAAGTAGTAAACCTTTGACTATGTTGAGTATAAAATACAAATGACTCAGGAAAATAAATAACTGGCCAACCCACAGCTATATTTACATAATTTTATATACCTCCATCAAAAAAGCTTTCAAGGGGTCGGTGCCATGGCTCACTAGGCTAATCCTCCACCTGCAGTGCCGGAACACCAGGTTCTAGTCCCGGTCGGGGCACCGGATTCTGTCCCGGTTGCCCCTCTTCCAGGCCAGCTCTCTGCTGTGGCCCAGGAGTGTAGTGGAGGATGGCCCAAGTGCTTGGGCCCTGCACCCCATGGGAGACCAGGAGAAGCACCTGGCTCCTGGCTTCGGATCAGGGCAGCGCCGCGGCCATTGGAGGGTGAACCAACAGCAAAGGAAGACCTTTCTCTCTCTCTCTCTCTCTCTCTCTCACTGCCTAACTCTGCCTGTCAAAAAAAAAAAAAAGAGAGAGAGAGAAAGAAAAAAGCTTTCAAGGAAGTTCACTCACAATGAAGTTATCTGAATTGTCCTTTTTAGTCATTTGTTAAAATGCACAACTTGTGAAGCCCAAGTGGCTAGTCTGCCTGGACACGCAGAGCTTTATTTGAAGGGAAGGGGAAAAGTCTCCAATGATCATTTCCGCAGACAGCACCAATTTAGGAATCAGAAAAAGAGAGGAGACAGTGCAAAGGAGTTAAAGACACCTCCATTCGCCATCCCTGGCCAGTCCAGATACAGTGAGTTGCAGCTTCCCAGCCTCTTAGCTTCACTTGAACCTTGCACTCCAAATGGCCAGTTCTTGGTAACACAAACCCCAATGTTGTCACAAGTAGCCACAAAACATCCTCCTACTTGAAATCATTAGACAAATGGAAGGAAGAACTCACAAACGCTTGAAGAATCAATGGTGGCATCCAGAAACACTATTTGGTCAACAAATGATTATTGAGCTACACATAAAGGGGAAGTGAGCCATTGATCTCAATGTCAAGGGCCTTGTATCAGTCACATCTGTATTTCCAAAAGAATCTGACAATATTTTTATTTTAGAAGTCCTTGTTTTCCAGTATCCTAATACACATCTTTATGTTCTTGCCATCAGCTCTACTATCAGTCACAAAATTTCTAACAACAAAGTGTTGCAGTCACAGCCCATTCTCTTCATTAGTGAGGGAATCACTATGCTGTCTATCACCAGAGCAAGTGAATTCGGTGTGTGAACAGGAATGAAAGAATAACAGCAAAAGGACACAGTGATTCTTACCTTTATAAATTTAATCCTGGTTTCTGGACCATTTTCTTTCCACTACATCCTGCTCAGTTTCAAAATATAAGTCAACTG
Source organism: Lepus europaeus (assembly GCF_033115175.1). Lineage (NCBI taxonomy): Eukaryota > Metazoa > Chordata > Mammalia > Lagomorpha > Leporidae > Lepus > Lepus europaeus. The sequence continues at coordinate 22,435,265 of NC_084850.1, read as the reverse complement.
AGAGTTTTCATTTTCACCTCTCACAAGCTCAAGTCCATTATCTTAGAAAAAACCATACTCCCCTGCCTTACCTGGTGGTCAGCAGACAATCATGCAAGCATGGCTAGTCTGAAGAGTGTGTCTCAAAATCAATTAAGAATACATACACTTCCGATTTGCAAAGAAAAATGTTATTTACTTGAATTACATGGATGTTTCTATAATATCTAATTGTGAATTTACCATCCTTCCTAAGCTACAGAAAATGGGGCAAAGGTCATGAATGAGTTCGCAGTTGAGGTTCAGCCAATATCAGTGTACTTGTTTCATTGGGAAGCACTGATTTGGAGGGAAGAGGGGCCAAGGAGTCTCACACCTGGAAAGCTGTGTTATAAAGGATACTCATTGGACAGAAAACAAAAATTTATGAAAGTGAGGCAGCTCTGTGATGTGTATGTCTCATCTTCTTGCTAGAGTGGCGAGACGGGAAAAGAGTTGAAAGACGTCTGAGCTAGAAGTTAGAACACCTGGATAAGAACCGCTCCTTGCTGGTTCAGTCTCAGTGTCCTCTTTTAAAGCGGAGAGGGAGGAGGGAGGAGGCTAGGTGCTTTCCAAATCTTCGTACACCTTGGCATCCTAGTTATCTCTGCCAATAGGATGAGAACACATACTTAGCCTGCTATGGTTCTGGCTATGCCTTGTACAGCAAGTACCCCATTCATTATTTTTAGCACTTTCTTTTACTCTCAAAAACATCCCTGCTTGAACAATAATTTATATCATCACTCTGAGTAATTTTTTTAAATGTAATCTTTTTATTTTGGTACACAGCTCTACCTAACTACATCTCTCTTGCTAACACTTAAAAAGTACAGAGCTTCCTTTCTTAAGCAAAGAGGGAAGTGAAAAAGGGAGAATAGAAGGGAGGGAGGGGAAGAGGGAGGGAAGGAGGAAACAAGAAAAGAACTATAAAATCAGTGAGATAAAAAGAAACAGCATCGAATGACAGCCACATAAAGTTGAGATTCACCTGTTTGGCTAAAGAGAAAGATCCCTCTAACTGAAATTAGGGAGGTTTTTGGTTTGTTTTCTGTTTATTTCAGAATAATTACACAGGAAACTCTCCTACGGAATTCAGCTCCCATCTCTACTGCATATCTAGAGACAGTTATTTATATTCTCCTTAAGAGGCAATGATGTTACTGCTTAACTGTGACTCATTCCCTTTTATCATCCAACATCAAGTCACATAATTTAAAACAAGTGAAAAAAAAAAAGGTCTAATTCTGAAAAGTAGCCATTTTAAAGTCACATAGTCAACAAAGCTGCTCATGTAGGCCAAAATCTGCCCTCAGGAATCCACAAATAATCCCCACTGGACTAATCACAGAGTTTAGGGTGCTAGTTTAAACTTGTCTCCAGAGTTTCAGGTTTAAATAACTTCTTTAATTTTGAAGCCACCTAAAAGAAATCCTTAGACAGGTATCTAGACCTAGTTATAATGTGTAAGTCTCACATACTTTTTAGCTATAGAACAAGTCAAAGACATTTTGTCAAAAATGGTGATGAAAATCCCAATCCTCGTGTTCTGAGATTAAAATAGTCCATAACTTCAAAAAAACATTCTATTATATGCACAAGTTCTTATTGAACATTTATTGAAATCTAAATATTGCCATTTTTTTCAAGATACATAGAGATATGAATGTGCCTACCGGACTTCATCATATAAAAAGATAAGATGTAGATACTTTGGTGAAGAGGGACCCGAAAGGTCTAATCCCAAAACCATTTACCATTCTGTCCAGAAAGATCTACTTTTTTATTCCAAAGCCATCTGAGAAACAAAACACTGTTAATATTTAAACTCAAAATGCATTTGGATCTCACTCTGGTTGACTCAGGCTGCGTATATAGATACACAGATGTATTTGCAAAGCAGTGGTTGTGACTGCCCTAAGCTCTATGGGAATTGGGAAGGAGGAGGGGCCCCAGGCAGAGGAAGGGGACCAGGTTAGGGATAAAAAGAAACCTCAGTCTAGATGTCCCTGACTTGACTTCAAACGGGTCTTGCTGCCTGGGGTATGACTCGAGTTTCCTCAGTAAACCATTTCTCTGGTTACTGGACTTTTGCTCCCTTGGCTGTGCCAGCCAAATAAGAAAATTCACTGGCTCTGAAACATGTGTCTAAGTCCTCTTAAAAAGATCACCCTTTGGGAAATCAAAGAGAAGAGACAAAGTGCTCAAGGTGACCACAAAATGCAATAAATGCAAGGTGTCCTGGCTCCCTGTGAGCCACTTTCTGGTGCAGCAAGCTCACATTCTTTGGGAATTAAACACCGGACTATCCAGGAAACAAGCCTGCCCACTGCACAGACTCTCTAGATTTGTAGGTAGATGTTTATCTACGTCTCTAGATTGCAATGCATTTGTCAAAGCCACCTGCTGAAGATTTATTTTCAACTGCAAGCTAAACTGTTACCTGCCCTACTCTCCGGCTCAGTCAACGAAAAGCCACCTGAGGAGGGTTCTATGCCAAGTATTTTACCTGAGCAGCTTTCTCTCAGAGAATTCTCTTGTCAGCTTAAATGGCAGGGGTAGGAGTTCCTGGCAGTTTCTGACGTTAGGAAAAGCATGCCCCACGGATCAAACCTTTTTAAGTTTAAGGCTTTCCTTCTCTTGATACTAGCAGTGACTACTCATTCTGGCCCCTATTCATAAGGCCTATACATCAGTTTTAGATCTCCTCCTAGCTGCTTAGTGTTACCTGTTAGAGCAAAGACTGTTCAAGAAACAAGAGCTGTCACAGCTCCTTAGCTAAAATGAATATCCACATCTTAGTTATAACGTTGATCACCATTCCGATAGCATTGGCTGAAGCAAAGATCAATAGACCTAATTACCCCGTCCTATGTACCCTGAGGATTAATCTCTGGGGAAAGCAGTATTGGTGGAAGGCACTATATACAGCATTAAGTATTAATGGCATGCTTGGGTTTTCTGAAAGGATAGGTAAAGTCAGGAAAGAAACAAGCCAAAAAGACCTTTGATTCTCTGGTCAGCATTAGAAAACCAGCCTGGCCGTGAATGTCAATAGCTTGTCAATAATTCTGATGCAGAATTAAAGAAGTGCAGTGCACAATCCCGCATTAACTGGAGGAACACCAGGTGACGTTCCTGGTGAGTTTGCATAATTAGTGAGGGTTTGGAGCTAGTGGTGCACAGAGCGCCCATCAGTAGAGCGCTCTGGTGAGCTACAATTCCAGAGGACATGCCAGTGTTTCTTCTTCCCACTCTGCTCGAGGGAACAACTGGAGGAAGCAATTTGGGCAGTTGGTGGAAATGGTGGATGAATGGCAATAAGATGCCATTCCACAATGCCCAGGCTTCTCCAGCCTCAATGGCCTGTTTATACAAGTAATGTCCGAGCTCCAGGAGGGGATTCAGTTGTACCAACGTCAGAAACATAAGGAAGGTTAACACGCCCTTGTGTTAAGCAATGCCAAAGAAATCTCTGTAGAATGGCATCTTGCAGGCTGTGAGGGCAAACAGTGAGGCTTGCAGCATGGAGAACAGACAGCTGTACTTTTAGGGGACATTTTCAGAGGCAGAGGTCACTGGAGAAATATGTCAGTTGGCGTGGTGAGTTACCCCATGCTAAGAGAAACCAGATCAAGTTTTTGGCTGGTTACCCAGGACACTCCAGGATACCTCCTCTCTAATATGATTTTCAACCCACATCCTCCTGCAGCAAAGGGAGTATTTGTTTACTCAGTTTTCCCTTTTCTCTGAAGCACACATACTTTGTGGGGCTCCTTGTCAGAAATAGTTCCCCACCCTGAAATGAAATCTGCTGATGTGGTTTCCTAAAACTGAGGCTTGTCTGCTCACTAGGAGAGACAAACAGTTTCAATTAAAGGCAGCACGTAAGCCTTGTCTGAGATGCTACATTCTGACAAAAGCCAAGCAAGCCAGGGCAGAGGCAGATAGCAAAGTTGAGCAAGGTCTTGGAACACAGTTTTAGTGTTATCAGCAGCCCAGAGTCCTGGGAGGCAAGCTTTGGAAGGGACTTGGGGAGTTCGCTTAGCCCAATGCTCTTGTTTAACAAAATATTTCTAGGAACGAGGAACATAAGGCAGCCAGAGAAGGGAGAAGGCTTTCCCTAAGCCACCCAGCTGGGCAGCAGATTTTATGTCTCCAAATAACTGAGTACACACAAAGTACATTATGGGCAGCAAGTTTTTCCAATCACCTGTCTTTTGCCTCCAAAGTTTAGAAAGTTGATAACTTATGAATCGAGTAAACTAACAAATATATCTATTAATTAGAGAGTAACTAGAAATTGTTGCAACTCACGGGCAATGGAAGAAAGTCCACAAGATATTCTGAGTGAATAGGGCAGTGAGCAAGGCAGCTTCATATCTGCAATACTATGAATCCATAACAAGAGCACAAACCATGCATAACAGAGAATAAGTTCCCAATTGAGCAGTAGACAGAATAATCACAAAAGATATTAGAATATGGCAAGATCTGTGGAGACAGCAGCTGTTGGAGAAAGTACAAGAGTTGGAGCTTAAAGAAAGGATTCGATATTCCAGATTGACGAAATAGCATGAAAAAAAATTTCAGAGGGAGGAGTGAGGTCAGCATCACGAGAGGGCAGTTTCTGGCAGGTCAGAAAATTCAGACAGGATTTTATGCACTGTCAAGGAAGCATTAGGGAGACTTTATGCTCTTGAGCAGGAAATTATAGCTGTCTCAGCCTTGTGTTAAGTTCCTGACATGGATTATTTCATTTAATCGTCACAGGCCTATGAGGCACCAGCATCATTACCTTATTTCATATGGAGAAAATGAGGATCAGAAATATTAAGCAACTTAAATATAGTTACATAGCAAACAGAGAGATTAAGATTAGAACCCACAGGGCCGGCGCTGTGACGTAGTGGGTAAAGCTGCCGCCTGCAGTGCCGGCATCCCATATGGGCGCCGGTTTGTGTCCCAGCCGCTCCACTTCTGAGCCAGCTCTCTGCTGTGGTCTGGGAAAGCAGAAGAAGATGGCCCAAGTCCTTGGACCCCTGCACTCCTGTGGGAAATCTGGAAGAAGCTCCTGGCTCCTGGCTTTAGATCAGCACAGCTCCAGCCATTGCAGCCATCTGGGGAGTGAACCAGCAGATGGAAGGACCCCCCCAACCCCGCCGCCACCTCTCCTTTTCTCCCTGTGTAACTCTTTCAAATGAATGAATAATGAATAAATCTTAAAAAAAATTTTAGAATCCACATAGATATATCTGATTCCTGTTAAAGACCATGCTATATATGATCATGGTAGGTTTTTTTTTTTTTTTAACATAAATGGAACATCATTGTAAACCAATGATGATTAGGAATCAAGGATGCCAGCTAGGAGAAATCTCACATATCCAGATACCAGGAAGAAATGTCCTAAGAGACAGTGTCCAAAGTAACAATAAAGGAGGAATAAATCCTAGCAGGAATGGTGAGGTACTGGATGAATGTGAAAAAGCAGAGGATGTTTAGGGGAGAAGTCATGGCACTAGCAAACGAGGGAGCGGGTGAGAAGAGTACCAGTTTTCAGGGAGGTGGTAGAGGGAGATATTAAGTATTAGAGATGATTACTTTTGGTGGACAATGCGAAATATCCAATAGAAAATAGAAGATATGAGCCTGATGATGCAACTTGGTTTTGTTTATGGGTCCCTAAAGAAATCTGTGAACCCTTTTCCCAGGAAGCATACAAATGTACATCAATGAAATTTTTGCATCACATTTCAGAGAACCAGTGACTCCTCAAACCGATCCACAGAAATTCTGGTATACTGAGGATGGAGATAAACAGATTAGGGAGTCTTATTCATAGTGGGTGCCACATGAACTGCTTTTGACTTCCATCCAGGATCCTGCCCTTCCTGGATTCTCTTCTTCCTTTCTCATCACAAATTTTCCATTTCTTTTGTTGGTTCCTACTCTTTTCCCTGTCCAGTAAAATTGGGTGTTAACCAACGATCTATAATAACCCTTGGACTTCCTTTTGTCTTTATATACTCAGCTCACTTTTATAGATTTTGTGAGAATTAAATAATACATGTAATCGAAACAGTATAGTCCCTGGCTTGTAAGATGCTCTTACTAAATGGTAGCCATGATATAGATTTGAGAATAACCAAACTTTTTAAAAACTCCAATCTCCAGAAAAGGTAATGAAGAAGCTGACTGAATGAGACAAGGAACAAATCATCAATGTGGTTCTGAGACTATTTCAAAAGAAAAATAGGAGACAAGCTACCTGGAAGAAGAGTTTATTACACAAGGAGAGAAAGCATGGTTAGTGAAGTCACGTGTCTCACAGAGAAGGAGGAAAACTGAATTAGAAGATCAATCAAGTGAAAACACTTATCTCAAATCAAAACAGTCCTGAGGGGGCCGACATTGTGGCACAGTGGATTAAGCTGCTGCCTGTTACACTGCCATCCCAGATCACAGCCAGTGGCTCTACTTCCAATCCAGCTCCTTGCTAATGTGCAGAAGATGGCCCAAGTATTTTGGGCCCTGCCACCCATGTGGGAGACACAGATGGAGTTCCTGGCTCCTCATTTTTTCCTTGCACAGCTCTGACTGTTGCAACCATTCTGGAAGTGAACCCATGGATCGAAGATCTCTGTGTGTGTATGTGTGTATCTCTGTCTCTCTTTCTCTCTCTCTTTCTCTCTGGGGCACTCTGCTTTTCAAAAAATGAAATCTTTAAAAAATCCCAAGGTGATTAATCTCACAAATCAAGAGGCGTTGTGCAGTTGATATGGTTTATAATTTTGGTTCTATCATCATTCGAAAATTTAGAAAACAAGTTCTCCAAAAAATGCTTCAACAAACTCCGAATAGTGTTTTCAAGCTAAAAACTCAGAAGTCAAGCATCTCAGAAGCTAATTCTCTCCCTAATCAGTTTCCATGCATTTACAACAACTATCCAGGCAAGAACTCCATGCAAACAAGGCTGTGGTAGCTTATAAATGAAACAGCATTCTCTTATCAGTTCCTAGCCTGCTCTCTCCCCAGGGGACTTCATATGCTTCTCAACATACAAATAAGTGCCTTGCTCTTTTCTATGCACTAGATGAATCAGGTCTCTTGGGTACAGCATTTTAGTTTCCTCAGCTAGGTTTGGTAGGACACATACCTAGAAAGATGTATCTCTCTGAGAAGGTTCTGCAGCTTATTTATAGCTTTTCCACTCAAAAAAAAAAAAAAACCAAATCAGACAACTTCTAGGGACTTATTAAGTGAAACTAACGCTCTGCAACCTGACTTTAAGAATGCAAGGTTAAGTTCTATCAGCTCTGCTCCTGAGTCACTCATTAGAAGTCAGCAGGACTCCCAGGAAAGCATATGCTTATTTTTTCTCCAACAACTGAGTATTATCACTAGAAAAATATGTGCATGGAGGAGAGAAGAGGTGGAGAGCATTTCAACCGTTTCTGTAAATAAACAACTCAGTGAGTATATCACATAATTCCTAAAATTTGCATCTGCAAATTTGCATTTCAGATTTCCCAAGAATTACAATGCAAGATAGCTGGATTTCCATTCCTGCTTCCCCCCTTCTGTGATCATCCCCAATTTCAACCATGATTCACTAAATATTTTTTCCCATTGGAAATTATAAAATGATATCCTAGCTCATTGTTTCATTTTATATTGAGCTTCATTGGGTTTTCAGACATTTACACTGTCAGCTCTCCTTCTCTTACTGTAAAATCTTTTTTATTGACAATTCAATCATGTCAAGTTTGGAACAGGAGAGGCACTGATTTGATCAGCTATCATTGGATTTACAATATATAAATGACAGTACCATATCTGCCCCTCGTCTAAAGCAGCTGCCTTTTATCGATTTATATTCCACTAGCAAGGAAGAAAAATTGCAGCACGATGTAGTGGTATGGTCCAAGATCAATACCAATTTTTTTCTTAATGACACAAAGGCCAAGATAAGGACAGCATAAGTCAAAACTAGACAGATCAAATTTTCTCGATATCCCTTTCAATTACTGAAGAACATGCACAGGGATGTATAACATTAAAGCAAAGGAGAATATTATTCCAAGTGGTTTAAAATTACGACATGCAACAAGACTGCAGAGCACCCTCCCAAGATATGGAATTAAGATGAGCTGCGAATGAAGGACCACCCAGCCTCATACCTTGGTCTAAAAGCAGTGGGCTGTTTCCAGATTTAGTCTAAACATTAGGAGTCAGAGCACTGATCCAACTGTGTAAGCCAAAAGATGAGTACTTAAACTAGGACCAAATTCAGCACCAAACACCCTGGATTCCTTAGGTGCTGGTATTGAACAACAAGTAACAGAAAGAATAAAATATGTGTTACAAGAGGCTACAAAACAAATTATTCAAACAAGCTAACATGCGCAATAGAGTGGTAGACCACATAAACTCTGGGCAAATTGGAAAGTTAACCGTGACCTCTACTATGGCAATAAAAGGCTTCCCAAGCCCTGTAGGAATCTGGGAAGATTCTCTATTTCAGCAAAAATGGAGCCCGGCCCAGGCCAAAGCAGTTGTTTCTAAAACTGGTGTTCCATGACCTCAAACCAATCCATCGTGTTTATCATAGCATGTTCAGTTATGAGAAAACTGGTTTGGAGGAATCCTGGACTGGAGACATTTTGGTGATTTCCTCTACGGATGGATATTTTTTTGCACCTGCTGCCAACACTTCAGGAGCCAAGGGCTTCTCCTCATTAAACAGTGGCCACATTTTGTTTGCATAGGCTTCCGATAACCCTTTCCTTTCCACAGGTGTTCTCTCCAACATAACACAAACATGTTTAGGTACTTTAAGTCACAGCAGTTTTGCCAGACTATATTCTCGGCACACATTAGGCCAATCATAAACAGAGGTGTTCAAGAGAAGCACGTTGAAATTTTGGCAGGCTTTTGTGAACTATGTTGTCAATGGAATTCAAATAGCTGGCTAAGCGGTGGATATTTGGCATAGTGATTGAGTTGGTACTTGGGATGCCCACATCCCATATCAGAGTGGCTGCTTTGAGCCCTGGCTACCCAACTTTTGATCCAGATTCCTGATAATATACACCTTGGGAGGCAACAGGTGACAGTTCAAGTACATGGATCCCTGCCACCTACTTGGGAAACTTGGATGGAATTTTAGGCTCCTCTGCTTCAGCCTGGCCCTGCTCTGGCTGTTGCAGCCATCTGGGGGAGTGAATCGTGAACCAGTGGAGTATGATGCCTCCCCACCCCCATCTCTTTCTAACTGCTTCTCTCTCTTTGCCATTCAAATAAAATTAAAAATAAATGAATGAATGAATGCATATCTGGCCAGTGGCATAACATGACATTTGAGTTCCTTCTAGACCTAAACACCTATATTTCCATACAATAAGAGCTAAAATTTGTTATTAATTATTTTAAGTAGAAAAAATCATGGCCTTTGGAATCAAGCAGATCAGTGCTCCAGACAGGACTCTGCCACTTACTAGCAGTGTGATCTTGGGCAAATTACTTAGCCTTTCTATGTAACACTGTCAGGCACAGCGACAACTGTGCTATAAACAACACTGATCGTTGAGGATCAACAGTGATCATTGAGGTAACAACCCTATTAGGTTAACTATAAATATGATAAAACTGAGGTTCAGTGAGTTTAAGGAAACTTGCTTAGCATCATAAACAACTAAATGTACAGTCCAGTTTCAGCTCATAATCTATACAGTTCCAAAATTTACTTACCACAACTCCCATAATACTACAGTCCTTCCAGTCCAACCTAAGCCTATGCTATGTTGTTCATTCTCTTGGGGTCACCAAAAATTCAAGTTTGGGCCACATAACTAACCACAAGTCATAATCCCATCTACACTGTGAGCACCCAAGAACAACTTTTGCCTGGTCAGGAAATGCTTAGAAATAACCCAAGGAAACCTCATGTCTTCAAGTAATATTTGTAAACAATGGACCATGGTAATATATCTAACTGAAGAGATGTAAAGAGGAATGGAAGTTTTAACAAGTTTGCAAAGGGCAGCGTAAGACATGCATCTTACACAATTTTGACTCAGTTTTCTCGTAGTGCTGCCAATGCATTTTTCCCTGAAAATTAGTGAACTATTCACTAATCATGAAAGCAGATGATGCCGTTCAGCTGTGGGCAACACAAGCAGTCCGTTCACCCTGGTGTGAAGCAATCAGAAGTGCTATGTTTGTTTTCAGTAAAACATCATGCTGGGACCTTGACTGGTAGCAAAAGTGGCATTACCAGATGGCTTGTAGGACAGGGAGTTTTGGTAAGACCATAGTAGAAGTTAGGGTTAACACATTACTTGGCATAAAAAGAATGTCTTTTAAAACTCCAAATCATATGGGCAAAGATAATGAATAGCTACCAGCAATGAAATGACACAGATGACAGAGTTATTAGAAAAAGATGGTGAAGGCCGGTGCCGCGGCTCACTAGGCTAATCCTCCGCCTTGCGGCGCCGGCACACCGGGTTCTAGTCCCGGTCAGGGCACCGATCCTGTCCCGGTTGCCCCTCTTCCAGGCCAGCTCTCTGCTGTGGCCAGGGAGTGCAGTGGAGGATGGCCCAGGTCCTTGGGCCCTGCACCCCATGGGAGACCAGGAGAAGCACCTGGCTCCTGCCATCGGATCAGCGCGGTGCCATTGGAGGGTGAACCAACGGCAAAAAGGAAGACCTTTCTCTCTGTCTCTCTCTCTCTCACTGTCCACTCTGCCTGTCAAAAAAAAAATTAAAAAAAAAGAAAAAGATGGTGAAGCAACTATTATGCAAATGTTCCAACAAATAATAGAAAAAACACTTTTGAAAGGAATGGAAGGGGCTGGCGCTGTGGCATAGTGGGTAAAGCCGCCACCCGCAGTGCCAGCATCCCATATGGGTGCTGGTTCAAAACCCAGCTACTCCACTTCCAATCCAGCTCTCTGCTATGGCCTGGGAAAGTAGAAGATGGACGAAGTCCTTGGGCACCTGCACCCACATGGGAGACCTGGAAGAAGCTCCTGATCAGCACAGCTCCAGCCATTGCAGCCAATTGGGGAGTGAACCAATGGATAGAAGACTCTCTCTTTCTCTTTCTCTCTCTCTCTCTCTCTGTGTGTGTGTGTGTAACTCTTTCAAAAAAAATCTTAAAAAAAAGAAAGGAATGGAAATATAAGGTGTGTTAATTTAAAAAAAGAGAAAGAAAGTATGAACCACATAGACATTTATTTTAGGATTGAGGGGCCAGCACTGTGGCACAGCGGGTTAAAGCTCTGGCTTGCATTGCCAGCAAACCATACGGGCGTCAGTTTGATTCCTGACTGCTCCACTTCCCATCCAGTTCCCTGTTAATGCGCCTGGGAAACCAGCAGAGGATGGCCCAAGTGCCTTGGCCCCTAAACCCACATGGGAGACCCAGAAAAAGCTCCTGGTTCCTGGCTTCTGCATGGTCCAGTCTTGGTAATTGCATCCATTGGGGGAGTGAACCAGCAGATGGAAGACCTCTCTCTATCTCTCTGTAACTCTGCCTTTCAAATGAATAAAAATAAATGTTTTTAAAAAAGAAACTGAAAAAATAACAAACACTTCAAAAAATAAATTTTAGGATTGAACACCATATTTGAAAAACTTACTAGATTGGCTCAATAAAAGTTTGGAGCTTACAGAAATAGAATAAATAATAAACTTGAAGATAAAGCAATAGAAATTACGATATTTGAATAACAAACATTTTAAATATTGCTTTAAAAAGAAAATAAATAGATCCTTAAGAATCTGAGGTATAATAACAAAAAGCCTAATATGTCATTGGAATCCCAGATAAAGAAGAATATGGTGGAAAAAAACCTGTATTTTAAGAAATAAAGGCTAAAAATTTTCCAAATTTAGAAAAAGGCATCTATTTACAACATTCAAAAATTTTAGCAAACTCCAAACAAAAAAACTCACAGAAGTCCACACCCAATCACAATAATCTAACAGCTGAAGGCAAAAGAGAAGAAAGAAGTCTTGAAAGTGGCTAGAGGGGCCGGCGCTGTGGCTCAGCGGGTTAACGCTCTGGCCTGAAGCACCGGCATCCCATACGGGCGCTGGTGGCCGCTGAGGCCGGTGCATCTCGCTGATCCTAAGCCAGGAGCCAGGTGCCTCTCCTGGTCTCCCATGCGGGCGCAGGGCCCAAGCACTTGGGCCATCCTCCACTGCCTTCCCGGGCCACGGCAGAGAGCTGGCCTGGAAGAGGGGCAACCGGGATAGAATCCAGTGCCCCGACCGGGACTAGAACCTGGTGTGCTGGCACCGCAGGCGGAGGATTAGCCTTTTAAGCCACGGTGCCGGCCAAGTTCATGGTCTTCTTCCAATCCAGCTCTCTGCTAAGGCCTGGGGAACTCCTTCTCTTTCTGTGTAACTCTGACTTTCAAATAAATAAATAAATAAATGTTTTTTTTAAAAAAGAACGGTACAAATAGTAAATATATAAAGAAAAATTAGTCATTAAGAGGCTGGTGCTGTGGCATAGTAGGTTAGGTCTCTGCCTGCGATGCCAGCATCCCATATGGGCATGGGTTTGTGTCCTGGCTGCTCCTCTTCCGATCCAGCTCTCTGCTTACACTTGGGAAAGCAGTAGAATAGAAGATGGCCCATGTGGGAGACCCAGAAGAAGCTCCTGGCTCTTAGCTTCAGACCGGCCCAGCTCTGGCTGCTGCAGACATTTGGGAGGTGAACCAGTGGATCAAAGATCTCTCTCTCTGTCTCTCCCTCTCTGTCTGTAACTCTACCTCACAAATAAGTTTTTTTTAAAAAAAGATCATTCTTCTTCCATTATTTAAAAATGTTTCTCAGCTTTAAAAAAAACACTGCAATAATGTCTGATGGGAAATTCAATATATTTGGATAAGACAACTGAAATAAAAGAGGAGTTAAAGGAGGCATATATGGTGAAATATTTCTGCATTAAGTAAATAAAGTACTTCAAGACTGATTGTAAAGAGGCTATGAAAAGTAAAGTATGTATATTGTAATCCCCTAGAGCAACCCATAAAAATCTAAAACTATACAAAGAGACATGAAAAAAAGAGATAAATCAAAACAGAACAAGAAAATGATCAGGGGCCAGCATTGTTGTGTAGCAGGTAAAGCTGCAGCTTGCAGTGCAGGCATCCATCCGTATGGGCACCAGTTTGTGTATGGCTGCTTCACTTCCAATTTAGCTCCCTGATGATGGCCAGGGAAAGCAGTGAAAGATGGCCTAAGTGTTTGGGTCCCTGCTACCCACGTGGGGGACCTGGAAGAAGCTCCGGGTTCTGGCCTGGCTTTGGTCTGGCTCAGCCCTGGCAGTTGTGGCCATGTCTGAACCAGTGAATGGAAGATGTCTCTCTGTGTCTCTCCCTCTCTCTTTTTAACTCTTTAAATAAACATTTAAAAAAACATGTTTAGAAGCAGACATTTACCATAACAGTTAGGATACCTGCGTCTCAGAGTACATGGGTTTGATATTCAGCTCTGACTCCTGCCCCCAATTTTCTGCTAATGCAAACCCTGAAAAGCAGCAATGATGACTCAAGGCATTGGGTTCCTTCTGCTAACATGGGATATCTGAAGGAGTTTCTGGCTCCTATCTTTGCCACAACATAGTCCTTGCATTACAGGCATTTGGGAAGTGACACAACACATGGAAATGCTCTTTCACTGTGTCTAATTCTGCCTCTCAATTTTTTTTTTATTTTTAGGAATGCTCAAATAACCCAAAAGAAAACATGAAAGGAAAACAAAGAGGAATGGGAAACTAAAGTTTAAAAAAAATGAATAATAAAATAACAGATTTAGTTCTAAACATATCACTAATGATATTAAATGTAAAGTCTCTAACAAACCAATTTAAAGACAGATATTGTAAACTCTGAGCTGTCTATAAGAGACATTTTCATATATAATAAGTGTATATTAAAAATAAAAGGATGGAGAGTGACATCAGTTACTAAAACGGAGAGAACTTCTGAAAATTGTTTTGCCATAAAATAGTGAAAACCTGAGAAAATTGTGAGAGTTGCATTTTTCCTGGATTCAGGAAATTAACCAAAGGCTCAGTGCAGCTCGATGGGCACTTATTCAAGACAATAGGTAAATTGTAGTGATAACAGTGAATTTTGTGGAATTTTCACTTGCTCTAGATAATCTCCTGCTATCCAGTTCTATGGTAGTCTTGAAAAATGACAGCCTGCATAACTGGTACAGCCTGGCAGCAACCTGAAGGAGAAGAATGGAAGTAAAGCTCTTACAAAGCAACATTCTAAAAGAATTCTCATTGTTTGGCCTGTGTACAGGCTCCCTGGAAGACCCAACTTACAAGACGGCCTGTATTTGACTTGATTTCGAGCGTACTCAGTGTGAAAAACATTTTCCCCTGTGGAAATCAGTCAAAGAAACAAAAAGCTTAACAGGAGAAACTGAGGAAAGAGAACCACAGGAACTAGGAAAATCTTGGATATATTCTTGAAATTCACAAGGTCATGTACATGTGTAGGGTTCTGTTCATGCTCAATAAAGACCTGAAAAGGCACTAAGCCTTTACTTATGGTTTACCTTGAGTTCTACATAACAAGAAGTAGTGACTAAATTAGGGTTGTAAAATACCTGGTTGAGTATAGAAGAGATGACCTAATATACACACTCTATAGCCTCTTAGAAAGTCCTAGAAAACTTAATTCCAAAGCATTTAAGGAATTCTCTGGACAATCATTAGCTGACCACTAATCTAACCAAGCAGAAATATCAGTGGCCATACACAGACAATATAGAGCTAGTTCCCAAAACTCAGTAATAGAATTAAAACAATTAGCAACAAAAAACACTGAGGAGGGGGGCAGAATCTGATTTCCTAACTTGCCAAATATTATTTTTTTTTTTGACAGGCAGAGTGGACAGCGAGAGAGAGAGACAGAGAGAAAGGTCTTCCTTTGCCGTTGGTTCACCCTCCAATGGCCGCCGTGGTAGGCATGCTGCGGCTGGCACACCACGCTGATCCGATGGCAGGAGCCAGGTGCTTCTCCTGGTCTCCCATGGGGTGCAGGACCCAAGCACTTGGGCCTTCCTCCACTGCACTCCCAGGCCACAGCAGAGAGCTGGCCTGGAAGAGGGGCAACCGGGACAGGATCGGTGCCCCGACCGGGACTAGAACCCGGTGTGCTAGCGCCACAAGGTGGAGGATTAGCCTAGTGAGCCGCGGCGCCAGCCGCCAAATATTATTATTTAAAATGTCCATTTTTTAACCAACAAAATCAAAGCCAAAGAAACAAGAAATTAAGGAACATACACAAAAGGAAATAAAAGTCATCAATAGAAACATTCTGAGAAGGCACAGACTTTAGACTTAGGAGACAAAGACTTTGAACTAGCTATTTTAAGTATGTCAAAGGGCTAAAGGAAACTGTCAAAGGTAAATATGAGAATGATACTTCAACATGTGGACAGTATAGACAATTAACAAAATTTAAAAAATAAAATAACTGAAATAAACAATCCACTAGAAGGACTCAAGTAGATCTGAGCAGTCAGAAGAATCTCATTGGTTGAGAAACAAAAAGGGAAGAAAAATAAACAGTGTCACAGACTTGTAGGACACCGTGTAGCATAACAAAACACACATAATTAATGTCCCAAAAGGAGAGGAAAATGAAAAAGGGGCAGAAAGAATATTTGAAGAAATAATAGCCCCAAACTTCCCAAAATTGACCAAAACCATCAATCTACACACCCAAGAAGCTCCACAAACTCCTAGGAAAAACTCAAAGATATGCATACTTTCACACATCATAGTCAAGCTTTTAAAAGACAAAGAGAGAACCTTGAAAGCGCCAAGAAAAATTGACTCATATACCAGGAATCTTCAGTAAGATTAACACCTGATTTCTCCTCAGAAACCATGGAGGCGAGAAGATAACAGTTTAATATATGCAATGTCCTGAAAGAAAAAAAAATCTACCAACCAGGAATTCTATACTCACAGAAACTATTCTTCAAATGAACAAGTACTGCAGCACAACCGCTCAATGGGTACATGGTTTCCGTTGTTTTTTGTTTTTTGTTTTTTTAAGATTTATTTATTTGAAAGGCAGAGCTACAGAGAGGCAGAGGCAGAGAGAGAGAAAGGTCATCCATTCACTGGTTCACTTCCCAGATGGCCGCAACAGCCAGAACTGGGCTGATCCGAAGCCAGGAACCAGGAGCTTCTTCCAGGTCTCCCAGAAGGTGCAGGGGCCCAAGGACTTGGGCCATCTTCTACTGCTTTCCCAGGCCATAGCTGTATTGGAAGAGGAGCAGCCAGACCAGCACTGCAGGTGGCAGCTTTACCCACTATACCACAGCACCGGCCCCTATATGGTTTCCTTTGATATTGATAAAAATGCTTCAGAAGTAGACAGAGGTGGTGGTTAAGCAAGACTGTCAGTGTACTAAATATTATTGAATTGTTTGCTCTAAAATAGTATATTTCATAGAACAAGAATTTTATCTAATTTTTTAAAAATGGAGGAGGAATAAAGACATGCCAAAACAAAAAGAAAACTGAAAGAATGTACTACTAGGATATATGCACTACAAAAATACTAAAGGAAATCTTTCAGGCTAAAACAAAAGGATACTGGACAGTGACTCCAATCCACAAAGAGAAAGAACACAGGTAAAGGTCATTACAATAGTAACTACAGAAGACAACATAAATGCCTTTTTAAAAATGATAACACCTTTTTTGTCCTATGTGATTTAAAAGAAAATTACCTAAAGCAAAATTTACCAATCTCTGATTATGGGCATACAATGTGTAAAGATACAATTTGCAACAATAGAACAAAGGAAAGGGAGAAATGGAGCTACAGAGGATCAAAGTTTTTGTGTTTCTTTAAAATACATTGATATGAATCTGAACTAGATTTTTATAAATTAAGATGTTCATAGTAATGCCAAGGGCAAGCACCAAGAAAATAGTGCATAATTATATTACATAGAAATGTATTAAACTCTCCAATTAATCTCACAAGCATATGGAATCTAAGAAAGTTGAGCTCATAGAATAACAGAGTAGAACAGTAGTTAACAGAGGCAAGGGAGGGGAGAAAGGCAAAGAGGAGATATTGGTCAAAGAGTATAATGAATCAGGATAAATAAATTGTTATACTCTATTGGTCAGAATGATGACCACAGATAATAATGAAGTATTGCATTTTATAAATTGCTACATGAGTATACTTTAAATGAGCTTATCACCAAAAAAGATATTAGATGAGGTGATGGATAGATTAAATAGTTGCATTAAGACATTTCATAATGTATACATATATTAAAAAACATCACACTTTATAATTATAGACAACTGGTATTTGCCAGTTAAAAATAAAAATAAATGGATAAATAAGTGGAGCAGGCATTTGGCCTAGTGGTTAAGTAATCAGTTAGGTCTGCATCCAATATCAGAGTACTTGGTTTCAATGCCTGGCCCTGGCTCCTGTGTCTGGCTTTCGACTAATTCTGAACATGGGAGGCAGTGTTGATAGTTCAGGTAATTGGGTTCCTGACACACACGTGGGAGATCTGGACTGAATTCTTGGCTCCCTGCTTTTGCCTATTCCAGCCCCAGGCATTGCAGGCATTTGGGGAATGAATCGGTGGATAGAAGCTGATTCATCTCTCTCTCTCTCTCCCTCTCTCTCTCCCTTCTTCTCCCTCTCCCCTCTTTCCTCTCTCCCACCCTCTCTCTCTCTCTCTCCACACCCAACTTCCTCTCCCTCTTAAGTAAATAGGTAAAATTTAAAATAATTTGGATAAATTGGATAGAGGAAAAACAAACCCTCCCAATTAAAACAGAGACTGGCAGAATAAAAACAAAACCATGATCCAATTGCATGCTGTCTACAAAAGATACACTTTAGTTTCAAAGACACAAATAGGCTGAAAGTAAAAGGGTAGGGGGTTCAGTGTTGTGGCACAATGGGTTAAACTATAAATTACCACTTGTGATGCTGGCATCCCATATCCGAGTGCCCATTTGAATCCTGGCTACTCTGCTTCTAATGCAGCTTCCTACTAATGTACCTGGGAAGGCAGCAGAACATGCTGGCTATTGTAGCCATTTGGAGAACGAACCAGCAAATGAAAGATCTCTTGCTCTCTCTCTTTCCCTCTCTGTTGCTCTGCCTTTCAAATAAATGCATCTTTAAAAAAAGAAAGAAAGTAACAGAGTGGAAAATGATATAACTACAAAGGGACTTCAAAAAGTTCACGGATTGGGGCCAGCATTGTGGCACAGCATGTAAAGCAGGTAAACTTGTGACACCAGAATCCCAAATAGGCAGCATTTCAAGTCCCAGCTGCTCCATTTCTGATCCAGCTCCCTGCTTGTGTACTGAAAAAAGCAGCAGAGAATGGCCCAAGTGATTTGGCTCCTACCACCCCTGTGAGCTTGGCTCAGCCCTGGCCATTGTGGCCATCTGTCTCTCTCTTTGTCTCTCCCTCTCTCTATGTAATGCTAACTTCAAATACATAAATCTTTTTTTTAAAAAAAAAAGTTCATGCATATTTTGCATTATCTTTTAATTCAATTCTCCATGAACTTTTTAAAGCCCCTTGTATATCATGAAACAGTGACCATCAGAGAGCTGGAGTGTTTTATATTCATACCAGACAAATATGTTACTATAGACAAAAACACTTTATAATGATAAAAAGTTTATCCCATTAAGATATAAAAATTATAAACATATTAATTTTATAACAGAACCACAAAATACATGAAGCAAAAATTAGCAGAATTAAAGAAACAGACAAAACATAGTCAGACACTTCAATGCCTCATTTTCAATAATGTACAGTGTAACTAGATGAAAGATGAGGAATGAACCAGAAGACTGAAGAATACTAAAAACCAACTAGATCTAGCAAATATCTGTAGAGCACTCTTCCCAGGAATGGCAAAACACATATTCTTATGAAGCAAACATCAAACATTCTCCAGGATAGATCAAAAGATAAACCATAAAACAATTTTAAATAAATTTTAAAGACTTATAATGATACAAAAGACATTCTTTGATCATGATGGAATGAAGTTAGAAATTAAAAAAGGAAATTAGAGAAACTCACAAATATGCAGAAATTGAGACCAGAAAATTATATGCCATGAAAACACTCATCAAAAGAAACCAAAGTAGACTAAAGAGAAAATAGAATTATCAGAAATAACGAAGTGCATTACATATTACATAATAGTAAAAAGGTCAGTAAAAAAAGAAGATATATATGCAAAACAATAGCAGAGCTTCAAAATATATATAGATTTCATATAGCAAAGATGTCAATTCCCTCTAAATCTATCAACAGATTTAACACAGTTCCTATCAAAATTACTGCAAGATATTTTTGTACATGCACACAAGCTTATCCTAAAATTCCTATGGAAATCGAAAGAGTGAGAATAACACAAACAAGTTTGAAAAAGAATACATTTAGAGGACTTCCAATGCCAATTTTAAGTTTTCACTGTAGAGCTTCAGTACTCAAGAGAGTAGAGTATGGTCCTAGTAAAGGGACAGACATATAGATTTCCAGAATAGGATTTAGTGTCCAGAAATAGTCATATACATATATGGAAAATAGGTTTGACAACAGTTTAATGGTAACTCAACTGAGCAGTGACAGTCATTCAGCAATAGTGTAAGAAAAATTACTCATGGAAAAATAGTGGACCTCTTCCAAAAATCACATCTGTTACAGAGATTAATTCAGATGTAGAATATAAAAGTATAAAATTTGTAGAAGAAATCATAGGAGAATTTCTTGACCTAGGGTAAGGTAGAGTCCATTAGATGACACCAAAATCACAATCCAAAGTTGAGAAAACAACACTTGGCGAACTTTGTCACAGTTACAAACTTTTTCTCTGAGAAAGATGCTTCTAGGAGAAGACAAGCTACAGAGTAGAAGAAAATGCAGGCATGTACTGCTTCATAAAGGGATGTGTTCTGAGAAATGTATTGTTGGGCGATTTTGTCATGTATCAGAGAGTGGACTTCTATAAGCCTAAATGGTATAATCTACTAGACATCTAGACTAAATGATGAATACACACACACACACACACACACACCCTCCACATGCACAGTATAGCCTACTGTTTCAAGAACTATGGTGAATAAAATAATATGAGATTAAATGAAACACAAAAGAAAAGGTTGTGGTAATTATGAGATATATGGGGCTACTGCCAGCATAACACAGCATTCTGGTTTTCAGCTTTCTTTATTAAATGTAGAAGAACACTATAAATTAACAAAAGCATACTAGATATATGAAATACTAACACAATCATTTATTAGTATTACCATATATTATCTTCTGTAAATAATTGTGTGTACTATACATTTATATGACAGGCAATGCAGTCAGGCTTTTTTTTTTACACCAGTGAAACTACAAATACCTGAGTAATGGCTATGACATCACTAGACAATAGAAATTTTTGCAGCCCATTATAATATTTTCAAAGTTTTATTTTGGTATTGAAAGGCAGAGAGGGAAAGGCAGAGTGCTCCCATCCTCAACAGCGCAAACATACATAAGTAGTAAACAAACATGCATATGTATGTAATAAAATAGGGCATTACATACAAAAGAGTGCATGTGAAAACTTTGTGCCTGGCCAATATCAATTTTGTGATTTTCACAATATACTACGATTTTGTAAGATATTATCATTGGGAGAAGCTAGCTGAAGGGCACATGGGAATTCTCTGTACTATTTTTTTCAATTTCTTGTGCCTTAAGCTATTTCAACATAAAAATTTATATTCCAAAACTTGGGGCCAGCATTGTGGCACACCAAGTTAAGCCATCATCTGCAACACCAGCATCCCACATGGGCACCAGTTCGAGTCCTGGCTGATCTGCTTCTGATCCAGCTCCCTAGTAATACACCTGGGAAGGCAGCAGAAGATGGCTCAAGTGCGTGGGCCCCTGCCATCCACGCGGGAAATCTGAATGGAGTTCCTGGCTCCTGGCTTCAGCCTGGCCCAGCCCCAGCTGTTGCAACCATTTGGGGAGTGAACCAGCAGATGGAGACCTCTCTCTTTCTCTGTGTGTGTGTGTGTGTGTGTCTAATAAATAAATCTTTTTTAAAAAAGCCTCAACAGTAAGAAAACAATCAAATTTTTAAATGGGCAAACATTTCCAACAGACACTTTGCACCAAAGAGGATATGTACACAGTCTACAAACACATGAAAAGGTTCTCAAAGTCATTAGCCAATATGGAAATACAAATCAAAACATCTATTAGTCTACTTAATTTTTCTAACAATTATATAAAGCGATGTTCTCTGCTTTACATGCAAGGAAAGTGATATACACTGAGGTTGAACACTTCGTCAAAAGTGACAGAGCTTCCCAGTGGTGAGACTGGGAATAAAGTCCAGCATCAGTCTAAGCCCAGAGTCTGCTGCTACTCATGAAGCTATCCTGTGATCTAGACTATTGCTACATCTTTAGAAGACAGCCTTAATAAACACAATAGTAAACCTATCTGAGGTACTCACGAATATTTTCCAAAGAAATCCCCTAAGATCCAGTAAGATAAATTCATACACCCAATTAGCCATAAAGAGACAGAAAGTGAAATATCTACCTCTTATAATTTACACTTCCCTCTCCCACACACTGTATTGATTAACACAGGTGTCGGGTTTCTCTCCACTCATTTTTTGTTCTCCTTGCGGAAATTCGTATGCTACTTGCTACTTAAATATAGGCAAAAAGTGAACATTAATCATTCACAAAATTTCCACAAGAAGTTTGGAGTCTCTTACTGTAGCTACAGAAACAGGAATTTTTGAACTTCTTTGCTGGCATTAAAATTAACTTCTCTAGGCATGCAGGACGATGGTACCAAAAACATTATTAATTTATGTGGCCTTGATTTATGTTTGTTCCTACCACACTGCCTTTGCCTGCATTCAGAATAGTTAATGAAAACTCACACATGCCAAAGTGCTGAGCAAAGACATAAAGGAAGTAATACAAAAATCTCTCCTTGGAGAAAATCAAGATGTTACAGAGCACCATGTTTAATTATTGCGTTTGAAAAAAAGTTGACCAGAAAATTTAATTGGCTGATACTGTTGAAATCGTACTGTCTCTGCAATATATGATCTTACATAGACGCAGATATGCTGTTTCAGGAAGGAAATGAGTCCTACAGGTTTTTAGAATTAGGATGTCTTGGGATTATTTCCTTTCATGTGTGCAAAGTCAGTCCTAAAATAAAAGGATATTTCATAAAGTAGGCAGGGAGTGAGTCTGATTAGCTTAAAGAATGTGTGACAGCAAGAGTATATATGAAGCTCACAGTTAAAGAATACTGAACATGTTCACTGACTATCCCTAAATCCATGTAAACACAGCACAGCCAGTTGTATGCTGTCAGGTCCATTATTTGAGCATCAAATGGCCTCTTTATATTTTTCAAACATGACTGCCAGTGATTCAAAAGTGGATGGGAGACCAGTGCTGTGGCATAGTAGGTTAAGGCTCCTCCTGCAGCACCCGCATCCCGTATGGATAGTTCCAGCTGCTCCACTTCCAGCACAGCTCTCTGCTATGGCCTGGGAAAGCAGTGGAACATGGCCCAAGTGCTTGGGCCCCTGCACCCATGTGGGAGTCCCAGAAGAAGTTCCTGTCTCCTGGCTTCGGATCAGCACAGCTCCAGCCTTTGCAGCCATTTTGGGAAGTAAACCAGAAGACTGAAGAACTCTCTGTCTCACTCTCTGTCTGTAACTCTCCCTCTAAAGCAAATAAATAAATCTTTTTTTAAAAAAAAAGTGGGTGGGCAGGATTGTACAGTGATCATGAAGGAAGAGGAAAGGGTCTGATTAAAAGTGAGAGATGAGTGAGATACATGGGCCATTCATTCAACAAACACACTGAATACCTGCTAAGTGCCAGGCACTGCACTAAGGACAGAAGATGCAGATACAGCTACAAGCCAGTCACCACCTGACACTAGGAGGTCACCATCTGGTATGGGAGATCCAGAGCATTTGGGGAAATCCAAGTGGCCCCATGTGCCAGGAGTTTACAAGGCATATATTAAAAGATGCGAGATCATCAAAACAGAAGCTAGGAGAATATGCAGTGACCATACACTGAATGGTTTCACATGCAATACCAAGGTGTTTTTGCAGTCTTCATATTTTGTTGAAACACACACAATCCATGCTTACTATGGAAATTTAAGATTTATTTATTTGAAAGGCGGAGTTACAGAAATGGAGAGGCAGAGGCAAACAGAGAGATCTTCCATCTGCTAGTTCACTCCCCACATGGCCACAACAGCCAGGGTTGGGCCAGGCTGAAGCCAGGAGCTTCCTCTGGGTCTCTCACATGGGTGTAGGGGCCCAGGCACTTGGGCCATCTTCTGCTGCTTTCCCAGGCACATTAGCAGGGAGCTGGATGGGAAGTGGAGCAGCCAGGACTCAATCAGTGTCCATGTGGGATGCCAGTGCTGCAGGCAGCAGCTTAACCCGCTATGCTACAGTGCAGTCACCACAGAAAATTTTTAAAATACTGAAAAATCAACTGTAAAAAAAAAACCTCTAATTCCACCACCCACCCAAAGTGCTTGCTGCCTGTGTCTGTTTTTCTCCTTTCTCTCTTTTCTCTGGAGATATATCTACATAAATCAAATTAGTTGTGTAGATACATCTATAAAAGGTGGCTTTGAAATAGTCATATGAAATGAAATTAAAAGATAATGTACATTTTCCATGAACTTTTTGAAGACCCCTTGTATATCTTTGTGTGTGTTACCTGTCTCTGTCTCACTCTCTAGATCAATCTGTCAAGAAATATAGGTACAAGGGGCTGGTGTTGTGGCATAGCAGGTTAAGCCACAGCCTGCCAGGCTGACATCCCATATGGATGCTGGTTTGAGAACCAGCTGCTCCATTTCTGACCCAACTCCCTGCTAATGTGCCCGGGAAAGCAGTGGAGGATGGCTCAAGTTCTTGGGCCCCTGCACCTGTGTGGGAGTCCTGGATGAAGCTCCTAGCTCCTGGCTTCAGCCTGACATAGCCCAACCACTGTTGACATGTGGGGAATGAAAAAGTGGATGAAGATCTCTCTCATTGTTTCTTCTCCCTCCCTCTAACTCTTTCAAATTTATATTAAAAAAAAAAGAAGCAATACATGTACATTTGTTCTGCAGTATCTGCAGGGGATTGATTCCAGGACCGTCTACACATACCAAAATCTATGGGTGCTCAAGTCTCTTACGTACAATTGTATAGTATTTGCATATAATCTATGCAATCTTCTCCTATACTTTAAATCATCTCTTGATTACTTATAATGCCTAATGCAAAGCAACTGCTATATAAAGAGTTGTGTCAGGTGCAGTGGCAAGTGCCTATAGTCCCAGCTACTCAGGAGGCTGCAGCTGAAAGAGTGCTTGAGTCCAGGAGTTCTGGGCTGTCATGCACTATGCTGATCAGGTGTCCACACTAAGTTCGGCACCAATATGGTGACCTCCTAGAAACAGGGGACCACCAGGCTGCCTAAGGAGGGGTGAACCGGTTCAGGTCGGAAATAGCTGTTATATTCTATTGTATGTGTCAGTATAGACTCAATTCTTTTTCTGAATATTTTTAATTTGCGGTTTGTTGAATACACATACACACACCATGCAACATGGTTTTTTTCCCACTTAAAAGTATATCAATATTTATTCCTGTCATTAAATTGCATTTAACATCTTCTTAACAGCTGCATAGGATTCCATCATAATGCTGTTTTGTATTTGAACCAGTCTTTTATTGATGGTTGTTTCCTATTTTTGCCATTATGGTGGGAATTATTTTTGAAATGCAATTATGTTTGTATTTTCATGACAGCTGTTGTCCAGAAATATGACAGATGTAGGCTGCAGAATGATATAAGTGGTAAAAAGGAATAGAAGACATTGAGGGATAAGTAAGAGAGAAGTCAAACACTGCATGGGGAAAAAACCAACAGATTCATGTGTTAGAAATGTGTATTTGGGCCGGTGCCGCGGCTCACTAGGCTAATCCTCCGCCTTGCGGCACCAGCACACCGGGTTCTAGTCCTGGTCGGGGCACCAGATTCTGTCCCGGTTGCCCCTCTTCCAGGCCAGCTCTCTGCTGTGGCCAGGGAGTGCAGTGGAGGATGGCCCAAGTGCTTGGGCCCTGCACCCCATGGGAGACCAGGAGAAGCACCTGGCTCCTGCCATCGGATCAGCGCAGTGCGCCGGCCGCAGCGCGCCAACCGCGGCGGCCACTGGAGGGTGAACCAACGGCAAAGGAAGACCTTTCTCTCTGTCTCTCTCTCTCACTGTCCACTCTGCCTGTCAAAAAGAAAAAATAAAAATAATAAAAAAAGAAATGTGTATTTGTAATATAGAGAGGGTACTAAGAGCGAAGAGAGAATCTGGGCATGCTGGGGACCCTAGTAAGTTATTCTTCAAAACCCTATTGAAGGGGCCAGCACTGTGGTGTAGAAGGTTAAGCCTCTGCCTGCAGCCCTGTCATCCCATAAGGGCACCAGTTTGAGTCCCAGCTTCTCCACTTCTGATCCAGCTCCCTGCTGGTACACCTTGGAAAGCAGCAGAAGATGGCCCAAGTGCTTGGGCCCCTGCACCTATGTGGGAGACCTGAATGAAGCTCTTGGGCCCTGACTTCGGCCTGGCCCAGCCTTGGCCATTGCAGCCATTTGGGGAGTGAACCAGAAGATGAAGGATCTCTCTCTGTCTCTCATACTCTCTGTATCTCCTGCTCAAAACATGAAGAAACCTAGACCCTGAGACCTAGTGTCACCTAAAATTTCCAATGTGTTTCCTACACAAGCTACCCTCAGTCAATCATGCCCTGGTGGCATATGACATTTGCACATAAAAGAACCAAGTGGGAATGCTGGCTAGATGATCACCCCCATTTTCCAAGTACTATATCCGTATGCAGTTAAATTATCAGAAAGCTAAGTACTGGGACTATATTGTCTCAATGTCCAACGAAATATCTGAACTGAGTTACAATTTAATATTATATTCTCACTCCTTATGTAAAAGGTCAATACAGGTATTACCCATTTCAACAGGCTTGTTGTTCCTTTGCAAAACTGCAGTTGAAGATGCCTACTATAATCTATTACCTCTCACATAAGGGACATATAATAAGTTTCACAATAAAATTTGTCTGGAGAAAAGAAGAATACATATTTTTCTGCAACAATAAAAAACTATGCAAGCCAATGTATTTTCCTGTTTATTTTTGCTGCTAGGAAACAGACTTGGATTGGCCTGTCCAGATACTTCATGGCATCCACCCTTTCTGATTCCTTTAGTTGGTCTCCTTGGATTTTAAAATTTAAAAGTTCTATATTTTACAGTGTTTAATTCCGTACATTGCCTCAGGTCCTTTTAAATGTGCATAGAATGAAAGACTCTTAAGTAAATTTGGTCATTAAAAGTTATTTTGTAACAACTGGTCCAAATACTACTAGAAATTTGCTCAATGGTTTTCAATGTTTGAATTAGGGGCAATGAAACTTGATATATTTACCTGATAGTTTTGAATGATATGTTCAAATAGTCTATGTATGATAAATACCCTGAAATACACATTCTAATTTGTTGCATAACAAACACACAAGTGGTAAAAATACAGCATCTCAAAATATCTAAACTTCTAGAACAACCTATAATTCCCATCTTTAATGAAGATAACCATGAGCCATTATTTTTCTGTGCAGAATGGAATAAGTTAAACTTGAAATTGTATGAGAGTGCTCTTCTCTATTTCTGATCTGTAGAAAGATGACTTTTAGGGCAAATTACTGTAAACCCTTCAATGGCTCTCTCCTGCCTTCAGGGATAAGGTCCGGCTATTGTGGTAAGATGTGCATGCTACATTATTACATGAAAATGGCAAATAACAGAATATGATCCCAATTTTATAACACACACACACACACACAAGTACTGTAAGCAATCAGCCCTGGAGACTACAATGGCCTTCCCAACTCCATGATTCCATTCCTTATAACTTCTAAGAGTCTATGAAATACAATCTGGCAATAGGGCCTTGTCCCAGTTGGGTTTCCCACAATCAGATGAGAGAGGCAAAAGGATTTTTAAGGCAAAATAAATTTTCCATGTAGATTCTATGTGTTTTTGTTAATTTCAGACTGTAGATCTTGCTTCTTCATAAATACCATTTTTTTCTATATGAAGAAATGTGGCAGATAAACAGAGATGGTACAGAAGCTTATTAAACACTATGTCAAGAGGCTGATTTTTCTTCAGGAAGTAGGATCTGGCCTGAGCTTCCAAATTCCACATTGTTAAATCCTATGTATTTCCTTCCAAGAGAATAGTCTTCAAAGCTTTGAGCTTTGGAGCTGGAGCTACATAAAATTTCAGTCAAATTAGTTTTTTTTTTCTTAAATGTGAGGGGCGGTCATAAATCAAACTAGTGTGTTAACTTTTGGACCACTGGGGTCCCCATTCTGAGGTCACAAGGAAAAATAACAGTGAGAAAGAGACAGCTTCCCAAATCTCTGGCCAAATATGGAGTCAGGGATGGAACAGCGTTTTTGTTTGGGCAAGATGAAGGAGCTTCAGGATCAGACGTCCAGACAAGAACAACAGTAATGTGTTTTGTCCTGTTTGCAGCAGCTCCCAAGGATGGATGGGGTGAAGCGTTCTTTGGAAGCCATCTTGGCTCTAGCTTGTATTGGGAGATAATTCTCCATGGATATCTTATGTTTATGCACATCGTGTGAGCAGAAACAGTGAGCGCTTTTGTTCTAGAATATCTTTTCAAGGATGTTTTGTGTAACAACCAACCTTGGAAGGCAAAGATAGTGTCCTACTCTGTAGAAAAGAGCAGGTCTGTTTACAGCCTTGAACACAGAGATGACAACTGTCCAATGTAATAAAGATAATGTCACTTTCCAGAACAAAGGGCTGATGTGGTTCGTGCCCATTATTAAAGATCTGAGCTCCTAACCTGGGATGCCTCTCCTATAATTCCACCCACCAATTATGCACACATCACATGGTCCTCTTCACATCCACTTGTGGATACTGGGGCTAAGAGAATCAGGGTAAAAATGCTGTCACTCTGGTAATGCTACTGTTGCAATAAACTGGTCTTCTCTGAGCCAAGGATCTTGTCCCTCCTGCCAGCATCCAAGAAACTGTCTCAGGCTATCTTGATGGCTTGCAAGTAAAGTAAAATTCCCAGACCCTTCATGGTTCTTAATAGTCTAGGAACTACATGGAAGGAATTAGGAAGAATGTAAGGAACCTGTATCTTAGAAGCTAAGGGACTGCTAGTGTTTAGGAAAAGCATTATTTTAAGAAATTATGAAATTATGTTTAAGAAAAGACATACACAGTACAGTAACTGTATGTCTTCTGATAATTATTATTAGCTACTTTAATTGCATCTGGAGCCTCACTCTTAGTGTCACAAAACCTCTCAGTGCCTGATTTGGGGTGATAGCAACAAAAAAACAGGGTTGTATCTAACCCAATGTGTCTTCAAGGGAAGGTTCTGAGAGAGTTTCAATTATCTTTCCAGGCAGACTTAGACAGAAGCTAAGCCTCTTTGTGAAGGAACTCTTCCAAAGTAGCAAAAAGTCTAGTAACTGATCAGTTCTGGAGCAAAGAGAGCACTGATTTCACTCTGAGATGAAATATCATTAGGCCATTTTTGATATTTAGTTCAATGTACATAGTAGCACTGTTTAAAAAACTAAAATACTCAGAATAACTCGTTCCTTGCTAAGGGTTGGTGGATTTCTTTTTCATTTTGATTTCCAGCTCATTATAAACCAAACAACATGCCAATGTATTCCTTTAGTGCAATGATACAGAAGAAATCGAATGCACGACTGGAAGCCTTTATTCAGCAGTGGCCATGTTCCAAAAACTAACTGTGAAAGATGTTACTTCCACTCCAAAAAACAAACAGTCATTCTTAAATGCCTACAGAAAATGGAATGGATTTTTAGAATTCCTAGATTATTGCTCTACTATGAAAAAATCACTAATTACAGCTTAGCTGGGGTTTTAACATTATTCCAAATGTTATTTTAATACCATACTTCACTCCATCCTAAAAAGTAACCCTATCTTTCACTTCTGAATATTGTTATATCTGAAACTGACTCATAATTAATTTTTTCCTGAAATAATAGGCTACACTGAGAAATCATCTTCTCCATTTTAAAGCGATGCTTCCAACTTCACCTCTGTGTCTTGCAAAGAACTCCAGGTCCCCTACTGCCTTTGCCTCAAAGGGTCCCAAAAGCACTTCTGGAAACAGATGTGATGTGAGTGTCATACTGAGTCCTTGAGTCGTTTTGCTCCCTGAACACATTAACTTGACATTTGGAAATATTGTGTTTGAAAGTTATTATCACATATAAATTTCTTAAATATTTCTGAAGTTATGGGGGGAGCCATTGTAATCCATAAACTGTACTTTGGAAATTTATATTTACTAAATAAAAGTTTAAAAAAAGAGAATCAGAAACCTGATTTAATCTGTTCAGGATGGTCCTTGAACTTCAGTTAAAAAAAAAAAAAGAAAAAAAAAGATCTGCAGGGTATCGATGAAAACAATAGTTTAATTAATTTTCATATACAGAAAAAGCTTGTATTTTCCCATCCCTTCTACCTACTCCTGGTTTTTGGCCAAATTTAATCTTCAAGTATGTGCACATACGTTCTTTGTATCTGTAAAGGCCATAGCAACCCTTCTTGCTCCTAGCATAGCTCAAATACAGATTTTACTAAAATTAAAGCAGTGACAAAAGGCATAACCCTGTGGGATCTTCTCCCCCAACAACTACCCACCTTCTGCAGAGAAAGCAGTAGGCGGCTTTTTATCAGGTCCTCTTTAAACTCCTTTAGTGGTATGTGGCAGAAACAGCTCCAGTGGGCTGATGGGGCAAGATTATTGACCCAATGCTGAGGGAGCAGACTTCAGCAGACATCTGATCCAATTCCCAGATACAGAGGCAGTGGCGAATGAGGAGCTTTGCAAGACAAAGCTCCAGCAGGAGAAAGAAAACAAGTGATGAGAACATAGTGCTGACTGGTTGCACAGAGGAAATTTATCTCAGAGTTGAGTGTGGATGAAATTCCCCCACCCCCATCACATGCCCATATACAAATACACCACTGTGAGCATCAGCTCCATCTGCTTTTCCTTTATGGAGGCTCTGCGGGGAGGGTGTTACCAGGAAAACAAAGCAGAAAGAAAACAGGGTTCTCCGAACTTCTTATTCCAATGTTTTTGTCCCCTAGCCCCCAAAGTGTTTTTGGCTCCCTCTTGTGGAAATAAGTGGTATTAAAACTCACTTTGCAGGAGGACCAATCTGGAGGGTCTAGGAATCCTGAGATAACAGGATTTATTTTAAGTAAGTTAGATGTATCTAACTTGAAATCATCATGTTGTACAGCTTAACTGTATATAATTTTTATTTGTCAATTATGCCTCGATAAAGCTGGGGGGGGGGGGTTAAAGGATCAGAAGGGCACTTGGATGAAGACAAATTAGTCATCAATACTTATGGGGAAATTCTCAAGCACATGATTAGTATTGGTCATTTGTTTCACAATTTTAAAAGTCTACATCATTTGAGCTATCTCTAGTCATGTAGTCATGTGTCTCTACTGATTAATGATGATTAGAATTGTGGCTCCATGTTGATAACTCTGAATACTGAAAAAGAAGAAGAAAACCTAATGAACTGAGTATTAAGAAACCTTGATTCTAGTCCCAGCTCTGTCACAAGCTCACTGAATGACTTTTGGTGAATCACTTAGCTGCTTGAGTCCCTATTTTCAAATAAATGCTAGTAATAGCTTTCATAGATACTTCATTGATCTGTTGCAAATTTCAAATTAGAGAAGACACCAAAGGGATGGCAGTAGTTACCGTGTCTCATATCTACCATGTGAAGATGTATGCACAACAGATATGACTTTTGGGGTTCTGGCTAACTCAGTCATTCTAGGCAGTATTACCTCCTCTAAGAAAGTATGTGTCACCCTCTAAGCTACATGAAGCCAGGGCATGGGATACTGGGGAATGGGCCACAAGGCGATCTTGAATCAGACAGACTTCAGTCTTAACCTGAATTCATCTCTTAGGCACTTTAGGATCTTGGGGGGGGGGGGGGCTAGTCTCTAAAATGGAGTGAACGGTAACAGCACCTATGCCATGCATTTGCTGCAGGGTTAATTGAGACAATGCATACAGACCATTCAGCACATTACTTGGCACATAGAAGAAAATCTTTAGATGCCAACTTTCACCATCACCATCACCATCACTGTCATTCTTTCTTTTCCCGTCCTTTGATGGAGCTTTCAGTGTAAGCTTCTTGGAACCAGTGCATTGTAAGGGAAGGTAAAAGGAGAAAGCTAGTATTCTTCTGGGGTTGGAGCAAAGGGCCACATTTGTAGAACATCCAGTGAAGGAATTTTCGACAAGGGCAGAACGTTATTCTCACGCTGATGATAATTAGGATTGTGGATTGTTTTTGGCAGCATTGGGCATTGAGATCTCAGGCAATTAGACACTGGCTCTCAGACATATTTTCTGGTACATAACTAAGCACTTGAAACAACCCATAAATTATATGTATATACTTATTTCTGACCATCTGACCCCCCAATGAATTACCTATACTTTAAAAACTGCTTCTATCGAACTTTGCTCCTGATTTCTTTTCGCCAACTTCATACCCCACCACCCAGAAAAGCACACAAATAGAGATTTCACAATGCACATGGTTCATTCAGCAAACACTCCAATGTCAGCTTCATGTCAAATGTCAGATGTCAGATAGGAACAGGGGTTGAAAAGATAAAAAGCCAGCCCTACCCTCAAGAAGTTCTCAGTACAGTGGGACAAGCAAAAGGGCAGAGGAGGAGTAGGATTAAAGAGGAAAGAGATCAGCTATGCTTTGAATACACTCAGTGTACAATGTCTTTGGAAATGGATGCCTGTTATGAAAGAAGTTTAGGCTGAAGGTATGTGTTTGAGTCCTCAGGAGTGGGTACACATGATGTCACTTAGTAACATGCAAACAGTGAGAATGGAGAAAAATCAAAGAGGAAAAACATTGAAAGAGTGGAACGAATAAAGGGAGCCATGAAAGTGACAGACATAACAGAGGCAAAGAAAGGAGAGAACTGAGAAAGAATGCCAGGTCAGAAACTACACATTTAGTTTCTAGACTGAAATCTACAAAGCAGAAAAACAATAGCTTCTATTAATAATAATAATAATACTCAGAAGGTTTTTTCTCATTCACGTGGATGAGCCAGCCTCCAAGATGGCCCCAGTGATGTGCACTGCCTGGCATTTGTGCCTTTGGGTAATGTTCTTTCACAGTGCAATCTAGCCTGGCCGTATGTGACCAATAGAATGAAACAGGATGATGTGTGACCTCTGAGTCCAGGTCAAAAAAGGCCTGGCAGCTTCCAACCTGGCCTCTTGGAAAAGCCAGCATCCATGCTGTGAGAACATTCCTGCAGGTCTATGGAAAAGCCCACATGAAGAACTGACGCTCCCCACCTGCAGTCGGCTCCAACTAGCCAGCCATGTGGGTACGTCGTCAGGAAACAGATTCCCCAGCCCTAGACAAGCCTTCAAATAACTGCAGGCACAGCTAGCACCTGAATGCAAATCCGCTGGAGACTCCCAGCCAGAATCATCCAACTTAACCATTCCCAAATGCAAAATTCTCACAGACCAGGAGAAACAATATATTACCACTGTTGTTTTTTAAGATGTATTTACTTGAAAGAGAGCGAGAGAGCGAGAGAGAGAGAGAGAGAGATCTTCCATCGTTGCTTTACCTCCTAAATGGCTGCAACAGTCAGGGCTGGGCCAGGTTGAAGTCAGGAACCAGAAATGCCATCCAGGTCTCCCACATGGGTGGCCTGCAAGTACTGGAGCTATCTTCTGCCACCATCCCAGGCACATTAACAGCTATGCTGAATCAGACGCAGAGCAGCCTGGACTTGAACCAGCCTCTAATATGGGATACTGGTGTCACAAGCAGCCACTTAACCCACTGCATCACAACACTGGCCCCATTGTTACTGTTTTGAGCAAGTAAGTTTTGGGGTAATTTGTTACACAACAACAGATAACTGTACAAGTAGT
This sequence comes from Lepus europaeus, assembly GCF_033115175.1. Classification (NCBI taxonomy): domain Eukaryota; kingdom Metazoa; phylum Chordata; class Mammalia; order Lagomorpha; family Leporidae; genus Lepus; species Lepus europaeus. The sequence goes on along the minus strand of NC_084850.1, from coordinate 22,401,992 downwards.
TCCTTCTTATGAACCTAGAGCATATTTTTAAAAAAAAAAATCTGGAAAGTTTTTGTAGCAACTATGCATTTCCCAGTATGAAAAGGCTTGTTCCACAGTCATTTTTGTACATTTCATTAAACCTTTTTTTCCTCTGTCCTTTGTATCGGTTAATAACTTAATACAACATGAATTACATGGCTGTTGCTAGGGAGTCTTTGCTTGGTTTATACTTTCTTTTAGCAAGGGATGAAGCCCTAGCTAATAGATCTCACAGAGGATAATCACCGCAGAAAGACTGAAAACCGTAATCCACATGTCTTCCAAAGGAGCAAACATGGCTGCAAGGAAATATGCCTGCAGGGAAAGACAAGCTAACCATGACATCTAAGACCGCGAGAACAATAACACCTGAATGAAGAGGTAGGAGGAGGGATAGAGGGAAATGAACACACAGGACAACAGTACTGTACTGTATATTTGCAATTTGCTTAGAGACTATATCTTGTGTCCTTACGACATGCAAAAAAGGAAGTTCTGTGTAGAGATGGATATGTTAATTAGCTTGTCTGTAATAATTATTTCACTGTGCATGTGTACATCAAAACTTCACGCTGGGGGAAGACATTTGGCCAAGTAGTTAAGTCAGTGCTTGGGATGCCTGGACCCCATATCGGAGTGCCTGTGTTTGAATTCCAGCTCCATTCCCAATTTTGACTTTCCGCTAATACACATGTTAGAAGGCAGCAGAGAATGACTCAAGTACTTGGGTCCCTGACACCCATGTGGAAGACCTGGATGTGAGGGACATGGATTGCGTTTGCAGCTCCTGGCTTTGCCCTGGGCCAGTGCTGACTATTGCGGGCATCTGGGCAGTGAACCAGAGCATGGAAGCACTCTCTGTTTCTCTCCCTCGCAAATAAAAAAGTCACCTGTGGAATTCAAATTCACCTCAACAAGTTCTTTTTAAAAAAATCCTATCTACATTAAATATAGATAATCTTTGTTTTTCAATTACATGTCAATAAAGTTGGAAACAACTCAAATCAAATGACTGCGTATCTCCTGGTGAGGTAGACTGTGCTTATTCACCAGAAGATAAAGTATGAAGATGTCACTGACCATACAGACCCTTCGCTGTTGGTACAGGGGTCCGAAATCAATGAGCAATGGACTATAGCTATTTTTGAAATATAACTTTAAAAAAATTAAGAAAGGAAAATGAAAAGAAAAAAAGAAGGGAAAAGAAAGAAAAAAATGATCAAGAAGAAAAGAATCAGAACTTAATCTTCACATTCAAAGCGAGGCCAGACTTATTTTCACAAAACTGGCCAACTCTCTACTTCTATTCCCCCTCATGCTTATGGAAAGTGGGGGAAAGCTGGCTGAGTTTCAAGGATAACAGTAGAGGAGTAATTCTGATTTTAGATGCTTGCTCCTATTTGTAGACCACATGCCTCAACCATGTTTATTTCAAAAATATGCTCACTGTTTATAAAGGCTCAGTCAGTCTCGGTGAGTGTGTGACTGGAAGGAGCTACAGGGGGAAAAATGGCTGACCCACCTGAGGGAGGGCATGGGTTCAGAAAGCAGGAATGTGAACGGAGCGGAAAGCGTCCCAGTTTATATTCCACTCACCTTCTGCCTTGGTAGGGACCAGATGGTACCTTCCAACTTTAGACAAAGCACTTTGCTCATCTATGCTAATGTGGGCTAGATAAGGGTCTGGTCAGGAGGAACACAAACTAAGACTTAATAACAGATAAAGAATTCAGGCCTGGAAGAAGCTGGAAACTGATTTCTGCTGATTCAAACAACAACAACAACAAACCAGGAGGATCAGACTTAGGGCAACAGTGGGCCTAGCTGAGGGCAGAAAATAGGAGTTGAGATAAAAGCCAGGAGTCAGGAGCTTGTGCTGCATCTCCCGCATGGGTGAAGGGGTCCCAGGTACTTGGCCATCTTCTGCTGCTTTCCTAGGTACATTAGCAGGGAGCTGCATTGGAAGCGGTGTAGCAGGGACTCGAGCTGGTGCCCATATGGGATGCCATATTTCTTCAGAGATGAAGGGAGCATAGGAGAATCCAGCCAGAGGCAAGAATAACAGAACAGAACTAGAAAGAGAAGGCCTGCTTCTCACTCAGGAAAGCAAGGTCCCAGTGAAATGACACTGTGTCCCAATAGCTGAACAGAAATACCCAGGACCTTGGGCTCCCTCAGAACTTCCCTGCAGTTGGATAATGCCACACTCTCAAATTCACGAAACTGTGGTCACAAGTGTAAGAGCACTTGGGCTGGTGTAGTGGCACAGAGGGTTAAAGCCATGTCCTGCAGTGCTGGCATCCCATATGGGCACCAGCTCGAGTCCTGGCTGCTCCACTTTCAATGCAGCTCCCTGCTAATGTACCTAAGAAAGCAGCACTAGGCTAATCCTCCGCCTTGCGGCGCCGGCACACCGGGTTCTAGTCCCGGTCGGGGCACCGGATTCTGTCCCGGTTGCCTCTCTTCCAGGCCAGCTCTCTGCTGTGGCCCAGGAGTGCAGTGGAGGATGGCCCAAGTTCTTGGGCCCTGCACCCCATGGGAGACCAGGATAAGCACCTGGCTCCTGCCATCGGATCAGCGCGGTGCGCCGGCTGCAGCGCGCCAGCCGCGGCGGCCATTGGAGGGTGAACCAACGGCAAGGGAGGACCTTTCTCTCTGTCTCTCTCTCTCACTATCCACTCTGCCTGTCAAAAAAAAAAAAAAAAAAAAGAAAGAAAGCAGCAGAAGATGGTCAAGTACCTGGGACCCCTTCACCCATGCAGGAGATACAGCAGAAACTCCTGACTCTTGACTTCAGCCTGGTTCAGCCCTAGTTGTTGGAGCCACTTGGGGAGCGAACCAGATCTCTTTCTCTCTTTGTCTCTCTTCTCTCTCTCTCTCCTTCTCTCTCTCTCCTTTCTCTCTCTCTCTCCCTCTCCCTCTCCCTCTCCCTCTCCCTCTAACTCTGTCTTCCAAATAAATAAATCTTTTCTAAAAAGTGTAAGAAAATCATAAATATTTGTTAATGTTCATCAAAACAGAACAATGGAAACAGTATATTAAGTAAAAAGATTATCAATTGTTTAGTAGGTGGGAGCTAAAGGATAATGCACAATTGAGTTTCTTTTACCATTATCTGCCTCATACCAACTTGCCAGGATCTTAATCCCTCAGAGTTTTGAAGAGGTCCTTCTACATTCACTTTTCCATGTTACAAGTAAAATATTAGGAGACTTTTTTCCTTTATTCAACCTTTGAGCAACATGTTTGATTTTGGTCCCTTGATAATACTCCTTAAAGTTCACGACGGGGAGTAGAGAGCTGCATAATTATGACCCAGAATCCCTGCGACAATGAGGACAGCACAGAAATGTAAGTCTGCAGGAATTCAGGCCTAGGGAGGAACGACTGTAGGTTCCATCACTAGGGCGAAGTGAACAAACTGTTGCCTAGCAAGGATTGTTGCCTCCCATGCAAGTAACTTTGAAATGAGTAAAGCAGGCTCTACTTCTTACATTTTTGAAAAGTTTACTCTCTTTAGCAGCTTAAAAGCTCCCTCAGGCAATCTTATTTACAAATTAACAGAGTTCTGCATTCATGAGGTCCAACTGCTTTCTTTTTAAATAACTTCAAATACAACCTAACCCTGACACATATGGAAATAATCCTCCTCCCACCCAAGAGATACACCGGGCCTCATAAACAGAACTCTTCTCTTAGGACCTGCTGCAGACTTCTTGCCAGAGATTCATTTTCCAATGGCAACCTTCTGAAGTCAATGACGAATACTCTAATATTTACCTCCTTTCTACATAACATGGCTAACGAAAGGATGTATTTGTTTTCTCCACTACTTTTTCCATATTTCTCTCCAAAGACCTGAAGGGATGGTTTGGTTTTTGCAGTCATCATAAATTTATTATACTGAACTTGTGACCCAGTCTGGATGAAAAAAAAATCCTGAAAAATCGTTCCTTTTATTTTCTTTACATTGTTCTCCTCTTTGCCACCAGAATATTTTATTTTCATAGCTTAACTAGCCCTGATAAACATATACTATGCTGTTTTTGTGCCCGGGAGTTACACATGAAGCACTCTAAGATTTGATATCATAAGCTTTGATATCACTTTATCAAACAAAACTTCATCATCTAAATCAGTTTTGCCCATAGAATTCACTCAGAAGCTTCCATTATCTGAACTGCTTCTTATTAGACCTGATAGATACCAGATTTTATTTTTCTGGGACTGATACCTTAAATGTGTTTTTGAAATCTCTGGTATGTGACTGCTCCAGCCACATAGCAAAGGAAAAGCCAAGAGTGCGTAATTTGAATGTATTTATAGAATCAAATCATACTTATACACTGGGTATGTATAGAATGATAAAGACAAGATAAAGGCAGGAGATATCCAGCAAGGCAAGATCCATTGAATTCTTCAGGATGAAATGATATGAATATACATGATACTACATACACAGCATTTGCCTACAGTCTGGCATCTGCAGTAAAGGAATATTATTATTTCTCTCTTACTTCAGCGTGGTGACAGTTACCTTTTTTTAAAAAAAAATGCTTAAAAAGCTGATTCCTGCTTGAAGATTTCTTTGCCTACCATGGTTTTCTTTACTCAGGAAGAATGTTTTATCATATGAATTGTGGATTTCATATGCTCTCAATTTTGGGTACCACTTCGCATGCACTCACTGAATGCAGAAATCCAAATGCCTATATAATAGTTTTATAAATGGACCACACTGGCTTACATTGGAATGATTTTAGGAGACTTTTCCATGACAGCTCTGCAGCTCAGGGCTCTCAAATCTGAAAGAAAGATCTTTTACAGAGCACACACACATATCTATAAACAGGACATTTTTTGTAAGTCATGCACAAAAATAAAAATGAGCCATTTTCCAAACTAGAATGAGTTAATCCTTGGGGCTTAGTGCACTTACTGAGAAAAGCACAATGCAGAGAGTCTGACTTGTTGACAACAGTCAGAATCAAGATTAATATTTTGGGCTTATTTCTCTGATACCTGTTTGTATTTACATATAGAAGAAGTTGACCATAAGAAAGTAAATTTGTATTTAAAAATATTTCAGAAGAGATGAAAGAAACAGCGACTAGCAGAGATGTGTGTTTGTGTTTTATTTTTTCTGAAAATGGAAGCAAAGATTAACAAGAGAAAATCAATGCTGCTACGTCAATGGGGAAAGAGAAAAGGAGGAAAGGGAAATAGTGTCCATGTTTCTTGTGCAAGGTCAGTCAGTATTAATAAAAAACAAAAGTAGAAAGGGATGCTGCCAATGATTACCACACAGGTATACAGAACAGTCAAGAATTCAAAATTAGTTCAGATTCAAACCTGAATTGGAGTCTAATGACATTTCATGGTCACTGACTCTGATCATGTTGGGGGGGGGGGGCAAAGAAATATGGGGTTGAGATTGGGCATGATGGGAGGGGAGGGGGTTGAGGAAGAATTTGTTACTTTGAAAACCACATCACAGCCCTGTTGCCTAACAGACTCCCTGGCATTCCTCCTGAACAGCACACAGAGAGGAGAGGGGTAATGGACTGGAAGATGAACTAGGAGACACACAATCTTCACATAAACCAACTGAAGTGGCCACACCAAACAAAATGCAGCATTAAACCATGCATGCTGACAGACTGCAAGAATATCAATGCTGCCCACATGCCCAGAGGAAGCTGAAATCAATTGGAAGTGGACAAGAGATCTAGCATGTCCAGTGACACTGACAAGATTTCTTTTGCATGACAGTCATCAAAAGTGTGAGAGTCTAAGGTACATGCTTCCTTTATGGTGTCAGGAGAGTCCCTATAAGGGCCATGCAGTCCCACAAGCATAGTACCAGCAAGATACACATGAGCACTGAAAGGAAAGGAGAGCTGATATGTTGCAGCACTCAGCATCGTATCTGACACACTGTCTCTGTGGGAGGGAGAGCAGGAAGGCAGGGAAGAGGCATGGAATATAAAGGCTCAGAGAAGAATGATCATCAAAGCGATGCAGAGTCTGGAGCCTGGTTTGCAATTAAAGTTAGTGATAGCGGGACTACTTCCACCCAGACAAAATGGAGGAAACATTTAATAAGTCCTCCAGGATATTATGCACATGGCAGATCTCCACCTCTACTGAAGACAGAAGAAGATGAAATACCATTTACAAAAGTTAAGTATAAAGAATACTTTTCCTACAAACTTCTTGCCAGAAACTTGAATAGATGAATAAGAGAAACAAAAGGTACTTTAAAATAAAGTATGTTCTTACCTAACCATGATACACTAGGCTGGACACCAAATTAAATGAGTCCATGGAGGCTTTATAAGGCCATGATAACTTTCTGACCAACTCTAGTAAGAAATCTAAAATTCCGGCCGGCGCCGCGGCTCAATAGGCTAATCCTCCGCCTAGTGGCGCCGGCACACCGGGTTCTAGTCCCGGTCGGGGCACCGATCCTGTCCCGGTTGCCCCTCTTCCAGGCCAGCTCTCTGCTGTGGCCAGGGAGTGCAGTGGAGGATGGCCCAAGCCCTTGGGCCCTGCACCCCATGGGAGACCAGGATAAAGCACCTGGCTCCTGCCATCGGATCAGCGTGGTGCGCCGGCCGCAGCGCACTACCGCGGCGGCCATTGGAGGGTGAACCAACGGCAAAAGGAAGACCTTTCTCTCTGTCTCTGTCTCTCACTGTCCACTCTGCCTGTCAAAAATAAAAAAAAATTAAAAAAATTTAAAAAAAAAAGAAATCTAAAATTCCAATGCAAATGACAGAAACCATGGTGGTACATCTATCCTGACCTGTCAAGGTCTCACAATTAGAGCCATAAAACCAGTATCCAGTTGAAGAAGTAAATATTTCTATTTCATCAGACTTTTTTTTGTAAGCTCCCCTCAACTACTTTCAAATCTTTTCCATCTGGCAAAAAAGTAACAGAAAAATTTCATTTCCTGTGCCCAGCCTGCCTGAGCCTTGGTGGAGACAGGACCCACTTAACTGTCACCTGATCCCTTGGTCTAGTCCTCACCTGATCTCCCTACCCCCAACTCCACTGTAATGTCAGCCACTCTTAAATTCACAGAGGGCTGTTTACCGCTTTTAATACATGTTCTGCCATGGATTATTATTGGATTGTGTCTTCTCTTTCCTACCAGACAAGAAGTCCCTTGAGGTCAGATATCATAGCTGACCCATTTCTGAATCCCTGTGGCTCCAAGAAAACTACCTGAGTACTAATGTTTAATGAGCTAAACTACACTCTTCTTTGGGCTTAAAGACACGGTCATCTAATCAGTAGTTCACCGACTGGAATTTACCTACTTTTATATTTCAATTCAAGTCTGGATTATTCTGCAAGCTACTGTGAGAGATAAAAATCAATAACATTTACTTTAAACCCCAAGACACTAAAATTCTGGTCACTGGTTATGCTCATATTTATGATCAGACTTATGTGGGGTTTTTTTGTATTAAAATAAAGCTAGCTGAAGTTTTTCTTACAGCTTAAGATGAAAAAGAAAATTCCAAACTTTACTTTCAAACCCAGAAAATTCACAAGATGCTCATTAGCTTCTCTGCAGTCATTTGTAAAATGGTTTAAAGAGTGAGGGTTCAAAACTGCACACAATTATCAGAACCTCCAAAGCGAGGGAAGCACACTGAAGAACGGGAAGAGATCATTGCTGTCAAATTTCTAAGGAGGGTGGAGATCAACAGTTAACAACGCTCTACCAAACAGAGAACTCACATTTACTCAGTAATCCGGACTATAACAGCAGCTGCTCTTGGTCAAAAACTTGCATCATTAGCGTAACCGAATGCTAGCTGAGGCAGTGGGTTCAGAAGCACGAAAGCTCTATTTAGTAACTACCACAAGGACTGTGGAGTTTGAAGTCTACATTTTGTATTTCCTGAGTTCATCCTTCTTCAACTCCTCAGCTAAGGGTCCCAAGAATATACCTTGGGTGAGAATAGTCTCCATCAATTCCAACTTCCACTTCCCTCCAACTAGGAGTGAAACAATTTATAATATTTAGGATTAAACGTTGGTCTAAATCAGCTATTCCAAAATTCAGCCATCAGAGACTATTTGTCATTTATATTCAGCTATTCTCTGGGAAGACCTCCACCCAGGCCTCTATGAATACTGGCTCAAGGGGCCGGCGCTGTGGTGTAGCGGGTAAATCCCCAGCCTGCAATGCCAGCATCCCATATGGGCACTGGTTCGAGTCCCAGAAGCTCCACTTCTGATCCAGCTCCCATCTAATAATATGCCTGGGAAAGCAGCAGAGGATGACCCAAGTGCTTGGGCCCCTGCACCCATGTGGGAGACCTGGAAGAAGCTCCTGGCTCCTGGCTCTGGCCTGGCCCAGCCTGGGCCATTGTGGCCATTTGGAGAGTGAACCAGTAGATGGAAGATCTCTATATCTGTGTGTGTGTGTGTCCCCCCCCCCAAAAAAAAGATTATTGGTTCAAAATGGGTACTTCTCAAATATGACTTCTCATTTTGCCTAGGCCTTACAAAGGCTCATCAATCCTACTGTGGTATCATTGGAGCTTTTCTTCATTCATGCTTCAAAATCATTACTTAGCTCTCGAGCCACTATACCAGCACCCCGCTCTCCTAATGAACCAGTTGGTACTGTCAACTGCATCTGCTTCCCTTCCCTACTGTCCAGTACGCTAGTTACAGTGGAGACTGCATGAATTTTGTGCAATCTCGTTCTCTCAATTTACAATCTATCCCACTCAAATCTCTTTGAAGTGGACCCCATCTCTTCTAATTATTTCACATTATTACTCTAAAATCTTTCTCCTCTACTGATTTATTTTCAATGACATTTATATGAGTTCTATTTTCCCTTCCTATTTCTCCCATACACAGCTTCATCCTTATTTGCATGCAAATCCATGATAAAATCAGCTATACATTTTCCTATTTAGCTTACATCCCTGCAGGCTGACACGATTCTTCATTGTTTCTACTATAATCCAACTCCAAGTACTTTTCAGCAAATTTCAATGTCATGCATATCCCCAAGACTTCTAAATTGTTCATATCAATTGGGCTTAAAAGCATAGCTAGAAAAGAATTCAAACATTAGGGAGAACTTCTTGACCACAAGAGAGAATTATACGTAAAGAATGGAATAGAGTACTGGGGAAAAAAAAGATACAAAATATCTATCTTTAGAAAAATTTTTGAAAAAATTTTGAAGAAGATGAAAAACCATCACTCATTTATAATTTAGGTGTTCGGGTACTTGAGCAAAATGAGGAACTAAACAGCTTATCTATATCCCTTCCAGATCTTATATCCCAGCTTAACTGTGCTTCTCAAATTTTGTTAGAAAGTTTTAGATTCTTAGGGCCACCATTGTAGCACAGTGGGTTCAGCTGCCACCTGCAACACCAGCAACCCATATGAACACTGGTTCGAGTCCTGGCTGCTCCACTTCCAATCCAGATCCTGACTGATGTACCTGGGAAAGCAGTGGAAAATAGCCCAAGGGCTTAGGCCACTGCCACCAATGGGGGAGACCCAGATGAAGCTCCTGGCTCCTGGCACTGGCCTAGCTCAGACCCTGCCATGGCAGCCATTTGATTGAGTGAAGCAGCAAACGGAAGATCAATCTCTCTCTCTCTCTCTGCATGTGTGTATCTGTGTGTGCATTTCCTTCTCTCTGTAACTCTGCCTTTCAAATACATAAAATAAATTTTTAAAAGTTTAGATTCTTACAGAATGAAGATAGAATGCATTATGGCAAAAGATATTCCACCAAAACACCCAATATGTCAGTCTGAGTTCATGTTAGGAGTAGATGCAATTTAATTTAATATGATCTTTGAGGGTAGTGGGGTAAGACACACCCATCTTCCTGTTTTCCCTAATATATGGTGCCAGGTTGCCTCCAGAAAGGAAGTTGTAAATGATCAGAAAATCTTTATTGGGTCTGGAACATAGTTTAGCTAGCTAAGTGTAATCAATTGCTAGGGATATTAACTTCACTTTTGAGAACACATAGCTAAAATGGGACTCTTAGACAATTCAGGCAAGATTTTCTCATTCTTGGGAAACTAAATGCATGCTAAAATTTTAAAATCCTGGATAGCAACTAATCACTTCTAATGAGCTGCCAATTGCTTGTGAGAGGCTGAAAAATGGGAACTGTGCCAGTCAACAGATAAAGCAGCATACTGAGATGAGGATCACGAAAACGGTGGGAAGTTTGGTAGAGCCAAGAAAGAGGGCAAAGTGCTGGACGTGGAGTAAAGGTGGCCAGACTTGCACCAGCAACACATGAGCAGACATTATTTCTCTTCAATGATGAGGCAAGATAATCTATGCCTAACTTTGGCACTTTCAAATACTTCTGTTGCTTTTCATTAAAACCACTGTTGCTTGTAACTTCTCATTTATCCTGCCTCATACACTACTTCACAAGTAACATTACAGAAATGAGCTAAGAACAATAAGTAAATTTGGGAGAACATCTCAAAAGATGGTATGGCATTAATATCTGGGTAATGTGACATACACCTTTGTAATAGTGCTTTCTTCTATTTGATTCATTTTTATGCCAGTGACCTCCTGCTGTCTAGTAAGAGACAGGATGGATGTTAGAAAGGTATGTGAGGGGCCTGCGCTGTGGCGTAGCGGGTAAAGCCAGTGCCTGAAGTGCCAGCCTACTGTATGGGTACCGGTTCGAGACCCGGCTGTTCCACTTCCGATCCAGCTCTCTGCTACGGCCTGGGAAAGCAGTGGAAGATGACTCAAGTCCTTGAGCCCCTGTACGCACATGGGAGACCCAGAAGAAGCACTTGGCTTCTGGCTTTGGATCGGCCCAGCTCTGGCTGTTGCAGCCAACTTGGAAATGAACCAGCGTATGGAGGACCTCTCTGTACCTCTACCTCCACCTCCTACCTCCCTCCCTCCACCTCCACCTCCACCTCCACCTCCACCTCCACCTCCTACCTCCCTCCCTCCACCTCCTACCTCCCTCCACCTCCACCTCTCTCTGTGTAACTCTGACTTTCAAATAAATAAATGTTAAAAAAAAGTATATGAAAAATAGGATATGAAATCAGACAAACATGAATGTGGGTTCCTGCTCAGCCACTTCTTGACTGTGAGACCCTGGAAAAACCAGTTTAAATTTCCCAATTGTTTCAACTGTATATGGGTGCGATATTACACAGAGAATTCCTGTGAAGTATGTATGCACATAAAAAAGATACAGCAGGGGTGGGTGTTATGGCACAGTAGATTAAGCTGCTGCTTGGGATAGCCACATTGCGTACTGGAGAGCCTGGAATCAAGTCCCGCTTCTGCTTCAGGTCCAGTTTCCTGGTAAGACACAACCTGGGAGTCAGCAGATGACGGCCCAACTAATTGGGTTCCTGTCACCCACATGGGAGACTCAGATCAAGTTCCTAACTCCTGGTGTGGGACTGGCACAGACCTGGCTATTGCAGGCATTTAACCAGCAGATGGAAGAGATCTCCCCAGCCCCACCTCCCTCCCTCCTTTCTTCTCCCTCCCCCTCTATCACTCTGCCTTTCAAACAAATATTCTTAAAAGTCACCTAGCACAGCAGCACATGGTTAACAATAACAGTACTTTTCTCTTAGCATCGCCTTCCACCCACTAGCTTCCTCCTTTACCCTCTTCTGTTCTCCCTAATCTATCTATCCCCCTCATATTCTTTTGTTTCTGGTCCTTTCTCCATAACAGCCATTCTACTCCTTTCCAACTGTAGGGTTACTTGTGACTAAATCCTAACAGTTAATAGAAATTACTCGGAGTGATTAGAAGCCTGGCAAATTTTTTTTATAACTACAAAGACTTTCAGTTGCTTGAAGTTTGAATACCCACACATAGCAGCCAAGTTTGGGTAATCAGCATGATATCCTTCACAAACAATCATTAATCACGCAGAGAGCATCAAGAATTATGTCTGCTATTGGAATTATAGAGATGAGGACCCAGCGCTTGTCCTCAGAGAACTCAGTCTATCAGAGGTGACAGACACAGAACAAATAGAGTGCAAGATGTGCAGGGAGAGATGCATCAAGTCCAGAGCTGGAAAGGAGATTGGAGAAACCCGAACTGCTTTATGGTACTGCTGTGAGGGATGGGGGAGCGGGAATAGGATGGTTGTCAAGGAAGAGCTTACAGAAGAAGACAGTCATCCCAATCCTAGCTAAGCTCTTACACAAATTCTATCACCATGGCCAAGTCCATTTGTGTCTTAAAGCACCTGGTTCCTTATTAGGAAAATGAAGGGATGGGGCCAGCATTGCCCCACAGCGGGTTAAGTCACTACCTGTGATACCAGCATCTCATATGGACCCTGGTTCAAGTCCCAGCTGCTCCACTCCTGATCGAACTCCTTGCTACTGTGCCAGGGAAAGCAGCAGAAGATGGCTCAAGCATCTGGGGCCCTGTCACCCCCGTGGGAGATCTTGATGGAGTTCCAGGCTCCTGGCTTTGGCCTGACTTAGACCATCCTTTGTGACCATTTGCAGAGTGAACCAGCAGATGGAAGATTGATCTCTCTCTCTTGATTGATTGACGGATCTCTATCTCTCTCTCTCCCTCCCATCATGTGTGTGTGTGTGTGTGTGTGTGTAACTTTTTCAAATAAATTTTTTTTAAAACATGAAGGAGTGTAAGTTGACAGTCTCCACTTGTTGCTTTTGGCTTTAATACTCTATGACTGGGGCCAGTGTTGTGGTGTAGAGGGTTAAGCTGCTGCTTGCAACACTGGCATTCCATATTGGCATGCAAATTTAAGTCCCAGCTGTTTCACTTCCAAAACAGCTCCCTGCTAATGCTCCTGCGTGGGAGATGGCCTAAGCGCTAGGGCCCCTGCTACCCATGTAGAAGACCAGATGGAGTTCTGGGCTCCTAGCTTCAACCTAGACCAGTCCCAGTCACTGGCCATTTGGGGTTTGAATTAGCAGATGGAAGAGCTCTATCTGTCCCCCACTCTCTGTGTTACTCTGCCTTTCAAATAAATAAATAAATTTTAAATAAAAATACTCTATTTATCCAGTAGAGATGTGAAGGGGAAACAGCTCTAGATTCCATGTTTCTTCTCTCCCCCCCCCCATGTTTATTCTTTTAATTCATTTCCCCTCGAAGCCTTTTAGTCATTTCTTGCAGCTTTAGCTTTTGACTATCCTCTTTGATGGTGGCACTCTGTGCATTTGATATCATGGCAAAAAGAAGAACCCTTGTACAGAAGGGTCTAGTTCTTCATGGTTCCTTAGAAACTGAAATGACAACTCGAGTCTTGAGTAATGATTTTACATTTTGACTCCAGGGACTCTTTATTTTCCCCCATATGTCAAGACTTTAAACCTCATTTTATTTATTCAGTGAACTCTTTATTTAGTGGAACATGAAGCCTTTGAGTATCTTGTCAATTAAAAAATGTTATCTCAAAAATTAAAAGTTAAAAAAAGCCTCTTTTAGTAATTTAACATAGACCCTCACAAAAGCCCCACCTTCATATCCGTTTAACAAACATTTATTAAAGCTTTCCCCGTGTCATACATTCAGGCTGGGGGCTATGGGGGATGCAGGCATGATTAAGATATGGGCCTAGTTGTCAAGGAGCTTATGATTTATTTAGCAGCTGTGGCACTGAGCCCAGTGCTATATAACACATATTAGCAAGGCAATCTTTGTTCTGTCACAACTGGAGCCACGAGTCCTAAACGTGTATATGTGGTTTTGACTAGAATGTGTGCATTCAGTAGGCGTTGAAAGCCACATGTCAAAAAACTCAGTTGCTAAAAATAAAATTTCAACCCTATTAGCCATCAAAGAAATGAATGTTCCAACTATGAGATGCCATCACTCTTCTAGTAAACTGGCAAAGAGGGAAAAAAAGAAAACACAATGGCAACAAGAGTGTAGCAGTTTCATATGCTGGTATTGGAAGTAGTAAATAAGCTATAGTACATCCATAATCAAGTATGGTATATACCACAAGTAAACTCTATGAAGTCTTTCAAAATCATGTTATCATGTTCAACTATATAATAAAATACTCATGATGTAATAGTAAGTGAAAACATCAAGTATCGAATCACATATAGAGCATAAGAGCATTCTGGTAAATAATTTATTTTTCTTTGTTAATCTGTAGAAGAAAACACTATGAGGAACTATACCAGAATATTAATAGGAATTATTATTTGGTGAGTGCTTATAGCATACTGTCCTGTTCTTTTTAATATTCCAAATTTTCTACAATATTTTGTATCTTTCTAACATTAAAAATCTCTTCAATGCATAGAAACAGAATATATACTAAAAAGTTACTATTAACTTAATCTGGATATCTTATGTTCTTTATGTTTTCCTTATTTTAAAAATTTCCTATAGTGAATGCATGCTGACGTTATAGACCTAAAAACTATGGGCAAGCACTGTGGCGTAGTGGATAAAGCTGCCACCTATGATGCTGGCATCTCATATGGGCACTTATTCCTACCTATTCTGGCTGCTTCACTTCCAATGCAGTTCCCTGCTAGTGACCTGGGAAAAGCCATGCAAGATCAACCAAGTGTTTGGGCCCCTGCCACCCACATGGGAAACCCAGATGAAGCTCCTGGCTCCTGGTTTCGGTCTGGCTCAGCCTTGACTGTTGCAGTGATCTGGGAAGTGAACCAGTGGACAGAGGATGAATGGATTTCCCTCTAACTCTTTCAAAAGAAAAAAATAAATCTTTAAAAAAAATAATTAAAATATAATGTTGAATTAAGAGAAACTGGACCATCAGATGAATTAGCAAAGACTAACATGAACAGGCATATATTATTTAAATGAGTCAGTTCTACAGCCAGAGATCTGCAGTACTTTTAGGTTCTATCTCCTCTGAATCCAGTTTTGGGGCAGTCACTTAATTTGTGTGTGCTTTAGGTAATCGATAATTACTGTACACTTCTAAGGGATACTGTGATGGTGAGTGTGATAGTGTTGGTGACATGCTTTGAACTCGGGGGAAAAAAGATATACAGCCAGGTGTAATGGACATTTTAATTATCCACTGTGTAATGAGTCTGTTTAGAATGCCCTTAGCAATTTCACCTACTCTCATTTCTTCAACCATCATCTGTGTACAGATGACTACCAAATCTCTGTCTAGCCCTCTCTACCACACATACAGCACTGCTTTTTCTGAGTGCCCATTCTTTTGCCTTATTCTTTTCTGGCTCCTTTTTCCTCCATATCCTGCTTGTACCACAAGTATTTTCTTATCAATTGAAACTGCTTATGAATGAATCATGAACTTCATTAACCAGTTTCTCTTAAGTCAATGAAGATTTGTTTAATTAACTTGGACGTGAAGTTTATAGAACTATTTTAAAATTATTGTTCTTCAGTTCCCGCTAGATAAAGCTACCTACAGGAATCTCAGTGTTACCAAACATCACAATATAAATTTCATCTCCCCTTTCACTGTGTGAGGCCAGCCCACAAAGCTATGAGTTTGAGAATCCTGGTCTCAGAGTCAGGGAAACTGGGTTCCGTCTTGTCCCCACAGTGTGAGCTTGGATAAGTCACATTCAATTTCTGGGACTATTTTCTCACTTTTAAGATAAAGGCAGCAGACTGGATTTTTCTCAAAGGACTGGATGGTAGCTATGAGAGCCCCACAACAAACAGGAAATGGGGAAGCACCACAGTACAAATGATGCACTGCCACTATTCACTCTATCCTGGCCTAGAACAGCAGCAGGTACACACCAGGAGCTCAATACATGACAACATAATTGGAATGACACAGTACTTCAGAGGAGCCCACATCCCAATCCAGCAAATAACCTTTACTGGCAAATACAGTCCACTACGCCTTTTGGCAATTATTTCTGAACAATAAAGCTGTCAGCCCTTGTTTTAAAAAGTACTTATAGATAAAGGGATAAAAAAGGGGAGGGGGGGGGCTAGTCTTGTTTAGAAGACTGGGTGAGCAGAGCTGGGGAGATATTTTAATCTACCAGACAACATTCTGAGAAGGTATGGTAAGTGGGAGATCTGGCTGAATATTAATATGAATGAATATTAGGATACAAAGAATGGGCCACACATAGTCTAGGAAGTAGAACAATATGAGTAATTCAAGAAAGGGTGCTACTGAGGGAGTGCCTTGACATGATCTGGAGAAACTTCCCAAGCAGCACTAAGTTTTCCTCCACCCACTCATTCCATTACTACCAAACAAGCACTCTGGCCTTTATACCACCTCCTGTAACTACCCTTAGGGTCATACCACTAGCACATAGGCCACCTTTGTGTAAATCACGAAAGGGCTCTTCTCTGGTGCTAAAGCATACCTGCTCTGGCTTATCCATAAAAAAATAGAGTGATTGCAAAGATACTGTATCTGGGTGGACTAACCAAAACCAGTTTGTCATGCAGTGCCCTGCTTGGGTTTCAGCTCCTACTTGTACCTCCTTGGCCTAGCATGGACCATTTCTATTCATCCATATTCAATCAATCAATCAATCAATCTCTCTGTGTGTGCGTATGTATGAGTGTATGGTTTCCACACCAGTAACAATACAGGGCCAGACCAAATTTCTAACAAACCACTGCCTACTACTGCATTTACCTGTCCCCAGCTCTAGACTGGGCACTACCAGAATTATTTCATTGGATCCTTGGCAATTCTGTGAATCAAGAAAAGGAAGTAGGGGCTAGCATTGTGATGCAGCAGGTTAAGCCACTGCTTGCAACTCCAGCATCCCATATGAATGTCCTTTCATGTCCCTGGCTGCTCCACTTCTGATCCAGCTCCCTGCAAATGCGCCTGGGAAGGCAATGGAGCATGGCATAAGTACTTGGGCCCCTGCACCCATGTGGGAGACTCAGATGGAGTTCCAGGCTCCTGGCTTTGGCCTGGCCCAATTTTCCCAGCCCTCTCTTCCCTCTCCCTCTCCCTGTTAGTCTTTCAAAAAATAAATCTTTTTTACAAAAAGAAATGGAAGTAATAACTAGGGGTTAGCTAATCTATGTGAACCCTAACAACCCTGTGAGAGTGGGTGTCATTATTAGTCCCATTTTTTTCCAGATTGTGAAACTGAGGCTCAGTGTGCCTACTGTATAACAATCGCTGGGCTTAGTGCTGAGAATACAAAGAAGAATCAGAAAGCCAAAAATCCTTTCCTCGAAGTATTCACAGCCTATTGAGGGAGGCCAGTAACTAAGCAGCACTCAGAGAACACTGTGAGAAAACTACTATGACAGTTAAAAATTGCAGTAATAGCTAGCACTTAATGAGTGCTTATTACCAGCCAGGCCCCATGCTTTGAATGCATCATATTATTTAATCCTAACAACATTCCCATGAGGCAGCGTCTGCCATCATTCCCATCCCAAAAATGAAGAATCGAAGCCTGAGATGAATACAGCGCTCTAAGGTGGACAAGTTTGCAAAGGGGGAAGCCAGAATTCTCAAGTGTGTTTGATCACACAACTGAATTAACTACAGTTAATTAGACAGAGTCCTATGGAAGGTTCATCAGAAGCCTCATCATATTTGAGCACACATGGCAAAACATCTTTTTAAAAAAAATTGACTGAAATATTCACTTTAAACCAGTTGGGAAGGGACTTTATTTGTATAGGTACAAAACTTCACAGGCTCAACATTGTAGTTACAGATAATCTCATCATAGTGAGTAGCTAATCTGCATCTAATCTTGTTACCCTTATCTTGGGGTACACCTTGGGGCTGCTGGGCTCTGAAAAACAGAGGCTCTTTGGGTGGGACCATTTAATTCAAGTCCCAAGAATGAAAATGGCTTAGGCATGTCTGAATTTGAACCCCAAGAGCTATAATTTGGCCAGTTTCTGCAACATTACCAGACGCGAAGTTTGATCAGCTAACATTTGATTTTGTCTTATGTGCCAGTTTAAATAGGGAACAGATTGCAGACAATAGTAAATATATTTGGAGATGCTTAAAAAGACAGAATGGTTTGCAAAGTCCAGAATCATACAAGAAGTTTTCAGCTCAAACCAAATTCATAAATTTAGTCATGAATATGAACAGGAGCCTACATTTCCTCTTTATTCATTACATTTTTGGTATTTTAGGAGAAGTGGATTTTTCTTCCATTTGCTAATTGAGGAGTTTTATTCTCTACCCTTGAAGAATGGAACACTTCCGAGTCATACTTGTCTTCCTGGGTAATCAGTACTTGTCAAAAAAAATCATTTTCCAGTTCCTCCCACTATGAAAATATAATCATTTCTAGATGCCACATAAGGATGCATCAACATGTAGTTAATAATCAATCAACAGACTATACACAAGAGTACATCAAAAGTTTCATGGAAAATGCAATTAAAAGGTAACTATTTTGGTGCAAGAAAAATTTAGAAATCTATGCATAGCTTTTTCATAATATGCATTTCCATGAAGTTTCTGAAGGCCTCCTCATAAAGTAGGTAAAACTAGCAACCCTCGCCTGTATGAGACATCCAATTATAAAGTACAGCTATCTCATGGATATATCTTTTCTTTAAAAAATACTACAAATAGTATTAAAAAATCTACACTATTTGTTGAACTCTTTACTTAGTGTAGGGTTAATCTTACGAAAATAGAGTTAACTGAAAACAGGTCTTTATATAAAAGAATGGGGATAGGAGAGGGAGGAGGAAAAAGGGTGGAAGTGTGGGTGGGAGGGAGTGTAGGGTGGAAAGAATCATTATGTTCCTAAACTTGTATATATGAAATGCATGAAGTTAGTATTCCTTAAACAAAATTTGTTTAAAAAATACTGACTACATTCATCACAGAAGAGACACAAGTTATCCTACTGCGTCCCTCACTTCCAAATATGGTTGTGCCTTGCACAACTCTAGAGGGCATCTTTCACGTGGATCAAGATACCAATGTGCAGAGCACAAACTATACAATTGTATACACCATTCGACTTCCCCCTTGCACTCTTCATTCCCCCAAACACCATACTGGTGATGTTTTTGCTCACACAAACTGGCTCTGCTTAGCAGCATTAGGAAAGTACAAGAGATACCCACACGCATGGCTACTCTCCTGTCGATGCTAAGAGCATTCAACAACATTTTCATTCTTTATTAGACATTAATGAAAACAATGAGCAAAGCTGGGTCAATAGTAATTGGTCTCATGTAGAAAATGGCAGCTAGTCAATTATTTTTGATAAGCCCCTGGAAACAGCAAATAAAACATCTGTGCAATAGCCCCTTGTCAATAGAACAGCCATAAATCCGGGTCTCAGGACTCTGACCAATGCTCTAAGGAAAACAATATTTTTTTTCAAACATAGTAACAGAAGAATTTTGAAGAAATATGTCTTCTCTCTTTCTCTCTCTAAATAAGAATGAACATTTTGATAATCTTGAAAGTTTCTTCTTAGCTGCACTGGGTAAGAGGAACAGTTTAAAACTGTGTTTCTGGCAGACAGTACATAAATGGATGTAAACAACTCCTAGTCAGGGTAGCCTTCGCAGGCAGAGAAAAGAGGGGCCGCTCAAGTGATGGGATTTGAAGAGTGCTGGGCAGGGCACAACACTAATAAATTTGATCATTTATGTTCCATCTCTTTGTACTAAGAGCCTTGTCCAACCACTACCAGCATCACCACACGGGGTGGGGGGGGGGAGTAATTCCTGGTTAAGCTAAGAACATTCCTAAGAGAAATAACACATTAAGCTCCTTTTGATTATCGGAGTATTTCCCTTCCCACAGACAGTGTCTAAGACCAGTAATAGCTCAGTTTAAGCAAAAGCAAAGGCGGGTAAGACAACAGATTCAAAACCTTGAGATCACAGGGTTTCACAGGTTGTTGTTGTTGTTTCTTCTGGAAGAAGCGCTGCAAGATGGCAGTGAGGGAAAAGGGAGAAAATGGTAGATAAAAGGACAGTTGGGGTAGTGTTTAAAGGCATAGGATATGGAGCACCTTAGGAAAAGAAGGGATGACAGATGAAGGAGAGGTTATAGGGCATAGGGCCCAAATTGCACTTACTTCACGGTTTTGACTCAAACCATTCCTGATCCCATTTCACAGGGATTGACTCTGAAGAAATTTCCCATAATAGAATTAGGAAAGTAGGCTATTATTTGGTATGTGTTCCTGGAAGGCTCACATTAACCGACAGTAGCTCCTAGGAATTTATACCAAATTGGTTCTCCAGCTGCAGGCGTACGTATCATGATGGTGGGTACATACAAACAGCTGCTATTCCCATCCCCTCCCTTTTCCACCTGGCCCCAGCACCGTTCGGCCCCATCCCTAATCTCTGTGAACAGCCAATGCTCACATCTCCAGCAGTGTCTGTCCAGAACCCAAGTGTAGCTGACAGATTGCCTGTGTTTCCTGATTTTAAGTTATTTTGCCATGAGACTACAATTCTGAAAATTTGGTGCAAATCTGTGAGAAACTGTGTTCCCATTGACCAACATTTGATTTTTGACTTTTCTGCTGTTGAAAATGTTTATTCATTTTCTTATTCAACTGGAAGTATGGAAGGTTTCTTATTCAACTGGAAGTATGAAACACAACTCCCAAACTGTGAATGAAATGAAACTGAAATGACAAGTGTTAATTTTGAGTCTCCTTTCATCCTGAATGCCCCTTGCATTTAAAGAGCTTATAGGGACATACCTGGTGTTTTACACAGATTACAACTTGCCAGTGGGAAAAAGAATGAATTGAAAATATGATGTGTGTAACCATGAACTTCCTCTTCGACACTAGTACTTTAAATATGGCATTGTTTTCTGTCTTTTAATTTAACATGTCCAGCTGTAGCCCTATTTACAAGTTCTCTTCCTTCAATAAAATTCAATTACAGTTATCTGTGGGATGTCTTTTTATTTAGATTCCACACAAAACAAAAAGATATTTTACTATTAATGCTGTCTCCCTCAATAAGTTAAAAATTCAAGCCTACCGTGGCAGCCGTAACTGCTAACAGAGGATAATTTCCCCCACTGAGTGATTTTCAAACAGGGAAGCAGTAAGAGTCATTCTGATTGCTTGTACATATATAAAGCAAGAAAACAATCTAATTAAGGTTAAAATGCTGCAGATGGTATTTTGCAAAATTACTTTGCAATTTTTCATAATATTAGATACACATAAATATTGTGATTTCATATTGGAAAGTCACAAGCAATCCTCTCCACGGGGTGGCTGCTCTATAATGAGCTATGCATGTCCTTCACTGAATAAAACAGGAGTAAAAAGACAAGAAACATTCACACAGGAAAATGCACTGAGAGAAGGGGAAATCGGTTCGGATTATTGTTTGCCACAACAAAAATCTATACAAAGTTTGCTTACTTTAAAATGTATAGGCAGATGTAAATCAGTTTGATTCTGTTGTCTCAGTAAAATGGAGTGCCTTTTTCATCTTTTCTTATATGTGGTAATTGGTAAGCAACCAAGCTGATAGTTACAAAAACCTGAGGCCCACATCTAATTAAGCCCTAGCACCATTTTGGCATTAAATCTTAAGCACAATTAGGAGAGCCAAGCAATTCACCCGATTCTATACCAACAAGCTCAACCCACGCCACTTCACATGGGCCTGGACCGCTGGGCCTCATTGGTTTTAGTAGACAATGCTACAGGGATGGCTGGGGCATTGTAGATTCACTTAGGCAATTCTGCAAAGTAACTATTACTTGTCATGCAAGTTTTAATCAGTAGACAGCTACTGAGATCACTAAGCTACATAGACAATTTCAGGTTGAAAAATCGAAATAAAAACACATGACTATATGCAATAGTTCCATACACAATCATCTGGAGCAATTTTTCTGTCTTCTTCTAATGTGAGCAACAAGAGACAGAAAATGATACTTAAATTGAAAGAAACTAAAGAGAAATGACCTCATGTTCCATTAACCAAAATCAATACCTTATATATGCAAATGCAAGTTTCAACAGGGTATCCATATGCAAATTGTAAATATGAAGCAACATCCCTTTTAGTGCACAATTGAGCAGGAGGTCACTATTTATTTAGGGGATTTTCAGGAAATTGCAAGCTTTAATCTCTGTGTTATGGGAAATGGCTGCCCTCACCTCGTTCAGCAGTTACCTATGGCAGCTATTAATGCCCACAAGCAATGCCATGACCCTGGCAGTGCATAATTCCACAGCGACTATTTAATTTTGAAGGTGAAAAATGAGGCATACTCCCCTCATAACACTTCTTTTTTATGACTCTCTTAATTCTTGGAAATTTATTATTTTCACTAAAAGCACCCAGAAGGTAATTGAAATAGATTTTCCAGATACATTTCTAGATTATCTTAACCTATAGTAACATGTTAACTCATACATAATGTTCTTAGCAAATACAGGAAGTAGAACTTCTCCAATAAAAAAAGAAAACCCTACTAACCTGCTAGTTCATTATTCTTTAAAAAAAAATTGAAGTATTTTTCCAAGAATTTTGGATGTTTGTTTGTATACCAGGTTACATCCTCAAAACCTCTCCAGTCATCATCGGGACTAGAAAAAGGACTAGGTAAATAAGTGCCGAGTGTGGTCCTGCAGGTATGAATATCTGAGGGAAGAGCTATCATCTCTCAAGTTCCTAGCCTACCATTTAGTGCCTGAACAAGCCCATTCACTCTACGATTCCCTTGTGGCTTGAAATGGCTGAGTGGCTCCCAGGAAGGACTTAGTTCTTGTCACTGTCAGTCTAGCAGTGGGTCTTCACCGAACCAGATATTGAATTATTGGGCTACTGGGCCCAGAAAATAAATGGCTGAGGGAGAATAGGTAACACTTTTCAGAACAAAGAGATTATTGTTAAAATTGCATCTGAGGAAATGAGAAAGACCCACGAATGACTTATCAGCGAGCAGAGAACCGAACCGAGCCTATGGAATCACAGGTAGGGCAGCCTTTGGTGTCGAGTCTGCCCACCTAGCAGCTTCTGGCAGGCCTCTATCCCAAAAAGTTCCCTGTAGCTCCATAACGGTAATACCTGCAGAAGCAATGGGGGAAATGGCATTTCGTCATTTACATTCCCTTGTTCAGTTAAAAATGTAACAAGTAGTCATTATCAACAAGGCACTGGAACAGATGCTGCAGGACAGACAAACCATATCTCCCCACCGAAGCTCCTAGTCTAACTGGTGAGATGAGGCCTTGCTTCCAATGACAGTCGTGTGTTGCTTCCTAACAGGGACGCATTCTGAAAAGTGTGTTGTTAGTTGATTTTGTTGCAGTGCGAACATTATAGAGTGCATAAACCAAGAGGCTGTATAATCTTATGGGAACCACCATTGCATATGCGATGTGTCACTGACAGAAATGTCGTTACATGGAGCATGACCATTGCTACTAAAATAGAAGATAGCAAGTCCAAGACCCTAAATAACAGGCCCCTTTGAGAGAATGCACATAAGGTCCAGAGGAAAGCAAGATGAATACCAGCTGGAGGAAAAGGAGAAGCCCTCCGGAGAAGGTGCCATCTGCAAAGGGAACTCTGTCCTGGGCCCTTTCCAGCGTCCCTCCAGTTGACACTCACTTTCTCTTCGATGGGCTAGAGGGCTGGCCTCCCTCCCTACCCCCACCCCTTCTCTGCTGCCAACACTTATTCTTTGCTTTGGGTTTTCTCTTGGGCCACTGCCAAGCAGAACACAGCTATATAGTTTCCCCTCCTCCCCATCTGTGTCTACTTAAGCCCAGAAACCCTTTTGAGGTTTTGTAAAGGGTTTTACAGCTAATAACTAAAGGGGAACAGACAAGGTTTAATAACACACACAGAGAAGTGGCAAGAAACCTAAAAAGCCTCTAGAAACAGCTAGCACAGATCCTCAGCAGAATGGAGAGGAAGTTATGCCTGATTTAGCTCGTGCCTTTTGCCGAATTCAAAGCCTTCATCTGCTATTCGCCACTACTTCCCTTTCTTCATCCTTGTCCCCATTCTTTTCTATTCAAGTACTAAAAACTCAAAGAGGAAATGAAATGTCAAGAAACTGGATGTCACTGGAGGTAAACATGACAGGAAGCTACATCTCATAGACTGGAAGGTATGGGTCATGTCTGCTTGTGTTGCTCACAAAAAGAAAAAAAAAAGTCATCTTAGCTCAGGAGAGTCATGGTTCCTAGAAGAACTAAGAAGTTTTAGAAGGAATGCTGTACGAAATCAACCCAAGTTGCAGCAAAATGTCAGAAGCGTAACTTCACTCAAAGCACAGACGGAATCCAGTTCTGACAGATGGTTCCACGCATCTTTCTTTGGAGTCCACATGAAGTGACACCTGTTGAGATTCAGTGACCATCAGCGACCATAAACGTGATGGGAAAGACCACTGACACAAACCATGGCAACACAAGCAGATTTCAAGCTTGACTGGCGCAGCCTGCTTTAAGAACAAGCACAGAATAGTAACATGAACTTTCCAAGGGGAACGGAAGAAGCGTGACTTATTTATTTATTTATTTATTTATTTATTCCTTATTTTTTGGTTTTGAGTCCTGTGCAATTACAAAAATCACCACTTTGTGTTTCATGTGGCGTCAATGAAGTCTCACACATGGCAGTTCTACTCTGGTTTTTCTCATCACTCTAACAACAATAAGTTAGGGACTGGAGGGGGATCCCTCTTGTTTAAGCCACAGTTGGAAGGACAATTCATTTCATTTGCTGCAAAGCAAATGAATGGTCCAAAATGTATTATTTAAATAATGATTTTCTTATTCTAAATATTTGATGCTCTTGGTATCTGCCTCAAACTTCTCATTGTGTGATTTTTCTCTATCCTCAATCCACCAATTCCCAAATCATCTCCTAGCTCTGCTCCCATTCAAATTTTATGACTTTTGTCTCCAGTTAGCACTAAGTGTCACTGGAAAAAGTCATGTCATTTTGCCATTTTGATTGTGTAAGCTCAAAATATAGTTTAACCTTAGCTGGGCCTTGGCTGATGTTTAACAAGCCTTTTAGGCATTCCACACTAACTACATGTCATTTCCCAGGGCTAATCTAAACCTTTCCCACTTATCACTCTTCCCCAATTGCCCAAATCCCAAACTCAATCTCTCCCTCTTTGCTCTTAGCAAATGGTATTTCTTTGATAAAACTGAAGATCTTAGATATGCTTTTGTTTCATGCCCTGCCTCTCTCTTCACTTCTCTTTTCTCTTCTTTTTCCCTCCTGTCTCAAACTGGCACACTCTTCTCTCAACCCCAAAGAGATTAAAATAAGAATCAACATTTGCTTTCTCAATTCGATCCATATAACTTTCCTAACCATAATTCTAATGAAATTTGGTTCTTAAATGTCACCAATAACCTCAGAATTGCTGAACATAATGGCCACTCCTAACCTCCATCCTTTTCCACCTCTCTGAAGAATATTTTTTTCAATTTTTAAAATTTATTTGAAATGTGGGGGGAGGCAGAGAGGGAGAGAGAGAGAAAGAGAGGGAGGGAGGGAGGGAGGGAGGGAGAGAGAGAGAGAGAGATATCCCATCTGCTATCTCACTCCCCAAGTGCCCACAACTGCCCAGGGCTTGGCCATGCTGAATCTGGGAGGCGGGAACTCATTCCAGGCTTCCCAAATGGATGGCAGGGACCTAACTACTTGAGCTATCACTGTTCCCTCCCAGGGTGTGCACTAGAAGGAATCTCGAATTGGAAGTGGAACTGGGACTCAAACTCCAATGTGGGAAGCAGGCATCCACCTGGAAGCTTAAATCCAGGCCAATGCCCAACCTTCTGTAGAATTTGCCACTGCTTCTTCTTCAGTTTCTCTGCCTTCCACACTAACCTACTGTTGTTGAAGGTTTTATTCTGATTCTATTCCTTTGCTGTATCTTTTTTCTTTAAAAAAAAAAAAACAACTCTTCATTGGCAAACATTCCTATTTTCACGACTTCGGTGAGAATGCCTTATGTAGATAACCCACAGATTTCTCTATAAATCTCTGCCTCTCCCATAGCTGTGAGTGTACATTTCTGACTCCTCTTGAACATCTCCCCATGGATGGATCATTCACTTGCAAACTCAACATAATCAAAGTCAAATTCATCATCTTCCCTTCCGTAGTGACCGCCTCAGGATCACTGCTTCAACCAACTTCTCTACTTTTACTCATGCAATCACTTCCTACTTACTATTCTCTCAGAGAGTAAAATGGAAACAACAAACCAAACCAAACCTCTCATTCTTTCCTTTCATTCAACCAGTCACCCAGTCCTGCTGTCAGTTCTTTTCTCAGGGTTTCTCACCCCCACATCCAGCTTTTCTCTATCTCCGCAGCTACAGCCCAAATGTACATCTTTATCCTCATATCCTCTGTGAGAGGCATTATGGTCATTGCTTTGCATAGATCACGTAGGAGGTGCACAATAAATCTATAGCAAATATGCCATCCATTTTCTACCAAAGATGTCATTAATAACCATCACCTCAAACTGGCACTCTCCAAAGAAAATTCCATTAAAAAAAGTAAAAGCCTTGAATAGAAAATACCAGGCAAGAGATCATGTACTTTTAACCACATATAAAGTAGCAAAGAAGAAGTGATTAGGTGATTTATGAGTGTAGTATCAATTCATCATCCTCAAGTATGGCAACTATACAAAACACAATAAGTAGAATCATATTGCCACACATTAAAAATGAACATCACAGTATAGTGGAGATGCTGCCAACACATTTAATCTCTTTCAAAGAAATCAACAGGGATGCCAAATAAGGCGCAAGTATGGACCTTGATATGGCTTTAAAGCTGTTTCTTGCCCAAGGAACTGGAAGATGATAGCAGGTTGCCTTTTACACTAAAAGTCTCCGAGCAGATCATACAACATTTTCCTCAAAGACTTTTAAGGAACATGACAGAAAGAAAAATTGCAATTTTCTGTTTAAAGTATCCATAAGCCTCATGTATTGTTTACCTCTGAGGTTCAAACATGTTCCATTGATATACTGATTCATTCATTCATTCATTTGAAAGGCAGAGTTACACAGAGAGAGGGAGAGGGATCTTCTATCCTCTGATTCACTCCCCAAATGGCCACAAGGGCCAGGGCGAAGACAGGGTGAAGTCAGGCACCTGCAACTCCATCTGGGTCTCCCATGTAGGTGGCAGGGGCCCAAGTACTTGGGCCACCTTTTGCTGCTTTCCTAGGCATATAAGCCAGGAACTGAATTGGAAGTGGAACAGCTGGTATTTGAACTGGTGCTCATATGGGATGCCTGCAACACAAGCAACCTCAACCTGCTGCACCACATCACAGGCCTCACTTCTTTGGTATATAAATATCAAGGGAGTGGTAAAGATTCTTGCAGAACAAAGCTAGCCATATGCTTACCTGCTGAGTGTTTCTGTGAGCCTCCTGGTGCCATTAAATCATCTAATATTATTTACAGACACAGTCCTGCTTTTTAAAGCATCATTCATTGTCCTTTGGAGCTCAAACTATTCATGCAACAAATAATGCTGGAATGGGGTTGGATGAGGAAGCAACTAAAATACTATTATGATTTCTCCTTCCACCCAAGCAACTTTTCCTCACTCTTGTATTGCTTTCGGATTTTGGTGGGACCTGAGAGCAATGGGGATGAAGGGAAATATAGATGAGAAAGAACTAATATACAGATGTTGGTTCTAAGTCTTTACAACGTAAGCCTACTCGTTTCAAAGTCTGACTCTCTTACTTCCTTCAGTATTGTTCTTTGCTATTATGGGCTTAAGAAGCTGCTGGTACCACTGATTCCTACAGTCTCAAGCAAGAATAGCACCCATGTTCTAGAAACATGCCTAACCTAAATGCCCTGGATCTTGGCATTTATCATTACTTTGCCACAATTGATGTCCCCAAATCACAAATGTTCAAACCATCCCCTCTGAATGATGACTGCCCTCCTCACTTAGTGCCAACTGCCAAGATGGCTAGCATGTTTTAAAAGGCTCCCAACAGAGGCAGCTTAAAGTCTTTCCTTTCCCTTCTATTTCCTGATACAGACTGCTTTCCTGAAATAGGGACTACACAGTGCCTAATAAAAGCTGAATTTGCTAAGAAGTTTTTATACCCTCATAAAGTAGCCCTAGTGAAAGTCACCTAACTGGCACGAATTATGCAGGTAACAGACGGCTGGAATATCTGCCACATATTCTTCAAACTTTGGTTAATGGGCCCTGGCAGGCTGCCATCGCAGAAAGTTACTAGAAATGCAAAACTCAAGGCTATTTAATTTTAAAAATGATGCCTGGCCTAAGCACTATCCTTTGGTATTCTTCGGCTGTTGGACAAAATATCACAGACAACTCTAAAGATTCCTAGGCAGGCCAGCCAACAAAAAGTGCAGGCAGTACTACAGCTAGCCTCAATGTGTGTATTTCTCTTCCAAACCCAAAGAATGCTGCTGAGATGTCAATAATCCACAAAGAATTATTAAAAATAATTTCACCACTTTCCCATTCCATTCTCTAAGCCACCTGGTTCCCCAGATATTTTGCAATTGAATTTTAAGAACGAATAATCCATTCCCTTTATCTCAGAGAAATTATTTTCCTCATTCTACGTGAACGTTTCTGTTTGCCTTGACCAATAACTTCTAGAGCATTAAATGACATGTTTTGTCTTATTTCCACCCATTGATTTCATGTAGTCTAATGATTTATTGACAACACTGTACTCCAATCCTTCCATTTATGTCTATATTTCTTTTGCTATAGTTCCATATATGCAACTGCCCTGCTTTTCCTTTTTTAAGTTCTCAGACCATTGTCCCTTCCATATTTA
The DNA here is from genome assembly GCF_033115175.1 of Lepus europaeus. Classification (NCBI taxonomy): domain Eukaryota; kingdom Metazoa; phylum Chordata; class Mammalia; order Lagomorpha; family Leporidae; genus Lepus; species Lepus europaeus. Next base: position 22,373,176 of record NC_084850.1, on the reverse strand, counting down.
TTGAGGACAAGCCAAGCTGTAAGCCACAGAATAAAGTACTTCAGTTAGACATGTCAGTAGCACTTAGGCTGATGCTATGTAAGTAAGAATTTGAACAACAGGCAATGTTTTTCTTCTCTGCCCAGCATGGAGCAGGTTGCAGGAAATTAGGCCAGCCTCTCAGCAGCTCAAGTCGGACCTTTACAGTATGACTTCATTATTTAGCTTGAGAGTGAATTTCAAAAACATACTCACTCATAGTCAAATGTAAGTATAAGCACACTTTCCAAGTCACATATAAATGGAGTCATTCATCGTCTGCCATTTGCAATTGCCCATACCTTTGGTTGCCTGTCATTCACTTCCACCCATCACAAGATTGACCATAGAATGTTGATTTAAGGTAAAGTTCTAAGTTCTTGCTTCTAAAGGTACAGACAGCCAAAGGCAGTGGCCAAGATAGAAAAGAACTAAAACAGATGTGTCCAGGACAGTTTCTATGCTATCCTCAGCTAGTGGAGTATATCACATGAAGGTCTCCGAAATGAGATCATTCCATCAATGACCTTTACTTCTAAACATCCAAAAATATATACTTCATCATCAAACTAGAGAGTAGTGAATTTGAAATCACACAGCTGGCCCGATTGATCCAATGAGATGTGAACTGATCTGGCAAAATTTTCCAATCCAAATCTTTCATTTCCAACTAGCTTCACTGGGTGGCCCACAAGATATATGCAGAGAATAAACAGGGGAGAGTTTAAAGTAGGACGCATTGGAGGGTTATTTTTAAGTGCCACATGTTATACAGATGGACTCAAGATTTGTTCCTTGAGTGTTGCTTTAAATTAGACAAATTTTTACAAGTTACTCATATTTGTTGAGTTCTTGACACATAGTCCTAGAAAACATCTGGAAAATGCAAATGAGGGTATTCTTTCTTCTGTCCGCCTTTTCAACTTTCTCTTCCACCGCATTATTTACTTTAAGGAATATTTTATTCCAGCCCAAACAGTTTTTGGAACCCACCAAGCTCATTTTTTCCTGCTTTTAAGACTCCATGAAGTCTATTATATCTACTTACAGCAGATTTCTCGGTCTTTCATACTCATTTATCAACAGCCTTCCCATCATTCAAGTTTAGTCTAAAGGGGCAGCATGGGGCCAGTGTTGTACTGTAGCAGGTGAAGCCATCGCCTGCAATGCTGGCATCCCATGTGGATGCCAGTTCATGTCCCAGCTGCTCCACTTCTGATCCATCTCTCTGCTAATGGCCTAGGAAAAGCAGCAGCAGATGGCCCAAGTGTTTGGGCCCCTGTCACCCACATGGAAGACCAGGATAAATCTCTTAGCTCCTGGCTTCAGCCTGGCCCAGCACTGGCCATTGCAGCCATCTGTGGAGTGAATCAGTGATGGAAGACCTCTGTCTCTTCCTCTCTCTGTAACTTTGACTTTCAAATAAATAAATAAATCTTTTTAAAAAGGGGTAGCATGTGTATGGCCTCTTTGTCACCAAATGGACTCACTTGAGAGTAGAAATATCTTCTGTATCACCCATACAGTATCTTTGTGCTTGTCACATTGTAGATGCTCAATAGATATTTGTGATTTGAATGAACGCATTGATGTGTTTCAAGGTGCTTACTATGAGTATTATTGAGAACTTAACTTCAGCAGATACACTCGTGCAAAATATAACTTGTGGGGCCACCGCCTGCAGCACTGGCATCCCATATGGGCACCAGTTTAAGTCCCATCTGCTCCACTTCTGATCCAGCTCCCGGCTAATGCACCTGGGAAAGCAGTGGAGGATGGCCCAAGTGCTTGGGCCCCTGTGCCCGCATGGGAGATCCAGATGAAGTTCCTGGGTCCCAGCTTCAGCCTGGCACAGCCCTGGCCATTGTGGCCATTTGGGAAGTAAACCAGCAGATGGAAGATTTCTCTGTCTCTCCCTCTTTTTCTGTAATACTGACTTCCAAATAAATAAATATTAAAAAACAAACAAAAAATATAACTCGTGCTGTCTGAAAAGAGTTCAGCAATAAGGATCTATACTATTATCAGTATTGGGATTCAGTATAAGCAACTTGATAAAAAAAAGTCATTTCCTGAAACACTGAAGAACTCTAACAGAAACATTATTAGGCTATTTACATCTTTATTACTAATGCCATCGTGATTTACCATCTACCCCAAAGGTTGTTCAATCAACACGAAACAACTGAAGTGAAGAACATTAATACTACATTGTAGGCAATGACTGTAACATGATCATAATTCCTTGACATCTTTAATTTTTTTGTCAAACACAACAAATTCATATTGCATAGACTCCTGTTTCATTAAGATAATGTGATTTGAAATACAAATGGCAATAGTCTAAAACAGAATACAGACTCTGTTAACACCTGAAGAGCTTTTCTCCCCTACATATCTATCAAGATACCAGAGGAGGGCTTCAAGCAATACAGTCTTAACCCCCAAAGGAATCATACCTAATAAACACTTGGCAGGGAGAGGGTGGTTCCCAGGGTAAGGTGTTACAAAAAGAAACACAGCCTCTAATAAGATAAAGCATGTTAGTTTTAAGAATATACATGTTTTAATTCTAATTTATGTCCCATACACCTGAGAATTCCAAGCAAAACAACATCATGACATTGATCTTCTAAGGCAATGAGCAAGAGGCATTGAGCAGAGTCTAGATATGACTCTCTGATGACCTGAGAGTTGTGAAGGGGCTAGCCTCAGACAAAGGCCATGGTGTCTAGCTGTTCAAAAATCTCGAAGGAGGTTACAGGCATTTGGCATAGAGGTTAAGACACCACTTGGGACACCCACATCTGATATTAGAGTATCTAGGATGGAGTCCTGGCTCTGCTCCTGATTCCAGTTTCCTGCTACTGCACACCCTGGAGGCAGCAGTAATCGCTTAAGTCCTTGGGTCACTGCCATCTATATGGAAGACCTCCATTGAATTCCTATCTCCTGGTTTCCACCTGGCCCAGTTCTGACTGTTGCTACCATTTGGGGCGTGAACCAGCAGATGGGGTTGGTGGGTCAGTCTATCTCTCGCTCCCTCCCTGTCCCCGCCTCTCTCTCTCCCTCCAAATAAGTAATAGATATATGTAAATTTTAAAAACTACAATTGAACACGTTTTATGAGAATGAAATGAACATTGATGTGGTTTGTCTGTTGTTTTGTTTGTGCTTGAAGGAGTGAGGGTAGATATTTGTTTCATTTCCCACATTTGGTTTTATTATGCTTAATTTAATGAAATCATCTTTAACTGCCATATCCCATTGTCATTCAGGAATCTTGATGGTAAAGTAGTATGTTTCTTACTATTTCAAAAATGTGAGTCAACAGAAGTTTCAGTTCATTTTTTAAATGATGGTTTGAGAGGTTTAATGCTGACAGAAGTAATCTTTTCAATGTCTTGATGTTGACCTGGAAAGATTATTACTTAATAAAGAATAATATTGTAAACCAGCTTTTCATGACCAAAAAGATGCAACAAAATCACTTTAGGCATTATTTCTCAGTTAAACATAACCTCTATAGTGGATATTTTAAGTGTAAGTCAGAAAACATATTGAAAATATAAAAGAACACCTTTGGGAAGTAAGTCATTACTATATATCAGATTCCACATATTACAGTTTATAATAATAATAATAGAAGTAAATTTATTTTAAGGTCATGGCTGCATTAAGTTTTCCTTCACAGATAGCATAGCTAAATCACTACAGATCTGTCACTAAATTTTACTACAACCGTGTTACAGTAGAAAGAATACAGAACTGCCTCATAAAACCAAAGGCTAAGTAATATCATCACATGACCTTGGGCAAGTCTTGAATCTCCCTAGACTTGAGTGAGCCTTTCCATCTGTAGAACAGGGGGGATAGCAGCTGTTCTCTATTTACATACACTGCTGGGGGGCCTGAACAGAAACAACCTCTCAGAGTGCAGTATGCAAACCCATCAAGGAACTTTTACTCCTTTATACATTTTTGGCCAAGTAATGCTGAATTTTCAACATTTATTCTGATAAAAACAATCAGACCTGGGCTCAAAAATGTATGTATCAAAATATTGATTGTAGCATGAGCTCTAATCACAAAATACAAAAGCAATATTATAGGTGATTAAGTCAAACTACTCTAGAGCCATACAACGGAGACATTGCAGCCATAAAGAGGTTTTCTAAAAATATTCAATAAACTAGAAAGTTCACAATAGTGGGGGCAGGGGTTGTAATACAGTAGGTTAAGCCGCCGCCTACAACACTGGCATCCCATATGAGCACTAGCTGCTCCACTTCCAATCTAGCTCCCTGCTAAAGTACCTGTGAAAACAGCAGAAGATGGTCCAAGTACTGGAGCCTCTGCCACCCACGTGGGAGACTTAGAGGAAGCTACTGGCTCTTGGCTTTGGCTGTTGCAGCCATTTGAGGAATAAACCAGCAGATGGAAGATCTCTCTCTCTCTCTCCACACACACACATACACACACACACAACCTGTAACTGCCTCTAAAATAAATAAGCCTATTTTTTTTAAATAGTGGGAAAAAGTGTGTTTCAAAGCAATACACATATTATAATGCGAACTGTAAATGCACCCACCCACACAGAAAAATCTAGTAGGAAATATCCCATCTTATTAACTATTGGCAACATTATTATCTTTGGGTATAATTATGGATGACTTCTGTTGTCTAAATTTTTAAAAATTGACCTTTTTAAAAAAAAGTGAGAGAGAGAGAGAGAGAGAGAGAGAGAGAGAGACTGAGACAGCCAGCCATAGAGATATCTTCTATCTACTAGTTCATTCTTCAAATGTCGGCAATAGTATAGGCTGGACCACGCTTAAGCCAAGAGCCTGAAATTCCACCTGGGTTTCCTATGTGGGTGGCAGGGACCCAAGTATCTGAGCCATTACCTGCTGCTTCTCAGAGTGCACATCAGCACGATGGTAGAATTGAAGCAGAGCTGGGACGCAAACCCAAGCCCTCCAATATGGGATATGGGCATCCCAAGTAGCATTGTAAACACTGTGTCAAATGCCTGCTCCTTCTATTGTCTTTTTATACTCTTTGACATTTCAAATTTCCTTTCAGAAATGTATGTGGAATTTAGAATCAAGAAAAAGTAAATTTTAACTAATACTTCTCTGTAACTCCATTTTGAAAATTATGAGATATTGGAAACACTAAGATAACATTACAGAGTAAGAACATATTATCATTAGAAAGTTCTCAGATCTCACTGTCAACAGACAACATTTAAATGACTCAATGGTGGAGCAAATGTAAAAAGGGTGTTTCTGTAAAGAACTATTCTGAGAAAGTTCAATTCCAGTGACCCTGATGGACTTTCCTGCAACCCAAAATGTGATGGTGATGTTTGCTTTTTGTACTTCAGTAACTGATAGTACAGATTGCAGTTCGATGCAACATCATGGTTGTGTATGGCAATAAAAAAAAAATGTGTCGTTACTCTGCCTGGTTAGACACACAGCCAGTGTCCACACGGCTATGGAGTCAGGCACTGAGGAGTGGCTGAGAAAAGCCAGGTCAATGTGGTGAAATCAAGTGTTCTGCTTAATTAAGATGAATGAAGGCGCACGCAGTTATCTCTCTCTCATCACCAGCAAGGTTCCAAGTCCAGAAGACAAATTTAGAATGTAGACATTGTTGCAAAAGAGAGAAAATCTGGAAAATGACCCAAGTCACTTATCTTCTTCATAAAATGCAGGAAAATGGCAATCTATAAGACAACTATGGAAAAGCAGAGGTCTATGAAAGACGCAATGTCCAGACGTGTTTGTTGGATTACTGTGCCTTTGTTGGACTACAACAGTCTCAGAGTGAAAGGGTTAGAGTACATCCAAGGAGGGGTTTTAAAAACTGAGGAACCAGGCTATTTCAGTCAATTATCTGCATAAGGTTAAGTCATTTGCCTCTCCATCCTAGAAGATAAGAAAATTTACCCAAATTTCTGTCCATTTATGGTTTCCAAGCTTCTACAGACAACAGTTAGTGTGCTTAATGATGCCTAACACATTCAAAATGCAAAAATCACCTCTGTAACATCTACATGCAAATGCAAAGCATAATGACAGAGAGGTCTATCAGTCAAATGATCAACTGAGAAAACTGGTAAATGGAAACAATGAGAACATTCCCATCAACAAATCGATATAAAGCAAACAATGTAATCTTTATTAGGATCCTTTGCATCAGTTATGGATACCTTGCTTCTCTTCAAGATTCTTCCTTCTCTAGTAGTTTTACACTGCTTAAAATAAAAATGAAATCAACCATTTCTGTTTAGGAGCATGTTTTTCTATACAGTCCTCTAAGACTGACTATCACAGGAAGTTAGAAACAGAAGTTCTCTAAGAGAAAGCACTAAAAGTAGGACAAAAGTCCAATGGTACTTCCATCCCAATGTTTATGGCCACATATCTGAGAGAGTGAAAATAAACACAACTTTTATGAGCTCAGTAGCTGACTTCGAGGCAAACTGTAATCTGACCCTCATGTGATAGAAAATCAGGTCAGGTCCTCATAGCGAAATTAGATATCCTGATGGAAGCCAGCCGCGAAAGATCTCCTCCTATACTTTACAGACGCTATTAAATAATTTTTCACTCACTCAACCTCAACAACATTCACTTGAACTTTCAACAACCTATTAATATGAGTTGAAAGCAAAATACGGATGTTACTGTACAACCACAGTTGCCTTCTCAGAAATGTGAACCTACCCTGGCAAGGCACCAAGCACAATGGGCCGCATATTCTCTCCCACTGTTCCATAGTTAAAGATCAAAGACCCACAGGAGCACCTCATTGCTTTCAGCTACACACGCTGAATAGATTACTCCACCACCACCACCCCCAGAACATTTGAATACTGATTTAAAAAAAAAAAGAAAATCCCATTCCACACTGAAGGTTTACATTGCCTTATTTACCTACTTCTGTCAGATGACAAGGAAAAATTATATAATGGGATTCACTGTAGCAAAACACTGATTGGGTTTCCAGGAAATTGTGAATGAGATCTATCCACAGACCAGAAAGACATTGAAAATAACCCAAAGGGTACCAAGCGCGATGTGTTGCAACTTTTATAATCACTGACTGCAAAGCTGGAATGAGGCTATTCAGAATAAGATGAGGTAGAAGTCTTCAAAGGATCCTGACCTGCAAAGTTTATTATGAGATTTACCCTTTGAGTTACTTGTTGCTCTACATTGCTATTTTCTAAACATAACCAATTGTTTAGGGAAACCCAGCAAAGTTACTTGTTTACAGCAAGTTAATAAGCTTCTTACAGTTGTTAACCACTTTGCAATCATTTGAGAACCCTTCTTTCCTGAGCTACTCCAGGAAAGGCAAGTTTGTTAATCATTTGGTCATGCTGCAATTCAATATCAGCAGCGGAATCAAGCCTTAAGCCCCTTCAAATTCTAAAATACCTTTCTGAATCCCTCACAGTATTCCAAAGGGCTTTTCCTGCTCTCCGTGCGCCCCCACAATCCCCATCAGTATTATGTGCACATGCACCATTTGTCGCTGACACTCATCTAGAGACACACAGACATGCTCCACTGGAGGACTGATTTCCAGAGAGAAGAGATACTTTAGATGAGAAAAACAATTTACCCTGCATGCTCTAATTGACTGTACACTGTGCAGGATTTGAAAGAAGGAGGAAGAGACTGGGGGGGGTGACAAATGGATTTTAATCTACAAAGTTAAAATTAATATGTACAGCATTTTATTTTAAATTTGAATCATTTCCATTAAATATAATTTACCTAATTGTTAATGAGTTAGCAAACACATTTAGCAACCAAATCACCTACTAATTGGATACTAATGAAAACTACTTAGCTGCTTGTTTTCATGTTGATCATCATGTAGGTTTCAGCAGGGTGAACTACACCCCAGGCTCCTGGCTACAGAAACTGTAACTTTCTATTTGTCCTTCTGTTACCTGGATCCTCAAAGGGGAAAGTCCTCTTTTCCCTTCCCTCTAGTGTCAGGGACAGTATTTTCTGGCGACTATAAAGTAGCACAAAACATTTACAAGCCAGGAGATCACCCAGCTCCAAAAAACCAGAACTGTACAATGTCCATATGCTGCTGCTTAGTGAAACATCTCCGAGTTGCTAGCTGAAGTTTCTAAAAACCTCACCCTCACCGTTTTCAATGTGCTTTAGAAAGGTCTTCACTGGATACCAGTGAGCCCTCCCCCATCTCCCACCCACCCACTCTGATTCCTCCTCCCTTGTTTCTTCAAGGCAGAGATGTAGCCAGAGGCAGGGCTTCTTCCTGTGGAATGTATGGCCAATTATGTGTGAGTCCTTCAAGCACTCTGGGCTCCTTGAGTCTGGGGGCCAAGGCTTCAAATGAGGGTCTCCCTCCCCCACAGTGATTCCAGCGATAACAATCTTGCAATCCATTCTCTTTCCTCTATAAACACAACTCAATGACCTGCTTCCTTTTGTAACTGGTGCCAGACTCTCTGAGTGGATTTCATCTGCCACCTTTCCTAATCTCTAACTTGACCTGGGGAAAAACTGTTTAAATCTGGACCCTGACTAAAATGCTTTCGTAAGCAAAATCAGCCTGAAATACTGCTTGGATTTTGCGTGGCTTTTTTTGCTCCTGAAAGACACTGGGCCACGGATGCACACTTCAGAAACAACTGTTTGGATAGATCATCTTTTGGGTTTTTTTCCCCCTGGAATGAAAAAGTTAATTTGGCTTGATTTTGATTTAAATGGCCACCAGATATTTTCTACAGTTTTGTGTGGTTTGGATGCCAACTGAATGAACAAGGAATTGCCCTGGTGGCACCGGTAAACAAGGGTTTACTGGGGATCTGAACAGTGCCCTAGCAACTGTGCCCCTAAGCACGAGATTAGTTGCAGACCCCATTTTTACCAACAAGGAATTTACAGTCTGGTTCCGGCATGCACTCATCCTGCGACCATGAGCAAGTTCTGCAAAGAGCAAGGGAACAAACGATATAGAGGACTGGGGCAAGACCGGAAGATGTCCTGCTCAGAGTCAGGACACATGGGAGAGGAAGGTCCAGCCAATATCCTGAGAACATTATTTCCAATCTGACTCCCAGTATGTCTCAGAATTCCACATACACTTGCCCATAGTGGCTCCTACTTTCTCTTCCGCAGATGGTCTGTGGCAGACCCATCATCTACTCAAATACACGCCCCCAAGGCCCAGCAAAACGTCTCAAGCTGAGCTCTCAGTTAAATATAGGTTCAGAACTTTGTCCCAAATGGCCTCACTATATATATATATCCTCTCCCTGATAACTTTTTTTTTAAATGTTTTTAAATCCTGCCAAAGGTTAAGAGTGTCTTTATTATTCTGACCATACTTTTATTCTGGACTTCTTAATACTTACAGCATCCATTTGCACTGCTTCCCAATACAATTACAGTGGAAGGTTATAGAAGTATTTACTCAGAGACACCACTGCTTTGGAATCAGCAAAACAACGCCTTTTTGTGCAATCATACCCATACTTCCATTTCTGTGAACACTTAGAGTGCTCATGTTAGCATGGCTAAATCAGAGCTCTGTAGGCTTTACTTTGGGCATTTATATTTAAATATGGTTCTAAAACATTGTGATCATTTTTGCCATACTGCCATTAAATAGAATTTCACTTGCAATATTTACTGAATGCATATTTGCTGAAAGGACAGAGAATGAGGTAGGGGAATGTAAAGTCAAGTTTAACAGAATATAAGGAACTTAAGCTGGAGGACAAGAACAAGAAAAAAGGCAATTAAGCTAAGGAATTCATTTAAGCTGCTCTATTGGGGTAGAAATTAAAAGATGACTAGATGTGCCCTAGAATCTAGACATGCAAATTCTGAGTGCTATCAACTCCACTTGTAAGGTGTTCATTCCTCACATACTTTCCTTACTACTCCACCCTTCCTTTATTTGTATTAATTTTCACATTCATTAGAGTTCCATTTGTCCACAGGAAATGTTATTCTTCAACACTGCAACCATAATATACTACTAATTGCCTTAGAAGTGTGTTGCATGAATTGTTAAATCTTGGTTAAACAATTAAAATAGGGCTGTATTCTACTTTCTGGCTCTTTGTCAAAGATGTGTTAAATGGTCTTTTAAATTTTTTAAATAATTTAGTTCCTGAATTACATTATACAATCCTTATGCACAAATTAACCTGTGGCTTTCAATGGTGATTAGTGAGCCTTTATTATGGTAATGATGGCTCATTCATTGATGAAGTTTATTAAGTCTATGGTCCAAAGCTCAGTGAGATCCCAGAATCGAGAAAAGTTTCAGAGGGTCTTCATCTAAAGAATTATATATGGGGAAGGGGACAAATTTTAAAGTTTCGTTAGCAAAAGAAATACACAACCACTAACTGCATTTAATGGAATCATTCATTTTGCTGAGTCAAGAACACTGTATTACAACTGCCTACCAGCTTGCCATGAGGAAGTTGTCGCTATTTCCCAGACTAAAACGAGCCCTTGGGCCTTTCAAGAGATTTAAGAAATTGCAAGAAAAAGATACAGCTAGTTTACTGGCTGGATGTCTCCTTGCCTAAGTATCAAAGCTAAGTATAGCTTTAGGTGGTAATATTAAAATCAATGATTTCCTGTGATGTACAAGTTCCATACTTGGTGCTTTGCAGATACTAACTTATTTAATCCTCACAGCATTCCTTTAAGAAAATTGTTATTCCTTCCTTTATAATCATATATAGATATATAGATATAGATGTATGTATATATATTAAGGAAACTGGATATTGGTATTAAGTAATTTGCCCCAAATCAAATGGCAATAAATGTTGCTGGTCTGACCCTAAGGCCCCAGGCACAATGTTGTAATCTCTCTCTCTCTCTCTCCCCTACCCCTACCCCCTGACTTTCAAATAGATGGAAATAAATAATCATTTTAAAAAGGTTTTTTTTTTCATACTTAAGTTGGGTACCCTCTGATATTTTTAGTTTACTCTTAAAATATCTGCCCACCACTTTGATTATTGTAATTAGTTTTCTGTCAAATATTAAGCATGTTGAATAAAAAATATTTCCCCTTCTCTATCAATATGACAATGTTACCATGGAATGAAGTATTTCACCCTTGCAAACACAAGTCATTTGATATAATTTAAAATGTTCCTCCATCCCAAGGCATTTGACTCTACATCAGTTCTGGTAATTTCAGTAATATTTGACCCAGTGTAACAATTCACTGTGGCAGAATTCTTAACCACAGCCTCATACCATATCTTGCTCCCAAAGTCCATTCAAATTATAGCCATTCTGGTTGGACCAAGCTGACTTTGTCTTCATGGAGATGTCACATTACACGTGGTTTACTGTCTAGTTCCTTTTAGTGATTAAAAAAATAATTCCTCCCAGAAGTTAACAGGGTTACAAAGATTAATGAGAAATATCATTTGGCATTCTCTAATATATGATCCTCAAGTACTCAGAATATAGAAAATAATAAGAACATAATCAAAGAAAAGCTATCTCAGCAGCAAAAATGGAAACTTCTCTCCCCTCAACTCAAGGCCTTACTAAGAGTTGACGACTTTTGTTTTACCTGCTATCCAAATAAGTTTTGTAAACTAGTATTCAGGCCCCAAAAAAATTAACAGCAGAAAGCTAGAGGGAGAGTGGTGTGTTACTAATAGACTTATGATATTGATGAGAACCATAGAAAAAAACTACAAAACTTTATGTTTGAAGAGGCCAAATCTATTAAGATCTAGATATGTATTTATCACTGTGAAAGGCCAAAATCTGGGAAGAAAAAGAGTAAGCATTAGATAACTATAAGTAGGCATGACTTCATGATTGACGAACATAGGCTTTGCTGAGTAGAAATGCTTTGCATGTTATTTTGTTAAATGTCAAGAGCTCTTAAGTCCAGTCCATATTTCTTCACTGTGCTATAAAACAGTCTTAAAACGGGCATTTATCCTATCATTTAAGATACCAGTTATGCCCATGTCCCATATCAGAGTGAGTTCAATGCCTGGCCCTAACTCCTGATTCTAGCTTTCTGCTAACGTAGAACCTGGGAGACACTGGCAATGACTCAAGTTATTGTGTCCCTGCTGCCCCCATGGGAGACCTAGACAGCATTCTCATCTCCTGGATCTGGCTCAGCCCAGCCCAATCTACTGAGAACATCTGTGAAGTGAAACAACAAATGGGAGAGCTCTTTCCCTCTCTTCTATCTCCCTCCTCCACTACCCCAAATATTTTTAATATATACATATATATATATATATATTGCTATACATATATTTGTTATGCTCTTTCTGGAATAGCTATTTGGTTCCATTGATATATCATTATTTCTAGTACCATCCTTTTTTAAAAAATATTTATTTTAAAGGCAGAGTTACAGAGAGGCAGAGCAAGATCAATCTTCCATCCGCTGGTTCACCCCCCTAATGGCCACAAGGCCTGGGGCTTGGGCCAGGCCAAAGCCAGGAGTCAGAAGCTTCCTCGGGGTCTACCATGTGGATGCAGGAGCCCAAACCCTTGGGCCGTCTTCTTCTGCTTTCCCATGGGCATTAGCAGGGAGCTGCATGGGAAATGGAGCAGCTGGGACTCAAACCAGTGCCCCTATGGGATGCTGGCACTGCAGGCAGCAGCTTTACCCGCTACACCACAGTGCCAGCCCCACCAAATTAATGTTAAAAATTGAGTTCTAGCAGTTTTAGCAATTCACTTTAAGCAAAGAGTAAGGAAAACAGTATGACATGATGGAAGGGAATGATTGAATCAAGTTAATTGACAATATCTATCACCTCAAATACTTATTCCTCGTGTCAAACTGAAACATCGTACCCCTTGACCAAAATGTCCCCCGTTCCCCAATTCCTCAGTTTCTGGAAACCATTTTCTGCTTCTATGAATACAATTGTTTAAGACTCCATATATAAGTGAGAACATGCAGTATTTGTCTTTCTGTGTCTGGCTTCATTCACTTACCATAATGACTTCCAGGTTCCTCCATGTTGGGGAAGATGACAGGATTTTGTTCGGATTTAAGGCAGAATAGCATTCCACTCTGTGTGTGTGTGTGTGTGTGTTTCACGTTCTTTTTCCTTTCATCTGCCAATAGACAATCAGGTTAATTCCATAACTTGGCTATTGTGCAGTAAGTAAACATGGGGGTACAGATGTCTCTTTCTGTTGTCTGACCATTTGTGTGTATATTCATAGTTGGAACTGCTGGATTATATGGTAATTCTATCTTCAGTTTGTTGAGGAACCTCCATACTCTTTTCCATAATGGTTGATTTCATTTATATTGCCACTAATGCACAAGTGTTTCCTTCTTCCCCACATCATCACTAACAATTGCTATCTTCCATCTTTTTGACAGGTGTCAGCTGGTAGCTCACTGTGGTTTTAATTGGCATCTCCTTACTGATTAATGATATCGAGCATTTTTTCATATACCAGTTGGCCATTTGTATGTCTTCTAAGAAACGCGTATTCAGGTTCTTTTCCCATGTTTCCTTTCTTAAATTTATTTTAATTTATTTGAAAAGGCAGAGACACAGAGACAGAGAGAAGTCTTACAATTGCTAGTGCATTCCCCAAATGCCCACAAGAGCCCAGGCCAGGCTAGGCCAGGCTAGGCCAGGCCAGGCTGAAGCCAGGAACCTAGAACTCAATCTGAGTCTCCCACATGGGTGGCAGGGACATATCTACTTGAGCCATTAATACTGCATCCTAGGGTACACATTAGCAAGCAGTTGGAATCAGGACAAGATGAGCTAGGACATGAAGCAGACACTCCGATATGGAATGTGGGCATTCCAACTGGCATCTTAACTCATGCCAAATGTCTACCCATCCATGTCCAAGTTTAAATTGGACTATTTCTTTCTATTGAGTTATTTGTTCCTTATATGTTAGATATTAACCTTTTATCAGATGCATGACCTGCAAATATTTTGTCCTGCTCTGCAAGTTGCCTCTTTACTCCTGTTTCCTTTGCTGTGCAGAAGCTTTTTATTTGATGTAATCCCATTTCTCTATTTTTGTTTTTGTTGCTTGTGCTTTTGGAGTCAAATTTTTAAAAAAAAATCATTGTCTAGACCAACATCATGTAGTTGTCTCTAGATGGAATTTTTATTTTAAAAAATTTCATTTATTTGAAAGGGAAGGGAGAGGGATAGAGAGAGGGATAGAGAGAAAGAGGAGGGAGGGAGAGGGAGAGAGAGGAGAGAAAGAGAGAGATTTCCTTCTGCTGATTTACTCCCCAAATACCCAGGTTCCAAGTAGTTAGTCCATCTACCACTGCTTTCCCAGGCACAGTAGCAAGAAGTTGGATGAGATCCACTGCACCACAACACTGGCCCCTTCAGACAAAATTCTTTTTTAAAAAATATTTTTATTTATTTATTAACAGGTAGAGTTACAGAGAGAGAGAGAGAGAGAGAGAGAGGTCTTCCTTCCGTTGGTTCACCCCCCAAGTGGCCTCTAAGGCCGGCACTCCACCAATCCAAAGCCAGGAGCCAGGTGTTTCCTCCTGGTCTCCCATGTGGGTGCAGGGGACCAAGCACTTGGGCCATCCTCCACTGCCTTCCTGGGCCACAGCAGAGAGCTGGACTGGAAGAGGAGCAACCGGGACTAGAACCCAGAGCCCATATGGGATGCCGGCGCCACAGGCGGAAGATTAACCAAGTGAGCCACGGCACCGGGCCCAGACAAAATTCTTAACCTCAGGCATGGGCATTTGGTTCAGCAATTAAGTTGCCACTTTGGATGCCTGCACGCCATACCTAAGTGCCTGGTTTGAGTCCTGCCTACTCCAATTATGATCCAGCTTCCTGCTAATGTGCGCCATGGGAGCAGGTGACGGCTCCAGTACTTTGGTCTTGGCCACACATGTGGGAGGCCTGGATTGAGTGCCAGGATCATTGCTTCAGCCTGGCACAGTTCTGACTGTTGCAGGCATTTGAGGATTGAACCAACAGATGGAACATCTTTCTCCATCTGTATCTCTTTCAAATAAAATAAAATTTTAAGAATGGATTTTTTTAAAAAGTTCTTAAACTTAACCTTATACTATAGCCTGTTCACAAGAAGTAATTCAAGTATATCCAAGAGGAATTACATGCATTCCTTTTGGGCCAAGTTGACTTCATCTTCAAATAATCAGAATGATTATATTTCAACACACAAGCTACTCTGACTCCTGGTGATTGACTTTTGGTGACTGGCTTGATGGCTTGATGTGACAAGCCAGTCAAAGCAATTGAACTGAATTTGTGTGTACTGTACTGATGTAGACCAAAGCAAGACTAGCTTATTATTAGAATACACACATCTCATTTATGATGTAAATAGAACATAGCTTTAAATTTCCTTCACACAACAATGGCATGAAACAAAGTAACACTTTCTGAAAGAGTTTACACCATGCTGATCATCAACGCTTAATGAGGTCCTTTTCTCCAGATTCAAGATCTTTATGTTACTGTCATCCTGTTAAGCATCTCATATTTCCTCACTTGAATAGCTTTGTCCTCTTTCAAAGGTCCATCACTATGTGAAAGTGGCAGTATAATTAATTTTTTCAGCAAAAGCTAAGTTGTTGGCTCTCAAACATCCTGCCGCTCAGGAAATGTCAAAATGTCAGACCCTGTAAGCAGAAATATACTCTGCATTCCACTTCTAGTCACTTCCCCTAGAAATAGAATAGCTAGACATTCCACTAGGCAAAGATGCACAGAGCCACTTCAAAAACGTGATTCAATGTCTTTCTTATCTGATACATATGTCATCAGTAAATCTTCATCTATTTGGAGTTCAAACATCACACCCTAGTGCTGCTTGTAAGATCCTATCACATCACCAGAAGTCGATGTATGTATAAGCATGGGTACATAATACAAAATCCCACATTCTCCCTTAACATTTCTATTTTCTTACTATATATATGCATTACTATATATTATATACATTACTATATACTATATACTATATATATATATTACTATATATATATGCACACACACATACCATATAATGTCTAGCACATACTATATGTTAAATAATTATGGAATAATTTTAGAAAGTACGGATAAAAAATAAAACTCCCCATATTCTCAAGAAAAGAGAACCACTGTTTTCTGTTACCTATGATTCCCAACCTTCTATGTACATGAAATATGCTTTTAATAAAAATGTGATACACTTTATGTACTGTTTCATCACTTAACAGTAAGTTGTCAGCATTTTTCTACACCACTATGAATTCTTTTACAACACCATTTTAAGAACTGTACAGTCTTCTATCAAGAGAGATCTTCAATCGGTTAGTTAACTCCCCAAATTCCTGCAATGCACAGAGCTGGATCAAGATGAAGCCAGGAGCCCGGAATTTCATCCTGGTCTCCCAAGTGAGTAGCAGAGATCCAAACATTTGAGCCATCATCACATTAGCAGGAAGTTGGATGGAGATTGGATATTTTGGACACAAACTGGCACTCTTGATGTGCAATGTGGGCATTCCAAGTAGTGGCTTAACCATCTGTGCCACAACACCATCCACAAAACTGACCTTTTAATTTTATTTGTCCACATTTTGAGGTACTCTCTTCTCTTAATAAAGTTTTCATTAAATATTTTGTCATGTGGTTTTTTTGGTCAAAGCTTATGTAACAATTTTAAACTTTTTTTTTTTTTGACAGGCAGAGTGGACAGTGAGAGAGAGACAGAGAGAAAGGTCTTCCTTTTGCCGTTGGTTCACCCTCCAATGGCCGTCGCGGTAGCGCGCTGCGGCCAGCGCACCGCGCTGTTCCGAAGCCAGGAGCCAGGTGCTTCTCCTGGTCTCCCATGGGGTGCAGAGCCCAAACACTTGGGCCGTCCTCCACTGCACTCCCTGGCCACAGCAGAGAGCTGGCCTGGAAGAGGGGCAACCGGGACAGGATCGGTGCCCCGACCGGGACTAGAACCCGGTGTGCCGGCGCCGCAAGGCGGAGGATTAGTCTGTTGAGCCACGGCGCCGGCCAATTTTAAACTTTTAATGTGAAAGAATTATTAAAGAAATTTAAAACTGATCTTATTTCAAGAATATTCTGAAGATTATGCAATACCCAATGAGGCCACATAGACTGAGATTTCCCTGTCTTTTTTTTTTAAGATTTATTTGTTTACTTGGAAGACAGAGAGGCAGAGAGAGATAAGAGTTTCCATCTGCTAATCACTCCCCCAAATAGCCCCAACATCTAGGGCCCAGGCCAGGACAAAACCAGGAGCCAGGAACTCTCTACATGGGTGGCAGAGACCCAAGCATGGCCCATCTTCTCTGCCTACCCAGGAGCATTAGCAAGAAGCTGGATCAGATGTGGAGCAGCTAGGCCTCGAAGGGGTTCTCTGATAATGGAATGTTGGTGTTGCAAGGCATGGCTTAGACTGCGGTTCCACAACACCAGCCCCTAGACTGAGATTTCCGAACCTGGGGATTAAAATATTAACATCATGAACACATGAGGGTTTATTCCTTATATATCACAAAAATTCAAAAAGGGCAAATGTGGGTCCAGTATTGTGGCATAGAGGTAAGGGCCACCACTTGAGATGCTGTCATCCCATATGGGCACAGATTCGTGTCCCAGGTGCTCCACTTCCCATCATGTTCCCTGCTAATAGCACGAGGAAACCACATGGCAAATCCAGATGAAGCTCCTGGTTCCTGGCTCCAGCCTGGCCCAACCCCAGCCATTGTAGCCATTTGGGGAGTGAACACATGGATGGAAGCACTTTCTCTCTCTCTGCCTTTTGAACAAATAAATCTTTTTTAAAAATTTAATAAGGATAGAATGTTTTATAAAGATTTATTTTTTTCCTTTGGGGAGAGAGAGAGAGGGGGGGGGAGAGGGAGAGAGGGAGAGAGGGAGAGAGGGAGAGAGAGAGAGAGAGAGATTGGTTGATTATTCCCACTGGTTCACTCCCCCAGATAGCCATAATGGCTATGACTGGGCAAAGTCAAGAGCTCCATCCAGATCTCCCACATGAGTGGCAGCGGCCCAAGCACTCGGGCCATGTTCCACTACTTTCCCCAGGTACATTAGCAGGGTACTGGGTCAGAAGTAGAGCAGCCAAGACATAAACCTGCATCCGTATGGGTTGCCAGCATCACAGACACCAGCTTTACCCGCCATGCCACAATGCAGGCCCCAGGAATGCTTTTCCTGAGCAAGGTAAATAAATATAATTATAGGCATGTACATTCGTGCATATATACTTTTGTAAACATGATAGAGTACAGCAGTTTTCAGCAGTAAGAAAATATATCTGTAGTATCATCATCACACAAAATTCCAGAATCTGGGTCAAGTTACTGACAGAGTGATGGCTGAATCCAATTCATCCATGATTTTTTAGGTGCCTATATGCGGCCAGGAAGTGGACCAGCTTCGTATTAGACACTTGGACTGGGGTAATCTGGTACTAGGTACATGACTGCCCATGGGCAAACACTGAACCTCTTCTCTCCTAAAGGGTTAAGTGTCACACCTTGGGAAGGAGTTCCACAGACACTGGCCTAGCTAGTATCTTATAATGTAGTGCAGTCAGCTTTCTGTATGCATGTTCTGTGCATCCATGGATTGAAAATCTTGATGAAAAATTTCATCCGTACTGAACATAGACAGACTTTTTTCTTGTTATTATTCCCGAAACAATGCAGTATAACAACTATTTCTAAAGCATCTACATGGTATTAGGTATTATAAATAATCTTGAAATGATGTAAAGTATATTGGGGGAACATTCGGGCTAACAGGTAAGATGCTGGATTGAGATAGGTGCACCCCATATCCAAGTGCCTGGGTCTGAGTCTTGGCTCTGCTTTCAATCCCTTCAGATGCAGCAGGCGGTGGTTCTAGTAGATGGATCCTGCCACCCGTGAGAAAGACCTGGATTGAGTTTCTGACCCAGTTTTGGCCTGGCCCAGCCCCAGCTGTTGCAGCCATTTGGGAAGTGAACCAGTGGATAGAAGGACGGAAAATCTCCATCCTCACTTTTCAAATAAAATAAATGAGCTTACAACCAAGAGATCTTGGATCAAATTGAAGCTCTTCCTTTAACTAACAAATCCATAGAAGTCCTTTAAACACTAAGAGCTTTAGATTCATCTAGAAAATGAGCCCCCACCTCACTAAGTGTTTGTGAAAATTAAATGAGATTGTATAAATGAAAGTGCCTGACGCACAGAAACTCCCTAAGTATTAGATGAATAAATGCTTGCAGATTATCTACTTACCACGGTACCTCTGTGCACAAAGCACTTTTCTGAGAGCTCCATCAGGCTCAGTCCCTATCTCTGAGACTCTTCTCATCTAAGATGAATTACATAGCTTTTTCAGCTTCCCTCCTACTGTCTCTGAACAAACCACCACCAAACACCATTTTACTTTCCGAACAGAGCTTTTAAAAAAAATAACAAAACTCTAGACAAAGCCTTCAGTGTGCATTCTGCTTTCCTCTTGGTGCCCTCTTCATTTCAAATGCTGTAATGAACTCATTTGTGCTCCTTCAACTACTCCTCTCTGGTATGCTGCTCCCATGGGCACCTCCTAAGTGGTTCAAGCAAAAGACCCATCATTGCTCAGCAGTCAGGGCAAGTTAGAGCCACAAGTCAAATACCTTCCTGAGACCTTTAACCTTGGCATACGGGGTGGGAGAGTGATGAAAGCCATTCTGCATACCAGGAAGGTCTAATGTCACAGCTTACAACCTGTCCAAACAGGATGCTTGGACTTTTTCTTTTCTAAATAGTGATCAGGGTGGCTCAAAACAGTGTGATTATGGTGACACCCTTCAGTCACCCCACACCAAAAGGAAAGGAAGGTTAAGCTGGAAGATGAGAGATATACTTGGCCTGACAAGTCAGCCTCAGGAGGTGCCCGTATGAATCTTTGGAAGAAATGCTTCAGAAGTCCTTGTAAGGGACTTCACATACTTGTGAGAGCACCAAAAGAATGTGAACAGGCAATGCTCACACAAACAACTAGTCAGGACAATCTTTGCCAGTAGGGTGCAGTTTAGGTAAAGCAAAAGCCACAGTTGAAAGACACCTGCAAGAAACTGAAGATTTATATGCATCTTTAATTACTTGATTATACTAGCCCAAATATTTCCCAGAGCCTCTATCTTTCAGAAAGCCATCAGCACCATCCTGAAATCCTGCATCAAGTTATGTTCTTAAAGTGCCTATCATTTTTCAGTGATTTCTAAAGCCATCATGATACCTGGAATGGATCTGGGGAAGAGAACGCATTGTCCTGGGAGGTATAGTGTAGGTACTCCTTCAATATCATCTTCACTGCTTTTTACAAGGTCTTGCTCAAAGTGCTTACATAGGTAGTGGCATCCTCATAGGAAGACATTTTACCATACAAATGAATTAACTTTTGGGAAGTCTGGGAATTCTATGAAGAACATCCAATCATTATCAAATGATGTAAGAGTACAATGGTCGAAGTTTTGTTGAGGAGGAAAACCCCTGCCTATCCATCCTTCCTTATTTATGGTGTCACAAGAACACAAAGGCCTGACCAAAAGTCCTGACCTTTTGATTTTACGATGCAAGCTCACAGGCCTCTGACCCTTGGAACTGCAGATACTTACCTCTGGAATTTGCTCAGAGGTCTCTCACAAGGTATGCACGAGACATTCACAATGTACAACCTCTTGTCTCTCAAGAACACACAAGAACTTTTAAATTGTTCTCTGTCCTATGTTTTTATATAAACTTGAGTGTAAGTCTTTCTGGATTTTGCAGTCATGCATGTAACTCTGATAATGCTTACCCAATATTAAAATTGTGTTTTCTCACTCTTCTGTACTGGTACAGAAGGGTCTTATGCTGATAGAACTGTTTAAGTTCTCTTAACAATGACAAACAGCATGATCAGTTGTGAATAAAAATGTATAGAAACACTGAAGAAAAGGGAGGACATTGCAGTTACATATAAGCCAATTCAACACACTTGCTCTAAGGAACAAAAGCATCTATCTTTCACTTTCAAGGACATTTTCAGTTAATCAATCAACAAATATTTTCTGAGATCCTACTATGATCAGACCCTATGCTAAATGCTGAGGATATAAATAAGACAAAGTCTAGGTCCTGAAAGTATACACGGTGTTGTAAAGAGATCACCAGGTCACTGGAGCCCTACAGGTCTACCACAGGAAACAGAGTCTAACTTCCTTTCAAAAAAATTATTTTGTACTCCAACTAGGACTATGAATAGGGAATGACGATGAGAATTTTGCTAACTCCTTTAAAGAGCCTGTTTCCTCTTTGGGTAGTTTAGATTCTTGGAAAGTTACTGTCAGTACTGACCAAAGTACGTCTCCATCTAGCTTTCTTCCTTTGCCTCCTCCCATCTCAGAGCCACATACACACACACACACAAACACTAATTTAATGCAACTTTGACTTGAGAGCATTCATGTTTTTGATCATTTCCATCATGGCCCCCATAAGTCTCCCTCCCCCCAGCTAAAAAGATTCAATTCCTTCAACTTTTTCTTGTGTAATGAAATCCTGAGTATCCCTGTCATTCCTTATGAAAGAAATCACAGGTAGCAGTACACAGAGATGGCATTTAGGGGGCTGGTAACTGGGCCCTGATGACAATTTACAAACCTATTTTGATGGAGAAAAGGGGATGCATTAGACCTTCAAATAATAGGGTCCCCGTTTGCGGTCTTCATTATCAAGTATAAGCAGAATTAATAATTCATATGCAGCTAATGCACAGCAAATCACCTAAGAGCTTCAGCTGTAGAAAAGTCTTTAAATGGAACACATGCTCACACACAATTCAAAACCATGAATAAAAGCAATCTGTATATCCACCCCAATCAATCAGGCCTCCTGATTACTAAAGAGTTCCCTCACTTTCAAGAGACGTTTCTGTCCTTGCCAACCTTCCCCACGCTTGGACTCAGCAGTTTCTGCAGTAACTTTCACTCTACCTGAAAACTTTCTATCCACATTAATAAGCACACAAAAGCTAACTGACTCCAGGAATTTAGAGTGTGAGGAAGAATCACAGTGGTTTTTTTTTTGTTGTTCACCTTTTCTCTTTTCTTAGGACTGGAAGAAACTGAGCCCAAGAAA
The DNA here is from genome assembly GCF_033115175.1 of Lepus europaeus. Taxonomy (NCBI): domain Eukaryota; kingdom Metazoa; phylum Chordata; class Mammalia; order Lagomorpha; family Leporidae; genus Lepus; species Lepus europaeus. Next base: position 22,350,970 of record NC_084850.1, on the reverse strand, counting down.
GAAAAATACGACTTGCAAGTGGCAGAGCCCTAACTAGAACTCAAGTTTCTTGTCATTCTTTCTGCTCCAGAAAAATAGCTCTAACTTCCTTTAAAAAAAAAAAGATGGCAAAATGCATTGAGAGAGTCATAATTTACTGATAGTGACAACTTGGGGGAAAACAAAAGGCTCCTGGGAATCAATGTATGTTCTGTGAGTTTGGGTCTCCCCTGCTTCCCCACACCACTTTTGATTCTCCTTTCAGCTCTCTGTAAATGAGCGCTTTTTGTAGCTTCCTAAGACCACAGATGGTATTAAGTCTGTAAACTAAACCCCATTCGGACAACCTTTACTGAACATGCACTAAGTGCCAGGGATTTCCATGCACGTGATCTCGTATATTCATGGCAACCACCTCATGACACAGATGCTATTAGATCTGCTTTCCACGTGAACTGGTGGAACTCAGTTCACACAAAGCACTTAGCACCTGTCAGACTCAAACCCAGAACTCTTCTCTCCAAGCCCAATACTCTACTGCCTTCTTTGTGCACCTTTTAATATCTTGAACAATGAGGTTGATGCTAATGGTGTATTCTGCCTTAGTTTTTGCTTGCATCACAAATTGATACTTTTTTCAAAGTTCTATCAGGTAGAAATTCCTTGGTGAAAGAAACCAAAGATCCAACATCTATCACTCCCCTTCCATATCAGGCTACTGTGGTAATGAGCATATAGCACCAGTCAGGACTGAGAGATCCCATCAGATGTTGGCAGACTTACTTAAGAAAACTGAGAGCCTAAACAAGGCGAGGTGAGGTTGTTTCTCTAAACATGGTCTTCTGAATGGAGCCACAAAGCCCTCAGAACAAATAAAACAACAGGGTGCTTCTTTGGAACCCTCAGATCACTTTAGCCTCGAATCAACTCTGACACCCAAGTAGGAGTATCAGGCAACCACATGGGCCATTTCTACCTCTGGATTACTGTGAAAAAGGAGGAGAAACTGTCCTAATCCGGACATAGAAACCCTAAATGGCAGCCTCCCGTTTGTAACTGAGGACTATTCACAAGGACAGGTGGGTAATGGAGGATGAACATTCCCTCTCAGCATTTTTAATTAACTGGTTGTTGGATTTATTGGTCAGCTCAGTGGGAAATCAGAATCTACTACTTAGGGGCTATTTTTATAGCCTTCTGGAGTTGGGTTGCCTTAGTACAGACACCTGGCACAATTCCTAGACGTGGTTAGATCTGTATTTTCCCTTTTAAACAGCAAACAGTCAGTAGATCTGAGCATTCCAGGCATCTGGCAGTAATCTGATATAATAAAGGTACTCCTCTCCCTTCCCACTTTGGTAATTCAGCATATGCACCATCAGGTCGTGCCTTCGCTTTCAGCAGAAGGCCAGGGGCAACAAGAATGTGGTTAAGACACAAAATAAGCTCTGCACAATCCTGGAAGCAAGAGGCTGTAGCCACCATCAATATGTTTATAAGCTATAAAACCAACATAAATAGTCATCTTTGAATAAGCAGTATTTGATACTATCAGCTCTAAACTCCTCAAATCAGAGTTTCAGCTCATTTCCTCTTTTGCTTCCCTCAGACGAAGCGCTATTTAGGAACGACATAAGCCTTTTGCAGTTGGGGATTTTTTTTTTTTTTGACAGCATACACTAACAATTTCTGTGCAGACATTTGGGTGGCAAATAGTAACCTGATACCTATTTTGCAATAAAATTACCACAGCATTAAATTGACATAATAGAAACTGAAATTCTATTCAGTTGAGTTTTGGTCATGCAGGCACTCACTTTAATGTGGGAGATGAATTAAGCTCATCCTTGGGAAATCCAAGGGTAATGACCGAAACACAATGTGATTGAGCTAATTATCAACCAGGTGTGCTTTAAGGCGTTGATGGTTCAATCTATTACTGCTAAATGCACAAGCCTGTTTTGGGGAGGAGGAGTTTATGACAGCACATCAGGCACTGCAACTTCCCAGGGGGCAAAGGACAAGGTTTCAGTAGATCTGGTATTATGTGGGACCCGCATGAATCCAGCCTGCCTATACACCAGCTTAAGACCCTGGGAACTTTTCCATACTACCCAAGACTCCAGGGAGCTAGCCATTCCCTGAAGGCCACAGCAGTCACCATACATAAGCAGTTGGCCTGTACTACCTGGTACCTAATCAACTTTTCATTTGTATATGTCTGGTCTTCTCAGCTAAGTAAACTGCTCAAAGGCACACATATGTTTTTTGTATCCCTCACAATGTCTGACCTTGTTAAGTATTTGCAGATTGAGGTCTTCTGGATAAAAAGTAATTTTGTAAATACTTACACATTGCTGTATGGATAGTTCTGGCATTTGTTTGTCTCTGTAAATCAAGTACTGGATAAGAAACATAAACTGTTTGATGGCTCTGCTTCATTGTAATGAGCATCAGTTTCATACTGTGTGGGATACATAGTGTACTGAGCTCAGGATACTGCTGATCAACCTTGGCACATTTGACAAACAGAACCCTGTTTCTGTGAGGCCACGTCCACCTTCCTCCAGCCATCTCTTGCTCCTTCCTGCATTGTTCATTGCTTCTTTACTTCCACATCTCCCTTTTCTCCTCCTTGTTCCTGCACACCAGCAGCTGGGCATTCACAACCACTAGCAACCAATTCTAGTACACATTTCTTTTGGTCATCTCTGTGTATTCCTTAAACTGTGCGTTATTTGTCTTCTTCAGTGAATCTCCCAGTCTGCTAAAATGAAGATTACAGAGAATAGAGTCTAAGTCTGGACATTATTGTGTGTAAGCTCTACTTCCTACATTCTACCACCATCACAACTCAGAAACCTAGTGTAGAGTATACTCAATAAAAAGTTAACTGAACTCCAGGAGTCCAGGTTGCCCACCAGCTATTAGAAGACCCTAATATTCTCTCGGTGGACTGGTAAGTGACTTGACTATGGTCTAGTGGTTATCAAATTCCACTTAAACTAAGGCACAGAAACAGAACACATGCATGTCAACTCGCCTACAAGAGCTGATTACAAGTATTCAGGCATGCCTTACCCTAGAAGAGATTGCTTTGTATTTTTTTTTTTTTTTGCACAGGGAAACTTCAATATTTGAATGTTAAATGTTGAATTTGCATTTAGAAGATAACAATCAATCAAATATTTATTGATTGTCTGGCACAGAGGGCCGTATGCAAAAAGTTCGTGAGAAAATGGATGTGTTTTCAATAAAAAGTACAATCTAGTGGTGGAGGCAAGAACACAGCAGAAACTCCACACACTTTTTTAACAGTCAGAGGCTCTCCAGACAGCATAGCTGTGGGTGCCTGAGAAAATATCAGATATGTATACCTTACTCCATGTGGAAGGTTGGCGGATTAAACAAAACAAACAGTCAAGGCTTCATCTTCTTTAAACCTTTCAGAGACTTAAATCTTCCCAGTCAACTGAAAATCAATTTCCTTCTCAAACACTTCAACAAAATGACAACGAGGAGGGCAAAACCCGATTCCAGGATATGAGATCTTACCTAGGGCAATTTCAAATATTCTCCGAGGGCTCCCTGTTACTTTGCCAATGAATTCTAATGGTGATCCCTCTGCTCAGTTATACTCCTCGTACTCTTGGCTCTTTCGTGGCAAGAGTCACCTCTATTGAGAAATATAGGCTTCCTTCCACACAAGCTCCAACTGGGCCAGGGTTGACAAAGTGCAAACTACTAATGACCAAAGGCTCACCAACCACCACCCAGAGGGAAGTTGTTCACTGAGCAGTATTCAATTTTAAAAACAAGTTTTGTTTTGTATCACCCAACCCTCTATTTCTGGTTAATCCAATAATAGGGCACTATAAAATCCATGGAGGCACAGGAGTTATGGTGCAGTGGGTTAAGCCACTGCCTGCAATGCCAGCATCCATATGAGCACCAGTGCCGTTTGAGTCCCACCTGCTATACTTCTCATGAAGCTCCCTGCTGATGTGCCTGGGAAATCAGATGGCCCAAGTGGTTGGAGCCCCACTACCCATGTGGGAGACGCACATAGATTTTGGGACTACTGGCTTTGGCCTGGCCCAGCCTTGGCCATTATGGTCATTTGGGGAGTAAACCAGGGAACAGAATATTCTCTCTCTCTCTCTCTCTCTCTCTCTCTCTCTCTCCCCTCCCCCCCACAAATAAGTAAAAAAGTAAATGAATTAATGAATCAATCAATAAACATTCACAGATAGAACAATTTCTGTGATAAACATTTAATGGCATCTGAAATTATTTGAATTCAGAAATTATCTAAGTCAAACAATGCTTTTTTATGCCAAAGGGTACATCTAAAAGGCTTAGAAGACATTAACATAATTAAATTTTTAAACAAAATATTTATGCAATATTAAACTTTTCAATTTGAAAATCGTCTAAAACACAAGCACATTATTTTATTTGACCAAAACAAAGAACTTGTTCATTTATTTCCTCTCTCTCTCAAACACACACCCACACCCACACCCATACGCAGATTTTTTTAACTTGTCTCTAGGTATTTTGGGGTTAAGATTTATATATATATATATTTATATATATATAAATATATATAAATATAAATATACACATAAATATAAATATTTATATATTTATATTATATATATAATGTATATTATATATAAATATATATTTTTATATATTTTATATTTATATATATTTTTATATATAAATTATATATATAAGATTTATATATGTATATATATTTATATATATAAATTATATATATAAGATTTATATATATATGTATATATATATATGGAAGAAAAAGCTAATTCCTTCTTTCAGAAAAGAAATAAAACACAATCCCATCAAGATGGCATGTACCAATGCCATCGCACTAGTCCAAGTGATCAATTTCAGCTCACAATTGATAGCTCTGATAGGTCTAAGAGTCAAAGAGATCACACAAACAAGTATCTGCTAATACTAACTGATAGAATCAAAAAGGGAGAGAAAGATCCAACATGGGAAGTGGGATACACAGCAGACTCATAGGATGGCAGATGTCCTAAACAACACTCTGGCCTCAGAATCAGCCCTCAAGGCATTCAGATCTGGCTGAAGAGCCCATGAGAGTATAGCAGGCATGGAAAGCCAAGATATCATGGAAAAAAAAAAGACCTAAATGAATGATCTCTGTGAGTGAGATCCCAGTGGAAAGAACGGGGCCATCAAAGAAGGAGGTACCCTTCTCCGAAGGGAGGAGAGAACTTCCACTTTGACTATGACCCTATCGGAATAAGATCAAAGTCAGCGAACTCTAAAGGCTTCCATAGCCCTGGCAGCTCATGACTAGAGCCTAGGGAGATTGCTGACGCCATGAACAGGAGTGTCAAATTGTTAAATCAGCAACAGGAGTCACTGTGTACTTACACCCCATGTGGGATCTGTCCCTAATGTGTCGTCTAAAGCCAAGTGATGCTATAACTAGTACTGAAACAGTATTTTTATACTTTGCGTTTCTGTGTGGGCACAAACTGATGAGGTCTTTACTAATTATATACTGAAGTGATCTTCTGTATATAAAGAGAATTGGAAATGAAAAAAAAAAACAACCTGGTGTTAAAATGGAAATGGCATAGAAAATTAATTAATTTGAAAAAAAAAATTATGTAGGATCTCTGTCTTTAATGTGCTGTACATTGCTATTTAATGCTATAATTAGTAATCCAATGGTAGTTTTTTCACTTTATGTTGCTATATGGGCAAAATGTTGAAATCTTTACCTAATACATACTAAACTGATCTTCTGTATACAGAGAGAATTGAAAATGAATCTTTACATGAATGGAAGGGGAAAGGGAGCGGGAAAGGGGAGGGTTGCGGGCGGGAGGGAAGTTATGGGAGGGGGGAAGCCATTGTAACCCATAAGCTATACTTTGGAAATTTATATTCATTAAATAAAAGTTTAATAAAAAAAAAGAAAAGAAATACAAGGTACAGGTTTCAAAGAAAGCTAATACTTAAGAGAATGTCAAAAATGTCTTTCTTCATTGTAAATATAGCTGATGATGCAAAAGACTAGGTATCTCCAGTTTTCTAGAGCCAGCTGTGTGACATGAAGCATACCATCTAGAGTCACTGAATCACAGGTGCCTATCACAGAATAATATCAAACCTTGTTTAACTTTACCTATGGGTAGAGCCAGAGGAAACACAGAATATGCTTTCCATTTCTAAAAGGCATAGATGAAAATGTCACAAAAATATAAGAATCTATTTGAGACTATTTTCTGTTAACCAAGTATTTGAACTCTGATTATTTTCTTAGGTAACAGAAAGTACAATGGTAATTCAAGTAAGCCTTTCTGAAAAGGAAGTTAGTTTTATTTAAAGAAGGGCATGTTAAGGTACTTCATTGATGTTTTTTCTGCATTTTTTCTATATTTTACATTTTTTACCATAATATAAATACATTCCTTTTGTTCCCAGAAAAAAATAATTGTCTCCATCTTAGCCTGTTAGTATGGAGGTTGAAGACAATGGCAATAAATATTTTCTTTTCATTTTTCTGATTATAAAAATCATAAATCTTCATTGTAGAAATTTCAAAATATATAAACTATCCATGATTCCACCACCAAAAAATATATCTTCCATCAATATTCTAGTAGATTTCCTTGTAGTATTTCTTTATGTGTACTATAAATGATCTGCCAAGATCAGACATATTGCTCAATGCTTTTTCTATATGCATTACTTTGTACTTCTCACTGTCATTGAAAGTCTTTGAAAACATTTTAATTGCTTTATCATAGTGTGCTCCACACAACCATTCCCTTATGTTTAAACATTTGTTTTCCAATTGTTCACTATTCTAGACAATGCTACAGTGAACCTCCTTATAAATGTTTCTATGCACATCTCTATTACTGTTTAGAGACTTGCCCCTTCTTTGTAGCAAGCCATTGGCAAAGAATGGAAAGGCAATGCTGTATGGAGTCAGTTCAGATGGACTTGTACCATTCCCGCTGTACTCCCTTCTGATCAATCTTCTCTTCCCTCCCTGGACTAAACCTAGTTCTGGATACTGACTGCCCCCAATGCACTGAACAGAAATGGCTGAAGGGGTAGGCAGAGGTACAAAAGACTGGCTGGAAGCGGAGGGGAGCCACCTACCACCTAGCTCACACAGCTGTCTGCCTCTATCCTGGCTTAGGGTAGCAAAGGGATCACAAGAGCCCCACCCCAGTAGCTCCTGCAGCCTGGGTAACTGCTGTTCTAATATTGAGGTACAGATAGCCAGTGGAATCGAGAGGTCAGAGTAGAAGTACAGCACAAGTGCTTCAACTAACTCCATGTACATGAACATTCTCACCAACACCTGGTGTATTTTTTCTGATAAATATGACAGGATTTTAATTTGTATGGAATGTAAGCTTCTTGATGCCAACCACTTCCCTCCCTTATTTGTATTATTTTTTTAATCCTGTGTTTCTCATATCATTTCTTCCTCTAGTAACAAACTGTGTGACAACAAAGTGTGTCCCTGGATCATAAACATTGTGTTAATAAGGGAATCACTCTGTGAAACACGCTCTCTGTCTTCAGAGCAACGCAATCTAACTGGGAAGCAAAATGGAACACAGAAGAGAGAACTAAAGAATACTATGATTAAGTGCAAAACTCGTGTCAGGACAGCAGTAAGTGCTCTGAGAGATCAGAAGAGGGCCAGATACCAGTGTGAGCTGGAGAGGAAGCAGGAGGACTTAGCTGTGAAGGCGGGTTGTCTTTGGCTACCCAGAGAGGGACAGGCAAGACATTCCCAAGACTAACAAGGCCACGGAGGAGGAAATATGTGCCCAACAATAGGCATTCTACTAGCATGTCTACTCCTATAGACCAAAATCTTACTGAGAAGGCAGGAGGCACTTGGGCAAAAGGTGTTGGCTATGTTGCTGGCTCTTTCTCACTACAGCCTTTAAGAAACTGCATTACAGAGGTGGAACTCAAGACACTTCGAAGAAAAAGCTAAGCCCTTGATGAAGCAGTACTAAATAAGCAGCAATAAAAAGAGAGACTAACAAACAACACAGGGGCCTAAATCTGTATAAAAACAAAATAAGATAGTCTTTCCTGAAAGAAAGTTGATATGTAAGTGCAAACGGCCTTGGGAGTACCTTTCATGTGCTTTTTGGCCATTGCACAACACTTTACATACATGGCATAGAAAGTAACTTTATCACATCATCTTCACCCCATGGGGTACCATCTGCTCCCTTCAAAATAAGTTTTCCTCCTGTCCCCACCAAGCACCAACTGTTTACATGTTTAACTACCAGCAGATATTTATACTTAAAATCATTTTATAAAATAAAAATAGAGTTTTGGCAAACCATGTAATCAAGAACCTCATTTCATAAGGAAGTTGGAACAACAGAAGGAGCACATCTTCGGCTGATATTTGCCAACATATTTTGGATATACTGGAGGAAAACATTCATAAAACTGTGCTGTCTCTGCCATAAATCACTCCAACAGAATTCTTTCTGAATTATGCTATCTCTATCTATATGGAGATCAAAGACCCACTGGCTATTCCCCACTGAAAAAAATCTACAATTTCCAAAGGCGCTATCTGCCAGCAAATGATCAAACTATTAACACTTGCCAAGCCAGGGAGATTTTCATGTTAACTGTGGTTGAGGTGAAAGGAGCTTTGAACAACACAGCTTTCTTTCATGTTGGGGTGAGAAGTAGTAAGGGGTATGTTTAAGAATATTCATCCCCAGGATACCACACCTTCAAGTTATCACAGGGAAAATCTCTTGGTCAGTTGAATCTAAATAACCTGGTCAGCATCAACTAGCCTAGGTCATCTTCAAAGAAAGTGTATTAAACCCTTTCCCAAAGATTCTCCATTTTTTGGTGCTGTGGAAATGTCAATCCAACACTGCATGCAACTTCTCATTTAGCAGAGATTTGGAGGGATAAAAAAAATAAGGAAGTTGACAAGTTCTGAAAAATAATCTGCTTCTCACCCAGACAGAAATAAGGTGGTGTATGAAGAAAAGTACTTAAAATGGGAGGTGGGAAAATGAGGGAAGGGAGAGAAACAGGTAAGGAATACAAAGAGTTGTGAGATGCATCTTAATAGTACGGTCCACAGTATCCTTATCATGTAATATATATGAGACTATGAGGCAAAAATAAATTCTACGGAGATATGTATACATACTGAACAGAACTATAATTCAGAAAGAACACAGGGATATCAAATGTGAACAAATATTACAAATTTCACTATTGTCTAACTCAGATTGTCTTCAAACATTCTGAATGAAACCAGATCTGGTATGGCCTTCACTCCCACTAAAATGCTGATATTCCTTACACCATAGACAAAACTTACCACCATTCCGTTTTCTGAGATCTGCAGTGCCTGTTATTTGAAAAGAAGGGGGAAAATATGCAAGTAATTCAAGAACCAACCTATATCTGCCATCATTAGAGAAAGAGAAAAGGACAGGCTGCATTAATTCACAGCCTGAAATTAACTTAAAAACCTAAAAAAAGGACATGTGCAGCAATCCTGCCAGTGAACATGCCTTGACTTTATAGAAGGTAAGTCGTGTATTAAACAACGCACACTGGGAGAGATCCTAGTAATTTGGACAGAAGAGGGAAATTGGACGGGATTGAATGTCCAGCGTCATGGGCTAGTGCAAATTACCTGTAATGGATGCATTTTTACAGCATGCAAAGGTCTGACAGCAAGAACTTTGATACATCTGAGCAATGTATAAGTATCCACTAAAACAGATCTAACAAGATGACATCTGATTTCAAGATCCTTCCAGTATACATCAAATCTTTCAGTCTTATCCATTTATAATCAACCTCTCACACTCTTCCCTCCTCACCTCGAAGAGCCAGCCATTCAAAACTTCATTAAGTGCCTGCTACCTGCAAAACACTTTTTCATTTTGATCTACAAAAGATGCCTGGCTCTCTAGAACCTAGGATGTTCAATTTTTTGTTTTCAGGAGTTGTATTATCTTTTCTTATGAAATTCCTTAACAAATTCTTGATCTATTAAGGCTTCATGATTTACATGCATGTTTTACATTACAGTGAACTAAAATTAACATTAATTAAATTTAGAATTAAAATAGGTTTTGCTCTGAAGATATTTATGTTTGCTTCTCCTCACAATTTCATAATGTCCTCTATGTCACTGGAGATATTTTAGGGGTATTAAGGACCTGAATTAGAAATCCAAAGTTCTACAGGTCTGTTTCACTTTAAACCTGTCTTCAGTGGCCAGCATTGTGGCACAGCAGATTAAGCCACCACCTGTGATGCCAGCATCACATATTATAGTGTGGGTTCCAGTCCCAGCTGCTCCACTTTCCATCCAGCTCTCTACTAATGCACCGGAGAAGGCAGTGGATAATGTCTGCAGTGCTTTGTGGCCCTGCCACCAACATGAGAATATAGGAGAGAGATGGAGTTCCTAGGAGATACCTATGTCTGTCTGTTTCTCTCTCTCCTGGGAGGACTCTCTCTCTCCTAGGAGATCTCTCTCTCTCTCTCTCTCTCTCTCTCTCTCTCTCCCCCCACCCCAACTCCCTCTCTGATGTTCTGCCTTTAAAATAGATAAATCTTTAAAAAGACCATCCTCAATATACAAAACTTTTTAAAGAAAAATTCAGAAAATGCAAAAAAGGCAAAAATAATTGAACATCTCACCACTGAGAAACAGTCACTGTTGACACTGAGGTATGAAACTTTTCAGGGTTTTTCCTACAGACAGGTTTAGGTTTAAGTTTGTTGGTTTTTATACTGTGGTATCATACTATATACACCACTTTGTATCCTGCAGAAACTACAAATGACAAAGTTTTATAACAGTCTATCAAATGGACATATCATAATTTATATAGCTATTCACTCTTCTATTTTTAAACACTTTTATTGCTTCCAATTTTTTTGCTATCATAAAACACCTCTGTTCATAATGTTTTTTTTCTGTATTCAGGATGACTTCTTAGGAGAAAGTCCCAGAAGTAGAATTATTGGATCAAACAATGAATATTTTTCAGACCCTTGCCAAATTGCTATTCCAAAGGGGTTGTACTGTGTGAGTGTGTCCATCTGACTAAACCTTCACTGGCAGTGATTATCTTTTTTTTTTTAATTTTCTTCTCCTAATTTGTGAGTTTAAAAAATAGTATCTCACTGTTTTCTTTTGCATCTCTTTGATACGAATGCCAGGATTTTTCCCATTTTTTGAAAGGCTCCTTTAGGAGAAAGGCTTTTTAGGATTCCTGTTCAAGCAGATAAGCACGTCTAATAGTAAACCCTATTTAGAGGCCAAAAGAAAATCAGATGAAGAGGTCTTTTAAAAAAAGAACTATTCAAAAAACTTTAGAAACTCCTTGGAGTTCCTTTTTTGTTCCTTTATTTCATGACTCTGGATGCCAGGCACTATGGCTCTTTATCAGTTTTGCCCAGCTGTCCTCACAACTGGAACTGTGCTCACTCATTCCGTCAACATTGCTGAGGATCGGTGCCAGGTCAAGCAATGGTGCCGGGTCCCACAGCTTCAGCAGTGAACACTGAGCCCCTCTCCTGCCCTAACAAAATCCTGCTCTAGTGAAGAAGGAATGAGGCTAGTTCAGAGGACTGTGGGGCCCAAAGCAAGGGAACCAAAGATGAGAAGGGTCTACATTCAAGCAGCCTAAAGCAAAAGCTAAATATTCCCAGTTCTTTTCGCTAAACCATTTCTCATGTGACATGATTTTTCAGAGCCATCCTGGTCACTATCTTCTGAATTCGCTCAGCTTTGTCAATGTTCATAAAATGTGGTGACTATAGTTGAACATAATACTCCAGATGTGGTCTGAGCAGCACACATGCTTCTAATACAGCCTAAAATTGTTTTTGCTTTAAAAAAAAAATAAGCTACACCACATTGTTGGCTCATATTAAACTTGTGATCAACTAAATCCCCAAGAACGTTTTACATAAACTGCTGCCAAGTCACATCTCTCATATCCTGTACATATGCAATTTTTTTAACCTAAACTCAAGACTTTACATCTATCACTGTTAAATTTCATCTTGTAGGTTTTGACCTAGAGTTCCTACAAGTTGAGATCATTTTAAATCTGGATTCTGTCATCCTATATATTAAACTACGCCACCCAGCTTTGTGTTATCTGCAATGTGGAAAGCTCGTCTTTGTGATCAGTTCTGACAATCTGCTCCTTTAGGGCAAGGACCACGTACAGGAAAATTCTGTATTCCTCGTATTCCTCACAGGGCTTTTTGGTAGGCAACAGGTCTTGGTAGAAGGGGTATGTTTAGCATGATGGTTAAGATGCTGCTTGGGACACCCACATGCCATACTGGAGTGCCTCTGTTTGGGTTCCAGCTCTACTCCTGATTTCTGGCTCCTTAATGAATCACACTCTGGGAGGCAGTGGGTGATGGCTCAAGTAGCTGGGTCCCTGCCACCCACATGGGAAACCTGGATAGAGTTCCCAGCTTCTGCCATGGGTATGGCCCAGCCCTGGCATTTGGAGGAGTGTCTGTTTTCTCTCTCCCAAATAATTAAAATAAATCATTTTTTCAAATAAAATAAATAGGTTCTCAGTATTTATTGAATGAACAAATAAAAGCCTGGCCATAGCCCAAAAAACAGTCCTGTGGCCCTTCAGTAAAAAAACATCTTCTTCCAGGTTGACATTGAATCAGTTGTTCAACCAGCTGTGCATTTGCCTAATTACTAGTTATGCAGTAAAATTTCACAATCTTCTGCACACTGATATTACAGAAGACTCTCCAATGTTTTGCTAAAATCAAGACATCCTATATTTATATTTGACATTTAGCACGGTTGTTCTGATACAGCCATCATGATGCAGCCATGACAAAAACAGACTACTAGAGGCCCTGTATCATTTATCTCCCTGATGATTTTTCTTCAACCTTTACCTAGATTATGGGGGACTTTCATTTTCTCCTCTCTTCAATCTGGGTATTTTTGAGTATGCATTCCTTGTTGCCTTTAGATTCTTTACATTCAGGAATAAAATTTAAAGAACAATTATACTTTAAAACTGCAATGAGGATATAAAATTTTCATATATTTATCTTCAGAAAAAATATATTTTAAAGTGTGTTTGGTTCAGAAGATAAACTGTTAAGGAACCTACAAGTCCTAGCCCATCAAACCATCATGATACTGAAGTGTTTCAATTTTCAAAATAGCAGATGCATATTACTTTCCCATAGGACTTTACAGGGAATTAATTAGAGAACTGACAGACCGTTACTCAAGGCTTCCCAGTGAAGCCTGGATCTGGGGCTAAGGGACCATATTGTGACCCAAATATTCTCTCCGACTTCACTCCTGTCCCTTGAAGGTTTGAGAACCAGAAATTTTAATAAACAGACTATTTATGAAATCAGGGGATTCTCAGAGAATGAACAGATAATGCACCCAAAATGATTAATGGCCTTTCCAAGATGAGCGAGTGTGGGAAACATGTGACTCCTGGTGATGTGTGCTTTGGCCGCCAGATGGTGCCTGACCCCCAACACTATCCCTCATCTCTTCTGTAAGCTTCACTCCATCCATGACACCCATTCCATCCTTGACCCCTGCTCCCACCTTATCCTAGATCTCCAGCCTCCAGGCTAAGGAATGAAGCGAAGCTGAGGTATGGGCTGAGGTTGTCTGTTTGGCACACGGCTCGATAATTTTTAAAAAGGACCTAAATGTTTTATTGGTTTGTTTGGTAGACAGTTGTAGAAGTGCCCACACATCAAAAGGGTCCCACTGAAAAGTTCCTAACATCAGAATAACTCATCAAAGCAAGCCTGACAAAATGTCACGCAACAGTAAAATGGTACCTCAGAATTAGAAAACTTCCAGACCATATAAACTAATTCCTATCTGAGCATAGTTTCTTTGTAAACAGAAAATTTAGACTTTGTAGTCCTTCTTAAGGTGGGATTTCCGGACTATCTAGAACTGTTAATCTGTTTTTTTGGTGACTATCTTGTCTTAAACATCTCTGAGATAAGAAACACGTCTTGTACTTTCACAGGAGACGTCACACCATCTGGGCACAAAGTAAGCACTTGCAATCCATTTTATTTGAGTTTGTTATCAATGGATAAGCAAAATTGGCTTCTATTCAAATATTTTTACTCTGAAGAACATAAAACATCAGAGTTAACTTTGACAGCTGGTCAAACTCTAAACAGCACCAGGACAAAGTCTTTCCTTGTAGGACACAGGGATTTCAGGGAAAGCCCAAGAAAATATTTAGTCTGTAAAAGAATCTGATGCAACATTCTCCATGACCCACTGTGGCCAGATAGCGTGATACTTCCAAGTGATCCTCTGTTCGACTTTGCCTCCTCACCACGGCCCTCCAATTAATGTGTGCTAAGTGCAAAAAAACTCTCTTTGCACTATAGCCCAAGAATTAAAAAAAAAAGGTACCTTGGTGACATACTGTTAATATTTTACATTTTACAATAAAGCTTTTTAAGACATATGCATTTCAATGATCTTTCTTTCAAATTAGATTTTATTCCTTTCAAACTTATTTATGCCAACTCTTTATAGGAGACATTAATAATTCAGCATTAAATTTTTGTTTTGCTGGGGCCGGCACCATGGCTCACTTGGTTAATCTTCTGCCTGCAGTGCCGGCATCTATATGGGCGCCAGGTTCTAGTCCCAGTTGCTCCTCTTTCAGTCCAGCTCTCTGCTGTGGCCCGAGAAGGCAGTGGAGGATGGCCCAAGTGCTTGGGCCCTGCACCCGCATGGGAGACCAGGGGGAATCACCTGGCTCCTGGCTTTGGATCAGCATCACTCCAGCCGTGGCGGCCATTTCGGGGGTGAGCCGATGGAAGGAAGACCTTTCTCTCTGTCTCTCTCTATATATATAACTCTAATAAAAAAACACAAGTTTTTGTTTTGCTAAAACAACAAATTTTAATTGAACTCTCAGTACAAGCTAGGCACTGCACTAACAGCAGACAAATCACATACATATGCAACACATATAGGATGAATTTATATAAGGATGAATTTATATATTTCTTCAACCAGATACAGGCCTAAATCCTGGAAAACACATCAGCTATGGCCTTCCTTTCATGACAGTGATTAACTGCCTAGGTCCAGGATTTTTTTTTTTAAAAAAAGATGTATTCTAATTTCCTTATTAAGATGTTTCACCAAAGGCTAATCTGAGCCTCTCTTCCAATGCTCTGCTGCCATCCTGGTCAAGGTCTGATTAAACAGCAGTGTAACTACAATTCAAGGCACTCATACCTTACTAATGGAAGAAACTGACTTAGCTAACAGACAATTGAAATTTCTCAATGAATCTATGCTTTTTTTAGCCCAACTTCGCAAGAATGGTATATAACTGAACCTCTGGGCCACTGAAAATGCTGCTCCCACTGAAAATGATGGCAGCTATGGCAGAGTTGTGATTTTTTTTTTGACAGGCAGAGTGGACAGTGAGAGAGAGAGACATAAAGAAAGGTCTTCCTTTGCCGTTGGTTCACCCTCCAATGGCCGCCGCGGTTGGTGCGCTGCAACCAGCACACCGCGCTGTTCCGATGGCAGGAGCCAGGTGCTTATCCTGGTCTCCCATGGGGTGCAGAGCCCAAGCACTGAAACATACCAAAGATGCTAACAGAGTAAAAAGACACCAACTAAAGCATTTGGTTTGGTATGTGGAGAATCCTCACTGAGCTGATGTTGCTGAAGATGCTGTCATGGACTTCAAAAAGACACCGAGTTTCTCAATTCTCTGATTCTTAAGTGGTATCAAGTTAAACATGTTATAGCATTAGGCAACTATGCCACACAGAGATGAAAGCGGATCCTCACCAACGGGCATTTGGGCCTTCCTTTATAATCTATGGATGTGGTTTTCAAAGTCATTGTCTCAACACATTGGTATGTCCAGATCAGCTGTAAATTCATGGTTTCCTTTTTGCATTAGCGATTGCTAATACTAAACAACCAATGGTTGCAAGTAATTTTTGTTAAAAACAAAACAAAAACAACCCACACAATTAGAGAATTACTCCCATGATATAGAAATTCCATCACTAAATTGCTCACATTCCAATAGGTTTTCAAGTCCAACAGAGAAGAAAGGGGCTGTATTACAGCTGGTGTCCTGGAAACTACATAGAACCTAGGCTAGCCCCGCCCATGGGCGGGGCCTGCTTGGGAACAGTGAGTCCTGAGAACTGAAGAAAGTACAGCTAAATCCTGAGAATTATGCTTAACCCTGGGCAGTCCAGAGCATGCAGTATGTGAAAGCTATCAGATTTAGTGCTCATGATAGCGGAGAATTACTCATCTATATGACAGCTTCAACTTGAATCTTCAAGATTTAAGGTTGCAATTAATTGGGCTTGGGAGTTTGGAGGCAGTTGGAGGGGATTTTTTTTTTGGGGGGGAGGGAGGAGAGATAGGAAGAGTATTGTTCCAAAGCAGTTACCTGTCTTATTCTTGGTTCTCTCAGCTTGCCAGTGATATAAGATAAGGTGGGGGAATGACATAGCCTTCAAGTGAAAAGCAGAGCTAGTTTGAAGCCAGGACAGAAGGAATCCTTTTCTGGACTTAATGAATTTCGGTTTATA
Organism: Lepus europaeus; assembly: GCF_033115175.1. Lineage (NCBI taxonomy): Eukaryota > Metazoa > Chordata > Mammalia > Lagomorpha > Leporidae > Lepus > Lepus europaeus. The sequence goes on along the minus strand of NC_084850.1, from coordinate 22,334,299 downwards.
GTAGGAACTCTCAATGAAAATAGGCAAACATACAGACATGAGATGGTTTCCTCATCTGTAAAATGGGCCGAAGACCACCTGCCTTGAAGAGTGTCATGAGGGTTAGAGTATAAACAACATGGATTTATGCCTGGCTCATAAAAGACAATTCTCAGTTATTAGTAGGCAGTAAGAAACAGAGCACTGGGGCATGGATAAGAAAGCAGAATTGGAGGGTTTAATTACACTGCAGGAACAACTGGAGCCATGCGAATGAATGAGGAGTAGAGGGACAAGAGCCCTAAAGATGCCACATCTGGAGCACAGCATATGTACACGGGAGGAACAGAGGAAGAACTGCCTTCACAAAGGACAAAGAATATTCAGAGCGGCAGACAGCAAGTCAAATTCATGTAGTGTCACAAATCACAGGAAGAGAAACATTCAAGGGGCAAGGGGGTGAAGAAAAATAAGCCCCAGTGAACTCAGAAAAAAAAAAAAAGGCAGTCGCTGGTATCCTGCAAGGGTGCAATTTTAGTAGAGATGTAGTGGCAGAAGTCAGATTACAAGGTGTTTCAGAATTAGTGGTAAGGAAATGGAGCCAGCAGATGTAAACCACTCACTGGAGAAGAGAAAGTCAATAACGTCTCAGGCCGGCAGCTGGCCCCGGTCCAGACACGCAAGAACAGACTTTAGCCGTAAAGACTTCAATGTGGGATTTTAATATGGAATTTCTGATGGCTGCAGGTATAGAGGGGCCTCCCAAGGGAAAAACACATTCCTCCTAAAACGAAATATGGCTTTCATAAGCTCAACAAAGAAGGGCCAACCTGGGTTGTTTCTCAAATCTCCATAGCTTCAAGATGTGACTCTATCCTAGGGACTGGAGAGAAGGAGGAAACTGAAGGAAAAATGTAACAGTGTCCAAGACTGGTGAAGAGCCTGCTCTCTTTGGTGGCCTCCCTGCAGAGCTATTGTTCTCCAAATTCCCAGACTCTCCAAGAGTTTTAAAGGAGCCTAACCCAATCAAGCCTCCTCAGGTTAAAGGGGGGGGAGGGGGGAGGGGCGGGTTGCCTATTAACTCCAAACCCATCACCTCCTGGTTCCCTTGTATTACACAAAGTTCCTATTTTCAGTGAGTAAATAAATAATCTCCTAGAAAAGCAGGGAGGCTTTCTGACAAAGCTGGTGGGGCCCACAAAGCTGATTAGGCCTTGTTTATTTGAAAGGTTCAAATCAAAGGCATTTCAATGCTTAGGAATGTTTGAGGACTATTAAGATGTGACAGGATTCACTAGGGTAAACATGTCCTGCCTTCAGGCTTCTTGGAGCCCCTAATCCCTGTAACAAGCGAGGTCCTAAATAGAGAAATAATACTACTAGCTACTATTTATTGTGTAAGCCTGTACCATGTACCCTTTTACATGAATTGTCTCATTTAATCCTCACAATAGCACCATAAGTTGAGATATTATTAACCCTAGGGATCCAGAGCCCCTGGGCTAACCCCTGGCGCCAAAGGACCTCCCAGGTTTCCCCAGCATAAATGCCTAGGCCTATATCCCGGCCTTCAATGTGTACTTGCTTGTCTCAGTGCTCCAGTAACTGCTTGGTTTTCCACCAGTTTAAAAAAGAAAAAAGAAGAAACCTCCTTGTAGCTTGACTACTACATTTTCACTTTAAAAATAAACAGACCCAAGTTGAAATCCTACCTCAGTAACATCCAATTGATGTGGTCTTGGGCAAATGACCTCCTCAATCAAAAATGTTACTTTTAATGTTCCTTTTCAAAATTTCAATCATTAGGTAATGATTTGATATCTCCCTCTCATCAGATTTTATACATCTATACAAATGCACACACAATATATTTCTATAAGTTTTTAGAAAATTCCCAAAAAGAATAAAGAGGAACAAAAATTAACTGTCACTCCACTATCAAAGTACCAGATATTTCAACTTACATGTATGATGCATGTGTTTTTTTCCACCAAATTGGAGATATATATATACACTTAAGTATCTCCAATACACACATATCCTGTTCTTTATAAAATGCTAACATTTATCACATTTTTTCATATCATAAAATATTCTACAATTGTCAGCAGCTTCAAATATTTCACCGTATAGGTGTACCATAACTGATGTAACAGAAACAATTCGGGACCCCAAACCAGAGAACATGCCCAAGGAGAAGTCAAGGGAAAAGAATGTCTCTGTTTCTCTTAAATTACACTGTGTATTTGGCCACCATACTTTCACCTCCCTCTGTGGGGTTCCTGGCTTTAGTGTTATCTATGGCTATGCAACCAAAAGCTTTAAAACTCAGGATTTGCAGCCATGTCTTAGGAAACCACCACCTTGTAAAACAAATAAGCAAACATGATGTGTATTCTACCATAGCTTCTTGCTTAAAAATGCATATTGTGAACATATTTAAAGATTCATTTATTTATCTGAAAGGCAAAATCATACACACACACACCTTCCATGCACTGGTTTCACTCCCCAAATATCTCTAACATCCAGGACTGAACCAGGCAGAAGCCAGGAGCCCAAATCTCCAGCTGTGTCCCTCATGGGACTGACAGGGAGCCAAGTATTTGGTCCATCACCTGCTGCCTTCGCAGGTGCACTAGGAGGGAGCTGGATTGGAAGCAGAGCAGCAGGGACTTGAACCAGGCACTCCAACATGGGAGGCAGGCATCCCAAGTATCAGCTTAAGCTGCTATGCCCAAACACCTGCCCTTCTACAAATTTTAATAAGCCACTCTTCTAGACATTTTGTGGTATCAGAAGGACATTTTTAAACCAGAAGAATGGTTCTCATTATGAAAGGCAGGATTGGGGCCGGCACTGTGGCATAGCAGGTAAAAACACTGCTTGCCGTGCTGGCATCCCAAATCAGCGCTGGTTCAAGTCCCAGCTGCTCCACTTCTGATCCAGCTCTCTGCTATGGCCTGGGAAAGCAGTGGAAGATGGCCCAAGGCATTGGGCCCTTGCACCCACCTGGGAGACCCAGAGGCAGCTCTTGGCTCCTGGCTTTGGATTGGCATAGCTCCGGCCCTGCTGGCCAACTGGGGAGTGAACCAGCGGATGGAAGACCTTCCTCCCTCCCTCCCTCCCTTTTTCTCTCTCTCTCTCTTTCTGCCTCTCCTTCTCTCTCTGTATAACTCTTTCAAATAAATAAATAAATCTTTAAAAAAAAAGGCAGGATGGAATGATTAAATATATTGTGGTATACACTGACAGAACACTACATAGCCATTAAAATGTTATCTATGTAACAACATGGGAAAATGTTCATAATATGTTGTTATGTTACTTAGAAAGCAGAGTATAAAATGGTATGTATATTACAAGCCTTTTTTAAAAGTACATATATTCTATTAAGAAGTCTGTTAACCAAGCTGTTAAGAGTAGTCATCTATGGAATTTAGTATCATAGGTGAATTATTTTCTTATCTATATTTTTGAATTTACAAAGTCAACAGACATTATATAAACAAATCTTTCTTAATGTTTAAAAAACAGTCAAAAATGTTCATTTGCCCACCTTCGGAACTCCCTACTATGATATATTCTGTCACTCCCTAAATAGTCTGGCTTATGAAGACTTCACTGTCATTTAGCGCAGAGGTTAAGCAAATGCCCGGGATTCCCACATCCCATATCAAAGTCCTGGCTCTCCTCTGCATTCCAGCTTCCTCCTAATAATGTGCACCATGGGAGGCAGCAGGTGATGCCTCAAGTAGTGGAGACCCTGCCACCCACCAGTAGGGAGATCCAGACTCAGTTCTGGGTTCCTGGCTTCCATTTGGCCCAGCCCTGGCCATTACAAGCATTTGGGGAGTGAACCGGTAGATAGATTTCTGTGTCTGTCTTGACCTTCAAATAAATTAACAATTTTAAAGACTTCATTGTATCAACAATAATAAATTAGCCTGGTGGAGCCAAAGGAACATGGAATTAAGTAAAAGTTCTGAATTGGAAACTGAATTCTTCCTAGCATTGTGCCTTTAGCAAATTACTTAATCTCCCTGCTCCAGTCCTCATCTCTAAATCAAGGAATAATATCAGCTACCCTACAGAGTTGGTGTGAGTTTAAATGAGACAGTGCAGATGCAAGATCCTGTCTCTCCATGCTTGGCGCACAACAAGTCAGTTAAACCTAATTCTAATACCTTTCTCCGCAAGATAGGAAATGTAAAGTAACTCGTTTTAATGATTCAATTCCCACTCTGTTTCTCTTTTCATTCAGTGGGTTCCATGTGTTCAGCCTGGAATCAGAAAGAATGCACAAACAGGAGAGATACCAGTGAGTGGAAATACCTGAGACAATAGGGGTAGGCAAATGCCTGAGCGGCACACAACCCTTACGTGTGAGTTAAAGAGGCTCAATCACAAACTGATTCTAAATTAATATAGTGGATTGCCCCTACAGACACCATAGCCATGAATTAAACCAAAAACAGAAGAGAACCCTCAAGTTTAAATGACCCAGCCACAGTTGCCAGAGGCATATATCTGATTTAAGCTCTGGAGGGAAATGTATGTACGAGTATGATTAACAGTCATGAGGGAAGGTTAAAGAATCCCCCGTTGATTTCCTAACAGAAGAAAAGGGCTGTACAGTCAATGTTATTTATGCTCTTGTTTGCTATATGAGTTTAGGAGAACTGATCTGTCCTCCACTGTGCTAATGAACACCTAAAACTAAGAATCTGTCATGTGCATTTTGTTATTGGCATTGGTTTTTCCAAAAGCAGTGTCATATTTGTCCTAGAGAGAAAAAGAAAGGCATTTCCAGAGGAAAGTTATAACAATAATAGTAAAAAGCTCCCAGTCCTTCCTCTTCCTCTTCCCTCACCCATCTCTCAAACACCGCTGCCTTACCATTCTATGATTCACAACTGCTAAAACCAAACTGAAAAATGAGGTGTATTAAATATAAATAACCATCTGCTCTATCCTTCTGAAGAGAGCTGGAGTTCCAAAACCCAGATACAGGACCCCAAGAAAGCCCACCCTCTGGCACAGTTATTCTTTCAACGCACACACTTAAAAATTGAAAAAGGCAGGTGCAAAAGTGAGCTCTTCAGTCAAAATCCTCACTTTTAAATGTGTACAATTTTATCCAGCATTCAGAATTGTATCCAGGGTACACCTTCTTAAAAAAATCATATAAATCAAAAACTACCTAGAAGTCTGCAAACATCAAATAGCATGATTGGTTTTATGTCTTTATGACTGCCTGAGAAGAGAGGTGAACAGATTTCAGAAATATCTTATTTTTTCCAGAAGCTTTCTTACAGAATAATATACTTTCATAATGAAATGTAAGATTATAAATGGCCAAATTGATTTTGCATCAGTGGTAAAAAGTCATAAGTGACTAAGTATCCTAAGGTGACCTAGTATGTTATAGAAAATGTGAAACCATAGTATACTGACAGTTTAATTGGTTTAGCAAGAGTTCATATCACTTGGCTGAAATGCATCATTGGCCTTTTTATCGTTACATCTTATTGCAGCTTTAAAAATAAAGTAGATGACAATCTAGTGAAATGTTTCCTTTACTGAATCAGGTTCCTGTCCTTGACTTTATTGCTATGCCTAGCTTTCCAAAGCAATGTTTACAAACTGCCTCTGCCTTCTAATATATTTTGAATAGTGAAATTTATCTCCCAACTTGATCCTTTCATGCCAGGAGATGGGAAAACACTAGTGCATGATCTATGTAAGGAACCCCAAAACAGATGGCATCAAGGAGTTAAATACCAGAGTGGATGGCACCTTGACATTTATTGCTGTCTAGTGCAAACCAGAATATATAATTTGACTATTTTACAGCATTAGGAGGGCAATTTAAATGCGTTAAGACTTGAACTACCAAAAGATGCTGTCTCCTGCCTCCAGATGTAATTACAAGACAAGACTATTAAAACAGTCTTATAAATACAAGAGGAGTTGAGACTGTGAAGGGCAACAGAAGCGGAAAGAACTATCTCCCAAGTGCTAGCTGCTGTTTTCTAACAGAGCCGTCAGGGCAGCAGAACCAGGGACCAGCATACTGGCTAGGATACTCTCAGTATCATAGAATTGCTAGTGGTGTCGAGTAAGATCCCTGAGTTCACACGAAATATGACACAGCAAGCTAAGAGCAGAAATGGCATTCCCAGCACCAAGAACGTTCTAGGCCCTTCTGCTTTACTACCTAGGGTTATCCTACCCTAGGTTAAACCACCAAATATCAGCAGTCAGTTCTATTTATTTTTTTATCTTTATTTTTTTGATAGGCAGAGTGGACAGTGGAGGGAGACAGAGAGAAAGGTCTTTCTTTTTTGCCGTTGGTTCACCTTCCAATGGCCGCCGCAGTAGGTGCGCTGTGGCCGGCGCACCGCGCTGTTCCGATGGCAGGAGCCAGGTGCTTCTCCTGGTCTCCCATGGGGTGCAGGGCCCAAGCACTTGGGCCATCCTCCACTGCACTCCCTGGCCACAGCAGAGAGCTGGCCTGGAAGAGGGGCAACCGGGACAGGATTGGTGCCCCGACCGGGACTAGAACCCGGTGTGCCGGCGCCGCAAGGCGGAGGATTAGCCTGTTAAGCCATGGCGCTGGCCAGTCAGTTCTATTTATTTAGAAGCTACTTAACAATATGTGAACAGCACTTCTAGGAATGGTGCATTTCATTAAATCCAAGACATGCACTTTCCAAGCCCCTAAACTCCAGCTTTCACCTGTCTTCACAACCCTTTCCCCTTCAGTGATGTTAAACCATAAGCACGTGTGTGTGTGTGTGTGTGTAAACATCCAAAAAACCAAAATATACGTCTGTGAATTTCCCAATATTCTCTGAAATAAAGTTAAATAAGACTATCTCCAGTTCTATATCAGTAAGATATTTTCTTTAAAAAGATAATGTCTCAGGTAGTTATTATGTTAAGGAAAAATATACAAAAATGATAAGAGTGAGAGAAGAAGGAACAAAGCCTGGCCATTATAGAACTGCAAGGTTACAACTGAGATTATCAGCAGGGAGCCAAGTTCAACCAAATGCAGGAAGTGACAAGATGCCTTTTCCTAATGGTGAGACTCAAGGTTGATTAGGACACAGTGAAATGAACACCTGCACATTGCTCATGGTTGTATATTTTGGGCAAACCCTTCTGAAGGGCAATATAGCATCAAGCATCAAAATCTTTTAAAAGCTTTATATTCTCTGAATTTATTTTAAATTCTCTGAATATATTTTAATTCTCTTTATATTCTCTGAGTTATTTTAATTCTCTACATTCAAGGAAACATCATAAATGAACACAAAATATGTATTTAAAGGTAATCATTACACGATTATTTATACTAGAATAAAATTGGAAATAACCAAAATGTACAACAGTAAGGGGCTGGTCAAATACATCAAACATATTAATAACAACGTTTAGGTGTGCTTTGATTTTTTGAATTTCAGAAGCAGAGAGACAAACACACACACATAGAGTTCCCATTAGTCGGTTCACTCACCCAGATGTCCACAATAGCTGTGGATGGGCTGGCTGAAGCCAGAAACCAAAAACTCAATCCTGATTTCCCACATCGGCAGCAGAGACTCAACTACTTTTGTCATCACCACTGCCCCCAGGGGCTCTAGTACGAAGCTGGAGCCAGGTATCCAATCCAGGCACTCCGGTATGGGAAACAAGCATCTTAACAAGTGTCTCACTCACTAGACCAAATGCCTACTCCTTAAATGAATTTTAATAGCATATTAAAAATATGCACATTAAGAGGGAAAAGGGTACAGTTCAAAAATGTGTATAGAGTATCTTAATCCACACCTCAATCCTATGCATTTTCAAAAATGTCTTCAGATATCATGTAATAAAATAAAAAGCATAACTCATCACCATTGAAAGTAAGGGAACTAGAGTGGGTGGGTGGCACTTGTTGAGTTAAGTGGTTGCTCTGGATGTCTGAATCTCATGATGCTTGCATTCCATTTCAAAGTGTGGGATTCAAGTCCCAACTACTCTGTGCTTCCCATCCACTGTCTTGCTTCTTGGATGGGGAGGCAGCATATGATAATCCAATTACTTGAGGGATGAAGATGAAGTTCCTGGCTCCTAGCTTCAGCTTGGCCCAGCCATGACTGTTACAGGCATTTGAGAAGTGAACCAGCACATGAAACATATCTCTGTCTCTTCCTCTTCTTCTCCTTCCCTCTCTTCCTCTTCCTCTCCCTCCCTCTTCCCCTCTCCCACCCCCCTGTCTCTCTCTGCCATTAAAATAAGTAAACCTTTAAAAAAAGAAATGGAATTTGCCCACCTAATTTTTTAAAGTAATTATATTTTAAAATAATTTTAGTTTTACATAAGTGTTATAAAATTAGTTTCATCTAGCTTCCCGTAGTATTAACATCTTACATAACCATGGACCATTTGTCAAAACTTGAAAAGTTAACATTGATAAAATACTACTAGCAAAACTACCAACTTTACTTGGATTTCCCCAAAATTTCCACTTATATTCTTTATCTGTCCCAGTCACTAATTCAGTAATCCATATTGCATTTATTCTGTCATTTAAGTTTAACAGGATAATTCAAACTTTCGCCTCTCTCTAGATTCATAAACAGCCTTTTCACTGAACCAAGTTTTCTTTTAACTTAGTAGTTTCTATTAGAAGGATCATAAAAACATAAATACCATTTTTTAAAGATTTATTTATTTATTTGAAAGTCAGAATTACACAGAGAGAAGGAGAGGCAGAGAATGAGAGAGATGTCTTCCATCTGCTGGATCACTCCCCCACTGGCCGCAACGGGAGGAGCTGCGCTGATCCAAAGCCAGGAGCCAGGAGCTTCTTCCAGGTCTCCCACGTGGGTGCAGGGATCTAAGGACTTGGGCCACCTTCTATTGCCTTCCCAGGCCACAGCAGAGAGCTGGATCAGAAGTGGAGCAGCCAGGTCTCTAACCAATGCCCATCTGGGATGCCAGCACTGCAGGCTGCAGCTTTACCCGCTATGCCACAGCACCAGCCCCCATAAATATCATTTTAAAATAAGTCAAAATATTTTTTCTGATTTTCACATAAATTCATCTATCTTAAAATTCTTCCAAGAGACCTTTATATTGTTCCTCTCCAAATGACGAAGACTGTGATCACTGGGAACCAAGGAAGCACTAAGTAGTTGCTCCATTCTTCTTAGACAAGGAACAAAAACAAGTGCTAAAGTGAATGAAATAGAACTCTGAGATGGGGAACTACTACCAGGAACTCCAATCTTGTTAAAAAACCATCAGTGGATAAAAATGACTACCTCCTCAACCCCTTCTATAGCCACTACACACATGATTTCGGCATGGTGCAAGAAAGCTAAGTAACTTGACCAAGTCACTTAGGTTGTAGATGATGGTACAAGGATTCCATCCACAGTAACTGTGACTCTAAAATCTAACACCTTAGCTATTCTGTAGTTCTGTCTTTCATGAAAGATGTTCAATAAATGATTGTACTCAATCATCCCAATCCTAGAACCTCTACTGTTCCAACCTGGCACTGGTTCTGATTGGATCTTCATGGCAGTCTGCCTTCTCCTTTTACTAAACCTTGGCACTACTGACCCAGATACATTGCACTGTAAACTAACTCAGTTGACCTCTCTATGACAGGTTTCAGTCATTTTCTGTTAACACATCCTGGGTGTGTCTGCCTCCTTTGATTGAGGACCACGCTGCCTCTAATCTAACTATGAGGTGGCCTCTTGGTGTCCCTTGTTCTTTTTCAGCCAGTCTGGTCACCATTCAGCCATTTAAGCAGCTCTAGACCTACTCCTGGCCCTCTGCTGCCCCCTAGTAGTCACCAGTCACTCTGCCCCCACATAGAACACAGGGCTAACTTCTTTACCTTACAGTAGTCTTGGCAATTTTAAAGTCAGGAAAAAGGAAGTCTGGCTGAAATGGCCTGGATCCACTGTGAGAATGACACTTGGCAGCAAGTAGCTAAAGGGGAACAACTTTCTCTTCTTCCTTCTTAAGAGAAGGCTGGAGGGAAGGGAAGAAGCAAGGCCAGTCTTGTTTTTTTTTCTGACAATCTCTCAAGACATGCTCTTCCCAAAATGGCGATGTGGAAGACCTAGTGGATCCTACTTGCAAAGTGTGTTTGCACTGGCTGTGCCCCAGCTTACAAAGGAGGCCTTCAGCTTTGAGAATGAAGGATGGAGGGGGCAATAAGTCCTTTAGCTTAGGGAAATGGATGTACCAGTGGCTTGGTCCAGTGGAGACTTGCCAACCTCCTCTAGTCACTAGGGGTGCACTCAGAAACGACCAGCTGTGCACAGGTGGCAGAAGCCTTTGATGACTGGTTTCCTCTTCCCTGGAGTCATTTAGCAACAGGAGGGGGTGCAGGGTGGAGGCAGCAGCTGTTTATTCTCACGACACTTCCCACTGCTGAAGACAGCTCTTTGATTGATCCTCCCTCCCCCTTCCCCCAGATCTAGCTTATTCTCTGGGGTTAGCCACAGTTTGGGGTTAGATAGGTTGTACAGTTTCCTCCCTGTCAAACATATCCTCAAGACAAAAAAAAAAAAAATCAACTGTCCTGTTCTTTGTGTTGCCAGAGGTGAAAGAGGGGGATTACAAAGGTACAACTGTTAGCATCTCCCACCCACCTTTGCTGGGCTTATGCACATGATACCCACTGCAACCCTAGGAGCTCAACTCTTCTATTATCCCCATTTTAAAGATTGGGAAACTGAAGTTGTAAGGATAAGCCTTTTGTCCAGGTTCACATAGAAGCAGAGCCGGAATTTAAACCTAAACAGCCTTAGAACTAGAAGAGCCATTAGGATTAAAAACACATTTCAGAAAACAAGTTTTGCACTCCCTGCCCAAGCACCCTTTGCAAGCAAACACACACACACACACACATCCAAGGCCAGCGATTGTTTCTTTTTCAGCAACAAGTAATTTAATCTCCTTTCAGGAAACAGAATCTGACCCACTTAGTTAGGGAGAGGAGACAGGCTGAGAATAGAAAAGCAAGTGAAAGTAAAATTCAAACTTGCTGAAAACAGGAAGTGGAGCAGGCAAGCTGGAAGCTCTGATCAGAGAGATGAGCCAGGGCAGATCTGAGACACTGCTCCCCTGTTGGTGAGATATCCTAGGGCAAGAATTCAATCCTGCCTACCCCCATCCTGAAATAGAGTGTAGGACTTATCTGATCACTGGGAAGACAGGGGTAAATGATTGGTTTCCCCCTCTAGCCTTCCCTGAATTCCAGCACGTGTCAATCTAAGAAATAAGAAAACTGGAAGCCTCTCTGAGAGAAGGGCTTTATCCCCTAGCCAGTATGTCAAAGGATTGGAGGACCACCCTGAACAGCATGGGAACAACTGGAATACAACAGCTGGTTGGGTCCAGGATTCCCAGCTTACAGCTGGCAATGGCCCAAGTCTATAGTTTATTTGCACTGCAAAAGCATATCGCCCTCAAGCTGGATCTTCCAAAGATGATACCATCAGCTCCCATTGAATTATGAATAAGGAACAGACAAAATAAGCAGATGACTCTCAGCCTTCCTTTACTGCCACAGGTAGGATTTCAATGCTGACTGACACTGACAAATGCCAGGTTGGAGGGGAAATGGCAGAGTCTTGAAGTGTTCTGTGGTCATTTTCTACCCTATAAATCACCCAAGAATGTTGTTTTTAAAGGAAGAAATCAACTAGATGTTCTGATAACTCTAAATTTCGGAATTGTCAGATGCCAGTGGTTTTTACATGATATTTTCATACACAGATGTTTTTAATGAAACCTGTATTTTCTACACATTTTAGCATAATATTTGGCTGGAAACTGTTCCACTATGTGTGCTGGTTCGGGGATTTAATTGAAATTCCAGTCACGTTTAGAAAAAGTTTGACACTTGTAAAGCTTTTCCCTACCAATGAGTTTATCACACAGTATATAGAACCCGACTGGTCACTATAAATGACTCCAGAAGGCAACTGTACATCAAGCTCCCCCATAATGCATTTTTTAAAATTGTTAACCAAACTCATCAATCGTCTGTAATCATTTTGAAGTAAAAGTGACTCACTCATAACCAGAAGCTAGCACAGCCTCTGCCCCCACTCCATAAGCCATGACCATGAATAACTCCAATTCACCCCCCAACTCTGGAAGTACTAATTACCTCCAGGGATGCTACACAGGCAGTTGAAAAGCCAGATGACCACAAGCAATTAGCCAATCAATCTGGCTTGAAATCGCCTCCAACACAATTGGCAGAAAGCCATACAAGGAGTCTAAATGGGCAGTCACCTATTTGAGAGGAAACAAAAGGTTTTAGGCACTCACACTGCATTAATAACCTGCCATGGTGCCCAAAATTACCACCATTCTAATCACATGTTGGGATTTAGGCTCTGCTCAAAAAGCAAATGGATTATTCAAAAAAGCCACAGTAAGTAGCTCTCACCTAGGGCAGTTTTGTGAGTGAATGTGAAGAAGAGAGTCAGCCCAGCAAGGGGAAAGGGCAACAAAGAGAGGAGTATTTGTAGAAGCAGAGGTGTGAGGGGGGTGGCAGAGGTGAAGAAAAACAACAAAGCCCACCAACTTCCCAGGTCCCTTACAGGGAAAAAGAAGACTGAGTGTCACAAATGATCATCTCACCAATCTAACATTCATCCCAAGCCAGATTTCAGGACACACCAACAAGAAGATGATTTCTGAGCATTTCAAGAAGGCAGAGGCAATCCTGCCGAGCTGGTATTGCTTTATAAGAACAAAGCATGCTAGACTAACTTCATTTCCTTCTGTGATGGGAGTACCAGGCTAAAAAGCAGAGAGGAGTTCAGTAGACATGCTGCTTCCGCATTTCAAGAGGGCCCACGACAAACCCAACACTTGTGTCCACAACTGATTGCTCTGGATTACAAAGAACAGCACTGGCTGTTTCCTTCACTGATTTAATGGCTTTACATAAAGGCGCTAGTTAACAGATTCACAGCAGTCCTAAAGGAAGTCTCTAGTGGAGAACCTAAGGGATCTGCTCTGTTAAGCATTTTTATCAATGACCGACATGATGGTACACTAATCAAATCTACACATTATATGAAGATGGAAAGAATGGTTAACCCATTCTGAAACTCTAGAATTTGGGCTCAAATTTAGTAAAATGTCATATTAATATACTACCAAAACCTTCAAAATGGGCTAAAGGCCAGTCACAACAATTTGGAGTATTTGGCTGGAGTCTAAGTTCAACAGTGAGTAGCTGTTATGTTGGCCGCCTCAGTAAAAGTATAATATGTAGACCATAAAAACTGATTGCTACCCTGTGCTCTGCACGAGTCAATTCCGGGTACCTCAATTTAGGAGTATAATCACCAAGCGGAAGCCTACCCACATGCAAGCGACAACCATCGTGAAAGAGTTACATGGAGATTGATTTTGGCCCAACAGACTTAAGAACTAGCAATTAAAGCTGACCAAAAATTAAATGGCTGCCTCTTGAGGGGGTGGATTCTTGATCAGAGGAGGTTTTCATTCCAAAACCAAGTGGTCACTCACCCAGAGAATGTTATACAGAGGAGTCACACAGAGGTAGAGGGCTGGATTCCTTGGTCTCTAAAGCTCCCTGGCAGCTATGAGGTGCCTGGACATTATGGAACCACCTTCCTAATCTACAGAACTGCAAAAGGACAAGAATGAAAGGCCAAATTAACATATGAAAAGTAAAACTCTGAACCTGGTAGAGAGAACAGCCAAGTAGCAGACAATCGCAATCCTTTCTTCCTCGACTTCTTAGCTGTAGGGGTCTTGTTTGCATGGATGGCTTGGGAGTTTAAATAAACTTCACTTGGGTGGCTGAGATGTTTGTAATGAGGACAGGGGTGAAGGGAGTCAAATGGTGATGTGTAAACAACTTATTTCCCTGCCTTCTGTGAAAACAGAATTTGGTATTTTTATATAGAATGAGTGATTTATATGGATAGGGGAAAAAAAACACAATAAGCTAACACACTTTAAGAGAATTATTTGTGAAATATTATTGAAACAGAATCTAAAGCAAAGCAAAAATTTCTTCTGTGAGACCTTAATTAAGTCATAAAAGTAACACGGAGAGATCATGCCCACCTAAAATTTTTGAGGAATATAACAAATACTACTGTGTGCATGTCCCAAAGTGTCCAACATGGCCTGGCATACAGTAAATGCTCACCAAATAGTTGTTAACTGGTAGATAGTCACAGAAAAATAATAAAGATTTTTGAGGTATCTAACCAAAACTGCCCCCTAATTTCCAGCCTACAGTATTACAGCAGGATTCAGGTCTTGAGCCTGATGTACCTTAACTGGGCTGAGCCAGGAACTCCGTGGTCCTTGGCCTCTGTAATGCTAAAAAGGAGAACACAATTGGCTAAGCAGATTGTTCAGGGTTGGTCTTCTGGGGTGATGAAGTCAGTGGCTCCCCTAGTGAGTAATGGAAATTACCAGCTCTTTCTGCAAGTTGGGAGGCAGTAGTGGGTGCAACACTGGCTTGGGGAACTGGGAACTCTTGCTCTGGACATAACATTCCAACTTCTAGAGTGTTCTGTTACAGGAATAGTCTTTCAAGTGCATGAAAATATGACTAAAGATATCCTCTTTAGCACTGTGTAGAAAACAAAAGTAAAAATACAGAACACACCTAAATGTTTGCCAATAGGAGAGCAGATGGATAGGAATATTAATACCACTGTTCAAAAAAAGGGACAAGGACTTTAAGTACTTGTTTTAAAAAATGCCTAAGATATATGAAGTCAAAAGGTATGACATGAGCCCATTTTTGTGATTACGTATGTATGTATACAAATACACATCAAAAGGTTACAAAGTATTGATACATCAAACTCTTTATACTGTTTGTAGTTGGCAAAAAGCATTAAGACAGGGTGATCTACATGGGGTACCTCTACTTTTCTACTTTTATGTTTTACTCTAGGTATTTTTTTATAAACAGATTTTAACCTGTATATGTTAGGTATATAACATGATGTTATAAAATATGTGCATATATAGTAAAATGGTTTCTATAGTGGAACAAATGTACATATCCATCATCCCACATAGTTATCCATCCCCACCACTCATGGTAAGAGCAGCTATAACCTATTCATTTATCAAAAACCTTAGTACAACAACTATTATTAACTAGAATTCCTATGTTGTCCATTAGATTCTCTTCTATTTATTTGAAAGACAGAAACAGGCAGAGAGAGAGAGAGAGACAGACAGAGAAATACCTTCCACATCTGCTACTTCACTCTCCCAAATGCCTGCAATAGCTGGGGCTGGGCCAGGACAAAGCCCGAAGCCTGGGACTCAATATGGGTCTCCCAAGTGGGTTACAGGGACCCAAGTACTCGATCCATCACTGTTACCTCTCAGTTGCACATGAGCAGGCTGCTAGAATTGGAAGCACAGCAAGCATTCCAAATGGCATCTTTACCACTGCACCAAAAGGAATCAGAATCACTGCAGAGCCTTGAGCCCACACCCTCTTGATCTGGGATACTTGCGCCACCAGTGGCATCTTAACTACTGGACCAAACACCTGCCCCACATTAAATCTTTTGACTTGTTCATCCTACGTATTTGTACTTTGTATCCTTTCAGCTATATCTCCCCATTTCCTCACCCCTCCCACCTTGGTAATCACTATTTTATTCTCTTTTGTATCTGATTTTAAGATTCCACATGTAAATGAGATCATGTAGTATTTTTCTTTCTGTGTCTGACTTATTTTACTTAGCATAAGGTCCTCTAGACCCATCCATGTGGTAGCAAATGGCAGGATCTCCTTTTTTGAGGTTGAGTACCATTCCATCGTATACATACTTCAACGAAAGCACCCTAGCAAGCCAACTGTGAGCTTCTCTTTGGTTAGTCAACAATTTTCACAATGTGGAGAAAGCGCTTCATGAAAAAAGTTTCACACACAAAAGCATTGCACGGATCACCACTTTCCTTAGAATGAGAACAGGAGCCAACTCAGAGAAATGAAAGAACTAGATTGAGAGTTCAGAAGGCCAGTTTTGGGTCTGAAGTTGAGACTTCAAACCAATGGTTCTCAATGGAAGGTGAATCTGCTCCAGGGGACATTTGACAATGTCTGATAACATGTTTAGTTGCCACAACTTGGGGGGCGGTACCTCTGGAATCTATTGGGTAAAGGCCAGGGATGCTGCTAAATATCCAATGACACTCATCCACCCACCCCACCAACAACAAAGAGTTATCCAGCCCCAAATGTCAATAGTATCAAGGTTGAGAAACCCTGCTTGAAGCAAGTCACTTTGCATAACTCTATCATTAGTTTTGCTACTTAGAAAACAGGAACTATGTGTTTTGTGGAAGCAGAAATGTTTTAAGTGTTTAGCTTTATATAAATTTTGGATTATCTGACCACACGGTCATTTTTAGTACTTTCAGTCTACCACAAATACCTGAGGACTCCTAATTTTTAGCTTCAAACACTGGATTTTTAGAAATTCAAATCAGTTTGAAAAGTCATTTAGGAATGAGCCATAGAAGGTCTCCTGGTGAAAGTAATACTTGAGGCAAAATAGTATAGAGCAGAAGCTGATAGACCAGGTGGACAATTGTGCCTGGGATACAAATTCCAAAACAACCATGTAAGAGCATTGTGAGAACAGGCAGGTTACTTAACATCTGGAAAGCAGGGTACTAATAGAATCTACCTCATAGAGTAGTTCATTGTGAGTGTTCATCAATGAGTTAATGCATGTAGTGAGCTGAGAACAGTACTCAGTACATAGTAGTCCCTCATGAAATATTGAGTATTATTATTTTTAATGAATGAGATTGGAAATGCACGAGGTATTACGAGACCCAGAGGAGGGTAAGCTGATGCAGTGAAGGGAATGGTTATAAAAGGTGTCCTAGAGAAAGTGGTACCTCAGGACACCTTAAAAGCTGATGGGTGCTAGAAGAAGGCTTTAAAACTGGAGGCAGAGAGCCCAGTTAGGAAGTTAGTAAAAAGTCCAGGCTGGAGCAGAGGTCTGAAGCAGGGCAATGGTTGTTGTGATGGGGAGGAGATATAACCCATAGAACTTGGCGCCCACTCGCTACTGGAAAAGAAGAAATCAGGAAGGAGTGGCTACCTAGCCCAAGTGGCTCAGTATCAGGAAAAGATTTGCCTAAACAAAAATTGTATCTTCTGCTTCCTACCCTGTGGTGTTTTTCGGCCACTTTTTTAAATGACTGGTTAGAGGATGCTCTCCTCCCAAAGGTCAAGGTGAGCCCACCCACATAATAGTATTCTAAAGCAGACTGAAGAAGCTGCTTCTTTCTAACTCACTATAAAAACTGCCCATACCTCTTAATGTCATAGTCGCATCCCCACGTGTTTTTATTAAGATAGAAAACCCAATGTATAATAACTGAATGAATACATTTGCTATTTCCACAGATGTTGCAATTTAACTGTGTCTCTTCCCAGGAGAACCAAATGGTCTACAGTAGCCTGATTATGATCAGAACAAACACAGCTGGATTTCTAAATGGTGCAACTCCTTTAGTGCTTCCACAAATAGCTCTGCTATTGCTATTTGATTCCTTTAAAGGGTATTTATTATATTCAGTTGACAAACATGTGGGTAAAGCTTCTAATTCAGCAGGCCAAAACCCAGCCCCTCCTAAAAGCAACATAGGTGAGGATGAAATAACTACATTTCAGACAGGAGATGGGAGGCAACATCAAAAATAATAGTTCTTCCCTCAAGCCAAGTAGAAACCCGAGTGGTAGCAGAATATGCCAGCAATCAGTACCATAATGGGTATTATTAAATCTGAGAATCCTGAGTTTATTGCTAGTAAAATAACTGAAGCTACTTGTTTGAGTCCATTAAATAATCATAAATTGGAATCTATTTGTTCAGACAGGGATTTTTCATAGAATCAAATTAGAGCTGAATAGAATTTTAGAGATTAGCTATTCTTGTGGCTCTTAGCTGTTTGGAAGGTACAGATCCCTTTATGAATCTGGTTTATACCATGTGCTCTCTTCAGGAAAAACACACACACACACACACACATACAAGAAATGTTACTTTGAGGACACACTGCAGCCTATCTATGGACCCCAGTAAAGGACCGAAGTGCTTGCCTATTCATCTCTTTGAACAAAGAAAGGCTACCTCAGAAAGATTAATTTACCCAAATTCCCTGTAAGAAGATAGCCCTACACATGTGGTTTTTAAAACTTTATATTAATAAAAAGAGAACAGAGTTAATATATTTCATGGATACAATTCTAATGTAACCATACTTCCCTCCCTCCCTCAATTCCTTTTTAAAAAATTTTTTGCAAAAACATACTATCAACCCACTCTATAATCACAGGCTTAATGCACCACGAACCATAAGATTCAACAAGTAAAAATTAGAAAGACCACAGTTCCACAGAAATTACACTTATTTGAGAGGTAGACAGAAAGCAAAAGAGAGAGCTCCCATCCACCGGTTCACTCCCCAGGTGCCTACAACTCAACCCAGGTCTCCCTTGTGAGTAGCAGGGTCCCAGTTACTTGAGCCATCACTGCTACCTCCTGGGGTGTTTGTTAGGAGGAAGTTGGAACCAGGAGCCCAGAATCAACCCCAGGAACTCTGATATGGGCCACAGGCTTCCCAACTGGTATCTTAACTGCTAGGCTAACCACGCAGCCTGACAGCCACATATTTCAAAATGCAAACTACGCACAGCAATCTTAATTAGTAAGAGCTCCCTTATATCAGTCATCAGTGTCCATATAGTGACTTTTGGTTTACCCTGCAATGTTATATACACAGCTTCATATTCTCATAACTAATTCTGATAGAACACACTGTAGATCCATTTTGTACAGGAAAAGTCCAAAGTTTAGAGAAAGTAAATAAATTTGACAAAAATCCATGGAAAAATCTATTTGTGTGTTATGTAATACCCCCCCCCCCCAATATTGAGTGCGAGGACAGAGACAGAGATAAATTTAAAACAGAACCTCGAGTTGCTTTCAGTCTAGTGAAGGGGATGGACAAAGCTCACCCCAACCTGGTGCTAATACAAAGGACTGGAAGCAAGCAGGAGGCAGCCAAGGAGGGATGGCAAAGAGACCCAGCAGACCTGCAGGCTTGGGAAAGTATTCCTAAACTGACTTGACAGCTTGATGCGGATCCCAGAGCTAGAAAATGACCATGTTGGAACTGGACCCCACGTGTTCTGATTCCAAGGCTTTTCCACAGGCTGAGCTTTTCAACAAGAACCTTGCAACTGCAAGAACATGAGAAATCACGCTAGGGGCACAGCTCTAGGTACACCGGGAAGAGAAGACATCTAGCTGTTCAGGTTTCAATAAGCATCACTCTCAGTCAGTACATGCTCAATACATGGCAATTTGCTACAGCACATGAAAGTTAATTACCCGTGACTCAACTTCAACATGAGATAATTCAGTAGGTGAACCTGCAACACTTCCTTCCCACAAGTGGCCCTGCTCCTCCACTCAAATGTCCTCCCTCCCTCCACACTTCTCAATTTTCTAATCTTGCTTCCTTTGTGTTCTGCTTTGGCACTAGGTATTTATCTCTTTTCTTTCCTGGGATGCTGGTAACCAAGGCTTCTGAATGGCTGGGTGGAAAAAAAAAAAAAAGAAAACAAAGTGATACTTAGAGGGGCCACACAACTTTCTTTTAAAGGCAAAGGCACATTTCTACTACACTTTCACCATCTGTATTAAAGGTGTCTGGGAAAAGAAGTGTGTGGTGGGGGTTAGAAGTAACTACATGGACTGCCAGGGAAATAATTGTGCAGGACAGCTATAATGCAAATGTCTTTTTCTTCTCATGTTCTCCTCTTGTTGGCCTCCTACTGCCAACTACCATCTCCCCTACTCCTCCTCACTCCGCAAAACGCATTTCTAAAGCAAGATAAATTATTTCCCTTTTCAGAGTCTCTGTAGTTATAGTCTTAGCACTGTATTTAATGATTTGCAGAGCTCATATTTCATTGGAAAATTGCTCATTTTTCAGTGAAATATGATTTTTTAACTTTGTTGAATCCTTTAATTTTTTATGACTCTGGAGGAAAAAAATTTTTTTGGGTAATATATCAGATACCACATAAACATAGAAGAATCTTGATTTGCAAAACTGACTTCTACCTAACTTTTTAGGGCCCTATCTGTCAAGTCAAGTCAGACCTCCCTACAGAAGTCCTAAATAATTGCATTGAACAAAATGATAATAATAAAACCTCACATTTGGATGGCAAATTATCTGATTTGAGTCTCACAATAATTTGAGGTTGAGGAAAGACTAGCATTATTCCCATTTTATAGATAAAGGAAATGAGGCTCAGACAGGTTAAGTGGTTAACTTAAGGTCACACAGCTTCACATGACAGAAAGCAGACAAGAAATCAAAGATATAAGTTTTTCACACATGCTTAAACCCCTAGGATAAAAAATATCACAGCTCTCTCACCTTGACTTAAAAGTGCTAACAACAGCTTGTGAAAAATGAAAAGCCTTGAAGGAAGGCAGAATAAAAATCTTAGAGACAATCACTGATCTTTTATCTTCTAGACTTCAAGTCAAATCAAGTTCTTCAAAGAAAACCCAACAAAACCCAGACATTTTCATCATAACAAAATAAATAATTCAGTCAGTTTGTAGAGGACTTCTCTGTTATGATTGGCTATTTGATGTATTTGTGACTTAGCCATCACCAAACTGATTAAAGCTAACCTTATTGATGCAGTTATGTTGACAGAGCCGTTGATGCTGACAGCTATGAATGGAAAGTGTAAATAACAATGAATAACTTGGAGCTTCCACATTTATTCCTAATGGAGAGTTTGGCATGCTCAAAAATCTAACTCTTGATAGGCTAAAAAGTACAGCCTTTGGTCTATCTGGTGCCCCAAAAAACCCTGCTGAGATTCATCACCCCTCCTTTCTTCAGGTACATAGCCACAGTGCCTCAGGTTCTTCCAGGCGAGATAGGCAAGTTTGTGTTTTAAAAGCTCAGACTCTGAGCTGCAAGGACCGTAGAAATGATCCGCTCTAACTCCACATTTTCTATATGAGAAAACTAAAGCCCAGATGAATGGAATTAATTGCCCAAGGCCATCCAGTGAGTCATGACAGAGTCAGAGTCACAGCCATATCTTCTTATTCCCAGTGCGATGCTCTCGTCCCAAGACCACACAACAGAAAAAAAAAAATATGGAACACACACATACACACACACTTACTCACTCACATCTACTCTGAATTTATAATGGACCTACAAAGATAATTGAAGCCATATCCCTCTGCTGAATTTCTATTGGTCACAACAGAAAAAGACCTTAGAAGGGCTCTCACATATAAAATTACAGGCAATTTTTCAAGTTCAAATCCATCCTATTATTACAAATGACCCTACCTGGAAATAACTGAAGGAAACATTCATAGTCTTTTGTTTATCACCAGCATCATTTTTAAAAAAAAATGTGCATATTTCAGAGGCAAAAAGAGAGACAGACAGATACAGCTTCCATCTACTACACAAATATCCACCCCAGCAGAGACTGGGCTGGGCCAAAGCCAGGAGTCAGGAACTCAATCCAGGTCTTCCACATGGGTGGCAAGGACCCACCCAACCCCTTGAACCATCATCTGCTGCCTCCCAGGGTGTGCATTAGCAGGAAACTGGAATCAACAGCATAGCAGGGCTCAAACCCATAAAATCCAATATGGGATGTAGGTGTCCCAGTAGGCATCTTGACCACCAGGCTGAATGACCAACTGTCACCGGCATTGCTTTTAATGTTGACTATGACTTCATTTTCTTATAAAAAAAATCTGTATTTGCACATATGCTCATGCAAAGAAAAAGTCAGACTCTATGCTAACCATGGTTATTTTTGTATGTTAACATTCTGGACAATTTTTATGTTCTACTTTACATATATCAGAATTTTACTAACTTCTCTTCTAAAACCTATTATCTCCGTAAAGTATCCTTATCAGTAGGGCACAGAAGAGGGATAATATCCGAAATGTTATAAAATAGTCTGACATATAAACTCTTGGTACTTTTCAGGCTCCATAATAATTTCAAATCATAAACTTGTGGCCAACTAAGCTTTTAACATGAAACCTGTTCAATTAGGATTTCCCGCTGGGAAATTGAAAAGACTTTATCCTTGTGTATATTTGAATCATAAAACAAGTATTGCAGCTTAATAAGTTACTGTCTCTAGACAGCATCTCACTTGAATTTAGGAAAAGCTAGGAGCAGGCATCTAACCCACCAGCTAAGACACCCACGTTGCACAGCAGAGTGCTTAAGCTGGATTCTCAGCTCTGGCTGCTGACTGCAGCTTCCCACCAGTGCAGCTCCTGGGAGGCAGTGGTGATGGCACAGTTCTTTGGTTTCTCTACCACTCATGTAGAACACCAACATTACATGCAGATCTCCCAGCTTCAGCCCAGCTCAGCCCTGGCTGTTGCAGGCAATTGAGGGGTGAAGAAGCAAAAAGATTCTCTGTGTGTGTGTGTGTGTGTGTCTGTCTGTCTGTCTTACTCTCTCCAGCTCTCAGCATCTCCATTAAATAAAATTTTGGGGCCGGCGCGGTGGTGCAGTAGGTTAATCCTCCACCTGCGGCACCAGCATTCCATATGCACGCCGGTTCAAGTCCTGGCTGCTCCACTTCCGATCCAGCTCTCTGCTGTGGCCTGGGAAAGCAGTAGAAGATGGCCCAAGTCCTTGGGCCCCTGCACCCACATGGGAAACTGGGAAGAAGCTCTGGCTCCTGGCTACAGATCAGC
The DNA here is from genome assembly GCF_033115175.1 of Lepus europaeus. Taxonomy (NCBI): domain Eukaryota; kingdom Metazoa; phylum Chordata; class Mammalia; order Lagomorpha; family Leporidae; genus Lepus; species Lepus europaeus. The sequence continues at coordinate 22,311,458 of NC_084850.1, read as the reverse complement.
GCAGCTCCAGCCATTGTGGCCATTTGGGGAGTAAATCAACAGAAGGAAGACCACTCTAGCTCTCTCTGTTTCTCTCTCTCTCTCACTGTCTGTAACTCTGCCTCTCAAATAAATAAATAAAATCTTTAAAAATAAAATTTTTTAAAATTTTACACAAGCTGAAAGGGAGGTTTTTTCTACTTACTGTATACTTTGCTGATGGCGAAGTGAATCTAGCTATGAGATTATTATTTAAGTTCTTATTTTGGCTATGCTATTACAGAAAAATGTTAGCCATCTCTTTTATAAGGTCTAAAGATTAAATTGTGGTTCCTACAGATTCCTTCTTAGCTCCTCTAATGACGACTCTGTCCTTTGTTCTAGACCCTGTCTAGCGTACTTGGGCCTCATTCCTTCGTAATCATAACCTCTACTCTACCACCAATGGCTCTACTCCCAACCTGTGTGTACTGATGGTCCTCTTCCCCACTTAATGCTGTATAATTGTTCAAACCTGGTAAATGCCACTCTTAGGATCATTGGTTACTATCCTCACCCTGTCTTTTATGACCCTGTCTAAATATGATCAGAGTCGGCAAACTTGGAAGGCTTCCATAGCCTAGGCAACTCATGATGACAGCCTAGGGTGGTTACTGGCGCCATAAAGTAGAGTGTCAATTTGTTGGGTCAACAACAGGAGCCACTGTGTACTTGCTCCTCATGTGGGATCTCTGTCCTTAATGTGCTGTACATTTTGATTTAATGCTATAACTAGTACTCAAACAGTATGTTTCACTTTGTGTTTCTATGTGGGTGCAAACTGTTGCAATCTTTATACTAAATTGATCTTCTGTATATAAAGAGAATTGAAAATGAATCTTGATGCAAATGGAAGGGGAGAGGGAGCGGGAGAGGGGAGGGTTGCGGGTGGGAGGGAAGTTATGGGAGGGGGAAGCCATTGTAATCCATAAGCTGTACACTGGAAATTTATATTCATTAAATAAAAGTTAAAAATAAAAAAAATAAAATAAAAAAAATTTTACACAAGCTTCAAGTATTTCATATATACAGATTTGGGAACATAGTGATACTTCCCACCCTACCCTCCCTTCCGTCCACACTCCGACACTTCTTCCTCCTCCCTCTCCCATTCTCACTCTTAATTTTTACAAAGATCTATTTTCAATTAATGATTATAAAGTTTACTCTCCACTAAGTAAAGAGTTCATCAAATAGTATGAAGATCAAAAACGCTGTTCTCAACAGAAGAGACAAGGTCTAAAAACAATCATCGAATCTCAAAACGTCCATTTCACTCCAATACATTACATTTTAGGTAGTCCATTAGTTACCTCCAATCAGGGAAAACATATGGTATCTGTCTGTTGGGGACTGGCTTATTTCACTAAGTATAATAGTTTCCAGTTGTGCCCATTTTGTAGCAAATGACAGGTTTGTTTGTTTTTTAATAGCTGAGTAGTACACCATAGTGTATACACATATACCATAATTTATTTATCCAGTCAACAGTTGATGGACATCTGGGTTGATTCCTTATCTTAGCTATTGCAAATTGTGCTGCAATAAACATGGGTGTACAGATAATTCTTTCATATGCTTATTTCTTTTGGTTTGGGTAAATTTCCAGGAATGGGATGGCTGGTAAATAAAATTTTTTAAAAATTGGGAACTGGGGTTGGTGTTGTGGCGAAGTGGGTTAAGCCATTGGTCTGCTTTGCCTGCATCCCATATAGGCACTGGTTCAAGTCCTGGCTGCTCCATTTCCAATCCAGCTCCCTCATAGTGTGCCTGGGAAAGCAGTGGAGGACGGCCCAAGTGCTTGGGCCACTACCACGTGGGAGACCCGGCTTCAGCCTGGCCAAGCCCTGGCCATTGTAGTCATCTGGGGAGTAACTCAGCCGATGGAATGAATGATCTCTTTCTCTCCTTCTGTAACTCTTTCAAGTAAGTAAATCTTTTGTTTTCCTAGAATATATCCACTAATCTGAATTGATGAAGAAAAGGATAGTCTAAGTTAGTGATGTGTGATTTACAAATGCTCTCCAAGAATAGCAAACACCAGCTAATATATATTGAACATATAGTATATATTAGGCATGATCCAAGTTAAGTTTTAGAAGCATCATTATTATTCACTCTTCACAAAACTTGTATAAGCTTAGGTCCTATTATTGTTCCTGTTGTAAATTGACGTTTAGAGTAGTAGACTCCCCCATGCAACAAGATTCAAGTCCAAGTCAATTATTTCTATTTTCTTAAAGATTTATTTATGTATTTATTTTGAAAGTCAGAGAGAGAGAGAGAGAGAGAGAGAAGAGAAGAGGAGAGGAGAGGAGAGGAGAAGAGAGGAGAGGAGAGGAGAAGAAAGAAGAGAAAAGAGGGAGGGGAGGGGAGGGGAGGGGAGGGGAGGGGAGAGGAGAGGAGAGGAGAGGAGAGGAGAGGAGAGGAGAGGAGAGGAGAGGAGAGGAGAGGAGAGGAGATATATCTTCTATTTGCTGGTTCACTCCTCAGATGGTCACAACAGCCAGCACTGGGATAGGCCAAAGCCAGGAGCCAGGAGCTCTATCTGTGTCTCCCACATGGGTGGTAGGGATCCAAATACTTGGCCTATATTCCACTACTTTCCCAGGCACATTAGCAGGGAGCTGGATTGGAAGCAGTGTGGCTGGTACTCGAACTGACGCCCATACGGGATGCTGGTGTCTCAGGTGGTGGCTTTACTTGCGATGCCATGATGCCGGCCCCCAGGATCCATTTTCTTAAACAGTACACTGTGTTTTATTATTTTTCCATACCTAGAATAACTCAAGCTTACCGCTAATAAAGTGTTTCCAAGTAGAGGTTCTATTAGGTTTGCTTTAATAAGCAAAGCTCAATGTAATTAGCAGCCCCAATTAATGGGCTTGCTCAAGCCCTTCAAGCAAGTTCAACATAGCTTCCTGAAATATTATATGCACTACCAATTTGTTTAGCAGATTCCTTCATAAATGTGATGAAAGTAAACTTCAGTCTAAGTCAAATTATCACAATATTCAAATTAACAGAGCTCGAGTTAATGAGAGTTCACTGTAGATCATTAATTTTTACAAAATATTTACCTCCTGCCTTGAGTTCACTTCTGCCATTTCAGCATTTATTGCCTGTATATTGAGTGTACAAACATGTTTGCACCGGTACAGTTTTTACATAAAAGGCTCCTGACCACCTTCAAAAGAAGTAGAAAAAGCTTGAATATGGTCCTGCTTAACTGTCAAACATTTCCAACAGTCTCTAAACAACTGGGTTTCAACAATTTGTTAAAAACCTAGTCTGGCACCAAGTAATATAAAATACAAGAAAATGCTCCAGTTGGCATACGTGATGAACAGTTCCATTCAATTTTCTTAAACAATCGGCTCTCTAAAGCTAAGTTTAATGTTCTACAATTTTGGTGCCTGAATTAGTAGCTACTCTACCCCACTCTCCAAAACCAATAAGCAGAATTACATTGCTTTTTTTCTAGCTTCTCTCTCCCATGCACATCCCATTAGATAAAGTTCCAGATCAGCTACTGGTGACAACCCTCCCACGTCTACATTTACACAATAGAGAAAACAACAATAGTGCTACCAACTTTCAACTGAAAATGCTTGAAAGTATAATCACTGCCTGAAAAGCACTTTGAAGTCCCTTGGGGGAAATAGCAGTGTATTAAAACATAATTGATTATACCTTGAAATTATTGAATATTTCTATTGCTACGTTCTTTGTATGTCTAGTAAAAAAGTAGACAAGCAAGAATTAGAGCTTAAGGAGTCTAAGTTATTCTCAATGGATTTCATGAGCGAAGAAATGGCAGACCCACATGTTCCTCTAACACTGTGGTGACTACATTTTAACTAGGCCAGGAAAGAAAGGCCCCTGTGTGGCATGGCTAACTACTTATGGGAGTAATTTTGCCATACAACTATAGCAAATTTATTTCAGGTCCAGATATCACTTTCTCCATTAACTCAGGAGACCAAAGGAGCACAACCACTTTCTTTTCATCCCTGTGAAACACAGCAAATTTCTCAGGAAGCAAATACTATTTAAGTCATTTTCATAATTCTAGAATGCCTGTAAGACAAGTCCAGGGTCTAATTATACCACTTAAATTTGTTGAAGATGTTTGGGTTTTTCTTTTTTTTTTTTTCTTTAGATTTCAATAACGAAAGAGCCCAAGGGTTTAAAGCCCTAATAATCTAATAAACTTTGCTAAGTGAACATTGTAACAGATACGCCTGGATGGGATTTTGTAAATACCAGACAATTTCCCCTGATCTTTATCAGGGAAAAGAAGTCTAAATCTTTGGCAGGAAGAAATTAAATGTAGTGCAAAATAATAACATCTGGCCAGATTGTGTTTGTCAGGGTAGCAGCTCCTTTAGATGTCAGACTGAAAAGTACTAGAAGGAACTCTGAAGGGTGTGTGTGTGATTCGCTATGAGGCAATATGAAAGGCTGCCACACTGCCATAGAATACTCAGGGTACAATTAACTCACACTAGCATGTCCCTACAGAGGATTGTTTCACATGGATGGAATTTGAAGCCCTCTGCCAAATACAAGTTTGGGGCTCTTCTTGGGGTATTTTATTTATTTCTCCATTAGAGAACAGATTCCTAATAGCACTTTGTACTTTGCAAAAGCCACTATGATCATTTAATGAGTCATTATGGCTTATTTTTATCTTCTAACTCTAAGAGAGACAATGTGCTTCAATGAAAAGAGCAATGACTTTGAAGTTAGAATCTTAATGCTGCCACTTTCAGGTTCAGTGGCCTGGAATAGATTGCTTAATAGCTGTTAACCCCAGTTTCCACATCTGTAAAATGGGGATAATAATATCTAACAGTATTGTTGCCATTATAAAGATGACTCAAGTCTAGTAGTACATAGCAGGCTTTTAGTAAATTTAGATAACGTTGTTTCTCCTTCACTTAAGGAACCCAAATGAGTTCAAATGTCTAACCTCATAAACTTCCCAGAGTCTTCTGAACTTCAAGAAGGGTTACTTCATGCAAGCATACACTATCATCCCCTCCCATCAAAACCCAAACTAAAACCCTCAATGTTACATTTGAAATATATGTGCATCATTTAAGCTTCTTCTTCCACTATAAGCCGCCTCAACCATCTGCCCCAGATCATCAGAAAGAACATACTTTGTTTTTCCACTAATGATTACTTTGACACATGCGAAACTTTGTTTTTCCTGCCTCTGGCATTTAGAAAGGGAGAATTATGGTCATCTCACAGTTAAAAAGGTTTTCCCAATAAACAACTCTTTCCAGACTGTGTACCACAAAACAATGCTAAGCCACTGGTTTATCTGATCGGCCTGAGTACTTGTTTAAAATGTTAATTGCTAGAAAGAGTATTGTTTTCATATTCCCCAATGAATAGGAATGTTGACAGAAGACTTTGAGGGTTTTCTCCCACTTACTACTCTGTTGGACAGTAACAGGCACTTGGGCCTCACGCACTGGGTTTCTTAAGCTACCTTAAGGGCTGAGGCATGTGGAAGTAAACACACATATTACATCAAAGAACAGTTTCAGGGTCCATTTTCCCAGCTGGAAAGGTGGGACGGATGCCCAGAATCCACACTCCAGGCAGGCAACATTTCACCACCCTCCAAGCACCTTTCCAACTACTGGAGCACCGGCTCCAGTGCGCTTCTAAAACAAGACTACTTCCTATTAAAAATGGCCACAAAGGTTTCAGATCTAGGGGAAGGAAAGGCAGTACTGATGGCAGCACGGGAGACATGAACTCATTCAGACTGATAGTGTCATGGAACAACTGAAAAACAAGTACAGTAATCACTTAAAACTTTCAAAGTATTTTCATATACGTTACCTGTTTTGATCCTCAAAAGCTCTGGCATGTTGGCAGGTCAGATGTTATCATCTTGCACATAAGAAAACAAACTAAGACACTTAAAATTACTTACTCATTTCACACTGATGGTGACAGAACAGGAAACAGAATACATCTCCAATTCATGCTAAAGCTAATATTAATCAAGAATCAAAGAATACACTGGAAACCAAATGAAGATACTGATGCATTTTGCTGAAGCTGTTTTAACCTCCCCATAGAAAATGAAAAACTGAATTAACATCAGTAAAAGCAATTTTGTAACATTTAAAATAGGTTTCCATCCTGAATATATAAAGAGCACTTATAAATCAATAAGAAAATAAATGGTCATCTAATAAGGAACAGTGTCTAATTTAAAATAAAATAACAAAGTATTACAGAGAAAAATCACAAAATAAAAGGTACAAATGATCAACAAATCTTAGCAACCAAAGTACTATTTTTTTCACCCAAACTGGAGTTACTGTAAAATGGCAAATAGTTAGGAAAACATTCACATATTGTTAGTGAAAATGGAAGTAGGAACAAACTTTGGAAATCAAAAAGGGTAAAGAAAATGTAAAAAAAAATCTTCAAATTTGCGTAACATCTGACCCAGCAATTCCAGTTCCAGGAAGTTATCCCAAGGAAATATATAAGGATTATTTGTATTAATTTTAAATTGTACTGCTATTTGGTTACCTGAGTATTATTTCTATCACTGTGGTATACTGAAGGTAACCTCAATTTCCATTAATAGAGAAGGTTATATTCATAGTACATCAAATAACCACATTAAAGTAAGGGGTGGAATCTAAATACTGTATTTCTATCATGTTATGGGAATATATTAACATTAAAAGTAGCTCTATTACATGAAAAAAATCAGTGTAACTCATTTTTGGAAAAAAATACACACATATCAATAACAAAAATGTGTGCAAGCTAATATGCCAAAACGTTAATAGTAGTTCCCCTCTGGTGGATAAAAACTGAGTCATTTTATTTTTCTTTGTATTTATTCAATTTCTGTAATAACAAGTATAGTACTTATTTGTATAGAAAAACTTATTTTAATGAAAGAATAGCCTCAAGTAAACTTTACGCTATTACTTTCAAAGATTCAGAATGAACAAATAAACCACTGGCCTCTAGAAACCTGCCTTAACAATACTACTTTCTAATGAATCTAATGATTACCGATTTCTTAAAGTACTCTGAAAATTTTATTTAGAAAGTATGTTAAATCAGTTAATGACTCTTCCCTATCATTTTGTTTGCAATATTCATTTGTCTAAGTCCTTTTCTTCAACTTGAATCAATTTTAGTCAAACTTACCTCTGATCAAATTCCTAAATCTAAATCAAATTCCAATTTAGAGTTGATTAAAAAAATGTACTACTACAGACAGAAGATGTGAGAAAGAATGAGATCCTTAGTCTTTATCTTCAAAGAATACAAAGTGTTACCGGTTATTGAACATCTGTTATATTAGTATACCAATGATGTGGTAAATGCTTGACATAAATTGTCTCATTTTCACAAGTCTGTAAGATTGCAATTATTGTTCCCATTTTGTATAACTAAGTTACAGCAGTATTTGAATTCAGGATTGATTTTTATTCCAAAGTCTGCATATTTTGCCATTTTGCCTTTCAGCAAAATATCAAATATAAAATTCTATAGAAGACAAGATAAGGTTATATGACTGGCCCCCAAAGTAGAGGAACTAGCAACCACATTGAGAGAGAACACATAGTAATATAGGAGAAAAGCATGTAATTTAAAAATTTCATATTCTTGGGTCAGGCAACTCTACCATTTAGCACTGAGTTAAGCTGCCTGCAATGAAATTCTAAGTTTTAGTTTCCCTGTGGAATTACTATCACCTTTTTGAAAGGATGCTGGAAAGATTAAACTAAGTACAAGCATGTCTCCTTGCTGCATAAGAGACATTCAAGAAAAGTTCATTTCTCATCCCTTCAGGTTATTGTGAAAGGGTACGAGGAGGTCACAGAACTGCACTGGGACGAGCTGATATGTGTCACCATTCTCATGATTCTTGGTCACAAGATGTCAAGCTGGGACACTGAACCTTATTCACACTGCTCCGTGAAAAGCCTAGATCAGACTGGAAGTAAAAGCAACCAGCAAGCCTGGGAGTGAAGAGGCCAGGAACAGGGGCAGAGGCTTAGGGAAAACATAAACTTTCCAATTCCATTACCAGGACTTTAAAAATCTTATATCTGAGCAGATTTTAAAACCTGCAAGTAAATGCTGCAGGCAACAGGTTCATCTTCTCTATTTGGTCATAGTGGTAGTTGTCGCAGGGGGAAGGGTTTTCAGTTGGAAATTTGTGTCTGTTAATACTGCTGATTTTAACTGTGGAGGGGGCAGAGAAAGATCAAGAGTGAGAAAGGCAGAGCAAGTTTATTCAAACATTTATTGAGTGTCTACTGCATCACCTGGGGACACAGACGTGTGGTAGAATAGACATAAGCCATACCCACCGAGAGCTCCTTCTCTGTAAAGGAAACTCACGTTAATCAAATAACCATATATACACATGTACCACTGCAAACTTGATAAGTGTTCGAAAGGAAAAACACAGGTTCCCAGGAGAGGGAACAGAGTGGACCCTGGTCTAATCCAATGATTACATTTCAGTTAATCAGATCCAGAACTAATGCTGAAAAACTTCAACTGAAGGAGGGAGACATCATAAAAATTCTAATTTCCTTTCAGCAGTTTTGTTGTCCTTCCTCTCATAATGCAACCCAATGAAATCAGAGTCTCCCTTTGCTGGTTAGATCCAGTGACTACATTAACTCATTCAGACCACTAGGGGACCATTTAGAAACTGTATACTACATAGTCTTAAATACAGACATTCACACTGAGAGAGAAAAGAAGAAAACACATAAAATGTTACAAGGGAATATGTCTGAACGATGGGATTGTAAGTAGATAGACATTAGAGCACTTTATGTTAATTATAATGATATTAATAAAAATATTTAAACATATGCATGTGCCAGATATGTGATATTCAAAGCAGCAAAGAGATTCTATTTCATACTAATGATGTTTATAAATGCACAAGCGGGAATAACAAAGACAACAGCTACTGTGCATCCGATTCCCATGGGTCAGCAAAGGGCTGACTGCTTCACAGCCCTCATGCAATATAGCCCCTTTTGGTTTCTTTCTTTTTTTTTTTTTTTAAGATTTATTTATTCACTTTGAAAGTCAGAGTTAGAGAAAGGAAGAGGGAGAGAGGGAGAGGGAGAGGGAGAGGGAGGAGGGAGAGGAAGGAGGGTAAGGAGAAAGGAAAGGGAGAAAGGAGAGGGAGAGGAGGGGAGAGAGGGAAAGGGGGAAGATGGAGAGAGGAGTGGGTAGAGGGAGAGTGGAAAGGGAGAGGGTGGAGAGGAAGAGGGAATAGATGGAGGGAGGAAGGGAGAGGAGGGGAGGGAAAGGGAGAGAGGATAGGGAGAGAGGGGAGGGAGAGAGGGGAGGGAGAGGGGGAGAGGAAGAAAAGGCAAGGGAGAGGGGGCGAGGGCGAGATCTTGAGATCTTATATCTGCTGGTTCACCCTCCCAGATGGCCGCAATGGCCAGGGATAGGCCAGGCCGAAGCCAGGAGCCAGAAAGTTCACCCAGGTCTCCCACATGAGTGGCAGGTGCCCAAAAACTTGGGCCATCTTCTGCTGCTTTTCCCAGGCCATTACCAGGGAGGTGAATCAGAAGTGGAATATGGGATAGTGGCATGAGAGGCGTGGCTTTACTAGCTACACCACAATGCTGGTTCCCTGATTTAAGCCTCAATAATTAATGGCTCAGAGCAAAGGAATCAGCCTTTGGGAACAAAGGGAAGAAAGAGCAGAGCTGGGACCTGAACCTCCACCTCCCTGAACCCAGAGCACACACCATGCACACTATGTCCTCTACTTCCTTGCTGGGTGTTTGCAATTTTCATAGGAGAAGGCTACATGAGAGTCTATAAATCTAGCCAAGAAAGGAGTTCAGAAAGACTAGTATCTGGGGCTGGTGTTGTGGTATACTGGGTTAAGCCACAACCTGCAATGCTGGCATCCCATCTGAGCGTCACTTTGAATCCCAGCTACTCTGCTTCCAGTCCAGCTCCTGAGAAAAAGCAGTGAATGATGGCTCGAGTGCATGGGTCTCTGCCACCCACGTGGGAGACTCAGATGGAGTTCTGGGCTCCTGGCTTTGGCCTGGGCCAGCCCCAACCACTGCAGTCATTTGGGGAGTGAACCAGTGGTTGGAAAATTTCTGTATCTCTGTCTTTCTCTCTAAGTAAATCCTTCAAATAAATAAACATTTTTAAAAAGACTAATATCTAATAGGCAATAACTTGAATTTCATTGAGAGAAAGATGGGCACTGGCTTCCTGGACTCTCTTCCCTTTGATGAAGAGCCATGTCTGACTGGAGAACTGATATGGGCAATCTACTCCACGAGTCTCTGCCCTCTAGTTGGATTTAATCTTTTTCAATCCCACACTGCCATAGAGGTGGACTTCCTGTAAGCTAATGAAACTTAAGCTGCAGAAATTGGCACTTGCATCCCGCTCCCAGAAGAGTCATAGGCATTTTCTGTTTTGAAGTTTGCCTTCTTTTCCTTCAAGTTCCAAAATTCTATAAACTTCAAGACCCACAAAATCTAGATCCATCCCTAGAAAACTGCTAAGGTTTCCGTCACAGCATTTCTCTCACAATGCCTTGTGCTCAAGTTACTCATGTATAAGTGTCTTAGTTTCTGAATTTTTCAGCTTCTAGACTATAAGCATGAGGTAGTTTTATCCCTGAATTTCCCATAATACCTGCCTTCAGACATCTAGGGACTTACATGGCAAATGGTTTTAAATGAAATACAACTGAATTCCCTTGTAAGAAAGCAAGCCAGAATGGAAGAGACAGTCCAAGGCCATGAAACAGAATACACAAAGTCTATGTAACACATGGTGGATTAGGAGACAGGCTATGGAGCTGACTTAATGGGTCAGTTCCTGTTTCTGTCATTTCATGACTATGCCACTTTAGGCAAGTTACTTAATTTCTGTTAGTCTCCATTTAGTGGTAAAATGTGGCTAATGAAAGTACCAAGTCATGGCAGGTGTTATGGTGCAATAGTTTAAGCTACTACTTGGGATGCTCATGAGTGCCATCTTGAGACTCAGCTACTCTGTTTCTGGTCCAGCTCCCTGCTAATGCATCCTGGGAAGGTAGCAGAAAATGGCCCAAGTACTTGGATCCCTGCCACCCACGTGGGAGACCTAGATGGAGATCTGGGCTTACTTGGCCTGGCCCAGCCAGAGCAGTTACAAGCATATGGGCAGAGAATGAGCAGGTGGAAGATAGATAGATAGATAGATAGATCTCTCTCTCTCTCTCTCTCTCTCTCTCCCAAAAAACTACCTCCTTCATGGTGCTGTGGTGAGTCTTAAGTGAGATAATCCCAGTAAAACATTTTTTAACATGAAACCTTCAGTTCATCTCTGACTTCGTACATGTTCAGAGAGATGGTTTCTGATCTTCATGAAAACCCTCGACTCTACTTTGCATCTAAGCCTGCCTACTCCACCCAGACTCATTCAAACCCAGCCTACATGACCCCAAGAGCCTGCACTCATGATCACTGCATTCCATTGCCGGGAAGCAAAGGAGAAGACTAATGACTTAAAACCCATTTCTGCCATGGAACCTGAAACTGAAATCAAGGCAAAATGCAAATCAGAAGGCATCAGGATGTGATAAATGAGAGAACTGAGGCCCAGAAAGGGCAAAGGGGAATGGAATGTAGGCAAAAGATGTAAGGAAGTATGGAGGAAGCAAGAAGACCTGGAGACTGGCTGAAAAGTCAGGTGAGCAAAAGGAACAGTGTTGGCACTAGTCAAGAGAGGAAAGGCGCTTTTAATCTCAACATGCCCGTGTCCAGCTTAGAGGAAAACCGTTTCTATGTCCACTCCACTAAGAGGATAATGCAAGTCTCTTAAACATACGCTTCATTACTCAGATATATCAGCCAGGGCAACTCAGGGAGGGAGACAGAGGAGCAGCACATGTTTGCAGGAAGTAAACAAATCCCAGTGGCAGAGCGGTGGGGAGTAATCACTCAGCAAAAGTGGGACTTTTTTTTTTCTTGGAAGCTTCTAGAGAGCAGGGACAGTAGTCTTTAATGTGCTTTAGGGAGAAATGTGGGCAGTGATGAGAGCAGGGAGAGGTGCGGGTTCAGAGCCCTAACCTGAACTGGGGTAAAAGCTAATGTGCATAACGTTCTCACTGTTGTTGGCCCACAACAGTCTGCCTGCACACTGAGGCACTTCCCAAAGGTCTCTTTTTTTTTTCTTTTTTACAAAGGGAATGGGCATTTTTTGAAGATTAATTTATTTACTTGAAAGTCAGAATTAAAGAGAGACAGACAGACAGACATAGAGGTCCTCCATCCACTGGTTCACTCCCAAAAATGGCTGCAATGGTCAGAGTTGGGCCAATCCGAAGTCAAGAACTCTTGGGCCAATCTGAAGTCAAGAACTCTTCCGGTCCCCAACATGGGCACAGGGGCCCAAGGACTTAGGCCATCTTCTGCTGCTTTCCCAGACCATAGCAGAGAGCTGGATCAGAAGGGGAGCAGCCAGGACTCGAACCGGTGCCCATATAGGATGCCTGCACTGCAGGCAGTGGCTTTATCCACTACGTCACAGCACCACTGCCTCTCAAAGGTCTTTATATTAAATAGTTTTCAGCCTAATGACTGACTTTCCTAAATCAATATAGGGCACAGGCAAGGTTTACAACTCCCCCTGCCTCTGTCTCTGCTATAGCCACAGAATTTGGAAACCCAATTGAATCCAAAAGTTCTTACTTTAAAGACTGACATTTTAAACACCCTTTTTCTAGTTGTTTTCCCGATAACTCTAATAATGAAAAGAACTGCATTTTTAAAAAAAATTTTGTAGCCAAAATATCTCTTTGAGTCAGCAGCCATAAAGTCCACTAATTAAAGCCAGCATCTTCTGGGCTCTGCTGAGAAATTCACCCTTTTATAATGGGATTTACTAGAGCTTTGCTGTACAGATGAGTGGTTTGATTAATAATTTACATTTTGAGGATATATAACTCACTCACGCTCATGATATGCATTCCCAAAATTCTTCTATTTGGTTGAATCTTATTATATTTAGCCCTGGCAAATGAATTAAGTTCTAATTAGACATCAATGTAATTATTCTCGGACATCCATTATTTTCAATGAAGAAAGGGCTGTGGCAGAATGACCAGCAGTTTGATGCAGTGACTAGTGCAAGTGGGTCTACACAGAGCCAGAGCATGGGCAGGGGAACTGTCAGACCACTCAGGGGGGAAAAAATTGTGAAATGGAGAAAGACGGCCCTGCATTCACTTAAAACCCTCACTATGTTATGAAAACTAAATTAACAAATGATTGAACCTCAAAAACATGTTTATCAACATTCAAGCAATTATTTAGTCACATATTAGCTGTGAAGGAAAAAAGCTTTGCTTGAATAATGTCCCTAAACAGTGATTTCAAGCAGAAATGACTGGAGAAATTGCTGCGAGCTGATGGAAAAGGGTGTTCGAACCAAGGTCAATTTTATTTAGGGGGAGTGGGAGAGACAGCAGTCTGACAGAAAAGAATGTAAGAACTGCCAAGAGCATATGGAAACAGAACAGAAAGGAGAGGAGCAGCAAAACAAAGCCCAGAAACCTTGTCCACCTCGCCATTTTCAGAGGGCCCTGGTCATCTCCAAAGTACCCCGGCCAGCAACAAGTGAAGGTGCCCAGACTGAGACCGCCTTTACCTAACTCTCTGCCATAATACATGTGGACCAGAAAACACAAGGAAAAATCCAGCCTGGCAATAACAAGCCAACCGTGACCTAGCTACTTGTCCGTGTGTGAAAACAGACCAGATATAGGTCAGAAGAAACTTCTGGAGACTGAACAAAGCATTGCTCCTGGCAGTACTGACATCTCAACCAGCGTGGGTTCACATCCAATGGTACAGAAACGAAACCCCTTTTTCAAAGAGTCCTTTGCCTAAGTACTTTCTCACTTGTGCCCTGGCGATGTTGGTAGTTGTATCATCTGTATGTGGAACAGTTATTGAAATGTGTCACGAACTCCAGCCTTGTCTAGGATATTATCTGTAAATGAGCTGTAGGGGTAATGCAGGCATATAGTGTTGTGCTTTTCAAGAAACTTTCACATATATATTATCTCTGCAAGATAAGCAGGACTATAATTTTTACCCCGTTTCCCAGATAGGAAGACTGAGGCTAGGTCTAAATACTTACCCCATATCAGAAAACTCATAAAGGCAGATCTAGAAGTAGAACTTAGATCTCCAAATCCAGTGTTTCTTTCATTTGTCTTAAGCACCCCAAAAAGGAAATATTAAGAAAAGGACAGTGAACATAATCTGATCATTGCTTAGTGATCCACAGCCACGACAGAGACCAGGACTACAGGCTAAGCAGGATGAGAAGTGGGTTGGAGTTTCTTTGGGGATGCCTGGCCCTGCAGTAGTGTTAGCCAGGCAACCTGTCCTAACCTCATACTTCCCTGTCCAGGTTCTGTCCGGCCCAACATGCCTTGGAGATGAGCTTTCCATGACCAGCTGCGTAGCTGCAGGCCTTGGAACCATTACAGGGCGGCTCAGCGGCAGGTGCCACAAGTTGTTCTTCACCTATCAGCTTGGTATCTCCTGCAAGTCTCTTTCCTTAAGGCTCCACTCCTGCTTACTATCATATGGGGCTACAGAAGCATGTGGGGCTATGCCCCTCTATTACATGCCCCCAACTGCCACATTTACTGAGCCCTGAAATCCACTTTGAAGGCATCGGCCCTAACTGTCACTTGGTACTTCTGGTTGCTCATAGGTACCTCCCCCTCATAGTCCTCTAAGGCTTTCTATTTGACTGCTCATCTACCAGGGGCTAGAAAGCCAGAAAATCCAGCCAGTAAGGGGACTTAATTTAGATCAGTAGTCAGCTCTAAGCAAGGATCCATACAGGAGCTCCATGGCAGTTCAGGTGTGCAGAGATGTTGTCTGCTTAACTACTACTTTTTCTCTCTGATAAAGAGAATTCAAGCTATGGCAACTTCCAGAAAAAGCAAAGTGATGCTGCCTTTGGAACAATCTGCTCTCATTCGAAGTCAGTGGCACTTTGAGGAAGAATAGAATGATCTGTCACACAGGAAACCCCTGGACATGCCCCAAAGGTTTCTGGATGATTCACGGTTGAAAGTCATAGTGAGATTTTGCAATGAAAACAGAACTCAGGGCCTGAAGGTGTGGAGCTGTTGGCAATGTGATGAAAAATTCAGAATCCTATCTCACTGTTCTTCACTAGGACACAAATCCTTCAAGTCAAATTTATTTTACCTCGTGTACACTAAGGACAGGAAAACCATGCCACATGATGGCTTGGGAGAAGCTGTGGCATCAATGAGTTTCCTCATCTGTAAAATGGTGATAATTACAATACAGACCTCATAAGGCTGCTGGGAAAATTTAATGAGATAATTATGTAAAAGTAAGCATCATATATTAGGCTCTTAATAAATCTTCACTTTTATTATCATTATAATTATTACAAGGTAGGGGAGAAGAAAAAGAGAGAAAGGAAAATCTACTTTCAGTGGAGTTTTTCAAAAAGAATTAATTAAGCAGAAACAAAAAACGATCGTGCTGCCCCATTTTACTAAGCACATCTAAGTAAATTAAATTTAGGAAACGAGGCAATGCAAAGATTGAAATAAAGAACAACTTTTTTTAATGCTTCAATCATTATCAAAACAACATTAGCAACAGAGCATTCCAACCACTGTAGCAAAGGGCCCTAGGCTCATTTATGAGGGCAAAGGCTTCCTGCAAAACGAAGACATAAAAATCCAAATCAAGGCAGTAAGGGTTGCTTGTGGAACTGTGCACATATTTGCACAAAGCACTCACTGCTTAAAAACCCCCAATGTGGACTAGGGGAGGAATCCTGAAGAGATTGTGGATCTAGGCCAAGATCAAGATGAGCTTTCTTCAACATCATGTGGTAGAGAAAAATAGCTCACAAAAGCTATTATGAGCAAATTATTGGGGCAATTTTCTCAATAACTTGGTGCAGCAGAATCTTGGGGAGGGAATGTATTTTACAGAAAGCAAACGATTGTGCCCCCATTCCATTTATTGGAATAAGAAGATGATGAAAGGAAGAAAACAAATGTGTTCTCTCCTCTTCTTAGCAATTAATAATGCCTCATCATGTAGTGATCTTTGGTTTCAAGTTTTACCTCTCAAAATGTTTGTTACAGGACAAATTTGTGGACAATGTCTCTCCAAATATGGCATAAATGCCTTGAGCTCTGAGACTATGGTTTATTTTTTCTTATGAGTGATTTTTTTTCCTAAAAGTAGGGCAGGAAAAGAATAAGGATAGAGAAAAAAACAAGATGAAGAATGAGTATATAATATGCACAAGGTAGAAGGCACAAGCAATAATGAGTTAAGACATCATTTAGATGTCTCCGTGTTCCTTTGCTAGGATTACCCTTCTCCCTGCCTCCACAATTTGAGAGAGAGAGAGAGAGAGAGAGAGAAAGCAAGAGAGCGAAAAAGGAGGAGGAGGAAGAGCAGGAGTATTTGATGCAGCCAGGGGTGCTACTTCTACGTCCCACTCTCTCTCTGTTCACATGACTAGTATTTTGCCCCTAAGCCACAGAAGTCATATCCTGAAGCTAAACCCAACAAAATCTATTCAGAACTCCTTTGCTCTCCTAGTCTCACGCTGCTGCAAACATAAAAAACACAGTATTCACAGTGCAGGCCTGGACAGAGCTAAGAATGCTGACACCAAGAGTCCTCCGAAAGACAGCTAGATCAGCTACTGTACATGCTGGAATACCACTCCACTCCAGCCAGGTAATGGTTGTAAAGTAGTATCTGAGGGTTTGGTTGTTCTAAGGATTAAACATCACCTTGATGCCCCCAAAGGGGAAGAGTCAGCTCCTTACTTCAACCCAATTCTCACATTACATCACTTTATCACCCCACTTTCAGCCACCAGATCAACTCCAAAACAAATCTGAGAAGTACATGAATGGTACATGTATTTTTAAAATCCGCCTAAATTATTCATTCTGTCGCCAAATTGCTAGTCTCAACAAACT
This sequence comes from Lepus europaeus, assembly GCF_033115175.1. Taxonomy (NCBI): domain Eukaryota; kingdom Metazoa; phylum Chordata; class Mammalia; order Lagomorpha; family Leporidae; genus Lepus; species Lepus europaeus. The sequence continues at coordinate 22,294,366 of NC_084850.1, read as the reverse complement.
CTTCACGAGAGTGTGACTGCATAAATAGGTTAACAAATATTTCAAGCTTATATATTGTACTTCACATAATCAACCTAACATCCCCCTGAGGTTTGACCCAAGGAATTGTTCTGAATGTAAGTTTTATTAGCGAATTTGAATACTTTCCTTAGCTAATTCTAAGAATGTCATTATAATGCACAAAACAAGCTAGAATCAATCTACCTAACAATTCCAAGAGGTTAATTCTTGTAAAGGTGCCATAAATCGAAAGCTTTAGAACGTCAAGTACTCAGAAGTGTCATTTTTCTATCTGACCCCAGTGCTCTGTTTATGGGCTAAGAAAATGGCAGTGGATTGCATCTGGTCAGAGAGAGACAGAAGAAAGCCCCAATAACCAAAATGAATGTTCCCAGTAAGAGGAGGCAGCCTACTGAGGTGGTTAAGAACACGGACTCAAAGAGCCAGGCCACTAGGGCTCAAATCTGCCTTTATGATTTATCTATTAGTTGTGTGGCCTTGGAAAACCGATTTAACCATTCCATGCCTTAGGTTTCCATCCTTAAAGTGGAGATACTAATATCTATGCATAAGTATATTTTGAGGACTAAATGATTTTATATATGCAAAGCACTTTAAATAGAGTATACAGCATATGGGGCTATGTAAGTGCTTCTTGCTATCATCACTACCACCACCACCACCATCACCACCCTCCTCATCTCTAGCTGGGTTTTTACACTGCAAGAATACCTCCCCAGGTTCCTATGATAGTCCCACACGTCGGCAAGAAATGTAATTTCCTACCTCCTCTGGCAATGCCACGACAGCTTCTTTCACAGTCATACATAGGTGTGGTAAGAGCAGAGACTCACAAAGAGAAAAGTAACCATTCACACACATGAGGAAAAAGACCAGCCACCAAGCCCCTTTCTCCCTCTTAAATGGTCCTAGTGGTCAGAAGGAGTCTATGTGTTTCCCACAAGCATCTAACTCACTCTTGCAGAAAACTGGGCTCAATGTTTAAGAAAACTTACTTTGTTTTTGAAACAAGTCTTAGGGACTAGCCCAAAGTATCATTTACTATTTGTGCAAAAATTTACAACTTTTACATATAGGTAAACAAAGCATCCTTGGACCATCATTTTTTATAATACCTACTTTTCCAAAGATTGAAATGAAGCTTCTCTAAAAACTGTTTTTCCTTAACCAGAAACTCTCACTGGGAGGTTTTGTTGTATCAAGCATTAATGCTGGAATGGTAATTTATAAATTATACTTAGCATTTAAAAGCCCAGTGCCCAAATAATGATACCATTGAGTAACACATCCAAAATGGTCCCCAGAACTCACCTTGGAAAACCGCGGCATTCTGAATAATTAAGAACTTGAGCTCCATACTTGCAGACTGAAGCAGTTGTTCCATGTTCAACCGTGCTGTTAGTTGGTATTTTTCTTCCATCTTTCTTGAACAGCATGTTGGACCCTTGGGGAGACATACTTGCAAATCTGATCCTGAAACAAACAAGGTTTTCATGTTTCAGTGAGCAGAATTCTTTCTTTGTCTCTCTCTCTCTCTCTCTCTCACACACACACACACACACACGAGGCAAACAGGGCAGAACAATGCATTTCTTGTAAAATCTTGATTATTCAAAATTAGCATTTATCTTAATTAATCTTGGCTTTCTTCTAATCATCCTTATGACTGATTCTTTTTTGAATAACCATCAGAGAATTGCAAAGGCTTGAATCATAAATTCTGCATAAACCAATATGTATCACCAAATACATGTCATTGAATACAGATATTTGTTAAAAGATCAATTTTTACCTCTATAATTCATTTTCCCTAATTAAACTTTATGAAAAAGAACACAGCCATGAAACAATTTTCAAAATTTCAGCTACAATTTCCAAATGAAATCTATGGCTAGCTAACCCAATGTTACTTTTTAGGATAAATCATGAAAACATCAATATCACAGTTAACCACTGCTGCTGTTGTCCTAACTAAAGGCCTAGAGCAAAACAAGTTATTCAACATGCATTTCTTGGTGTGTACAATAAGCACACAGTATATCTGTGGTTGCAGGAGACAACAAACAAAAGTATGAACAAACAAAGGAAGGGAAAATAAACTGTGGTATATCCATACAATGGAATTCTCTTCATCCCCCAGAAAGGAATTAAGTATTGATAAATGCTACTATATGGTTAAACCTCCAAAACATTATGCTTAGTGGGAAAAGTCAGATAACAAAAGTGCATGCTTTATGATTCCATTTATAAAAAGTTTAGAAAATGGAAACTACAATGACAGAGAGCAATTCAGTAGTTGTTAGGGGGTATGAAGGGCAAGAGATGAGAGGGAGGCAAATTGTAGTGAGAAAACTATGAGGACTCATAGACATGATCATGATTTGGATTGTGGTGACAGTTTCATGGGTATATACCTATTTCACAATTATCAAATTATAGTCTTAAAATATGTATATCTTATCCAATAGCAATTATACCTCAATAAATTATTAGCTTTTTTAGACAAGCAAAGTGAGGGAGATATAAAATGGGGTGGTACCAGCCTATTTTATTTAGGACAATTAGCAAAGACTTCTTTTTTTACAGAAAGTTTTTATGTAATAAATATAAATTTCATAGGTATAACTTTTGAATTATAGCAGTTCTTCCCCCCATACCCCCCACTCCCAAACCATCCCACCTCCTACTCACTCTCCCATCCTATTCTTCATTAAGATTCATTTTTAATTATCTTTATATACAGAAGATCAACTCTATACTAAGTAAAGATTTCAACAGTTTTCACCCACACAGACACACAAAGGATAAAGTACTGTTTGAAGACTAGTTTTACCATTAATTCGCATAGTACAACACATTAAGGACAGAGATCCTACATGGGAGTTAAGTGCACAGTGACTCCTGTTGTTGATTTAACAAATTGACACTCTGTTTATGGCGTCCGCAATCACCGTCAGCAATCACCCAAGGCTCTTGTCATGAGTTGCCAAGGCTATGGAAGCCTCTTGAGTCCACAAACTCCATCCTTATTTAGACAGGGCCATAATCTAAGTGGAAGTTCTCTCCTCCCTTCAGAGAAAGGTACCTCCTTCTTTGATGGCCCATTCTTTGCACTGATTCTCACTCACAGAGATCATTCATTTAGGTCATTTTTTGCCACCCTGTCTTGGCTTTCCATGTCTGAAATGCTCTCATGGGCTTTTTAACCAGATCCAGATGCCTTAAGGGCTGATTCTGAGGCCAGAGTGGCAGACTTCCTTGTAAGGCAACATTTGAGGAGAAAGGAGAACATCAGGATTTTATGTTCCTCACCAACACTAGCCAATATTAGGGTCAGTGGCTATTAAGTACAATCACCTTCCTTTCTACAACACCTGTTTTATACTCAAACCGTCTCTTCAATTGCATTTATTGAGCTGCTGCCTATGGTAGCGATGCAAATGTATTCCACCAATTCTCCTATTGTGGGAGTGTAACTGACCATCAGGCCCAACTGCTGCCCTCTGAATTCACTGCCATGTTACAAAGAGGCCACAATGCAGTTTACTGGACCAGGAAGGGAAAAGGCCCCATGGGGAAGAGTGGCTAATGTAAATTTAAATGAAGCTGGTTGGGACATACACACAGATATGAAAAATATTATACAGTAGATATTTTCCATATACCAAGTTTCCATCCATTTACTTTCTTTGTAAACCTAAGTAGTATGTGTTTAAAATAGCTGTAAGTCCATAAAATTAATTGCTTCAGGTAAAACCCTTTGTGTTTCTCAATTTGCATTGGTAATGATGTCTAGTTTCAGGAATGGTTGAGTTTATTTAGCAGGGTGGTAGGCTGTTAGTGCTGTTCCTATTACCAAGTGGGAGTTATAAAATAATAAGGCTTAGATCTTCCCTCTGTAAAGTGCCCTGAGTTGTTCAGATCTTGGAAGGTACCAAACTGTTACTCCGTGTGCCTAAAGAAACCCAGAAATGATTCCTTGAATTACCGTGACACTAGTCTGCTTCGCCTTTGATATGATAATTTAGAAAGTAACTTAGAGCTTGCACAGTGTGCCCTTTTCCTGAACTGATCAAGTCTCATCATTGTATAAACTTCTACCACCTCAAGAATCAATTTATCCAAAAATCCTTAAAGGAATAAAACCTCAAATGAGAACATTTGGAAAAATACGTCAGATACCAAGAAAGCTACATGCTATATCAAAAGATGAGTGTATGTATATATAAAACAATGTTTACTCTTTCTCCCAGCACTGTCTGCTTAATCAATAAAGATACAATTGATGTAGGGCTAAGAGTTAGCTACAGATTTGAAGACACAAGACATCTATAAACTGATAACAATTCAGGATTTCCAAGCCAGGGATAGAAATGCATACCAAATAGAAAAATATTTTAAGTAAACTTTTACAGACCAGCTTTATTAAAAACCCACCACATGAGGAACAAAGGGGCCCAAGGAGAGCTAGACACACCTGAGTGAAATGACAATAATGAAATACAATCATTTCAATGCACGAGCAGAACAAAAATAGCAGAAAAGAACACAAAAACAGAAAGAATATAAGAACTTTGAGGGGGGCTGGTGCTGTGGCGTAGCGGGTAAAACCCACTGCTTGCAGTGCCAGCATCCCATATGGGCACCAGTTCAAGTCCCGGCTGCTCCACTTCTGATCCAGCTCTCTGCTATGGCCTGGGAAAGCAGTAGAAGATGGCCCAAGTCCTTGGGCCTCTGCACTCGCGTGGGAGACCCAGAAGAAGCTCCTGGCTTTGGATTGGCTCAGCTCTGGCCATTGCTGTCAACTGGGGAGTGAACCAGAGGATGGAAGACTTCTCTGCCTCTCCTTTTCTCTCTGTGTAACTGACTTTCAAATAAAAAAACTTAAAAAAAAGAACATCAAGGAAAGCCTCATCAACTAAATAAAGAATTACCCTGAAAACTAAATTCTAAATGGGATGAAAAAAAGTAAAAACAAGGGCAAATGACTAAGGACGTACACCGAGAACTGATACAAAGCTATATGAATAAAAGCAAAAAGGTCAATTCAAGAAATAAAATGCCACCTACAAAAGACTTAGTAAACAGGAAAGCAGTCTGTAAGTATATGAGGAACAAAATAAGGTGAAATGAAAATAGACCCTTTATCAGATGGAGAGGAAAAGTTAATCATGAACCACGCTGCTCATAAAGGGGTACTCACCTTTTCTTTTTTTTTTTTTTTAATGTAAAACTGGAATTCAGCTGGGAAATGGGAATAGAAGCAAGCAATATGGCCTGGGCTGGAGATAAGAAGAAGACTTAGCAATTGACTATTCAAATGAGCCAGAAATGTTCAGCTCTTTAGGGCTTAATAACTTATATTTCCAGATGCGGGGAAAAAAATTAACTGAAGTCATTACAGGGCTGCTAGTTCCCATTTAGTTTGAAGGATTAAAAGTACCTTCATACTATAATCTCCTCTCCTAGACTGTAAATTCCTGAAGAGCAGAGAATGACTCCCATTTCCTTTGGGATGCCCTGTCGATCCCATTCAGCCCTGTGCACATAGTGTTGAATTAATGAGGGCCATAGACGGAGAAGACTAGCAAAGAATTTTGTGTCTATATCTAAAAGGAGGAAGTGGATACAGATGACCCTGAAAATGTTCACCTGTACACTTAACTTTCATCTTGGTAAAATATTGGAAAATTTCATACAAATCCATTCCCAAACATCTTGGAGATGCACAGATGTTTCACTTTAAGCAACTGTGAAGTAAGATACTTGTAATTCTTTTGGTACAATGTCTTGCTTGCACACTGGCTCCGGTTCTGGGTCCCAGAGGGGATATTTAAACTATGGAAGCTGCTTCTCTGGAGGAGTATTCCCCTGTGTACTCAAACTGGCCATCCTTACCCATTGCCTTACCTCCCAGAGGATAAGCGCAGATGGTCCACAGAGACTCTCTCCTGATTCAATAAGCTTGAGCCAGTGGATCTCTTCTGGTTTGACTACCTGTAGCCTGGCCTTCTTGACCTTCATCACACTTTCCTTTGGGTCAGTTCTTACTCTTTGTTAGCTCAGTGTAAAGACCTGACATTTTAGACTGCTGCTGACTCCCTTTAGCCACCTCCCCCAGGACTGGGACTTTAGTTTCTCTATGCAGTGAAGTCCCAGGCTCATCAGACTTACTTGGAGACCCCACTGACATTGGTGTACGGGACTCTTTTGAACATGTCAGTTTTATCGAATTATATTCCAAGTCAGTTAAGTATTAATGGCCCAGAGATCGGCATCATCATAGACACCAGTAGGCAGGAAAGAGCAAAAGCATTTATGGTCCCTGGATTCAAGCTGCTTATAATTGAGTCCTAGCTCCACTATTTGCTAGCTGTGCAAGCAAGTGCAGTTCCTTAACTTTTCCATGACTTTTTTGCCCTTATCTATGAAACGAGATTATCAATACTACTTTTTGTATAAAGTTATTGTAAGCATTAAATGAAAGTTTGTATGTAAAGCTCCTAGCATTCTTGAAACAAATATTCAATATGTGTTAATCAGAATAAAAAATAAAAAATTCACGCAGAGACCAGACTTCCATGCACAAAAATAGCTAAAGTTGATATATGGTTATGTGAAAAAAAAATGCAAGATATTTCCTGAGCTGATAGAAATAGTCTATACTTTAACTGGGATAGTGGTTATATAGGTACATACATTTGTTAAAATTCATTAAACTCTTCACTTAAAATGGGTGCATTTATTGTTTGTAAATTACATCTCATTAAAAATATACATTATAGAAAATATTTCCTAGATAGGGGAATGCTGGTAAGGGGCTCTAGTCAAAGAAGACTTCCAGGAGGAGGTGGGGCTTGAGCTAGACTGTAAAGGATGAGAAGGATGTAAAGGGATCAATGGATGAAATGTGTTGGGCACCAGTGGAGTAGCAGGCAAGGCTAGCGGGCCAGGAGACAGGCTGGAATCTGGGGTATAGTTAGCTTATCTGGCAAGATAAGCCTAAATTTGAAGGCCCTTCAGTGCAGGCAGAGGCCTGTATAGCATTGACCCCATGGGCAATAATGGACCACTGAAGGTTCTCAAGCAGAGACGTAATATGATGAAGAATACTGTTTAGGAAGATTAGTCATATGGCCTGAAGTTGGGAAATGGACTAAATAACCCCTCAAGGTCACTTCCAGTCTTCTGATTCTCTAATTACCTTTATTATGTTCTATATGTTGGTTATTTTACTGGACCACAATTTTAGCTAATGACAATAAATTGTCAAAAATCACATTAAAAGGCACATTAAAGAACTGAAGGAACATTAATGCAGACCTCGATCCTTACACTTTTCTAAGAGCAGATAAACCATATTCAAATAGCAACAAAAGAGAATAAATCGTCAGGGCTCAGTAACAATGAAAATTGAAATCTTTTCTATATATATATATATATATATATGATTTGACACATTTCATTGCCAGAAGGTCTGCTTTATGAATGGTCTCTTTTATTTTTTTTTGGCTAACAAAGGTTCACTGTGCTCAAAATAATATTATCATTAAACTGATATTAAACAAAAGAATTAATGATATTCAAAACTGGTTGCTTCATGACTTGTAGAGAAAATAATAATGTCTATTAAAATTATCCAAAGGATTAAGTGCAGGTTGCTCTACTAATGAACCAAAAATAACATATCAGGCATTTTTAAAAGGTATTTTTTTAAACAGAGGACAAGTCAATTTGCCATCCAAAACTATTAACTAATTTCCTTAGCATATAATAGTGACTCACTATTAGAACGGTACCTTTTCCCCTAATTAATCATTATCTAAATCAAATCTTACACGCTCATTAATTTCTCACTAATCAAGATAGGAATACAGATGAAAGAAATAGCTGCATTTGAAACCGGTGGGGAAAGTGATGATTGCTGGTGGAAGAAAAAAATCATCTTAGGGAACCCAGCTGAAGGTTACCCTTCTGTTATTTAGCCTGAAAGAAATGACCTTGTAGAGGGCACAACTGGGTATCAGGAGCTCAGACTTTAAATCAAAGACCATGCCTGGGGCCACCATAGACTCTGTTTCTGTAAAAGGCAGGCCAAAATGTCTCTACCACAGTGGAGGACTGGGAGTTTAAAGCAACCCTGGAGATAAGCCATTCTCTAAGCTTGAGAATTAAAGAATGAATTACCTTTATCTCTACTGCCAACTGTCAATTAACTGCCTATCATTTCATGCCTGGTAAAGGTTGAATCCCCAGATCGCTACACTCTCTCACAAAGAGGTTTTTTCTGGACCACATTCCCAACCAGCAGTCAACATGTGCTGTGGGAATACAAATTCACTGATTACATTTAGTCTGCCAAAGTGGTAAACGATTCATTCATCCAGCATTTACTCAATGGCTACTTTGTGCCAGGAACTATGCCCAACCCAAGGAATACAGTCATCAGTAGCACAGTCCCTGCGCTGGAGTTCCCATATCGATCTAGGAAGTGGATTCCCAAACTAAGTAGTAACCTGAGTCACTCTGGATTCCTCCCTCGCTCTCATCCTCTACAAGCCAAATGTCACCAGATCTAACTGATGCTCTTTTTTAAATGTTTATCACCATTTCCCTCCTTTCCACAGCTGCTCCTACACTCCTTTCATTTGGATGACTACAAGAGCTGTCAAACCAACCTTCCTGCCTTTCTATCCTCCTCCAGACAAGCCCCAGATATTTCTGAAGAACACATCTGATCAAGTCATTCTACTTGTTTAAAAGCCTCCAAGGAAATGTAGCAAAGGCACCATGGGGGTGTGAAAAGTGGGTGGCTTATTCAGGCACTGCCAAGGAACCTGGCAAAGCGAGGAGGAAAAAGTGAAGTGGTGGAAAGTGCCAGGGGCCAGATGAGAAAGAGCTATGTGAGCCCTGCTACAACCAGATGACTCCTGGTTATCTTTGGACTGGATTCCCACAGGAGAGACCATTCGTGGGAGCAGAAAGAGATGGCCTCCACAATCTCTGTCCTTTGGATTCCCATAGCACTCTCCATCCCTTAGACACTTCTCACACTCCTGAACTTGACTCACAGCTATATTTATATGCCTCAGCTCCAACCAGATTTAAATTCCTCGAGGGAAAGACTTCACTTGACCCCTCTTTGTATCTCATGGGGCTCACTGTGGTTTGAACTTGAGGCCCTCCCCTTTCACTAGGAGGTAACACCAGAACTTCAAAAGAATTCATTTTTAAAGGAGCTGAGATTAAATTCTGCTACTAGAATAGCTTTTAGAACAGTGAAGTACCCAAGCACATATATACATGTCAATGGTTATTTGGGTTGACACCCTAATAAAAATTGGGGGTGGGGGTGGGCATCTAGTTTAGTGGTTAAGACACAGCTTCGGATGCTTTCATACCATATTGGAGTGCCTGAGTTTGGGTCCCAGTTGTTGAGTTCAGTTTCCTGCTAATGTGCACCCTAGGAGGCAGCAGGTGATGGCCCAAGGCCTTGGGTCCCCGATACCCATGTGGGAGACCTGATTTAGCTCCCAGATTTGACCTGGCCCAGCCTAACTTTTGTGGGCATTTGGAAAGTGAAGGCAGTGGATAGAAGATTCTCTTTCTCTCTTTCTTTCTCTCTCTCTCTCTCTCCTTTCAAATAAATACATTTTCAAAATTTTTATAAGAAAACTGGGTTGCAGAACAATACCAGATTCTCTAGAGTTGGCATGCAGAATCCTTTAGTTTAACATTCTGCCAGAGACTGAGCTAAGGTAATTTTCCTGTCTCCCCTAGTCACTCCTTCACTAATTGTTATTCTACTCAGATAAGTAGCTGAGATCCTGTCTTTCAGGAGATATATAATTTTTATTTTTCAGATACAATCTTCAAATATGCAGACCTGAGGCATTGCTGAGCATTCAAACACCCTGGGTCCAATCTAAGTGCCCGGCCCCTCTCCATGTGTATGAAATCCCATTGGGAGAAGAGAGCTCTTCCCTACCAAGGCTAATGATTTTATCTGTCCTACTACCAAATTAGCTGTGTGACTTAACTAAGTACCTTTCCAAATCTGATTCTGTTTTCCTGAGAGGGATCTGACTAGAGAGTCAAAGATTCCAAACTGTAAGGCAATTGATATTCACGAAGCCAATTCTGTACTGGGCATTGGGAGGATACAAAAGCAGCAGAGGCCTTGCTTTGGCCCTTTTAGGAAGGCTATGTCAACAGCATTTGAATACACATGAACATGGATATGGGGCCAAGGCAATTACAGTAGAGTCAGCTTTTACAGTGCTGCAATTCATGTAATAACCACATACTCTTTTTATAGGCCCCTGTATCTCCAGAAGCCAGCTAATGGCAGATGGCTTCTTGATAGGACGGCATGTGGTGGCCATGGGAGAGACTCTGAAATCAGGCAGGCCAGGCTGTGAACCCCAACTGTGTCACATAACAGCCAGATGATCCTGGGAGTTACTTAATTTCTGCACCTCAGTTTCTCTATCTATAAAAGAGGAACAATAACACCTAGCTCTCAAGGAGGTTGCAAGGGTTAAATTAAACTCTTATTTAATGTTTCCTAAACACATGCCTCCATTTCCTGCTCCCCCACTTTGGCTCATGCTATTCCCGTCTCTGGAGTGCTCTTCTGCTAGTTTCAACTATTAAAACTTTCTCATCCATAAAGGCTCAAGTATCTCTTTCATAATGTTTTTCTCCCCTCCCTTCCACATTAAGCGCCATGAGCGGTCATCTCAGGATTTTCAGTACACTTTGTACCTCACCAACTGCACTTTGCAATCTAGGTTTTGTAGTCATCCACATATTTTCCTTATCCCTACTATTTAGGCTGTAAGTGTCTGTAGGCAGGAGCTATATCTTGGCCATCTCCATATTCTCAGACATAGCACAGTGCCCAGTCTACACTCAATAAATGCTTGTCACATTAATGAACAGAGTGTCAAGAAGGACAGCCTGCTTCCTATACACAGCAAGCTGCCTGTCTCTTGAAGCAGTCTAGCATAATTTGGGTAGGACTCTCAGAGATCCCACAGAAAAGACTCCTGCACTAGGCACTAGGCAAGGAGCTGCACCTGGTTATCTTCGGGGTTCTTTCTCCTTGTGTTTCCATGAAGGCCGAATCTAACTCACTGATCTCCTTACACACCAAGGTTGTTGCTAGTATACTCTGGGAATGCATCAGAAGAGAAATGGCTCCGCAGCTGTAAATGTTCACAGTGTCCTTTTGCCGTGGGCAAATCTGACAGAATTTCTTCAGAGAGGGTCTCATCCCTGGTAACTGTATCTATGCACCATGTTGCATGCCACTTGGACCTACAACGCAGGATACCTGAACCTCAGAAGGCAGTCTTCTGCTTCACAGAGTTTCAGGCTTCTGTAACTCTCTAGAGCTGCTCTTGGAGCAAACCACAAAGACGAAGCAGAAAGCTGTGCGACACTGATATGTACCACCACCTCAAGCCTACATCCTGTGAAACAGTTTCTCAGCTGGGAAATAAACATCAATTGCCTTCCCATGGCTAAACTATTTAGGAAAAGATGAATGTTTTTAAGGAAAAAAAGCTAACAGGAATCACGAGGTAAGACATACAGTCCAGCCTGTTTGAGTTCAGAACGCTTCTCCTAAAGAGTCTAGAGTGGCTTGGGTAATGATTTTACTCCCTAGGTCCTCAATGTAAGCATCTGAAAAATGGGTTGACATTACTTGTCACCCAAATTCCTTTTGGAAGCACAATGACATTTTGCATCACATTTCAGCTTTCCTCTAACAAGCTCTCCATAGGGTAGAAAGCTCTGTTAAATTGATATGATTCCAGAAGCCCATGGAACCTCTCCTCTATAGTGGGCTGAATGACATCCCCCCACCAAAAAGAAAATGAAAAAAAGAAAAAAGAAAAAGAAATAAAAACCTGACTTCGGAAATAGTGAATATGACCTTATTTGGAAACTGCGGGTGGGGGGTGGGAGGAGTTTTTCAAGATGTGATTAAGTTAAAGATCTGGATCTGAGTAGACTCCAATTCCAGTGGCATGTGTCCTTGTTTTTTTTTTTTTTTATTAAACTTTTATTTAATGAATATAAATTTCCAAAGTATAGCTTGTGGGTTACAATGGCTTCCCCCCTCCCATAACTTCCCTCCCGCCCGCAACCCTCCCCCCTCCCGCTCCCTTTCCCCTTCCATTCATGTAAAGATTCATTTTCAATTCTCTTTGTATACAGAAGATCAATTTAGTATATATTAGGTAAAGATTTCAACATTTTGCCCATATAGTAACATCAAGTGAAAAAACTACCATTGGATTACTAATTATAGCATTAAATAGCAATGTACAGCACATTAATGACAGAGATCCTACATAATTTTTTTTTCAAAATAATTAATTTTCTATGCCATTTCCATTTTAACACCAGGTTGTTTTTTTTTTTTCATTTCCAATTCTCTTTATATACAGAAGATCACTTCAGTATATAATTAGCAAATGGTGAAATTAGAAATGTGCAGGGGATTCCAACACAATTCCATCAAGATGGCATGTACCAATGCCATCGCACTAGTCCAAGTGATCAATTTCAGCTCACAATTGATAGCTCTGATAGGTCTAAGAGTCAAAGAGATCACACAAACAAGACAAGTATCTGCTGATACTAACTGATAGAATCAAAAAGGGAGAGAAAGATCCAACATGGGAAGTGGGATACACAGCAGACTCATAGGATGGCAGATGTCCTAAACAACACTCCGGCCTCAGAATCAGCCCTCAAGGCATTCAGATCTGGCTGAAGAGCCCATGAGAGTATAGCAGGCATGGAAAGCCAAGATATCATGGAAAAAAAAAAAAGACCTAAGTGAATGATCTCTGTGAGTGAGATCCCAGTGGAAAGAACGGGGCCATCAAAGAAGGAGGTACCCTTCTCCGAAGGGAGGAGAGAACCTCCACTTTGACTATGACCTTATCGGAATAAGACCAAAGTCAGCGAACTCTAAAGGCTTCCATAGCCCTGGCAACTCATGACTAGAGCCTAGGGAGATTACTGACGCCATGAACAGGAGTGTCAAATTGTTAAGTCAGCAACAGGAGTCACTGTGTACTTACACCCCATGCGGGATCTGTCCCTAATGTGTCGTCTAAAGCCAAGTGATGCTATGACTGGTACTGAAACAGTATTTTTATACTTTGCGTTTCTGTGTGGGCGCAGACTGATGAGGTCTTTGCTAATTATATACTGAAGTGATCTTCTGTATATAAAGAGAATTGGCATGTGTCCTTGTAAGTGACACACTGAGACACAGGAAAAGTTGAAAGTCCCATGAAATCACAGGCAGAGGTCAGAGTGATACAACCACAAACCAAAAAATGCCTGGAGCCACAAGAAGCTCCTAGAGGCAAAAGAAGATTCCCACCAATAGCATTTCAAAGGAGCACGACTCTGCTAACACCTTGACTTTGGACTTCTGGCCTCAAATACATGTCCACTGTTTTAAGGTGGTGATTTGCTATGACAGTCCTTGGAAACTAATATACATCCTCTCCCTCTACCCCACGTAAACCTACCTGCCTAGCAATGTCTAAATGTGTCACGACAGGTGAGTTACCACTTTGGTAAGCCTTTTTGGCAGGTGTTGTCTTAAAGTGCAACATGTTCTTGTACCTCAAGAGTTTACTTGGGAAGGAGGGGGGGAGAGGAGGCAGTCCAGAATAGCTGGACAGGGACTAGGGGAGGTGTCAGAAAGGATGGAAATATCAGTAAAAGTTAAATAGGGACCAAAATCAAATTTGATGTGAGGTTGGGACTAAGAAAATAATGTTGTTAGGCCCAAATATTACCTTAACAGCTCATTGCTTCATATTAAAAGAAGGAAGAAGCTTTTGCAGAGGCAAAAAAATAAAATCCTTGGGCTGGCGCCATGGCTCGCTTGGTTAATCCTCCACCTGTGGCGCTGGCATCCCATATGGGTGCCGGGTTCTAGTCCTGGTTGCTCCTCTTCCAATCCAGCTCTCTGCTGTGGCCCGTGAGGGCAGTGGAGGATGGCCCAGGTGCTTGGACCCCTGCATCTGCATGGGAGACCAGGAAGAAGCACCTGGCTCCTGGCTTCAGATCGGCATAGCTCCAGCTGTAGCGGCCATTTGGGGGGTGAACCAATGGAAGGAAGACCTTTCTCTGTCTTTCTAACTCTGTCAAATAAAATAAATAAATAAATAAAATACTGCCTCAGTCATTGGCCCATATTCCTGGAAGTCTGGTAGGAAATGTTGAGACCAACCCACAAAAGCCTTATTTTCACTGTTCAAAAACATTTGTTCTCTTATGCTTAATAAATTAGGTGTATTTTTGGATAAAGTATTTCAAGCTATTAGCAATTAAATAATCCAAAGGGAGCCAAGCAATAAAGAAAGATGTATATCAGTCTGAGCCTCCAATGCAACCTTGAATTTGGTAGGAGTTTTCCTTCTCATTATCCCTGCCCTAGACTTGAGCATTTCTGGAGATGCTGTTTAACCAGCTTGCAGGCAAATCTTTCCAATGCCCAATTGCCCTTACTGTTAAGATGCTTCTTCCAGCTCTAATGGCTAATCTAAATTTCAGTTTCAAGCCATTGCACCTTGTAATTACATTCTCAGCCACTGTAAATAATCTGTGCCCTCTATTATATCTTTCCCCTTTGCCAATGATAGGAACCTGTGGAAAAGGGAGTCGGTTGCCTTGTTAGTACAACATACACAGTGCACCTGAGCAAAATGCAACCAAAAGAAAATCAAACCCTCACTCTTGATCTCTGAGAAGGGCTGCTATGGCTCTTTTCCTTTGTGCCATCCTTCAGCTTATCTGAGTGTCTACACTGACGCGCTCTAGTGCTGTGGCATATATGCCATCTTGGGGAATAGCTGTGTAAATGCTCTTTAAAATGCTGTTGTGTTAGAACTTGAGTATCTGAAGGACTGGGAAGGGCAGATCTTCCTCCTCCTCCCCCCACCCTCATGTAACACAATCAACATCCTCACTAATTGGTCCGCCTTCGACATGTTACTGAAGTCTAGACTTGGTGGCAACTCCTTGCTGTAGAAAAGATTTAATGGAGGAGAAAGTGCACAGGAGGGGGGGGGGTTAGAAGCTGAGGTTAGAAGCCAAAAAATTTCAAACACACACACACATTGGTGAGTTCACTTTCCCTGAACCAAATATTCTCTAAAATTGAGGAAAATCAGTGTTATTAATGCAACGCATAAAAGACTTTACAACGATGCCCGGTAGTGACTTTTTTCCTCTTTGCTTTCTTCAGAAGCTATGAAAAACAAAAATAAATTACCCAAACAGGTGATTTGGGGATTTTCCTTCTGTTTCCATGATTTCCCTGAAAAACTCAAAACTGCTAATTGTAACATCCTTCTCCCATCACGCCATGGGTGAATCAAATCCACCGCTCTCCAGAGCCCAGTGTGGGCTCCAAAAGGCAGTGCCAGGAGGGCTCCAGATCAAGCCAAATGAACTAGGCCTGGCTCCAGGGTCTCCCTGTGGCTCGCTAGCATTATATGACCTGCCGACGGCTCTTGAGACCACAGCAGTTTGTTTCAGGAATACCTGCCTCACTTCATTCTCATTTCTGATCTTTAGGGAGAACTTAAATAAAGGAGAAATGGCCACAGAGGAACTATGGGGGCAATTATCCCAAGACACCCTGACCATGCATCTCTAAGGAGTGCTGGGTTAAAGGTGGTGGATGATACAGTGGCTGAGGCAGTGATGAAATGAGGTTGATACAATCACCCACAGAGGCAGATCAACTCAAAGGATGACCTTCAACAAAGAGGAAAGAAACACTCTTGACCCAAGGCTAGTGCGGTGTATTCGAGATGCAGCAAGCCTCTGGTTTTCCCATGGCTCATCCTTCCCCTAAACAAATTATTAGGACCTCTTCATGCATGGTCTTCATCTGTCTACACTGTCTGCTTGCCCAATCAAAAGCAGGGAGAGTGGAAGAGTGGAATCTTTGACTTCAAATCCCCAGCTTCTCACACATACGGCATTCTCTAAACTGGTTTGGGGAGGAAATCCTAGAAATGCTGAACCGATCACAAGAGTACTGGTTAGGACCATGGCACTGGAACCAGACTACCTGGCTTCAATAGATTTCATACCTATTTGACCTTGGACATGTTACAAAGCCTCGCTAAGCCTCAGTTTGCTCATCTGTAAAATGGGGGAAATACTACTACCCACCACCTGGTAGTGCTGTTGTGAGGATTAAGTGGGATGTTGCCCATAAAAGGCTTAGCACAGCGCCTGGCTCAATAAACATTAACGATTATTAGCGCCGCCCCCACCACAGGTGCTCAATAAAAACTTGTTGAATCCAAGTCACACCAGTGGCAATGACTAGCAGATGTGAAAGCAACCTGGGATTCCCCCCCCCCTTTTTTTTTTTTTTTTTTTTTGCTTTTCCCACCTCTGCACCAGATGACCTGTGAAATATTTTTTATATAGAATAGGGGCTACTTCGGCAGTACTTCTGCTGATACTCATTGTTTCATTCCTGGCAGAAAAGCAAGTCTGGCAATGTCAGGTATGTGACTGTCCACGAACTATGACAAGGCGATTAAAAACTCTCAATCACAGTTGTGGAATGAGCATGACTCTGAATACATTTCAATTTCCTCTAGAGCCGGTCATTCTGCAACATCCTTATACATTTCTCCAGTGTGCTTTTGCAAGTGTGAGAAGATCAAGGCCTTACAAGACAGCAGAATGGCCTCAACGTTGGGGGTGGGGAGGTGACACAATTGTCATGAAAATTAACCCCTCCAAACCCGCGGCATTTTATTACCAGATGCCTGAGGAGATTACTAGATTTTTAGGGTCTTTACTATGAAGAGAGCAACCTGCGTGCCTGAAATAATTAAGAAGAAGAGACTCAATTATCTAGTAAACTGAAATTTCAAACCACTCTGCTTACCTAAATGAGAAAAGCTGCTTAGACGAAAGCGTCATTACTTCTATTTAGACAAGCCTCAGCAAAGATATACAAGGAACTGAAGAATGGGAGCCCACATTCTTCCCTAAGCCACAACAATGCCTGTTTATGTAAATAGGATTTTCAATAACAACGGAATCTGAAAAAAAAAAATGTTTTCATTATTGTCTGTGAAAAAAATGCAAATACCGAAGATGAAAGTCAAGGGGCTTCCACTATGATGGGCACTGAATACCCTAAAATATTTATTCTATGTGAGTCTGAGCCTGGATTCTAAATGGATCTAATAGCCACTGACTACTTTTCCTTTAAAAAAAAAAAAGTCTGAGTATACAATGTGAAGAGGCACAAAGGTTTCTCTGACTCCATGGCAAGTTGAATGCCTATTTATTCAAACACTCAGTTTAAAATGAAATAAAAGTAGTAGTAGGTATCTGTTAGCCTTTATTTGGCAGCCCCTTCCAAAATCTAGGCCAGAATATAAATATTCTTTCCTCCATCATCATCACCACCTGACAATCAAATGCTCCCACATGACCATAACAACCTCCAGGCTCCAACTAAAAGCTCATTAAAGACTATATGAAAGCAATTTATAGAAGAACTAAACAAAGAAGGAAAGAACTATTAGCAAAATTAATTAGATCGTTCATACTTTTGACAACTACTACTATTTGCGTGAAACTCAAGTGCCTAACTCCTTTATTGACAGGTATTGATGACTATAGAGATACCACATACCTAGAGTTTTAAACTGACCTTCTAGTTTTTGGTTCAAGAACTCAGGTTTTGACCCATACTCTGTACGTCGGTCTTCCTGTTGCTGTTTGGGCAGTTGATAAGAGGCAGAAATCCTTCTTGCTCATTAGACCATTAGCTGCTGTTAAGCAAAGGGCTGGGAGGGGCGTGCTCAGTGGCCCAGAGGAATGTGTCCGACTCCACATATAAAGCCAGCCTCGATTTGGGGTTAAGAATTTAACCTTAAAAGGCTGACAAGTCATAAATTTGCCTGAGGTTCATATATATGTGTGACTTTCACAGTTTATATTTCCTAGCCAGAACTCAAAGTCAAAACAAGCCCCCTGATTAATGAATGGGACTAATTGTTATTCCTGACTCCAGAACATTAGTCTTTATCCATAATATTTTCTTAAAAAACACACAATCTCATACCTAAAACTCTCTGGCTTAGGCGAGTTTGGATAACTACTTAGAAACAAAAGGGTAGGCAGAAGAGCCTAATGTTATCTGTTACTTGGTGCTACCATTTTGGTAGTCAAGATGGACTCAAAAGCTTCTATTTCATTGTGTCTATCAAGCAAAGTGCAAAGGAATGTCCTCCAAATCTAAACATCTGCGATAAAGCAACCATCTGTGATTCTACACAAAAAATGATGGGGGGGGGGGGGGGGAGCCATGGGGGCACGGCTGAAATGTCATCAAGCACATTTTGTCTAACTTATCTTGTTAAATATTTATACACAAATGCATAACCTAACAACCTTGGCCAAGCTTGGCAAAGATAATACAGGACAAACAAAAGATCCTCATAAGAAGAAAAAAAAAAAAAAAAAAAACAAGGACTAGTCCAAATGGAATACAATCTAACCTGAAGTCAAGATTGTAACTGGGACAATAAAACCCCACAAGCGAAACAATGTCCCTGAAATGTGATAACTTCATTAGGGAAAAGAAGTGTATAATGTGGTTAGCCTACAAGGTAGGTGTCAGTTCAACTCTACACTAGCAGTGTTTCAAAGGGACTCACTTATCTTTAGTAAAAAAAAAGGAAAGCATTCAATGTAAAAAAAAATTCTAGGAACAAAGATGCAATTTGCATTCATTAAGAATTATGACAAAGTAAAAGAGAATGTAAACTACATAGCAATGATCTGAGGCACTCAAGTTGGGTATATCTAGCCTTGTCCTATCTGTACAAAAAGCCTTTTAAATACTCAGAGTTCTTAGAAAGTGGAATGTTAAGTTCATCAGGGCATATTTTAAAGCCCTCCATGTCTAAACTAAGAAATGAATTCCACAATATCCCAAGAGAAATAACCAGGTATCTAGACCAGATATGTGGGCAGAAAGGGGAAGCTTGTTTTCTCTCCAGAGTCACTGAGGGTAGGAGTATGTGGAGAGGGCACAAGAATTTGGAGGAAGAGAGGAAAAAGAGGAATCAGGAGCTACAGGAAAAGGAAACACAACTTAGAACGAAAATGCAGAGGAAAATAATATAAAAATTCCACTCATCTTCCCCCCCCCCCAAGAACAAGAAACACAAAACCATTCAATAAATATAACAAACCATAAAACACCTTCTGTTTTAAATTACAACCAGTTGAGAGGGAGGGAGGGAGGGAGGGAGGGAGAGGGAGGGAGAGAGAGAGAGAGAGAGAGAGAGAGAGAGAAAGACAGGGAGGGAGGGAACATGCGGAAGGGAGGAAGGGGAAAAGGGAAAACTGTGGGGAGCCGTGCAGCAGACAGAGGAGGGCAGGCCCTCGGTAGCTTTGGAGGTATACTGAGCCCCAGGAAAGCTGTGATGAAAGCACAAAGAGTACCCCTTGTTCCCCTCGGCTACGGGTGTTAGAGTAACTTAGTCCACTTAATCATCACTACTCTAAGAAAGGGTTGATGAGCTTTTCAGGAACTTGATCCATTTTATTCAGAAGTGTTAGTAGTAAGTCTCATTACCACTAGGACCTCATTTGAAATAAAATTGGATATTACTGGTGAAGTGCTCTGAATGTTTGAATAAATGCTGGTTCCAACGACCTCTTTTAGGCTTTAGGAGCAAGGCAACCTTACTCTCTCAAAGAACAAAGAAAAGCCAATCTGACAGCTTTTGAAAGCCAAAAAAAATCTTCAGGCAACTTTAGGAAATTGACCCACAGCACTGAGGTTTCAAAGTCAAGAAATGACTTAGATTTTTAGAAATTAACACTTGCATAAAAACTTTCAGGATACCATGGGGAAAATAAACCTTTATTTTCAGATATAAACTTTGAAGTTTGAAAACAAAGCAGAATATCTGCTTCTGAAAACAGAAGGGGCTCTTGGAAATACTGGGCACATTTTTTCTACGGCTCTTAGAAACCCTTCAAAAATCTTGTTCTGGCTTCTAGGGATGGCCAGAGAAGATATATTCAGGAAAGCTAGCAAAAGAGAAAGTAGGAAACCATCAGGTTCCCTAGGGTAAGAGCAAAATGATTCCAGGAGATACTTGCCCCTGGCCACATTTAATTAAGCCAAGGCTTAGACTAGAAATTCTACCCATCTAGATGTGCAAAGATAGTGTTTTCCAACTAGTCACATAGTTATCAGCTATGAAGCTGCGAAATCCTGCTGAGTTTCTCTAGCACGTTCAGTACCACATCCTCATTCATCTCTCTACCTCACTACCTTCCCCCTACTCCAACCTTTCATAGGCCGGGCCTCCCAATCTCTTGGCACCCTCCTTTCCCTCTCTCCCCTCACACCCTCTGTCATTTCCTTCCTCACTCCCTAATTCATTTCTTGTGGATAGATCTCTACAACACTTCAACGAATGAATAGCCAAAGCATAGCACAAATGTGAGAAATCAAAGTTACATTGATCTATTATGTACAAGACCCTGTATTAAATCCTGGCAAATTTTTGCCCTCATTGAACTTATACTTGGCAGGAAACTTCTCGAATTGAAAAAAAAGATACAAATCATCTGGCGATCTTGTTTAAAAAATACAAATTCTGAGGCAGGCTTTGTAGTGCAGCCAGGTAAGCTGCTATTTGGGACACCCACATCACATTTCAGCATGCCAGTTTAGAGTCCTAGCTATTCCACTTCCCATCCAGCTTCCTGCTAATGCATCTTGGGAGGAAGTAGATGATGGCTCAAGTACTTGGGTACTTGCCACCCATGATAAAAGACCCAGATGGTGTTCTGGGCTTCAGCCTTGCCCAGCCCCAAATGTTGCCAACATTTGGGAAGCGAAGCAACAGATTGAAGATCTCTCGCTCGCTTGCGCGCTCGCCTTTCAGATAGATGAAAACAAATAATAAACAAACTTTTTTTTAACATTTATTTAATGAACATACATTTCCAAAGTACAGCATATGGATTACAATGGCCCCCCCCATAACTTCCCTCCCACCCGCAACCCTCCTTTTTCCCGCTCCCTCTGCCCTTCCATTCACATCAAGATTCATTTTCAATTCTCTTTATATACAGAAGATCAGTTTAGTATATATTGAGTAAAGATTTCAAGTTTGCACCCACACAGAAACACAAAGTGAAAAATACTGTTTGAGTACTAGTTATAGCATTAAATAACAGTGTACAGCACATTAAGGACAGAGATCTTAGATGAGGAGTAAGTGCACAGTGACTCCTGTTGTTGACTTAACAAATTGACACTCTTGTTTATGGCATCAGTAATCACCCTAGGCTCTTGTCATGAGATGCCAAGGCTATGGAAGCCTTTTGAGTTCACCAACTCTGATCATATTTAGACAAGGTCATAGTCAAAGTGGAAGTTCTCTCCTCCCTTCAGAGAAAGGTACCTCCTTTGATGACCCATTCCTTCCACTAGGATCTCACCTGCGGAGATCCTTCATTTAGGTAATTTTTTTTTTGACAGAGTGTCCTGGCTTTCCATGTCTGAAATACTCTCATGGGCTTTTCAGCCAGATCCGAATGCCTTAAGGGCTGATTCTGAGGCCAGAGTGCTGTTTAGGACATCTGCCATTCTATAAGTCTGCTGTGCATCCCACTTCCCATGTTGGATCATTCTCTCCCTTTTTTATTCTATTGGTTAGTATTATTCAGAAAATAAACAAACATTTCTAAGATGCAAATTCTGATTCAGTAGGACAGGGATGGGGCCTGACATTCTGCATTTCTTATGAGATCTTGAGTGATGCTAATGCTGCTGGTCCACAGACTGTGCTTTGAGAAACTAGGCTCTAATATGAAGAATAAAGTCAAGTCCATCTTAACTACAAGAGCAAGCAAGAACAAAGGCCATAGTAGAAGTACAGTGACAGCAGCAATCAAAGGGAGAATCGTCTCTAGCTATAGTCATGAAGAAGATGGCATTGCACTGAGATCTGCAAAGATGGGTAAGACTACAGCAGGCACTGGTGATAGTCAGGTGTTCTTAAATAAAACCTTGTAGGCCGGTGCCGTGGCTCAACAGGCTAATCCTCTGCCTAGTAGCGCCGGCACACCGGGTTCTAGTCCCGGTTGGGCGCCGGATTCTGTCCCAGTTGCCCCTCTTCCAGGCCAGCTCTCTGCTGTGGCCAGGGAGTGCAGTGGAGGATGGCCCAAGGGCTTGGGCCCTGCACCCCATGGGAGACCAGGAGAAACACCTGGCTCCTGCCTTCGGATCAGCGCGGTGCGCCGGCCGCAGCGTGGCGGCCATTGGAGGGTGAACCAATGGCAAAGGAAGACCTGTCTCTCTGTCTCTCTCTCTCACTGTCCACTCTGCCTGTCAAAAATAAAAATAAATAAATAAAAAATAAAAAGAAATAAAAAATTAAAAAACAACCTTGGAGGCAGACAACTACAGAACCCTCTAAGTAATGAGTCAGCAGCCTATTATACTTAAATAGATGCCACACATGCCAAGGGAATATGAGAGGCATGGTAGAGGCAGAGTTAGAGTATTTAAGCTACATGTGTAAATGGAGAACTCAAAGGTTTCGAGGTCTCAGGTCTACCATAGATGCCATCACCAACAACGTAGAATGTTGGAGAGTCAGATTTCTATGAATGGGAAAAGAAAATGATGGACTAATTATTGGTTCTGTTGAAAGCAAAGCACTGCTGAATGGAGAGCTCTGGCAGTCAACTGAGAAATGCTGAACCAGAGAGGGAGGAAGAGATCAGGTTGGAGAGATGGACGTCAACCAAACAGAACGATAATGAAGTTGAGGGGATTAGCAGAGTCGAAGGAAAGAGCAAAAAGCAAAACACTACTAGAACACTTACATGTAACAAAGGGGAGGAGAAAGAGGGCAAATATGCAAAGGTAGAATCAAGTAGGGGGGCTGCTGCCTGCAGTGCAGGCATCCCATATGGGCTCTGGTTTCAAGTCCCGGCTGCTCCACTTCCAATTCAGCTCTCTGCTGTGGCCTGGGAAAGCCGTGGAAGACGCTCCAAGTCCTTGGGCCCCTGCACCCACGTAGCAGACCTGGAAGAAGCTCCTGGCTCTGGATCAGAGCAGCTCCAGCTGTTGCAGCCAATTGGGGAGTGAACCAGCAGATGGAAGACCTCTCTCTCTCTCTCTCTCTCTCTCTACCTCTGTGTAACTCTTTTAAATAAATAAATCTTTAAAAAAGAAGAGTCAAGTAGGAAAGGATCACAATTCACAAAGGAGTGTGGGACTTTAAATCAAATGCTTTATATGCAGCCTATATTCCTTCCCCCTCATAGTCCAATGGGTATACCAAAAACAGCATGAGCCACAAGTGACAAACTTTGAGAGGCAAATCCTGGTTCTACCATTTATACAACAATCAGGAAAGTAAACCGTTCTGTTTCTTCATCTATGAAATGGGGATGACACCATCTGCCTTTGAGATTTGCTGATTAAATTAGAGATTAAGTATAAAGTGGAGACTCGGTAAGTGGTATTTTTCATGATCTTCCTGTGGCCCTTTCAGACTATTCATCCAACCTGAAAGTTGCCTCAAAAATCTACTGGAAAACAAGGAGTTTCAAGTTCATGGTGAATCAAAGTAGAAACCTTGATGAAGGCAACCTCTTACATAAGGACAGGGCCTGCACTGTGGCACAGCAGGTTAAGTCACCACTTGCAATGCCAGCATCCTATACTAGAGTGCCAGTTCAAGTTCCAGTTGCTCTCTTTCTGATCCAGCTCCCTGCTAATGTGCCTAGGAAGACAACCAGTGTGCTTGGGAACCAGAATGAAATTCCTGGCTCCTGGCCTCATGTTGGCCCAGCCCCAGCTGTTGTTGTTGGGGAGTAAACCAACAGATCAAAGATCTTTTTCTCTCTGTTTCTCTCTCCCTGTTACTCTGCCTTTCAAATAAATAAATAAATCTTCAAAAAATAGTAAGTATGAAGCAGCCTGCAACACCAGTGTCCCATAGGGGTGTCAGTTTGTATCTTGGCTGCTCTACTTCTGATCCAGCTCCCTGCTAATGGCCTGGGAAAAGAAATGGAGGGCAGACCAAGTACTTGGGGCCCTGATACCCACATGAGAGACCTGGAAGAAGCTCCTGGCTCCTGGCTTCAGCCTGGTGTAGGCCTGGTTATTGCAGCCATATAGGGAGTGAACCATCAGATGGATGATCATGATCTCGGTATCTCTCTCTCCCTCCTTCCCTTGCCCCTCCCTGTGTAACTCTTTCAAATAAATAAATCTTTAAAAAATAAACAATTTATGCCAAAGAAAGAGAATTTTAAACAGTGGGCCCCCCAGAACCAAAACTATGTTACATCTTCATAGACAATTAAAGAAGGATCAGGCCAATTACCACAAACACTCCTAGTCTTTGCAGACCAGTCTCAGAGACCAGTCTGGAGGCCTAGTCTTCAGTGGAATACAGACCAGCGCTCCAAAGGCTACACATTGCTACAGCTTATTTTCTCTAGGGGAGGAGAGGGGCACAGGGGCTACCATACTAGAACCAGGAAGGTCACTGGAACGGAGATGCTACCGACACTTGAATGGTTGCATTCATGTACGTGACACATAAAAAAGACTTTTACAACAAACGTTAAGATATGATTGTGAAAGACCACACACTGCTAAGAGTAACAAGCTTTAATTTTATAAACATGCAGAAATATTCATCATTGCTATTAAAAATAACAGAAATCTGATCCTTGATTCTAATGTATATCTATATAAAAGTCTCTGTGGATGCAGTGTATGGCTGTGTGTGCGTGTGTGTGCACACATGCTTAGTAGCACATCATCTGATTTGCAAAGTCTTGCACTATGACAACATATAATCATACTTTCTCCTAATCAAGAGAATTTTTTCAATCCTTGGCAGTTTTTTAAATTCACCAGATGTTGGCAAAATACATTTTTAAAACATGTCACATGCAAAAGCCTGGAGAATATCATCCACACCCATGACTTCGAACTTGAGCCTATATGGTGATGAGTCCCAACTATGCTGCTCCTGAACTCCAGAGTCATATATACAGTCTTTCCCGGTGATTTCATTTATTCCCAGGACTTTAATTACCATCTATTCCCTGGTGATTTCCAAGCATGTAGCTCCTTCCCTGATTTCTCTGCTTTCTGTGATCCAGAACACTACTTGAACTACCTAGCAGATCTAAACTACCTCAATGCTCAAAGAACTCCTCCAGCCCAGCCTGTTCAAAACTGAATTTACCTGAAAATATGCTCCTGGAGTGGGCATTTAGCCTCGTGATGAAGATACCAGGTAAGATGCCCACATCCCATATTAGAGTACCTAGGTTCAATACTCAGCTATGGCCCCTCACTCCAGCTTCTCACCAGTGTAGATGCTAAGAGGCAGCAGTGGTGGCTTCAAGTAATTGGGTTCTGGCTACCCATATGGAAGAGCTGGACTGAACTCCCGGCTCCTAGCTTTAGCCCAGTCAAGCTCTGGTCATGGCAGGCATTTAGGGAGTTATTCAGGAGACAAGAAAGCACTCACTTGTATGCTCACTCACTTGCTTTCTCTCTCTCCCTCTCTCTCTCTCCAACCTCAAATAAATGCATAAAATGGCCCTAGATTTTACTCATTTATTCAAAAAATATTTACTGAGCACCTATTATGTGCCATGGTCCCACACCCAGAAAAACAAGAAGTTTAACTATTCCTTCTGTCTTCATACCTAGTCACTAACTCATGTCTTCTCTACTTCCTCTTTCTCAAGCTTAGCTTTTATTCTGTTTACTAGTCCCTTGCTTCCTCGCCTGCACTGCTCAAATTCCCTGCCACTACTCGATTTCCAGTCATCTCCATGTTTCCCTTCTTAAAATGTTTTTATGGCTCCTCATCATCCTTGGATACAACTCAGACTCCTCAGCATATTTCCCATCTACTTTTCTAGTTCATCGTCCCTCCACCTTCCCATCTGTCCTCCAAACTAAATACCTCCAGCCCAATAAACGTGTATTTTGTCTCCTAACTCTGTACCTTCTACACACCCCTTACTTAACAGCCCTCTTAAGGCAACTGTGCATCAGCCAGACCCCTACATGGTACCCAGCCCTATGACGGCCTTGACATCCATGGTTTTGTTTGCCTTGTTTGGCTCTCTCACTAGGCAGGAAGCTCCTTGGTGGCAGTGATTTTATCTCATTCATTAGTTCCTAGTTCTGTACCTGTTATGGAATCAATGTTCAAAAAATATTGGTCTAAATCAAAACTGAAAAGCTTTCTCTGCATATGCTTGCAGAGAGAAAGCATATCAAGATCATCATTAGTGAGTTTCTTTTCTGTGAATTTCCATCTGATCTGTGTTCCAAAACAGAGAAATGTGGTCCTCGATACAATCATTACATGAAACCTAACTTGCAAAGTACCTCCTGGGTCACATTCTCATTTCTATGGAGCTCAACAAGCCATGCATCCAGTGTTAGAAGCAGTTCTCCAAAAATGGGCCAAATTCACAGTATGGGTTGACTATCACTACTTAAAAAGTATCACATTTCTGTATTGGGGGAAATGATGGAACTTGACAAGTAAGCAATAGGTCTATGAAATCAGGGACTATTTGCTCAAACAATTTGGGACCAGTAAAACTGAAAATGGTTTATTTGATCTCTGAAGAGCTGTACCCCCTAGGTCTTCCAGGTATAAATTCAGCTTATTCTCTGGGTTATTAAGGGTGTAAAGCTGTTGGGTCATATGTAATGTATGCGTATACAGATGTATGTGTGTGTGCGCATGTGTGTTGGAACCAAGCATGTATCTGGAAGCTACAAACACTTTAGGATTGACTGCATTATAGATACTGAGCTGTCTGAGAACAAGCTTTCAGAACACAAAGGAAAGACCACCCACTGCTAAGAGTGATAATTAACTTTTAAACAGTTTAAATAATATGAATAACTATTGAATACTACTATCAAAATAATATAAACCTCTATATATTTATGCATACATATAATCTATGAATTTACACTTCAGCTCTCCCACCACCTCTTCAGTCTCTGCGACAAATCAGTATGGACAACAATGCATTTAGGGAATCAGTCATTCTATAGTTAGAGACCGTCTCAGAATCTCAGCAGACAGTGGTAAAGCCCACAATCAGAGAGCATCTTGGAATCTCACGGACAGTGGTAATAGCCCTCTAAACCATGTCTTTAGGTATTCATTCCCACTAATTACTCAATTTATTAACAACTGGGCAAGGCACTCTACTCACATTAAAGGATGTCATGAGGAATCAAACATGGCTCCTGCATTCAATGAGCATAGAGTATAGATGAGGCCATGAATAAGCTATATATTTCAAAAACTATGGATAGTGAGTAAGCAGAAGCACAGATAAATTATTTCTGGGAACCAAACACGATTTGGGTATCCCTCTGTATTAGCTCTGCACACATGACAATTTCCATATTCAAATGCTTTCCATCTGTTATGTGCCATTTAACTTTCTAATTTATAGCAAAATGTTTTCCAATCTTTTCTGTCAGTGATGTTCCAGATAACTCTCTGATCTATACCACAGTGAGGGTATTTAATCACCTGCCTGTATCTGTCACTTGAACTCCTGCTCTCTTGACCATGCTTCCCTCAGCTTCAACCATTCAATCCAAAATTTGACAAAGAGGAATGGAGAAGCTCAGGATGTGATGATACTGTATGTGCTAACACGAATGCGCAGAGTTTGAGAGAGCGAACCATAACTAAGGATGATAGTATGCAAATAGATTTACAATATTTCTTTCCAAATGATCATCTTCTCTTTCTTTTCTACCCTCTTCCCTATCTGGCCTCTACTTAAAAGAACCGCCTGATGGATCATCCCTAGCCAAATAATTGAAAGTTTGGCCTAATCCATATAAAAATTAAGAGAATTCTCATGAGGGCCTTTATCCTACTCAAATGAAATATCCATAGCTATGTCCTTTTCTTATTTTTAGGTTTTTTTTTTTTTTGAGAGAGAATGCTCCCATCCACAAGTTCACTCCCCAGATGCCCACAACAGCCAGGTCTGGGCAGGGCCAAAGTCAGGAACTGGGGATACAATGCAGGTCTCACATGTAGGTAACAGGAACCTAATTTCTTGAGCCATCACCACTGCTTCCCAGGGTCCACATTAGCAGGAAGTTGAAGTCAGGAGTCAGAGCTGAGAATTGAACCCAGGTCCTCAGGTACAGAACATGGTGTATTAGTTGTCAGATTAAATGTCGGTCCTGGATTACGTCACTTTAAATGTACATTTATGAAGCCTGATGTCACAGGTAAAAACACCAAACAGTAGGAAAAACTTACATACATTCAGTATATGCTTCTGTAGCTGACACCAAATTGCATTACTTTTTTTTTTTGGACAGGCAGAGTGGACAGTGAGAGAGGGACAGAGAGAAAGGTCTTCCTTTTCGCCGTTGGTTCACCCTCCAATGGCCTCTGCGGCCGGTGCATAGTGCCGATCCAAAGCCGGGAGCCAGGTGCTTCTCCTGGCCTCCCATGCGGGTGCAGGACCCAAGCACTTGGGCCATCCTCCACTGCCTTCCCGGGCCATATCAGAGAGCTGGACTGGAAGAGGGACAACCGGGATAGAATCCGGCGCCCCAACCAGGACTAGAACCCGGTGTGCTGGCGCCGCAGGCAGAGGATTAGCCTGTTAAGCCATGGTGCCGGCCCAAATTGCATTATTTTCACAAACCTAAACACCACATATCTGTAAAGTGAAGACAGCTATATATACTTATATATGTGTGTGCATAACCTTAATTTATCATTAAGTTACATAGAATAAAATTGGAAATGGACACAAAAGACTTACCTTTTGTAAGACTTGGCTAGTCTACTTCGTTCAGGAAGTTATAGCACAGCCAAATGAAATAAAATACCCTTTATCACTTACCTATAGACAACAAATGGAGTTCTGATCTGAAAAGTAGTAACTTTTCTTAGAAACCTTAGTAAATCAGTAAAAACAGATCAACAGTAAAATACTGGTTTACGGAAATCTTATGTTTGTAATACATTTATAATCCCATTCATTCATTTAGTCTACAAATACATTTAGTCGCTACTATCTGTACAATGAATACAATTATGAGTAAAATACAGCTTCTAACCTCAAGGAGATCACAGTCTAATGGGGAAGATATAAATTGTTATGAGCATGTACCTTAAAGTTGCCATAATCAGGGCTTCTAATTTTCCAGTAATAATCTTATTTTCAAAAGGCAATTAAAATTTTACTCTCAAATTCTGCCTTCTCAATTAGTAAGAAATAAATACATGATTCATTCTGGAAACTTTGAAAAATACAAAATATTTTCAAAATCATCACTTCTGAGAAACGTATCTCTTTCAACCTTCAAGCAGATACATGGAATACAGTGGGTGGAGGTTTCTTTTATAATGGCTCTGACTTGCCTGTCTCTTCTTACTGCTACTTTCGCTTGTATTTTATCTCCCTTCCTATCAATTATTTATCAATATCAGCCTATTAAGTACAGTTCAAATAATTTAGCAGATTTACTAATTTAGTATAAAAATACAACTTCAGCTACAAGTAATTAACTGTTCGGAACAGTAGCAATGCATTTTGGTCCTAACATTGACTCCCTTTATGTTCATGAAGAAAAATACAAAAGTCTCAAATGAGACTTTGTCCAGCTATACATAAAGAGAAGTAAAAGTGAAAACGCCTTTTTTCATAATGAATCTGGACTCATTTTTGCTTGAAAATGGCAGATAGTATTTTAAAATATCAGGACTTAGATAACTGATCTTTAACTGGCCTAATTTGAAGTGTGGCACTAAATCTCCTTTTACTTTCTATATTCAACAAGATATTTGAGAATTTAATGATCCAGTGAACATCACCCCCCACACACACACACAAATTTCACAATGCACATTTTCTCTAATATTCCCACCTTTACCTTGGTTTCCAAATCACATTCCCCCTATCATTATATCTCAAAGGTAAATTCCCACTCCTCTATGCCGTCTCTAAAGCCAGTCTGGGGCTCATGACTTGCAGTCTATTTTCTGATACTCATTTCTTAATGGAGTGCTGGGGATCCTGTTTCAAGCCAGACAATTTGCTAAATATGGGCAGATGAACAGGGGATTTTTCTCCCCACACTTCCCATTAGACCCTACATTACCAAAACCATCAAACCTATTTACAAGTTTGTCTTAGGGCTAAATAGACACTGGCTTCTGGAATGGTCTCTTGAATGGAGCCTATACATGAATTTTGACCTGGGTTACAGAAACCTGGATAGTACATCAACAGGTCTGTGCATGTGTTATATTTCAACTCCCAAATATGGTAATATCACCATTAGCGAGAAAGGTCTAGCTGACATTAAATCAAACATGACTTGATTTAAGGGATGTCCTACAATTTATGTGCTGTAACAGTTGAACTTTAATGATACTAAGCCAGTCATAACAATGCTGCTGATTTCTTTGGGCACTCAACCGCCTGAGAGTGAGAGTTGCCAGCTAACTGAAGTAAGCCTGTGTCTATCCTTAGTCGAAATATATGTAACCTAAAAAGTTGGTACACACACCCCAGTAATGTACCACAGCAATTCAGAGTTAGGCTTTTAAAATAGGCATTACAACATATAGCTTGAGAAATCTTGGGAAGGATAGGTGTTTGGTACAGTGGTTAAGCCAGCGACTGGGATGCCCACACCCCATATCAGAAAGCCTGGGTTCCAGTTCTGGCTTTGCTTCTAATTCCAGCTCCGTGTTAATGTGAACCCTGGGAGGCAGCAAGTGGTGGCTCAAGGTCTTGGATCCCTGCCACTCATGTGAAAGACCTGGATTGAGTTCTCTCCCTCTCCTTGCTGTTGCAGACATTTGGGGAGTGAACCAGAGGACAGGAGACATCTCTCTCTCACTTTGCTTTTCTTCTCCATCTCTGCCTGCCTGTTTCTATGCTTTTCCAATAAAATAAACAAATAATTTTTGAAAAGAAAACCCGCGAGATTTCATAGAGGCCAGAATGATCTAGAAATCCTATTTTCATCACTTATTTACTAAACGCTATATGGCGGTCTTAACATTGTGCTGAATACTGCTCACACACAGTGCTTTCCCTTTAAGAATCTTATAATCTAAAACATACAAATAACCATATGCAGAAAAAAAAGCCAGAGATCAGAGTAAAAGGAAGCATTCACAAAAATGTACAAATTCAGCATGCCAGAACTTTTTCAGTTGAGCAACATGATCCCCAGTGAAATTCTTTCCAAATGATGTATCGTGTGCACAAGTTATAAGTGATTATCTTCAATTTTCTTAGAAATGAGTAATAAGATACCTCTTAAGACCCATGCTTTTGTATATGCATCAAACACTAAAGTTGGCATGGTCATTGATAGCTGCCATTTAACGAGAAAACATATTTTCTGTCTTGTCTCATACCAGACAAATCCAGGACTCTTTTCTCCCTGGTTGGTAATAAGCAGTCTTTTCTCTAGGCTACAGTGAACAGCAAACATTGCAACTCTAAAGATGGAAGGAGCAGAATGCTCAAAAATATTGCATCAAAATATTGGATACAACCTACCTACTAGGCCATAAGAAAAAGCACATTGCAAAACTGACACCATCTGTGTCATGCAGCATTCATTCAAATCTTCTGTCTGTATTTCCTAATGCTTACAAAATGGAATTTGCTCCAAGAATTAAGCAAATTCTTTTTAAGATGGCAGCCCTATTAAGACACTTCTCCCTATCTCCCACTTCATCTCTTGAGTTCTTTTCCCTTGCCCAGGCTCGCTATTGTGACCACTTCAGCCAATTTCCTGGAGGTATTTTCTAGCCCTTTTCACCCTATTTAATCCTACATGTTTCCTGGGAAGCCTGTTTGCTCCCTCACTAGACTGTGAGCTGCTTGACAAAAGGGACGGTGCCTCGCTCTGCTCTGCAACCCCACCACCTAATACAGAGCCAGCCAAGGAGTGGAGAGCCATAGACTCCTTTCAGGCCAAGGTGCCCCACCAATCACCAGCCATCCCTTCCTTCTGATGGATAGCTTCTCCTAAGCACATCTCACTACCAGTATCAAGATTAGCATAATAGTATATTTTCAGGCCACATCAGGAAGAATTCCCTAAAATGTTTCATTAGCATACAATAGAACAACTTTTTCAAAGTTTCAACAACTCACCTGCTAACCCAACAATCTAGTACAATCTCAGAGGAAAGAAAACCCTCCTACACATCACTTCTTATTCTGTCTATAAACACCGAGACCGCTGAATACTTGAAACTAATTGGGGAACCACAGCTGGCAACCCAGTTACGGTTGCTAGTTCTCACACTTAAAAAAAAAAAAATACCAAGCTCTCTCTTTGTTTTGAGAATGCTGGTTTTTTTTTTTTTTTAATGTTGTTTCATCTATTTCAAGAAACTCCAAGTGGATTTTGGCTCTTCATAGCTGCCTTTTACCCGTAGGGGCATTTGGCCTTGTGGATTCCTTCTCGCACTTTCCAAGGCCCTCCAAGGCAAGATCCTCCAATCTTTTGGGAGTTGCAACATTAGTACGGTTTGTTTGATTTTCTCATCCCCATCCGTCCTCTACACCCCCACCCCCCACAAAAGTGGTGTATGGCATTCATAAAGTGAATTACACTTGATTTTTGTTTGGAGGAATTTTTTTTCAGACTTCTGTAACATTCCCTTGAGACAATTGGAAACATCATTGTCTGATTACTAGCTCACTTCCCTTGCCTAAAATTGTATCCATTCTTGATTGCGCCTGTGGGTAGGTTAGGCAAAACAAAATAAACATCTAGACTTATGAGCTCATTGGCTTTTTTTCTGAATTTTTCTAAATTAAATAAGGGCAAAAGAGCTGCACTGAAAGTCAGTTAATATGGATTTTTCTGCCAAATGCTAACTCTGTGCGCCTGGTTTCCATCTGTGGTGCTTTCCAAGTTACAAATCCTTGGGAAAAAAAAGAAGAGTAGGGTATGAAGAGATCTATGGATTTGGGGGACATGCTATTTAGAATTGCTATCTTGCATCTTTGAACAGTCTGAAAGAAATGGGAACATGAGATTGTAAGGCTTTAGATCAGCTTTGTGGAAGTCTAGCGTAGTCCTTCAGCACCAGTGATTTATTTTTTAGGCTGGCTGATTTCAAATGCCATTTAGTCTCATCCATATTAGCATAAGAAATGTACCTTATCCACTCTAACCCAATTCTGCTAATGGCCAAAGTTAGCAGTCAATCCAAAATGCTCCTCGTGTAAGTGAAACAAGACATTCTGGAGGATTTCGCCTTACTGTGAAGGATACTCATTTGGGACAAAGAAAGCTCTAATGCAGTTAATACAGTGCAGCAGGCAAACTGAACATGACTTAAAATATAGATGGGGGGGGGGGAGTCCAGCGGTCATCATGATGGTTCATAACTATCAAATAATTTGCAGCTCTCTTTCAATTTCCAACCACTGAATGACAGCAGCAAATTGCACATTAATTCATTTTGAAATTATGCACTTGGCATTGTATTAAGTCTGCCATTATCATCTCTTCTGTGAAATACTGATGAGCTCTTTCCAGACCCGGACTTGAGGATTTGCACCATGTTTGCCCTATCTGTAGTGACCATATTTGTCCAACGAAAGTTCAACACACATGGTTTCCAGGCAGAACAGAGTATTGGAAATCTGCACTGCCCCCAGAACATCCAAGATATGTGGGTATCGCCATATTTGTAGTTGGGCTTTGCTCCAATGAGAGTCAGGATACTGGCTGCCATGTGTACTCAACAGTTTGTTAAACAGAACTAGAGCGGGCAATGCTGGCTTTTAGATGCCGAACACCCTTGAAAAGTGATTTCTTCTACAGAGTTTTTGGAACAGTAGAGGGAAATGAAAAGAAAAAAAAAAGCTATATTGCAAGTCCCCCTTCTCTGCTAGTACAGCCATCCCTAGGCGCAGAGTAAGGGCGGGAGAGGGAAGCCCAGGCCAAATCGCATACACGTAGTGTGTGGGCCCTCCCGATACTTTTATACAGATGCCGCAAAGAGGCAGGCAGCCAGAGGGCTGGGGGCAGGGGGGAGGGGAAGCGTGCATGTGTGTTGTGTAGAGAAGAGGGTTACTAAATGACTTATCTGCGCTTTCCTCTGGTGTTTTTGGCTTTTAAGTGCTACCTTTACTCCCTGACCCGGAATCAGCCAAATGTGGCCCCAACCCCAACCTCAGACCCATTCATTTTGTAGGGGTTCGGTTGGTGAGGACCAATTTTTATATTATCAACAAAAGCATGTCCCCAGACCTCAGCAGTCTAATTACCACGGCACTTGCAGAAGGATTCGCCTGTTGTTTCAGCTTTGTAGAACTGATTCATAGGTTGCCCCTCACAGCTCCTGCACACGCCCACGTGGTACGTTTTTAACACTCAACAGCGGAAGAGGTAGTTCTACCCTCCCTTAGAATGGTATCCTGCGAAGCAATATTTAACATATGCGCAAATGCATTTCCAGTCCCCAAAAAGGGTGACCAATTACCTTTGCAGAACTAAACAGCAGGCTCCTTGGGCTCTTTTCATCAACCTAAAGAAAAGGCTGAGGGCGCGCTGGCTGCCTAGGTAACCTCCTGCCAGTGAACGCTCGCTGGCAGCGCCCACGGGGCGCGCTTCCACATTCACAACTTGGTCCAAGCGTCAGGCCCGCCTCCCGGACTTGTTGAGAGCCACACGGTTTGCGAAGGCTGCTCCCCGATCCCTCGGAAGCACGGGACGCGCACCTAGGCTCACTGCCGGGGGTCGGTTAGAGACCCGGGAGACCACAAACGTCTTGTTTCCGAACAGAGTCAGCTGTTTCTTCTGAGCGCACCTCGGAGGAATTAACCTGCTGGAAACCGACTCTTCCAGCCTGCATTGTCAAGTGTAGCGAGTTCTCCTAATTGGATTCTAAGGCAGGCGTTGTTGGAATTGTCCAAATGCTGGACAATCACAGAAGACCATTCATATTCATCTGTTGACAGCGGCAGCCCCCGGTTAAGGTTAAAATATGCCCTTATGGCACGATCTGATTGTGCAGAACAAAAGGCAGGCGTTCACAAACTTTCCTCCACCTAAAACCATCTCCCCTTCAGGGTCCAGCCTGTCAAGGAGGCAGATAAACCTGGGAGGGGGGAGCATTTCAATCATCTTTAGACTCCTACTCCTGGCCAGAAGCACCGGTGTGGAAGCATTTTATCAACCTGCACCAGGGACTCTGTTTTAAAGGAAAAGGTTCAGTCCTCCTCATGTGGGGGACCTTCCCACTCAAAAGTTTCCCTCCGCGAGTCTTCCCCCGCCACTGCGGATTCGGAGATCTGACCTCAACTTCGCCTGCACTTGGGGCCATGAGCCCTGGGAACTCAAGCTGGGGTACGAAAGGCGTGAGGGCAGCGGTGGGGAAAGGATGGTTGGAGCTGCGGTCCAGCTAAGGTTGAAATTTTGACATGTACGTGCGAACAAATTCCCGAGGCACCGGCTCGGCTGTGGGGCGCGCCAGTTCGCTGAGGCCCGGGGAAATAGCGCCCACCTTCCCGCCCTCCAAAAAAAAAAAAAGGTGGGGGGGGCTCTCAGCAGCAGGCGATCCCCGCGGTTCCTCCCGCTCCCACCTTCCCTGACAGCAGCGTGAGCCCTGGAGATGCAGACACCGTCCATGCTTCCCCTCCCTCATTAGACCCAGCTGGTTCCACTCGGCGATCACTCCTGGGTGCCCAGCGGCAAAGGCGCACGAGCACGGCTCCGCGGGGCTAGCTCGCTTGGGAGGGTGCAGCCCCCACGCGCCCCGTGGCTCCCGGCTGGGAGCGGAGAATGCACCTCAGAGCCCTACTCACCTGGCACGGGGGTTTCGGGAACCCACTTGAGTCCGGGCTGCAGTCTCTGGAAAAAGGAGCGGACCTGGTGACAGGTGGCGTCCGGCGGCGGCGGCGGGGGCTGCGCTTGTCCCGGGGAGCCCAAGCTGAGCAGCATCGCCACCACCAAGCACGCGGTGCGCACGGGCCCGGCCATCCTGCTTCGCCGGGAGCTAGGATGCGCGGTGAGAGGGTGGCAGCAGGAGCGGGAGCAGTCCCAGGACGCGGCAAGCCTGGCAGTGGCCCTGAGGAGCGAGAGACTAGCCGCTAACCAGCCTCTGCAAAAGTTTCCTCGCAGCTACCTGGGCGCTGGGCGAGGGCGGGAACGGCTGGGCTGCGCGGGGCGGGGCGGGGCTGACCGGGGTAGGGCGGGGCGACAAGGAACAGGGCGGGGCGAGCGGAGCCGCGCGGCCGGCCCCGGGGTCGGGGGGTTGGCGGGGGAGAGGGGGCGGTCGTGCCGCGGTTAGCTTGCGGGCTGAGGGGCCGCGGCTCAGAGCACGGCGGGGACGCCGCGACGCGGGGAGCAAGCGGGGCGGCGGCGCGAGAGCACGGTGCGCAGCGCGTGCGGTAGCTCCCCGCAGCCCAGCGCAGCTGCCCGCTCGCCGGCGCTCTACACAGGGCGCTCTGGCATAACTACTGCAGAGGGGCTGCAGGCTCGGCGCGCTGATTGGCTTCCCGGCAGCCGTCCCTTCTGACTGGCTCTCGGAGAACTTCCCCAGCCTCACTCCTCCTTCCCGCCGCTCATTGGCCTACAGCCGGGAGGGCTTTTCCCTTCAGGATTTTTGCAACCTCTCCATCCTTCCCTTGGGCTGGGTGGGGGTCCCTGGCTGAAGCACACCACTGCTGTGTCGCGAGCCCTCTCCAGGTCCGGCCCAGCTCGTCTCTGGCCAGCAGAGCCACACAGGGTGTCCGTTCTCCAAGCAAAATCCACCTCTTCATCCCGCTCGCTGAGGCGCTTCCCGCGAACCGTTTGCCCAGCTCGGCTCTGGCCCGGTTCGCATAGCCAACCCACAAATACTGACGTTCAGACGCAGCTGGGGCCGCTCGGGATTTCCCAGCCTGCCTCCTGTTGGATTACTGTACCTAAAAAGTCTGAAAGTGTTAAGTTTGTGTCCATAAAACCACACAAAGTCAGAGAAAACACTTGCTCCCCAGAGACAGTCCCGGATGACCCTTAATGAAGCAAAGCGTTTCCGGGCAAGAACGAAATCACCTGGGGCTTGAAGCCAGCCTAAATCGCTAGAAAATCATTTCACACAGCAAATTCTCAGAGCTGGAGCTCGCTGGTTTCAGAGGCGGAGTAGAAGGCGGTTTGACAAGTCTCCGGGACTCAAGTGCCCACCTTTCCTGCTGAAATTTCACAGTTAACGACCCAGTTCTTTGAGAACCAAGTACCTGTCTTAGGAGGGATGCCTGTAATCATCAGTTAGGTGCTCTTACCTACGATGCTAAGGGTGATTCTTTTTCTGAATGTACACACACACACACGCACGCACACGCACGCACACGCACACCTTAGCAGAGTGGCTTACACACCATTGGAACTCAATCAGTGCTTGTATGAGGAAATGATCTAACACCTTAGTGTGAATTAGTTTATCTGATTACAAGGTTGTTTTTTTTTTTTTTTTAGGACCTGGAAGAAAGCAGATTTTAAGACTCAAAAAAGAGAAAAAGGAGAACCTCAGCACCAGGAATTGTATAGGGGTGGGGGGACCGTGCTAGGCTAGGAAAGAGAAGTCTATCCCAGGACTTGTGAGGTGAGAAGAGGAGCCAAAGAAAAGGAAGTTCACTGAGGAGTGGATTCATTCATGAATTCCTTCATTCATTAACAAATATTGTGCCAGACACTGTGGGATACAGACAATGGAGATACCCATGTTAACCTATGGTAGGTACCTCACCTCAAACAGCTACAAGCTTCACGAGCAACATAGCCACACACAATGTGAATGCAATGTGTGTTAAGTGCTAAGAGTTCCAAAGAATGAGAGGGTGGATCAGAGAAAGCATCCCAGGAGAGGTGATACCCTAAACTCAGACTTGAAAGACCAGTAGGAGTTGAGGTGAGAAAAGGGTTGGGGGGCAGGGTTGCCTATGCAAAGGAAGCAGTGTGAACAAAGACACCAGGGAGGGCCTAGGGTGGCCCAGTGGCAGGGGGAGAGGTTTAAGGAATGATTTCAGGCCGGGAAGTTAGAAGAAGTGAGGCCGACAGAGGTAAGCAAGGGCCAGATTACAGAGAGTCTGGAAGGTATGCAGAGGGGGTGGTGAGTTCATATTTGGCTTATTAAATTATCTCTGTAGCAGCAATTGTGGAGAACGGTTTGGAGAAGGAACAGGATCCGAAGCAAGGAGACCAGTTAAGAGGCTGTGAAAATAACTCAGACAAGAAATGATAAAGCCGTGTGGCAGAGGAGATTTAGAAATGAAAAAAAGAACTATGAGATCTTTAGGAGATAGAATTAAAAGGGCATAGTGACCTAGTACGTATGGGGGGATGGGAAAGGAGTCAGGGATGGAGGGCTCATTCAGTCTTTTTTTTTTTTTTCCCAACAAACATTTGAGTGCCGCCTATGTATCTGGCATTCTTCTCCTACTTCATAATTTTGCCTGGGGCTAGGCCTGCGCCTGGATTGAACATTTGACAAATGACATATCCACTTTAAAAGAAACACCAATTAAGAGTCATAATTTGGCTGGTGAGTTTGATATGTTCCACCTGTGGAGCCCTGTGACCAAAGGGCAGATTGGAAGGCAAGCATTGATTGAATTTCGTGACCTCGCAGAGGAAGACATGACCTCCCATAAATTCATGATCTTCCAGAGCTCATGCAACTAACTACAAAGGCAACAGTTGTTTTCAACTACTGGGTGCTGAGTACCTGGAAAAGGAGGGACTCTGACTTATTTTTAATACATGCTTTTATATCTAATGCAGTTTGTGTGAGTCAGGATGGTGCTTCCCAAAGAGAGGGGTGTGAATCCCTGGTTGCGGTGAAGTGCACCAATGAAAGTTTCGGTTCTTATGTTAATAAATATTTCTTTTTATGGAGGTTGGAGATATTTATATTTAACTAGTGCATCCAGCCCGTTTTTGTTTGGACAAAATTAAGTAATTGGTGCTGTGATACATTTATTTCGCTAAAAACATGAGCTGATTTAAAGAGAACCATCAGATAGTACTGGGAAGATGAAGATACAGCAAAATTGTGTGTAGTAGTATACGAAGGACAAGCATTTGGGCTCGGTCACAGGCAACTGGCCCTGAGGTTTTGTAAAATATTTCTTTGGCCTGAAGCTTCTTCTGTTCCCTCTGCTAGCAAGCTACCTCAGGGCTTTTAGCCAACCTAAGGTAGGCGTCAATAAAATGTGCTAGGCTTATGGAGTGCTTCCGTTTTTATAAAAGCCACTCATAGACGTTCTAACCTCCCAGCGCCTAGGCAAGGAGTCTGCCAGGGGAACCTCAGGCCCTGGAGCAGGCACTGAGGGAGAAGGTTTTGGTCTCAAACTCCCCGGAATGCCATAGGCAGCTGCTCGCTCTGCCTCCACAGCGACATGGAATTTTACTGATGAAAATCCAGTTTGTTAACCAAAGTATAAAATCTGTTATGTTGTATACTATATACTGCCCAGATGGATGACTGCGAATTAAGACTGTTTTCCTTTTTTCTCTTTTACATAAACAACCATCTTATCTTTCAAAGCTGCCTTCCTCGTGTTAGAAGTCAGGCCAGTGACTCATGCTTACTCTTCATGTAGAAGAGACAAAGAGAAACAGTCTAGAAACACAAGAGGCTGTGCTGGTTGAACCAGGGCTCACTTTTCCACTGTTCCTGGTCCTGTGCTTGGAGGCTCAGTTGGAAGCACTTAGGTAACTCCACTGAGTTCCGTTTTCCTCTTTGGACCCCAGAGGAAGGTTACCTAGCACAGCGGGCCCAGAAGAACTTTTCTTCACCTTTTGCTTCTAGTCCCCAGTTTGAAAGAATACGAGAATTCCCAGCTGTAGCCAGCAGCTATTATCTCGCTGTAGCTGGGAGGAGAGTCTGATTCCGTGGCTCCAAAAGCAGCATAAATCAAGTTTTCTGGGAGAGGGTTAAGAAAGGGTGTTCAACAGCTGCCGCCATGGGAGGAGCTCGTACACAGCCGTGCACATGGCCACACACGCACTCATTGTTTGTCTTGGGCCCAGTTCCCTTTGCACCCCCCGCCCCAGGTGATGGTCCTCTCTTCCCAGCCCATTCAGGTACACAGTCTCTTCTGCTCTTAAGCCCGCTCTCAAAACCGGCTTGCAGAGAGGAAACTTGAAAACGCATGGGCTCACAGTGTGTATGGCTGAGAGGAGATCATGGGGCTGCCCACCCAGGGGTAGGAGCATTTCAACAGGGATCAAAGCCTTAAACTAAAGGAACAGAACTCTCCAAACTGTGGAATTCCAGGCATCCGCCAGTGGGAAGGGAGTGTTTAAACTGAGGGGCAATGAGGCCTTTTTTGGTGCACCTGAAATCACATCATATAGACAGTTGCTTATATGTGAGACTGGTGCTGCCCACAGTCAACACCTCCCGAGCCACACCTCCGCACTCGATGGCACACAGCCACTTTGTCTCCCCTTCTCTTGCACTGTATGACTCCTTTGTAGGGCAGAGGGGAGGGGAGGCGCCAGGCTCACGGATCCCAATTCTCCCACATGTATAAGCTATGATCAGAGAATGAATTATGGTCTTTTGGGAAAGAGTGTTCATTCATTCATCCCAGCCAGCGGGGCCAGTGCAATGTAAATGGTAACTTTGTAAGTTGAAAGACTTAAAGCCATTTTGCAAATTGCATAATAATCCCAGGCAGAACTTGGCTCCGTGTGTATGGAAAATTAATAGACCCGGCTGAGATGCTTGCCTTACCAGTTGTGGATGGATAGCCTCGCCTCAGAACAGGGACCATGCGTTGCCCTCACTAAATCCACAAAATATATTGCGGTTCTTGTAAGGCAAAGTCCAAGGCTTGACAAAAACTATTGAAGTTTTTTATTTGTAGCATCATGTTGATTACTACAAATAAAATTTATTCTATTCAGTCTTTCTTTGTATAAAGCATATTGATCTAGATTCTGAACATATTTCTTGTACCCCTGGGCCATTGATTTTTTGTTTTTCTGATTGGATATATATATATATATATATATATATATATAAAATGTGTGCCTCTTGCATAAGATACTTGGTTTTCTATAAAAATAAGGGGGGGCAGTTGGTGTGGTGGTCTACTGGATTAAACTGCCATTGGGGACACCCGCATGTCAGAGTGCCTTGTTCTAGTCATGGCTACTCCATGCGTCTGATTCAGCTTCCTGCTAATGCATCTGGGAGTCAGTAGAACCCAAGTACTTGGGTTCTTGCCAAACGTTTGGGAAACCCGGATGGAGTTCCTTCCTCCTGGTTTTGGCCTGGCCCAGCTCTGGCTATTGGAGAATTTGGGGGAGTGAACCAGTCTCTCTTTCTCTCTTTCTGTCACTCTGCCTTTCAAATTAAAAAAAAAAAGGAAGAGATACGCAATTTGGTGATTGAGAGTACAATAGCTTTAAATACAAATGATGGTGAGGATTGGGGGCAGGACTCATATGCCACAGGGCAATTTACACATACTTTGTTTTGCTTCAAATTATTGTGGACCAAAAAACAATAGCTTGAATAATGTATTGATTTTGATACATGGTATTTAGGACCTATGAGGGATTTCACTAAGTTTTTTTCTGAGTCTTTAATGCTTTGGAGCCTGGGTCCCCTATAAACCAACTAACATTTAAAAAGTGACCTCTTTTTTGCTCCCATCAATGACCTTTTCTATTCCCAGCACTATATGGGAGGAAATTAACAGCTACCACCACAGACAGCAAGTCAGACTTTTCATTATCTCTCCTATCCCACTTCCTAAATCCCATCTACAGTCCTAAGTCTTGGGGAATTTCAAAGCAGGTCTCACAGTAAAGGCCATCCCTAGCACCACCATCAACTCTCAATGCTGTAAAAAGCTGTTCCTTTAAGCAACTGTTTTCTTGAGAAGCTGTATAGTTGGAAGGAGGTAGAAAGCAGTACCAAAACAAGCCATATGCCCCCAACCAGTCTCAGGCTCCACTTGCTGTAGCAACACTTGCGGTGAGCCATCCACTTGCCACATTGTATAGCTAACGGATGTTTACCTGTTTGTCTCCATGATAACCTGAGAGCTTTACATGAGCAGACATTCATATTATTTTTTTCAATATTTCTTCCAGCACGGTGCAATTGAAAGTGCAGTTCATGGACAAATGTAAGTAGAAAAATTTGAGTAAGGATTTACAAGCTTTTATAGCATTTTAATATTGCTGCCACATATGAGAGGCATAGTTTAATAAAAGAATTGCTTAAAAGTGATGTTATATTTTGTACTTCTTTTTTTCAGTTTTCATATTGGTTCATTTTTATAGATAGCTGTATAATTTTTGTCCACTGATCATACTCATAACCAACACCCAAATTAAAAACAAAACATTACCAATACCTCAAGATTCCTCACCATTCTGCTTGCCTTTTCATTTTTTCTTAATGTGAAAAAGAAGAGTTTATCATTTTAAATGGGGTATGATTCAATAAAGCAATATTTATAACTATATACTATTAACTCACTTTATTGCATTTCCCTAGATATTTGTCCATATGAAATAGGAAATAAAAATAATATAAAATAAATGGATTCTTCACTACAGATCATTTGAGAAGCATTGCCCTAGTATTTGCATGGTGCTTTGGCCCATAGCGTCAGGAAATGTTTTTCAATGAAGTTCTGTGATGCTTTTCATTGCAAAAAATAAATAAATAAAT
Organism: Lepus europaeus; assembly: GCF_033115175.1. NCBI lineage: Eukaryota > Metazoa > Chordata > Mammalia > Lagomorpha > Leporidae > Lepus > Lepus europaeus. The sequence continues at coordinate 22,251,500 of NC_084850.1, read as the reverse complement.
AAATAAATAAATAAATCCTCACATCCCTATTTATGGAGAGTTCCTAATAAAATCACAACACATAAAAACTTTCCAATAATAGGTAGCCTATTTAAAGGTAAGTTTGTAGCCAAATGACTTGCTGTATAAAAATTATCACACAAGAATGCTCTCCTTCTTTTGCTCACTTTTACACAGGAAATACTCAAAAGAGACTAAAAGTGGTTTACATGAGATTTTGCATCTCAGAAGATCTCGGTATAAACTAACCTCAATAACCTTGCTATTTTATCAATTATTTCTCTCCTAATTTATTTCATGTTTCTTGTTATAAATGAAAGAGATACTAGCCTGTGTACCAAAACATATCTTCTTAGAGCAAGATGATAAGATCCAGAGGGAAGTACTGCTTCCTTGGAATGCCTTCATCTCATCCATCCTTACTACATGTCAGAAGCATAGCGAGTCTCCCCTGCCATAAATAAATTGCCTGCCATTACTCAGAAGATTTACGCTCTGTTGGAAGTCTCCAGTCTTTCTTTAACTCCTGTTAAACTTATGGTTAATACCATATGGTTGGGTAGCAGATTTTTATCTGTTTTTTTTTTTTAAGTTGTTTCATGTGGGAGTATCCACTCTGACCAAGTAGATTGGAATAATCCAAAAAGCAGAAAACGAGCAGTTAGAAGAGTTAGTTTCTAGTTCTTTGCTGACACCCTGAGCACTGTGAGCCTAGATCAACAATTCACATTTTGGAACCACAGTTTCCTTAACTGTAAATTGAGGATGGTGTACTACATGATCTTTAAGGTTCCTTCTGCCTCTGACCATTGGAGGTTCTATGACGGCAAATTTGCCAAGGGAAGAAATGCATATATAGAATGCAGTGGGCCCCCGATACATCTTGTTGGATACCTGAATAAATATATACTCAAAACACAGAGCCTAGTGATGATTCCATAGCAGATACTCAAGAAAAAAATTTTTATTGATGACTGTTCTTAATCAAAAGAGTTTAAAACAAGATTAAAAGCTAATTTTTCTCAGAATGGGCAGGATATGTTATAAGCAATGTTATGAGACTAGAAATATTAACAGACATACTTCTCTCATATTCATCTCCAGAAATCTGTGTCAGAGATTTAAAAAATTAATTTATTAACAGTCTTGTATAACTCAGCCTTTGAATTTGCTATTTTTTAAGATTGAAAAGTACTAAAGGCAAGAGATTTCATGTCTCTAAATCTCACCATATGGGGATGTAACAGATTATTACATTGTTTGGAAATGAAGGTATCAAACTTTTAGAAGGGTTTATGAATTTTTCTTTATGGAAAAACATGTGTAAATCCCTTCCACAGAAATCTTTTTGAAACGTATTGCATATTTCCCTGCCTTAGTAAAAGCATTTTTGCAATAACAAATCTGTTTATAATATTCAGTTTTCATTATGCTGTGAATAGACAGAGAAGGTAAGACATTGAGCTGAATCTGTATTGGAAAAACATCAGAAAACTTTATTTTTTGAGAACAGCAAATCCTTTGAAGTGATTTTTCTCTTGCTTGTTATCACATGACATAGCATGAAGATTGACATAGCACATAGATTCAGCGGTTCCTATGTTAGTCTGCTTTTTGCAAAGTGTAACTTTGCAATCAAAAGCTAAAGTAGACCTTCCTAGGTTGTTCTTTTGGTTTCAGTACTAGTAACTTCAAGCTCCTAATCGATTTCAACGCACTGTCCAGTTAACTGCTTTAACTTCTGTTGCAACACTGTGGTCATAAGAGGCAGCACGGTGTTGTGGTGTGGGCATAGGTTCCAGAGTGAGGTAGTCCCAAGTCCAAATTCCAACTCTGTTACTTCCTAGCTGAGTGACCTTGGGCAAACGGCCTTATCAGGGTGAGCCTTCACTTACAAAATGAGGATTCAAAATTTAACCTTCTAACGATAACAAGTGTTAGCAAGAATGTGGGGAAACTGCCAACTTTGTGCACTGTTGGTGGGAATATAAGATGGTGGAGCCACTAGGTAAAACAATATGGAGGTCCTTTTAAAAATTAAAACTAAAACTAACGTGGTCCAGCAATCCTATTTTGGGTATTTATCCAAAAACAATTGAAAGAAGCATCTCAAAGACACTTTAGCACTCCCATGTTCATTGCAGCATTATTCACAATAGACAAGAAATGGAAGCAGCATAAGTGACCATCTAGGGATGAGTGGATAAAGCAAATGTGCTATATACATACAATGGGATGTTCTTCAACCTTAAAAATCCTGCCATTCGCAACATAGATGAACCCAGAGGCATCATGCTGAGTGACATAAAGCTTGTCACAGAAGGACAAATATTGCATGATTCCACTTATCAAAAATCTCTAAAATGGCCAAATATGTAGAAACAGAGAGTGGAATGGTAGTTACCAGCAGCTAGGGGAAAGGAAAATAGGACATAAAGTTTCGGTTAGGCAACATGTTATGCTCTAGAGACTTGTTCTACAACATTTTACCCAAAGTCAACAACACTGTTTTGTACACTCAAAAATTTGTGAAGTGAGTCTATCTCATGTTAAATGTGTTCTTACAATAATAAAAATAAAACTTAAACTTGGTTAAGGAACGGATAGATACATGGATCCACGTGATAACACAAATATAGTACAAAGCTAATTGTAAAAGATACGTGGCAGATATATTGGTCTCCACTGTAGAACTGTTTTAGTTCTGTGTATGTTGGGAAAAATAAAACCTCAAGACTTTGAGAGGACATGAAATAATGTAAACAAAGTATCTTGCACATTGTAAGTATTAAAATCATTGTGTGAACCTGAAGATTCTTTCTTTCCTTTTTAATTATTTTAGAAATACAAGTAAGGTTGCTTTTCTTTAAACATTTTTGTTTTGAAAGGCAGACACAGAGACATGTAGAGACGGACAGATAGAGATTTCCATCTGCTCATTCATTCCCCAAATGCCCACAACAGCCAAGGTTGGACCAGGCCAAATCCGGAAGCCAGGGACTCAACTAAGGGCTCCCACATGGGATCCAAGTATCTGAGCCATCATCTGATGCCTCCCAGGGTGTGTATTATCAGGAACCTGGAATCAGAAACAGAGGTGGGACTCAAACACAGGCACTCCAACATGAGATGTGGGCATTAAAATTGTGCATTAAACATGATACCAAATGTTCACGCCAGTGTTATTTATTTTAAAGGCCCTAAAAACCATGTTTGTTCATTTCTGCTTGTTTTAATAAATGTTTGCTTATTTATTTATTACCGGCATTTATTGAACTGTCACTGTGTTCTGAGCACTAGTGATACAGTGATAAGAGAGAAAAATTCTTGTGCCCATGGGCCTTAGCCAGCTTTGTGTGTAACCACCAGGATGATCAGCTATAACTTAGATCTTGTGTTTTTGGTTCTTAGCTCACTGCCTGGTTTGCCAGAATGGCAGATTTGGGGAGTGCCAGATTATCAGAGGTTTGCAGGTCTCTGAGTTAGAAGGTGGCACACACACCCAGTGGGTCTCCTTTTACTTTACTGTCTTGCCTCCAGCTCATTCTTCAGCCTCTCCTTAACACAGGGCCGTGTGGTGGGTGTGAGAGCTCAGTGGTGTTCAGTGATGGCCAGAGTCCAGCCAGAGACCTGCCACAGGCCCAGGAATTCTCAGACATGATTTGCCTTTCCATTTCCCAGGGCTTAACCTCTGTCGTTTGGCCTCCCCAATTACAATTACATTTCCAGGCCTTTTCTTTTTTCCTTACCCTCAATTCCCAGCCTTAGTAATGGCTCGTATTTCCTGGATGTAACTACAGGAGCTCAAATTCACTTCTTAAAAAAAAAAAGTTTTCAAACTTGAGCTTGCAGCCAGATCTACTCCAGGTTTAAACTTCACAGTCACACTCACATACACTCATATCACTTCTAATTTACTGCTTTATGGAACCATCATGCCATATTTACTTTCCCTTTCCTCTACTCAATACTAGGCAATGAAGTGACTGCTTTTCAGAGGAAAACAAGCCAGTGAGCTCTTGACAACTAGAAACAACGCTAGCCTCTTTGCTGATAATGTGTATGTATGGAGGGGAAACCCTTATCCCACATAAGGAAGGGAAAGTTCATCTCCCTAGATGTAACTCCTCCTATGGCTAAAAGATCATTTAGTCACATGCAAGCAACTAGACAAGATGATAATGTAAAGCAGGATTCTGTGTGCTTCCAAACCATCTGGGGCTTATCAAATACCCCTGCACCCAAGGATGGAAAACCCCAAGCCAGTTAAAGAGAAAGATCAAAGAATGAAAGATGGAATAGCCTATTGTCCTTTTGCACATTTGCACAGAAGTAGTTCAGTTCTTGACCCAGAGAAGATCAGCAGAGTATCATTCTATGAGCACTATTATAGTCACAGCCTGAAGAAGCCAGGATTCTGAAATCCAAAGATAACGTGTCTGGTGTTCACCTTAGTTTTCTCTCAAACAGAACTTACAGCATTACTTATGGACCCAACGTATTCATAGTATCACTGATATTAAAAAATTCTTCATGTCCCAAATTTCTTTTTCCCTGTACTGATAGAGCATTATCAGTAACTCTCAAAACTAAGGCAGTATATCCATTCATAGCATTTTTTTTTCTTAGAATTTGCTTTAGGGGATTGTTTCCATCCAAAAAAAAATGAGGATTAAAGTAATGGCAATAGATAGTGCAATTTGGGACTTTGATAACTGATTGAGAAGAAAGGACCAAGTTTCCAGGACTACCTAATAACCCTAGTTAAATTATCTCCTTTCATAATCGCTTACATTTGCGATTTCATACTTCTCACATAGGGCTTCCTCAATGCTTATCCAGACTGTTCTTCCCAACAGCCCTATGAGATAGACCAGACAAATATTCTTATCCCCATAATATTAATGAAAAAGTCTCGGAGATTCAGAGAGGTAAAACGATGATCCCAGTGTCATGCAATGAAGACAGGACCATACCCCAAGTCTAAACACACACACACACACATACACACACACAACCCCAATAGCCATGTGGCAGTGCTTTAAAACCTAAATGTCATAGGCAAAAACTTTTGAATGTTATCCAGATGTCTTTGGAAGGCTCAGGGGAATCAATATTCACCTTAAAGAGCAAGGCATGAAAAATGACATGTTATGAAAAACATGCCAGTTTGGGACTTCCTAGATGAGAAAGAAAAGTTGGGGACAATATAGATGGGGTAGGTTTCAGAATATTTCTTGTGCTCTTCGCTTCATTGCAAACAATTTGCACAGACAGAACCTTTGCACAGACAGAAAAGGTACAATGGGAGCAGCAGAAAAGTGAGTTTGTGTCATACGACTCGCTCGGAATTTATGGAAAAAAATAGAGAAAGACATTTTGGAAATCACTCTCATGGTTTGATTTCAAATGTTTAGAGAAACTTTTCTTCCTCATTGAGTGAAAAACCCAAGTGTAAGTGGTTTGGGGAAGGAATGTCTTTGTTCTGCTTGCATCCTGTTATCAATAAGGTAAATGGAGACATGGAAATGCTAAGTCCAAAAGAAGTAGCCTTTGAAAGCATGTGAATTGCACTTCCTCAGGCCACTGGAATTTGCCGGCTAATTATGGAGACTACAGATGATATAAAACTTGGAATTTTGCAACACGTATAGCAGCAACGCCTGGGTAGGGAGAACGGGTTCCGTTCATGACAGGAAATTCACAGTGCCCCTCAGTAAAAGTGGTTCCATGAATCAGAGTCACAGCTCCTGCTCGGAATTAGGGGGTGCAGATCTGACCCGAAGCCCTGTTCTTCCTGCCTCACCTTTACCAGCACTGAGCCCCGGGAAGGAGAGTTCCCCACAGGAAGGAAAAGGCAGCCTAAGAGGGAACTAAACCCATGAAGTTGAGTTGCCAGAATCCTTCCACAGGCCACCCAAGCAGTGAAGAAATTCACGGAGAGAAAGAAAGAAAAGACCCACAGCCGTGAGCAGAGCCAGCTGGGAGGGATGTTATTACTTTATTTCTGTTTTCTTAACTGTGTGACTGTGTGACTGTGTGTGCGTGTGTGCTCACACATGTGTGTGTGTGCCTGCGTGTATGTGTGCACGCACACGTGTGTTTTGAGAGGGAAGGAAGATTGATTGCAGAAAATGCCTGGATCCACAGCACTCAGGATGGAAACTTTTGTTGATATAATTTCTTCGAACTTTCCTACACCTTCCTTCCCTTTTACTCTATTTCCCCAGTGGCTATCAAGAGCTGTATATATCTGACCACAAAACATCCAGTCAGTTCAAGTCAAAAACGCAGCCAGCCATCTGGACTGACTCAAACTCTGTCTACACACACCAATTGGCTTGGGGGCAAAAAAATGTAATTCAGGGGAACAACTGGTTATTTTTAAAACAACGAGTTGAATTCAGACAACCATCCAATTAGTTGATTTCAAAATGCCTGTTTGGCGACATGAAAAGGGTTATTTTCAAAGGGCCTTGTGTGTGCATAAACAACCTGAATGCTATTAAATTGACGAGCTATTTTAGAATCCAGCAGATAAGGCCCAAGCGCGGCTGGACTGTGTTTATAAAGGGAAAACCTGTTAGAGTAGCAGTCCATCAAGCACTCCAGAGGGTCACACCTTCCGTTGCCAGGATGAAGTCTTTCGCTTGACAGCAGCATAACCGCCCTGCTCTTTGTAGAGGCAAAGCATCTCAGCGCCCCCCACCTTTTTTTTTCCAGCAAACCTCCAGGGTGCCTTCTTCCTGGACGTACCACGTCACCCCTCGGGCCAGAGGTTCAGACGCTCAAAGGCAATGTGCTTGTATGAGCTCTTGCCACCCAACGTTTCCCAACACACACGGCGATGTTCACCCGATGCTCGCTTTTTTCGGGTTTCAGTCTCGCGGCAGACAACCAGGAAACCTCCTCTGAGCCATTTGACCCAATTCCTAATGAGTTGGGTCAGTTTAAACGGCACAGCTATAACTCCCCGGGCTTCCTCCCTACCCCCCAAAGGGGAACGTTCTTTTACTTGTGTTACATTGCTAAGAAATGATTTAAGGACAAAAAGAGTGTGTGCAGGGGGAGTGCTGCTCCTGAAGAGAATTTTATTTGCACTCCCCATGCTTTGTCATAAAGGGCATTCAACCGTGTTAATCATATAAGAAGTTTTAGAGAAGCTCTCTTTTACACATTAGGCTTAAAACATCACCCCTGAGGTGGTGCTGATGGCTCTCTTAGAAAAGATTTCTTTGACATGGAAGACACAAAAGGCTCCGAGCTAAAAGAGTGGTGCCTAAGTGCTGACTCTCTGTCCCCAGTGACAAGCATTTACTAAGTGAAACTTTTGTTTCTGCAAATGTCTTGCTTGGGTGTGTCTTAATCCCAAATGTTGTGGAGGTTTGGTTTTATTGTGTGCGTTTGCATGTGTGTGTGTGCGTGTGTGTTTCAAACATTTATTTTATCAGAAAGGATTCCCACAATGGAAGCATTCATGGCCATCGCTGAGGCTGGGTCTTTAGGTTTAAGACTAGTTAAGCTGCCCCAGGTAGAAGTGTTTGCACAGCTCCAGAGAATCGCAGCCCTGGGTTGGAAGGGGCCCCCTTAAACCCGTCCTTGCCTTCAGGCATCCGAGCCAAAGGAACAGGCACTTTTTTCTTTAAGCTCTCCAAAGACAAAAACTCTACATGTAGCTGTTTTATTATATTAAAAAAAGTGAACTGTAAAATATATAATTACAAGCGAATAATATTATAATCTATATTTAAATTACTTCCTTTTTAAAAACATTTGCTTTCCCGATTAAAAAAAAAAAACCTAATAAACAGCAAAGTGCTTTGAAAACAATGCTTCTGATAGAAGTATTTTTCTTCTTGTTAAGGACCCACAAAGGACATTTCTCTTGGTAAATTTCTCCTAGATATGGTTGCGTTTCTCCTAAAATGTAGGGATTTGCTTTTATTGTATGAGTGCTCTGAATCAAGATGTCTTTCCTTTCTAGCTTTGGCTGCACAAGCTCGGAGCCCCGTGTGTGTCCCCTGTCTCAGTCACAGGACTTCATCACTTACTGGTGGTTTTTGTTTTAGTTGTTGTTTCTGCAATTTGGCATCTAGTTTGTTTGGTATGCAGTAGAGTGAAACAAGAGCAGAAGGCCGTGCTTGGCTCACACTCAAATACCACTCGACTCTTATGTATCTCAACCTCTCTGAGTCTCAGTTTCCTCATCTATAAAATGGACATGACAATAGCAGTCCCTACCTCCTGGAGTTGTTATGTTACATGACAAAATACATATATGCTATCAAGTCAACAGCAAGCACTCAATATATTTTAGTTATTAATATCATACTTATGCTACCTTAAATCATTTTAGAAGCAAAGGGGGCAAAGTATAAATGTAATTATTTTTTTCCCAAATTTAAATTTGTAACTTTTTATCCATCTTCTGTTTCTTTCATTTATGTGAGTTGCCTTTCAAGTAAAATCCTTTCTTGCCGTTTCTCTGCTTTGAAGAAACCCCTTCTTCCAGGTTAGACAGTGCTTCCTGAACTTGCTTGATCTTAAGAAGTAGCAGAAGCACCTATTAAAAATATGGATTCCCGGCGCCACGGCTCACTTGGCTAATCCTCCGCCTGCGGCGCCAGAACTCGGGGTTCTAGTCCCAGTTGGGGCGCCGGATTCTGTCCTGGTTGCTCCTCTTTCAGTCCAGCTCTCTGCTGTGGCCCAAGAAGGCAGTGGAGGGTGGCCCAAGTGCTTGGGCCCTGCACCCGCGTGGGAGACCAGGAGGAAACACCTGGCTCCTGGCTTCAGATCAGCAGAGCTCCGGCTGTTGCAGCCATTTGGGGGGTGAACCAATGGAAGGAAGACCTTTCTCTCTGTCTCTCTCTCACTGTCTAACTCTGACTGTCAAAAAAATAAATATGGATTCCCATGGGATGAGCTTTGTGATGCAGCAGGTTAAGCCACCATGTGGGATGCCCACATCCCATCTCGGAGTACCTGCTCCTCTGCTTCCAATCCAGTTCCCTGCTAATATGCCTGGGAGGCAGCACATGATGGCCCAAGTCCTTGAGTCCCTGCCACCCATGTTGGGTATCTGGATAGAGTTCCTAGCCCCTGGTTTCATCCTGGCCCAGCCCCAGCTGTTGTGGGCATTTAGGGGAGTGAACTGGTGGATGGAAGATTCCTTTCCTCTCTTTGTCTATGTTTGAAATGAATAAATGAATAAATAAATCTTTCAAAAATAAAAATAAAAATACTGATTTCTAGTCTTAGAGGCCTAAAATTATATTATATATGAATTAGATGTTTCCGAGACTGAAGTATCTTTTGCCACATTGCATATACTGGTCTCTGATTTGCTTCCTATGCGGTTAGTGTCCCTCCAACATTTTAGTTTTCATTGACTTATTTTCCCATCAGTGATTTGCTATACTTTTTTTTCATTTTACCTTCTGTCCTGCTGCTCACATCAGCCTATCTTTTTACAACTCCAGATGTGATAGCAGCTCCTTCCCTACCCCTCACCCCAGCATTCCTTTGGGTAAGGGATGGAAGAGCTAAAGTTGTCATCCTGTTTGTGTCTTTTTGCACTGAAGATATATCCACTTTAACAGAAAACCAGTTACTCAGTAACTGTTCCAATCCCTTCTTCACAGAGAAAAACATCTGCAGCTTTTTAAAAAAATTTTATTGGCCTGTTTGATGGCTCCATAAGGCGATGAAACCCCACCCATCACGAGGCTCTTCATCCTCCTGGGGAAGCCTCACAGAGTTGAGACCAAAAAGTGCGAAGAAGAAGAAACAAAAGAAGGAAGGAAGGAAGAAAGGAAGGGAGGGAGGGAGGGAGGGAAGGAGGGAGGGAAGAAAGAGGGAAGGGTTTTATCCGCGTTCCTCTGTTTTCTATGGATAGATGCCAAATCCCTCATACTTAAACTTTTCCCCCTTCCTTTAATTTGCCTCCCAGTTGTCCTTTGTATGAATGAATAAATTGTCTGTCCATCCATCCAAATGTTCTTAATAATCTCCCTCTATAGCTCTTTCCAGTGTTTAATCACCTTGACAGTGGAAGGAAGGAAGAAAGAAAGGAAGGAAAGGGAGAGGGAGAGAGGGAAAGAAAGTCCTGCATACTAAAATCTCTCCTGCTTTAATCCCGTTATGGCTACTTCCCTGCGTTACACGTGTGTTGCTAGGATAGTGCAAGTATTTTCAAGATGAATTCTCTGCCAAAAGATCTTGCCACTGAGTCATCACCATCATCGTCTTTCTAAAAACATGAGCAAGTCTCGGCAGCGCTTCATTCAGGCTAGTAAATATTACCTAGGAAAAGAAAGAACAACCTTCAAGAAGGGGGCTGACATCATTACTAAGAATAAATGTTTACCGAGTACCTACTCAGTGCATGGCACTGTTAGCCCTAGAGTTAGAAAGAAAGCGCCTGTCTTCAGGCATGCATGTATGCTCACACACACCAACTCCCATGTGGCAAACCCAGAGAAGTGGGGCAGACTCAAAGGATTATTGGAATTCCAAGGAAGGGGCGATTCTGCCACGGGGGCCAGGGTGGTCACAAAAGGTAAGACTCCAAGTCCTGAAGAAAGGGTAGAGAGCCCAAGGGAATTACTGTGAACAAAGACCAGGAAACTGGAATGAAAATGGGGGGGGGGGACAATTAGATCGTTGGATGGGAGCAGGCAGTTTGTGCAGACTGAAAGATGAGTGGGAAATAAGAATGGCGTGGTAGACCTTAGTCTGCTTGTAGAGGACATTGAATGCTGGGCTAATTAGTGTAGCCTTATCCTACAAGCATTAAGAAGCACCACCCTCTCAGAGGACAGATCAGGAGACCTCGGTGGCTTCTGGGTATCTCCAAGTAAAAGAAGTGAAGGCACTGATTACAAGAACTATGTGAGATGTCTTGAGTTTATATAACTGTTTTCTATGTTTGTGACTTTGTGACCCCTCTGTGCTGTCAGTGTTATTAGGTAAGAAGAGGATGGCTGGAGAAGTTACAGCTTAACACACAGGCCGGCCGGGAGGTAACAAGAATCCTGAGAAATCAAATAGACAAGGGTGGTTTAAAAGTAGGATGATACACCTGGAAAATCTCTGGGGTTCACACAAGGGAGAGGAAATTTGGCAAATTGGGAGCCAACATGGCACTGCAAAATGCTTTTCAGGATTTTGACTGGAAGGAACTCAACATAGTTCCTTGCCAGCCCCGGAGTCTGCCAAATTTCTCCAGCACCATACCTCTTGCTTGCTTGAAAACACCATTTTGTGAGCTCCAAAGAGCTCTGGGAATATTCTGTAAGTATCATGTAGTTGAGTTAAGTGGGATTGACTGGGTCCCAGGTAACATTGAGGACAGTTTCTTGAGCCCCCTAATTTGAAGGTGCTGCTTGGGCAACAGCAGCTCCCTATTTTTTCACTCAGATTTGAGGCAAAAGTAAGAAAAAAAAAACTTCATAGGGAAAGAGTTGATTGTGGCCTGTTAAACAGTTGATTTGGATAACTGGACACTACTTTCTCCTCTACTCATAACTGAAAAAGTGACTTCACTATTGGTGAGTGGGAAGTTGTCCAACTTGAATCCCTTGGAAAAGGTTTCTGCCTTCTCTTCTATCTCCCAGGCCTGAATTTACCACTGGCCCCCTTTGTAAGTAAAGGGGCCACCAATATTTAGCTGGTGGTGCACAAAGTGATTGAGAAACACTCAGCTGCCTTGTTCTGTCAGCTCTGCCCAGGAGCCAAGCAACCAAGAAACACTTGTTCCTTAACTGACTTTCATGGTCACTTGTGTAATCATTTTGTACCCAGTACATAGTAGGTACTCAATAAGGATTTGCTGAACAAAGGAGTGAATTAATGCCAGGCACTATCCGAGGTTCTGGGTATTCAACAATAAAAAATATATACACACAAAATTCCTCACCTCAATGAAGGCCACATTCTAGTGAATAAGAAAGAAGGAACTGTAAGTTCCCAAGTCCTGTCAGACAAAGCACTAACATATTCAGTAGCTATCTAGAGAAATGGGAGACTCAATAGTCTCACTCCCAGTCGCATTCGAAAACATTATCCTCAAGTAATTAAAAAGAAAATTAACATTATCCAGCAATTTCATACATAGGTAATATGCCCACAAAGAATAGAAAGCAGGGGCAGGCATTTGGTGCACCAGTTAGGATGCTACTTGGGATGCCTGCATCTCATGTTAGAGTAGGTTTCAGTCCAAGCTTGGCTCCGTATTCCAGCTTCCTGCTAATGCACACCCTATGGGACAGCAATGATGGTTCAAGTAGTTGAGTCCCTGCCACCAACAAAGGAGACCAAGATTGGATTCCTGGCTCCTGGTTTTGGCCTGGCCTAGTCCTGGCTGTTGTGGGCATTTGGAGAGTAAATTTGTAGAGGAGATCTCTTTGACTCTTTAACTATCTTTATATCTCTCTGCAGATCTCATCTTTCAGATTAAAATTAAAATTAAAAAAATGGGGCAGGTGTTGTGGTACAACGGGTTAAGCTAATGCCTGTGTGCTAGGATCCCATATGAGAGCTCGTTGAAGTCCCAACTGCTCCACTTTTAATCCAGCTCCCTGCTAATGTACATGGGAGAGCAGTGAAAGATGGCCCAAGTGCTTGGGCCCCTACAACAATGTGGGAGACCTGGATGAGGTTCTAGGCTCCTGGCTTCATCCTGGCCCCTGCTCAGCCTTTATGGCCATTTAGGGGATGAAACAGCAGATGGAAGACTGACTCTCTCTCTCTCTCTTTCTCTATAACCTGACCTTTCAAATAAATAAATAAATCTTTAAAATTTATAAAAGGTAAAGAATTGAAAGCAGGAGTGAATGTTGTGATGTTGCCGATTACGCTACTGCTTGGGAAAAGTGCATCCCATATCAGAGTGCCAGTTTGAGTGCTGGTCATTCAGCTTTTCAGCCAGCTTCCTCCAAATGTACCTGGCAGGTAGCAGATGATGGACCATGTACTTGGGTCCCTGCTACCCACATGGGAAAGGAAACCTGGATGGAGCTCCTGATTCCTGGCGGCTTTGGTCCGGCCTAGTCCCAGCTTTGTCGGCATTTGGGATGTAAGTGATAAATGGAAGATCTCTTTCTCTCTCTTTATCTTATCTAGCTCTGTCTCTCCATTTATGTCACTCTCTATTTCAATTAAATAAATAAATTGAAAGCAGAAACTAAGCACAGATTCATGTGCCACTGTTCCTAACAGTATTATTCACAATATCCAAAAGGGCCATTGATATACAGTTGGAGAAACAAAATGGGATACATATACACACAAGGAATATTATTCAGCCTTAAAAAGGAAGGAAATCCTGTTACATGGGATTACCTGGAGGGTATTATGTTAAGAAAAAATAGGCCAGTCAGAAAAAGAAAAATACTGTATGATTCCAGTCCAATGAAGCATCTAGAGTAGTTAAATTCATAGAGACAGGAAGTAGAATAGGGGTTGCCAGGAACAGTGAGGAGGCAGAAATGGAGAGTTGCTGTATGATTTGTTTTGCAAGATGAAAAAAAAATTGAGACTGGTTTCACGACCATGTGAATATACTTAGCACTATTGACCTGCACACTTCAAACCGGTTATGATGATAAATTTTATGTGTTGTATATTTGCCATGATTAAAATCTTTCAAAACACATATTGAATCCTCTTGTGAGCATTACAAAGGGAGTAAGAAAAATAACCCTTTGCTAGAGTTTACATTGTAATAGAGCCTTCATGACGTGGCCAGGCATGTCAAGGCCATACAGACAAGGGAACACAAACATCCAGCCTAGATATGGAGAGGCAGCCGAATATTTACATTACCTCACAGAGCAAAGGTGAGTGCATTTTGCGATGGAAAGAGGGCAGGATGTCCACACAGTGTGATTTGACTGTGATCCATTTCTCAAAAGTACATCAACTCCATTGCTTGTCATACATCCTAAAGTGTTCGTCTTTCCTTTGAACTTTAAAGTATTCAAATCTTCCACACTTCCTTATGAGTAAGCAAATAACCCAGAAAAGGAAAAGATTGTTTTCCAGCTAATGATTTGCTTCCCATATTTTATTATGAAGTTCCAAAATGATGGCAGAAGTGGTAGGAGAGGAAAGGAGATGGGTGGGCAACCAAGATCAACTTCCTGCTTCCACATCCAAGTGAAGAAGGCAAAAGACATTGCTGTGGCAAGTCCACACACCTCTGCACATAGAGCCATGGATGATAAAGAAAACCCATTTGCAGACATTAGCACTGAACAACCTGCAGAAGTAGTGACCTCCATTCCTGCTGCCAGAAGTTCCCCAGCAGAGGCTGGGGTGGGGATGGAGGTTCTTCCCCCAGCTCTACATTCTATGCATCTCTCTTTTGTTGTTGTTGTTGTTTAAATTTATTCCCCCCTCCAAAGAAAACTTTTATTTAAGGAGTACAGACTTCATGCATTTCACAAGTACAACTTTAGGAATATAGTGATCCTTCCCACCATAACTGCCCTCCCACCCCCACTCCCACCCCTCCTCCTCCCCCCTCTCCCATTCCCATCCCATTCTCCACTAAGATCCATTTTCAATTAACTTTACACACACAGAAGGCCAACTCTATACTGAGTAAAATGTTCAACAATTTGCATGGTAAAAAAAAAAAAGCCAAACTAAACTAAACCAAACAAAAAAACTGTTCCTCAACAGTCCAGACAATGGCTGTTCAAACTCATTGCATCTTGAAGTTAATTTCACTTCTTTTTTTATTTAGAAACTTAATTAACTTTGACAAAGCATCCAAGAATGACACATCTTTCGGGAGCACTTAGACATAGTTATAATGTAACTCTTTGAGGACAGAGGTCATGTATGGGAAGTTAATGCACAGTGACTTCTGTTGTTAATTTAACAATCAACACTCTTACGCATGATGTCAGCAATCACTCGAGGCTCTTGACATGAGTTGCCTAGGCTATGGAAGCCTTTGAATCTGCAAACTCCATCAGTATTTAGACAAGGCCATAAGTAACGTGGAAGTTCTCTCCTCCCTTCAGAGAAAAGTACCTCCTTCTTTGATGACCACTTCTTTCCACTGGGGTCTCACCCACCGAGATCCTTCATGTAGGACATTTTTTGCCTCAGTGTCTTGGCTTCCCATGCCTGAAATTCCATGCATCTCTTAACAGAGGCAGCTGCATGAACCCCCTTTACCTTACTCTACCAGTACAGTCACACCTCAGTCCCTTAGATACCACCAATGGTGTATATGAGTTTCTAGAGAGCTGTTTTAGCACTCTTCACTAAGAAAAGATTTGCTGGACGGGATTTTTTTTTTTTAAAGGGAGGGGAGTTTGCTTTATTTCCTCCAAAATCTGAATGCCCAATCCCACAGAGAACAGAAGGGGTAAATTCGATTTGGATCTGCACAACCAGAACTAGAAGAGCCCAGAGAGGCTGGTATGGAAAGCTGGCTCAGATGGGAAAGAGCCCTGGTGAGTTCAGTACAGAGGGCCTGCAGGGTCTCAGCAAATGGGGGGCCTGGTGGGCCTGGGGTGTATCTGCACTGGAGTTGTTTACCAGGCTTCTCTGCCTGCCCTGTGGTGAGGCAAGAACTCATCATGGCTACCACCGCTGAAATGTTCCGGGCACCCGCAGGTTTCTCTCAGCCAGCATGGAACCACCCCTAGGCAGGATTTTTTAAACCACATACCAAACGCATTTTCATCTTAAATGAACAGTTTCAACGGACTTCAGTACATTGTTTATGAGTCAATGGATACTGCTAATAACAAATGGATCTTATCTACCCATGAAAACAAGTCTCTGAGAGTCTCTCTTGGGAACCACTGTGAGTAGTTAGTTTGAGTTATGGTGCACATAGACTTCAACTCATAAAAAGATATGTTTTAAAACATTCCAAAATTCCAACCTGTCACTAATTCATATTGGTCTTCTTTCTCCCACTCTCATTAATCCAAATAGATGAGATATTGCTGATGCATATTTTCAAGTGGTTTGCCAATAGTGAAGACAAAGAAAGGGATCTCTCTCCTTTGTCTATCTATTATCTAGCTCTGACACATTGTTTGAAAACTTACTAGGATCAACAGATGATGATTTCTCTCAACTTGTTATATACCTTGTTTCTCCCTAGAAGATTGCAATACAACAAGAAAGGACATTGAATTTCTCACCTAGTGCCAAACAATTTTGCTTTTCTTAGACTGGCTCTCTTTTGGTTTCACCAAAGTCATTATTAAGCTAATCTCAAATTAAATTCACTTGCATTTATTTGTAAACATGAAGCACAAATTCTCAGGAGTGGAGTAACTCAGAAATATCCTGGAAATGAGATTAGTGTCCACTGGAAGATGTATGAATTAAGAAAATGTGATATATGTTTATATATATAATGGATTATTATTCAGCCATGACAAAGAAGGAAGTCCCATCATTTACAACAATATGCATGAACCTGGAAAACATCATGCTGAGTGAAATAAACCAGACACAGAAAGGCACATATTGTATGTCTCACTTACCTATGGACTCTGAATCAGTTAAACCCATAGAAATAGAGAGTGGGATAATGCTACCAGGGGCTGGAGGGGAGACATTGGCCAGAGTACAAACTTTCAGTTGTAAGATTATTAATTTTGGGCGATCTAATGTATAGTACGATGACTATAGTTAGTAATACTGCACTGTTTACTTGAAATTTGGTAAGAGAGCTAATTTTAAGTGTTCTCATCCAACCTCCCCCCTCCAAAAATGGTATCTATGGGTGGTGATGGGTGTGTTAATTAACTTGTGGTAGTCAGTCAGTGTATGTGCATCAAAACATCACATTGTACACCTTGACTATGTACAATTTTTTGTCAATTAAATATCTTTCCAAAAACTCAAAACAAAGCTACAACATTTTCTCACTCATGTGTAGAAGCTAAATTGTTGATTTCACAGAGGCAGAGAGTAGGAAAGTAGAGGCTAGGAAGAGTGGAGGTGGGAGATAGAGTTGGAATAATAGATACCAAAATACAGTTAGTTACAGAGGTTGTTCTACAGAACAGTAGGGGACTATAGTTAACAATAATTTATTGTACACATTATAAAGGACTAGAAAAGAAGAGATCAAAGGCTCCCAAAACAAACAAATGAGAAATGTTTAGCAGCTGGTGTGTGGCACAGTGTTAACCCACTGTCTGCGACGCTGCAGGCAGCCCCTATAGACACTGGTTTGTGTCCTGGCTGCTCCACTTCCAATCTAGCTCCCTGCTAGTATGCCTGGGAAAACAGCAAAAGATGGCTTAACTGCTTGGACCCCTGCCACCCATGTGGGAGACCTTGAGGAAGCTCGTGGCTCCTGGCTTCAGCCTGGCCCAGCCCTGGCTGTTGTGGCCATTTTGGGAGTGAACTAATGGATAGAAGATCTCTCTCTCTCTCTCTCTCTCTCTCTCTCTAAGTAACTCTGTCTTTCAAATAAGTAAATAAATAAATAAATTTTTAATTTTAAGAAAAAGATTTGTTCAAGGATAGGGAAGTGCTAATTACCCTGATTTGATCATCACATATTATGTACATACATCAAATTATCACACAGTACCCCACAACCATGTACAATTACTATGTGTCAATTAAAATTTTACAACCATTTTTTTAAAAAGGAAGTGTCCTTGGGCTGGTGCTGTGGCACAGTGGGTTAAGCTGCCACCTGTAGTGCCAGCATCCTATATGGGTGCCAGTTCTAGTCCTGGCTGCTCCACTTCCAATCCAGCTCCCTGTTAATGTGTCTGGGAAAGCTGCAGAAGATGCCCCAGTGCTTGGGACTCTGAACCCACATGGGAGACCTGGAAGAAGCTCCTGGATTCTACCTTCGGCCTAGCCCAGCCTTGGTCATTGCAGCCATTTGGAGATTAAAGCAGCAGATGGAAGATCTCTCTCTCTCTACTACTACTACTACTAGTCTCTCTACTATTCTCTGCTACTGTTGAATAATACTGTACAATATCATCAAGCTATAAACCAAGTGCTCAAAACAAAAAAGTTAGGGAGGGACGTTGCGGGACAACAAGTTCAGCCATTGTTTGGGACAACTGCATCCCATATCTGAGTGCCTGGGATCAAGTCCTGCCTCTGCTTCCAATCAAGCTCCCTACTAGTGTACCTGGAAGGCAGCAGAGGATGGCTCAAGCACGTGGGCACTGCCACCCACATGGGAGACCCAGATGGAGTTCCTCACCTCAGCTGTGCTGGGTATCTGGGGAGTGAATCAACAGATAGAAGGTTTCTTTCTGTGTCTGTCCCTTTCTCTCCATCATTCTGTCCTTCAAATAAATAAATAAAACTTTAAAAAGAAGTTCAGCTATATGCTATTTAAGGGACATGTGAAAAGAGAATATTTAAATCAGAGTTTTGTATTTCTAGTCATATAAAGGGCACTTCAGCTGTAAAGGTCTTTGGGAGCCCATTTTGCCACGAGTTCCACTTTATATGCAATCCATAGTTAGTTTTCCAGGAAGCCATCAGACAGGCTCAGAAGCTATGGCTTCCTAAGTGAAGAATGGAATTAAATATGGTTATTTTGGTGCAAAGAATTTGCAATATATAGAGGGTCATCAGAAAGTTAATGGAAAATACATATTATGCAAAAAGACTATACATGGATCTCAAAAAAATTTGCCCCCAAATAAAGTTACCTTTTAATTCCATTTCCCATGAACTTTTTGCGGTTCCCTCATATATACCTTGATCAGTAGAGGCATTGCTTCCTTTATCACAGAAACTGTGACTTGCTGTGTTGAGAAAGCATTTTGAGAATCCTAGAAATAAAAAGTAGCAGAGATGCTACTCTGCTTCTGCTTCTGCTTCTCCTCCCTAGAGTGGGAGTGTGCAGGCTAGGGTGATAGGAGCTGACAAGGCTCACAGCAGGTGGGAGAGGCTACTGAGGAGTTGAGGCAGTTTGGCGCTAAGAGGAAGATCGTCTGAACTGGATTTATTGCCCGAACACTTTGTCATCCCTCACCTCTCAACCTCCACCTCATGAAATAAGTTTTATGACAACAAACGGATTCCACTTCCAGGAGGTTTCTTCCCTAATAGGACACAGTAGTATGGACATGTTCCGTTGGTAGCTGATGGAACATCCATGTAGGTCTTGCCTAAGGGATTGAAGTGCATGAATATTTTGGCCTCCGAAGGCAAACTCAATGAATTTGAGATGCACCATCTCACAGTTAGAACGTCCAAAGTGATTTTCAAGTATGAGTAGATACATATCAACGGGAGAGGGCTAGAGTAAGCACAGAATCAATGATGCTATGATCAAAGCAAGTGTGAGTGGATCTTATCAAGAAGGCACTTTTCTTATTCAAACTATTCTTTTATTTATACAATTTGAAATACACCACCTGTTGCAAGAAGCTGTTCCTGTCCCTTAACCTTTCCCTGGTCACAGTGGGCTACTCTTTCCTTTAGGTGATGCTATGCCCCGTATACCACATAGTACCCATAACAACTTATTGCATGTCTCTGTTTTCATATCTGTGTCCCCCAGTAGACTTAAAGTACATTGAGGATAGGGTCTTATTCACTTGTGTAGCTCTATCACCCTAGCTCGGGATCTGGCACATAGTAGGTACTCAAGAACTTTTTTGTAAAATGGATGATCACCCAGAATTCCCTGCAGTGAAAGCAGCAATAACTAAACAAATGTTCCTGTTGGAGTTGTGACAAGCCAATTTAGAGCCCTGCAGAAGAAAGAGAACTGTAAATTCCCAGCTCCTAAATCAAAGGTTGAAAGCTTGCTCCTCCCTAGCCATAGCTCCTTGATACGGCTCCTGATTAATAATCTGTTACATCCTCAAAAGGGGTCATTTTAAGGTAACCCAGTGGAGCTCCCATGACCTATTGACCTTGTTATATCACCAAAAAGGAGCTAACTTTGGGTCAAAGGATGGCAGAATGCTTTGCAGTGATTCACATATTACCCAGAAACTTCTAGCTTCCTGGAATTCATAATAAAAATTCTAAATCCACAGCAATAACTTTCAAACCTCACGATTCTTGCTAACACAGCAGAGTAACACTTGGATTCTGTGCCAGCCCTCCTGACCTTTTGTTAATTGCAAAATAAACAGATCTCCAATTTAGAGGGGCTTTCTCCTTTTATGGGCTCCCTGCAGTGTAGGCACTGCTTGAATGGTATTTATTTCTGCCATATTTGCTTTCCAACACTTGTTCAGAGCAGGAGGCAGGTGTAGGGGAATGGAAGGAATAGGAATTGGAACAAGATGAGAAAAGCAGGTGTCCTTATATCCTGAATGAAGTGCCCAACTTATTCTTCAAAAGAGGCTGAGGTCCTAGCAGGATGTGTACAAATGAAATGTTATTTGAAAAAAATTTCAACAAGCGTTTGTGAGCCCATACTCCTGCATTTAGTCCTGTTTCTGAAAAGTTCTCTGTCCAGTAGGGAAAAAAACAGCTGAGCAAGCATTTGGCCTAGTGGTTAAGAAGACCTCATCCTGCATCAGAGTCCCTGAGTCAAGATCTGGCTCTGCTCCTGACTCCAGCTTCCTGCTAATGTAGACCCTTGGAGATAGCAGTGATGGCTCAAGTTCTAGGTTTCTCCCGCCCATGTGGGAGACCTGGATTCAGCTCTCAGCTCTTCGTTTCAGCCCTGCCTAGCCCCAGCTATTATAGGCATTTGAGGAGTGAACCAGTGATAAGTTTTGGGACAGGCATTGTGACACGGTGGGTTAAACCATCACTTCAGACCCTGCATCCCATATGAGTTAGTTTGAGACCCGGCTCCTCTGCTTCCAATCCAGCTTCCTGCTCATACACACCCTGGAAGGCAGTGAATGACAGTTCAAGTACTTGGGTCCCTGTTATCCATGTCAGAGACCCTGATGGAGTTCCTGGCTCCTGGCTCTGCCTAGTCAAATCCTGGCTGCTGCAAGAATTTGGAGAGTGAGCCAATGGGTAGAAGATTCTCTCTCTCTCTCTCTCTCTGTCTCCTTCTCTCTCTCTCAAATAACTAAAAATAAACAAAGAAACTTAAAAATGATAAGCGTTGTTACAGAAGCACAAACCAAGGGCTGTGGCAGTCCAGAAGTTAGATAACTTTTGTCCTCTGGTTAATGCTAGTTATTGTCATAGCAAATGGCAGGGAAGGGCTGTGGCATCACCATGAAGATGTTGCCATTGGTCACGGGTCTCCTGCTTCATTTTGGAGGTTTAGAAAGTTGATATGTTGCTCTAGGGCTAATCAGACTCCAAGGATTTGATTCATTTGATAATTCAGAAAGATATATACTAATGAAACAATAAGCTAAAAATTGACTTACTATGTATTTACTATATGTCAAGAGAGGTTCTAAGTATTTTACATGAATTATCTCACTTAACACTCATAGCAACACTGTAAGTACAGTGTTACTATCACCTCCATTTTTATTTATCTGTTTTTAAGATTTATTTACTTATTTGAAAGTCAGAGTTACAGAAAGAGAGGGAGACACGCACGGGCGTGTGTACACACACACACACGGAGAGAGAGAGAGAGAGAGAGAGAGAGAGAGAGAGATTCTATCTTCTGGTTCACTCCCCAGACAGTCACAACGGCTGGGGCTGGACCAGGCCAAAACCAGGAGCCAGGAGCTTCATCCGGGTCTCACACATGAGTAGCAGGAGCCCAAACACTTGGGCATCATCTGCTGCTTTTGTCAGGCCATTGGCAGGGAGCTGGATCAGAAGTTAGGCAGCTGGGACACAAATCAGCACCCACGTGGGCTGCCGGCGTCACAGGCAGCAGCTTAACCTGCTATGCCACAACACCAGCCCCCATCACCTTCATTTTCAAAGTAAGGAAGCAAAGGGTCAAAAAGGTTCTGATTGCCCAAACAAGCCCAGTTTGTCTGATTCTGATGCCCAGGTGCTTTATACCTACTCATATTCATGGTTTTATCTTGACAAAGAGAGCTTTTGGTTACTTTGTGCATTCCTTCCCCCAGGAAAGAAGATGATGCAAACTGAGTTAGGTCCTGAAGACTGTTTGGTGAGTGCCAAAATACAGTAAAAAGCTCAATAAAAATCTTACATAAGTGAATACTTAAGAGCCCTCAAGGGGCTGGCGCCGTGGCGCAGCGGTGTAGCAGGTTAAAGCCCTGGCCTGAAGCGCCGGCATCCATATGGGCGCTGGTTCAAGTCCCAGCTGCTCCTCTTCCAATCCAGCTCTCTGCTATGGCCTAGGATAGCAGTAGAAGATGGCCCAAGTCCTTGGGCCCCTGCACCTGCGTGGCAGACTCGGAGGAGGCTCCTGGCTTCAGATCAGCGCAGCTCCGGCCGTTGCGGCCATCTGGGGAGTGAACCAGTAGATGGAAGACCTCTCTCCCTCTGTCTACCTCTCTCTGTAACTCTGTCTTTCAAATAAATAAAATAAATATTTTTTAAAAAATCCTCAAACTATGCTCACCTAGTAAATTAGATTTCTTCATCCCTAGTCAATAAATCCCAGACCTTTAAGTTGACCAGTCAAGATGCTCTGTCTCCCTCCAAACCCCATTGATTGAGTTGAACCCTGCATTGCTGCTATTTCAGGCCTTAAATATTCTGTCTTGAACCTCAGTCAGCAACTAAGGTTCTAGATAGTATCCTTACTCAATTTCTTCCAGACTCCTTCTGAAGGCTGGATCCTATTCTCTCCAAATCTTAGTCTACTGCCCCAGGGCTGCTTCACCTACCATATTGGCCCTTTTAGAATTCCCCATGACCCACACTTAGACCTTTGGACCACCCAGCTAGCCTACTCAAAGCTCAGTCATGGCCGGTGCCGTGGCTCAACAGGCTAATCCTCTGCCTTGTGGCGCCGGCACACCGGGTTCTAGTCCCGGTTGGGGCGCCGGATTCTATCCCGGTTGCCTCTCTTCCAGGCCAGCTCTCTGCTATGGCCCGGGAAGGCAGTGGAGGATGGCCCAAGTCCTTGGGCCCTGCACCCGCATGGGAGACCAGGAGAAGCACCTGGCTCCTGGCTTTGGATCAGCGAGATGCGCCGGCCGCAGCGGCCATTGGAGGGTGAACCAACGGCAAAAGGAAGACCATTCTCTCTGTCTCTCTCTCTCTCACTATCCACTCTGCCTGTCAAAAAAAAAAAAAAAAAAAAGCTCAGTCATTTATCGATTTCACTAATCTTCCCAGAGAGGTTACCACTGTGCAAGAAGCTTGGGATATAGTGGTAAGAATCCCTGAGGTTTACCAGTGGAGGCCTGGGTAGGAAACAAATGGAACACTCAAACTGGATAATCAGTGGCAAATTTCATAAAGGGACTATTTACAAAAGAGTGAGTAAAGTGGGGAAACCCTACAAGCATGGGGTAGTACCCTGGAGATGGAACCGTCAGAGGCCCATTACCCTGCTAGGCCTGAAGGCCCAGGACAGGCAATAGTACAACAGCTGTGGCTTTTGATAAGAGGGATGCTGTCTGTGCCAATACTCAGCTCATCAAGAGACAGCCTTGGAGTCAGGCATTTGGCCTAGCATTAAACTGCTGGTTGACATGCTTGCAGCCCATATCAGAGTGCTTCAGTTCAAATACTGGTTTTTCTCCTGATTCTGGTTTCCTGCTAATGCACACCATGGCAGGCTGCAGGTGATGGCTCGAGTGATTGGGTTCCTGCCATCCACGTGGGAGACCTGGACTGAATTTCTGGCTCAAACTTCAGCCTGGCCCAGCCCCAGCCATTGCAGGCATTTTGGGTGTGAACCAGTGGATGGTGGCTCTATTTGTCTCTCTTTCTGTCTCTCAACTAAATAAATAGATTTAAAAAGAGAGAGTCTGAGAACAATCCATCACTTTCACCTTCCTGCCATCCTCCAATCTCCAACCTGTGCCAAGCATGATCAAATGTTAGGAGGCAGGGGAGCCCATTGATGCATCCATATAGGTCAGCCTCCAGTGACACTGAGTAGGGTGAAGAGTGGATCTGAATATCCAGGACCACTGTGCAATTGGATTATTTCCTTTCCAGCCCCACTGTAACACAGTGACGTGCTAATACGATGATGATGATGATGATAATGGTGGTGGTGGTGGTGATGATGGTGATGATGGTGATGATAGTTGCCCTTATTTGAACTCTGATGGGACAGGAACTGTGGTGTTTAACCCAAAAACGCTTTACTTTGAGAATAATGTGGCTTTCACAGGTATCCAAATCGCAAGTAGAAAAGAAAACACAACAACCCTGATTTCCAGGGCGCAAGTGAAAATAAAGATCAACTTCTACCTTCACCGACAGCAGACCATTTTTACGGGTACCATTTCCATGCTGCCTCTGTCACCCTTGAATTGCTGTGCACCAGATGCAAAGAGGATGTAGTTAACACGTTCTAATTATGGGCTGTAGGAAGAGAGCTGCTTTTATGGAAAGCACTCCCGCTGCCACTTTGGCTTCTGTTGCAGAAGCTGCTCTCCAAATGCCCAAGGGGCACCCTCAAGATTTGAACATGCAAACAAAAGAGCTTAACTAGGGATCCTGAGAACTCCAGTCATTCTATTGACAGCTTTAAAGTCCAGAAAGGCGGGGGGGGGGGGGGGGGTGTTCAGGGAAAACTGAAATCGCAACTGTCAAAGCAGCTTCACCAATGATTTGATATGTCCATCTAGCACAGTGCCGCCAAAGGTACAGAATCCGTGAAGGAAGCCAGTGTCTCTGCTCCCCAGACCTCCCTCTGAGAGCTGAACAGAAGCAGAGCAGGCACTCCCACATGTGTGCACAGCAGTTTACCTTTGCTCACCAAATGTTTACCCAGGACTGTGTGATCTCCATCAGGTCAGGGATTTTTGCTTGCTCCCCCACTACTGCTATCTCTAGCTCTTCGGTGCCTGTTATATAGTAGGTGCTCAATAAATATTTGTTAGGAGAACAGATGAATGAACTGAGGGGTTTGCTCTGCTGCCCAAAGAATCCATAGTAGGTTATCTGAAGTGGAATGTTCTCTGGGAATCTGGAGGAGATGGTCTTTCCTGTTCTCTCCTATTCTGGAGTTTAACACTTTATTTTTTTGTAGAATTTTCCAATTGTGGTCAAGTAAGTCTTTTCCTAGCAATGGATTAGCCTAAAGACACTCAGATAAATAGAGTAAGTATCCTTAAACCTCTTTAACAAATAGAGATTTATCTCTGCATTTGGATATCTTAGTACTGTGGTTGAATTGGAGATTCTCAGGAAAGAGGAGATTACAGGCCCAGGCCTTACTTGCCACACAAGGCTAAACTTAATGTTAACTATTTCTGCACTGGCGAGTGAGGTTTGCATTATTCAACTGCTGCCCCAGCTCCAGAGATGTGGGACAACTTGACAAGATGGGTAATGAGCTTTCGTTTTCTTTATACCAACTCCATTAAGGAAGTCAGTGGTCTCCACTTATTTCGCAGCTTATTCAGATCAGTAACCTTTCTTCCTTGCAGATAGTCTTTCCCACGGCTGGCGAGTCAAGGCCAGAAATAGAGCAACTTTAGCTGCATTTATACCCTGTGTGTTGCTCAGGGGAAGGGCATGTCTGTTACACCAAGGATTTGCAAGCTGGTCAATTTACTGCTAGCAAGTCAAACCAGGCAAGGGAACACTCTAACTTTCTAATAGATTTTATTTCCAGACCTTTAACTGAGATCCCCAAGGCAATTCTACTTAGACTAACTAGATTTCAGTCAAATGTGTATAACCTGCTAGACTTGTAAGTTCTTTGAAACAGGGCTCATGTGTGACTTATTCAGCGCCAGGTTCTCAGTGTCTGGCACATAGTAGGCAATCAATAAAATATTGTTGAATAAACGAATTCCTTCCTAGATCAACTTCTAATTTATTGACTGGCCCAATGCCACAGTAAATATTTTAGGTGCCTTTCTAAAGAAAGACCAGTGGTGAGGGTGATGAGAAGCAACAATATCTACTCTCTTGGATCTAAGCAGTCCTTTGTCTAGCTGCTTTGATTATTCAGTTATGTAATAAAGATTTATTGAAACACATATCATGTGCCTAGTACAGGCTACATATAAGGCTAAATAATCCGAGTTCCCTGCTTTCAAGGAAACCTGTCTCTCCAGAGAATAGAGAATAAAATAATTACAATGCTATTTAATAAGTGCTATGAGAGGCAAGGCACTGCAAACAAAAAGAGAGGACATCTAATTTGGACTAGGAGGTCCTGGAGGGCTCCCCAGAAGAGGTGAT
Organism: Lepus europaeus; assembly: GCF_033115175.1. Lineage (NCBI taxonomy): Eukaryota > Metazoa > Chordata > Mammalia > Lagomorpha > Leporidae > Lepus > Lepus europaeus. Next base: position 22,225,292 of record NC_084850.1, on the reverse strand, counting down.
AATTAAGTGAAGTTTTGAAGGGCAAGTGAGAGTCAGCCAGGTGAAAATCGTGGAGAAATTCATTTCAAGCACTTTTTAGGCACAGACAGGTAAAAGGAGTGTGATGCTTCGCAGGCATTATAGGTAGTTGATACAGTCACTGACATTTTAGGCTAGATAATTCTTTGTTGAGGGAGGCAGCCCTGGACATTATAGCCTGTTTACTCGCAGTATACCAGCATGCCCTGGACATTATAGCCTGTTTACTCGCAGTATACCAGCATTCTACTCCCTAAATGCCAGGAGCACATTTCTTCTCTGAGTTGTGACAACCAAAAATGTCTTCAGACATTGCCGGAATCTCTTTTGGGGGTAACATTGCGTCCAGTTGAGAAACACTCAGAGCCAAAGGTATGTGTGAGAAGGTGATGGAAAACAAGATTGGCAAGGCCAGGCAGAGTCCGGGTCACGAAAGTCATGTGTGCTATGATAAGGAGTTGGACTTTATCCTAAAGATCACAAGGAGTCTTTGAAGGGTTTCAAGCCAGAGGCTGACGTCCTCAGAAGCCTGTTGGGAAAGTCTGCACTAGCAGCAGGGTCCACTGTAAACTTGAAGGGAGTATGTGGCAAGACTAGAAACAGAAGCCTCTTGATGAGAACCATTGTTAAGACAATGGCTGTGGGAGTGGAGGGGATGGAGGAGATGTGAGAGATATCAGAACTCAAAGCCTTAGGAGCTGGCGATTTGAGAACATTGGGGGATGGGGGAAAAGTGTGACTCCCAAGTTTCTAGTTTCCTTAGCAAAAGAAATTACGGGACCATTCACAGACACAGACAACAGGGGAAGAAAAGCAGAACCATACATTTTGTTACCATCAGACTGAGTTTGGGTTACTATGGGACTTTCAAGTGCAAATATTCAGTTGGGAAGCTGGTCTACTTGTGGATGTTAAGCAGAGACATATGGGAGCCACTAGGATGGAGAGCTTCAGAAAAGGAACTATGTGACAACCTGTCATATACTTACCATTTGCTAATAAACTCTCAGCTTTCCCTTGCTTTCATTCAATAAGCATTTACCAGGTGCCAGCCCCTAGGCCAGCCCCAAGATCCCTTGGTATCAAGGGATACCAAGAAAAGCAACAAAACTCCTACCTTCGGGGCTCTCAGAATCTGCAGAGGGAGGCACACAAGTGAACATGTAATAATGATGACGCAGTTTGGTAAGCACTATGATGGATGTACGCAGTCCTCTGAAGGCAAGCGAGGACAAACACCTAATGGAGTGAATGGAAAGGGGGAAGCAGGGAGAAGCTTACCGGTAGAGACACCATGATAGAGAGGTTGGAGTTGTGACATAGCAGGTCAAGCCGCTGCCTGTGACACTAGCATACCATATGGGTGTGGGTTCTTTTGATCCAACTCCCTGCTAATGCACCTGGGAAAGCAGCAGAAAATGGTCCAAGTCCTTGGGCCCCTGCCACCAACATGGGAGACCTGGAAGGAGCTGCAGGCTCTTGGCTTCAGCCTGGCCCAGCACTGGCCTTTGTGGCCATCTGGGGAGTGAACCAGCAGGTGGAAGACCTATCTCTCTGTCTCTCTCTCTCTCTCTCTCTCTCTCTCTGAGTATCTCTGTTCCTCGCCTCTCTGTAATTCTGTCTTTCAAATAAATAAATAAATAACTTTTTTTTTTTTAAAAGAGAGAGGTAGAGAACCACAGTGGTCATGAGAATATACCTTGCAGGCCTCTAACTGCAACAAGTTTCTCAATCCGCAAAGGCTAACCTGAGCATGGTAGGATATTGAGCAGCAACCCTGGCCTCTACTCATCAGGTGGCAGGAGCGCCCTCATCCTACTTGTGACAACATAAAATGTTTTCGGAAGTTGCCCAATGTCCCTATAGGGGACAAAATCTACTGGTTGAGAACCACTGAGCCACAGGGAACATCCTTGGTCCAGGGCCGCAGATGCTGTGCTCTGAACTTCATCACCATGTTTGCATGAGGCTGAACTTCGCGTGCGCTGAGTACACCAAGGGACTTAGCCGAGCAGGGATACCGAGACAGGCCTGTTGTGAGGCGATGCGGACTTTGGCTCAAGAAGTTGGCCTTACCAAGGCTTTCTGTGAGTTGCATGATAGTCTAGGATGTTCCCACCCAAACCTTCTTCCCTCTGGGCTCAAATATCTAAAGGCACCGTCAGCCTTCTCTGGTTTCCTCCTCATTTCCTCTCCTGGTGGTGTTTACCCTAATGACATTCTGGTGCATTCAATACTAGCTATGGATCTGCTTCTCAAACGACCCAGATTAACATTAGAAGTCAGACTTTGGAATCAGAATTATCTGGGTTCAAACACTGGTTTTTCTTACTAGCTTTGTGACCTTGAGCAAGTTGCAACACTTCTCAAAGCCTCAGTTCACTCCTTCGTGACACGTTGGGGTAAACTGAAGACTGCTAAGAAGATTAAATGAACACCGCATTTGGAAGATGTAGCTGGTGCTAGACAGCAAGCAGGAGCTAAGTGCTGACTCCTGCTCAATGGTGAGTATGTAGGGAGTAGGTGTTTGAGCAGAGTGCGTGAGATGATGAACAGGCATGGTGCTGAGGGATGCCACAGAACCAAGGGCGGGGTGTGCCACGCAACAAGTTAGTCAGGGTGGCTGAAACAAATGGCAGCACAGGAAGTGCCCACACGTGGTGTGAGAGGTGGGCAAGTTCCACAGGGAACAATTCCAATCCCTCCCACCTGCGTGATGCAATTCATAGTCTCCTTCTCTTTCATCATCTCCTTTAAGCATGCTTCAACTTCACTACATCTGCCTTGAAGCTGAAAACCCAAACCTTCACACAAACGCCACCTAAATTCTCCAATTCAAAAGCGTCTCCAAGAACAAAGTGTGTTGCTACACAGTTTCTCCCCCTCAGGTTCCCAATTTATGCAGCCCTAAATGGGGATTACTTGGAGGGGAAAAGATCTAATCGCTACTTGGCCCCTGCCCCGAAAACTCTTCCATTCAATCCAAATACATTAACAGGGACTATTTTCCCCCTAAGGAGAGTTAATTATTACCCCAACCTCCTTCCCCTTCTCTCTCTTCTCTCTCTCTCTCTCTCTCTCTCTCTCTCTCCCCTCCCCCCCATCTCTCTCTCTCTCTGAAACACAAATAATTCAAACATGCCCATGTGCAGGAGAACCGAAAAACCAGCACTAATGTGATGAGCATGGGAACGGTCTGCCACGCGCAGGCTTCAACTCAAGTCCCAGCTACATCGCCATACAGCTCTGCAACCGAGGCGAGTCTGCCTCTGAGTCTCAATTTCCTTTCGCGTATGACGGAGGCAATAAATCATGGTCCGGATGAGAAATCATTTTGAAAACTACAAAGAATCTCGCAAGTTATGATTATTCGACGTGTGTCACTTTAGGGGTCTAAAGCTACTTCTCTGATGTCTTTGAGAACGCTCTGCGCCTGCTTTCACCCAGGGCAACAGATATGGAGAAATCCAATTGGGCTTATAAGTAGGCAGAGAAATAGTTGCTCAAAGCCTCTCTAAGGCATGAAAAAACACGTAAGCAAAAAAGAGCCAGTGATGCCAAGCCATGGACTCGCTTTCTCACTTAAACTTGCAAAACTTCAATTTCTCTTCCTAGTCCCTAAACCCACCTCTGAAGTGTAGCTACTCCATCCTGATCTCCCTATCTTACTGGACTCAGGAGTTCATCTCTTCAGGTATAAAATCACTCTCTATATTTTTGTCTGCTTGTTTACTATCTGTCACTCCTGTTACAAACGTAACATACATGAGAGTATGGATTTTTGTTAAATTCATTGATACATTGCCAGTCCTTTGCACAATGTCTGGCGTATAGTAGACACTCAATAAACCTCTGAATGAATGGATGGATGAATAGACAAATGAAATTGGTGCACAGCTGTAGTGGCTTCCCAGCTAGGCTTCCATCCTCCAGTCTCTCCAATCCTGTATGTACCTCCTCAACAGGCTTTACCTTGATGGTGCGAAGAGTAAGAGGGTGCGGACTTTGAAGAGGTGGGGAAGGAACATGAGCTCCACCCACAGGAGTGGAAGAGTAATAGTGAGAGGACTTTACAATGTCTACAATCATCCTTGCCAAGCATATTCCGAATGATGAACATAGGTACGATTTTCTGGTGTTTTCTGTGCAGCGTGAAGCCTACAAATGCTTCTCAACCCTTAGTGCAACTAGAGACTTGCAGTGTATGTTAGCATATTAAAGGCTCTAGAATGTCCAATAATAAAGAAATCTCATTTAATACTTGTGGGGAATATCTTCAGAAAATACTGGTCTAGGAAATAGCTATAATGAGAAAGTTATCAGATTTCTAGAAGCCTTAAATCACTTCCCCAGATTTGGTTTTCAAAATTTTCTTCCGCCTGTTTCCGTTTAGTCATCACCAGTAAAAACCTTAAAACAAAATGAGCTTTAAAGGGAAAGGAGACTAAGTGTCTGACAGGAGCCACCAAAATTAGTGTTGAGTAAAAGGCTTGAGAGACTGGCTTAGGCAAAGAGGAACTCAAGTAGAAAAATCAGGTAGTGGAACCTGTGAAAAAAAATGGAAAAAGCCAGATTCTCTCAATGACTATAATCAATCTTTCCCCTCCCATACTCCGCTGAAATTGCACTCATCAGTGGACTACTTATTACAAAACCCAATGGGCATTTTTTTTTCCTTTTTTTTCAATTTTTAGCTCTCAAATGTATCTGACTCACTTGACTCTCCCTACTCTTGAAACACTCTCTCCTTTTGCCTTCTACAATACCTGGTGTTAGGCCAACCTCTCTGGTTTCTACCAGCTAGTCTTCTCATAGCTGCCAATCTCTAAGTAATGGTTTTCACTGGGGCTGTATCCTAGACTTTCTTGACACATCAGCACTTTGACCTACTCCCATGGCTTCCAATACCATCTGTAGACTGCTGACTCCTCAAATCTGTATTTACAACACTGTCTTTTCTCTTGTTTTTTGGATATGTATATCCAACTTCCTACTCAACATTAATTTATTTAAAAAAATTTTTTTTTTTATTTTAAAGGCAGAGCGACAAACCTAGAGGGAGACATAGAGAAATCTCCTATCCTGTAGTTACTCTCCAAATTCCCAAGCAACCAGGCTGGGCCAGGCCAAAGTTAGGAACTGGGAACTCAATCCAAGTTTCCTACATGGGTGGCAAGAATCCAAGGACTTGAGCCATTGCGTGCCACCTGCCTCCCAGAGTGTGCATTAGCAGGAAGCTGGAATCAGAAGCAGAACTGGGACTCAAACCCATCCATACAGCAGTATGGATGTCAGCCTCCTAAGCAGTATCTTAACCTCTGTGCCAAATGCCTGCCCTCTACTCAACATTTACACTTCAGTGTCTCATTGGTACCTTACCCTGAACAAGCCTGACGCTAAACTCATACTCTTTCCTTAACCTCAAAGACAGTGGCACACTCAACTCAGATGTCCAAGCGAAAATTCTGGAATTGAACCTTGACTCCTTGCTCCCTCTCCACATTCAGTCAATCACCATGTCCTGTCAATTAAATCTCTTCAATATTTTTATAATACACCCATTTATGGTCCTCTCCATTGTCGCTGCCATTCTTAACTTCGGGTCCCCAAGTTCAGAACAGCTCTGCATGGAACTCACTGCCTCTGATTTTGCCACCGCCTCCCCACAATCCATTCAGTCACATGGCAAAAGAATGCAATTGATCACTTTCAACACAGATCTGATCTTATCGCCTCTGCTTAAAACATTTCAGACACTCCTCAGTAAAATAGTTACAGTTTTTAACATGGTTTCCAAGGTGTCTCATAATCAGATCTTACCTTCACAATGCAGTGTAATGATTAGACTGCAAGACAGCAAAAACTGGCTGTGTTCAAATCCCAGCTTTACCACTGCTAGTAGCTGTGTAACTTTGAGCAAGTTAACCTCTCTGTGCCTCAGTTTTCTCATTTGTAAAATGGGGGTAATTACAGTACCTTCCTTCTATGGCTTTTTGAATATTAAATAATATATACACAGTATCAGTATATTGCTCTATAATCTTAGCTGTTGGTATTTATTTAGTGTTGTCTCATCAGTTTATTTCCTGCTGTTCCTTCCTGTCTCTCTCTCTCTAACCACAACATCTACCTTTTGGCCTGAACATTTATGGTTAGTTTCTACATGTCATATTCTCTTGTTTTTGAACTATTCAATTCCATGCACAAAATTGTGCATCTACCACCACAAGCAATTTTGTACCATTTTCATTACCCTCAAAATTAGCCACTTACCTCTTAGCCATAGGTAACCGCTAAACTACTTCCTGTCCCTATGGATTAACCCATCCTGGACTTCTCGTGTAAGAAGAATCATGCAATACACGGCCCTTTGTGTCTGACTTCTTTCACTTGGCGTCATGTGTCCAAGCCTCATCCATGTTGCAGCACAAATCAGTGCTTCATTCCTTCTGATGGCTGCACCATGTTCTTTTTCATTGTCTGACCTTTGTACAGGCTATTCCCTTTGTCAGTAATACCTCTTCTCCACCCCCCAACTCGCACGATGAACTCCCACTCAAACTTCAGCTCTCCAGTTTAGATGGAATGATAAGATTTCCTTCCGGAAGCCTTTGATGAGTGCTCTCTCCCACTCCCCACCCCTCCCAGTGAGGGTTAAGTAAGTTGCCTAGTTGCTCCCCCAATATCCTGCACTTCCCCTATTGCTTGTTTATTTATCTGTCTTCCTCCTAAACTACCAGCTGAGCAACTGGGCCATGTGTGTATATTGCTCATATCCAGTAGTGAACAGAGTAGATGGCCCACAGTAGGCCCTCAGTTATGAGATACTTTAAAAAGTTTGTGGACATTGGAGTTCAAAGATCAAATTCTTTAGATGCATAGTTTGCAGGCTCATTTTCCACGAACTTTTGGAAGCCCTCTCATAGGCATGAATTTCAAAAAAAATTTTTTAGGCACTTACCTTTTAATTTCATTTTCTCTGAACATTTTGAAATGCCCTCATACTTTGTTGAATTAATGAAATGTGAACATGGGGAGCCAGCCCAGAACAAAAAAGTGGAGGCTCAATTGGTAGCTGGCCAATGGAGGCTTTCTGGTGTGCTACCAGACTAAACTTTCTAAAACAGTGCTTTCTCCCAGCCATATGTCCTCCAGCGAGATGCTGGGCCTGTTTCTCTTCTACCAAATGAAGGGCCCACCTGAGTAAGCCCTACAATCCCTTTGAGCACTGACACTGATTGCTTGCAAGTATATGTTTAATTAGTCCCATAATTATGAAGGCGAGCCAAGAGGATCACAAATGCATTAAAAATACATTTCCCTTAAATTAATGCAAAATGGCACTGTACAAAATAGTGCTTTTTCTTAAAGCATTAGCAATATAGCATTAACAACAAAAAAATAAAATGATATCTTACATTAGAATGTAGCAGGGATACAGCTTCCATCAACTAGAAGCTTCTGTGTCTTCTTTTAATCAGTTCAATCTTGACACTTGATTGAAATATTAGCAGTAAGTGCCTCCGTATTTATCAGCATTTAAAGGCCTGAATTAATTTCCCTGCACTGGCCTGGCTTTGTGAGATGAAATGGAAAGTAGGAGGCACCAGTCCCTGTCAGAGGAGCACTCTCCAACTGCATCAGCCAGACCGGAGCTGTTAATAAACAATTACAGCAGCTCCTTCTAGGTCCGGACAGCTTTCCACTAGAGCAGCCACAGGGGTGGGCACTTAGGACAGCGGTAAAGATGGCTCTTTGGATACCCACATCTCTGGGCCCAAGGACTGAATTGTCTGCTTCTGATCCTGGTTCCTATTGATGTACAATCTAGGAGGCAGTGGTGATAGTATAAGTACCTGGGTCCCTGCCTCCCACATGGGAGACCCACATTGAGTTTCCAGCTCTTGGCTCTGGCCTGGGTCAGACCCCAGCTGTTGCTGGGAGTAAACCAGTTGGGGGAGTAAACCAGTGGATGGGAGCGTGTTCTCTCTCTCTCTCTCTCTCTCTCTCTCTCTCTCTCTTTCTCTCCCCCCCCCACCCCGTGTCTCTGGTTTTGAAATAAAATGAAAGTAAATAAATGTACTGGACAACAACCAAAAGATAGAGCAGCCAGAGTCAAAGGAGGGAAGAAGCAAGAACAGCTTTTAGAACTCACAACTCTATCCTAGGGATTCAATAATAATTGTTCCCATTTCTCAGAGACCTCATTGACCCTTTATGTACGTCGTTGCATAGAAGGCTCATAGCAATCCCATGGGATAAGGAGTATTGTGATTCTCCTTTTAACAAATGAGGAAACTGAGCCACAGAATGGTGGAGCAGTCACCCAAAGTTGTGCAACTAGGAAAAGGTAGGGCCAGGATTTAAAAGGAGTCCTTTCTGAATGCAGAGGCCAAGCCTGTAACAGTACAGAAAATATGCCTCTGGCCGGTGCCGTAGCTTAACAGGCTAATCCTCTACCTTGCGGCGCTGGCACACCGGGTTCTAGTCCCGGTTGGGGCGCCGGATTCTATCCCGGTTGCCCCTCCTCCAGGCCAGCTCTCTGCTATGGCCCGGGAAGGCAGTGGAGGATGGCCCAAGTCCTTGGGCCCTGCACCCGCATGGGAGACCAGGAGAAGCACCTGGCTTCTGGCTTCGGATCAGCGAGATGCGCCGTCTGCGGCGGCCATTGGAGGGTGAACCAACGGCAAAAAGGAAGACCTTTCTCTCTGTCTCTCTCTCTCTCACTATCCACTCTGCCTGTCAAAAAAAAAAAAAAAAGAAAAGAAAAGAAAAGAAAAGAAAATATGCCTCTAATTATTCACTAATTAATCATTTATATACCATTCTTTCTCACTGTGCTATGAGCTCCCTCTGGGTTTGTGCCACCAGTACTTTGCATAATGCTTGGCACATTGATCCATTCTTTCCTTCAGAACAGATTTCTTGAATGTGTACTATGTGCTAAACATTGCTTATGTGCACTTGGGCATACAACAGTGAACAATGCAGTGAAATTCTTAGCCCAGTGGAGCTTACATTTAGATAAAGCAGACTGATAAGTAAATCAATAAGATTTTGTATGGGGGACCAGCATTGTGGCACAGAGAGTTAAGCTGCCACCTGCAATGTTGGCATCCTTACATGGGAGTACCTGTTCAAGTCCTGGATGCTCAGTTTCTGATGCACCTTCCTGCTAATGTACTTGGGCCTCTATGACTCACATGGAAAACCCGGATGGAATTCTAGGCTCCTGGCTTCAGATTGGCCCAGCCCTGGACATTGTGGCCATTTGGGGAAGATGGAAGATCCCTTTCTCTGTCTCTCCCTCTCTTTCTGTCATTCTGCCTTTCAAATAAATAAGATGAATTTTTAAAAATTTATTTGACAGGCAGAGTTAGACAGTGAGAGAGACAGAGAGAAAGGTCTTCCTTCCGTTGGTTCACCCCCCAAATGGCCGCTATGGCCGGAACTACGCCGATCCGAAGCCAGGAGCCAGGTGCTTCTTCCTGGTCTCCGATGCTGGTCCCCAAGCACTCAGTCCATCCTCCACTGCCCTCCCGGGCCACAGCAGAGAGCTGGACTGGAAGAGGAGCAGCCGGGACTAGAACCTGGAGCCCATATGGGATGCCGGCACCACAGACAGAGGATTAACTAAGTGAGCCATGGCGTATTTTGTATGAAAAGAAGGCAGGAAAATGTGATTAAAAGTCATGTGGAGTTGAGGGGCAGTGTTTTGTTATGCTAAGATGGTCGGGGAAGGTGACCTGGATGATGAGAAAGAGCTGACTATGAGAAAAGCCAGAAGAAGCTTGTTCCAGGCAAAGGTATTAGAAAGTACAGGGACTGGCGCTGTGGTGCAGCAGTTTAAAGCCCTGGCCTGAAGCGCCGGCATCCCATATGGGCGCCGGTTCGAATCCTAGCTGCTCCACTTCTGATCCAGCTCTCTGCTGTGGCCTGGGAAAGCAGTGGAAGATGGTCCAAGTCCTTGGGCCTCTGCACCCACGTGGGAGACCTGGAAGAAGCTCCTGGCTCTTGGCTTTGGATCGGCGGCCATTTGGGGAGTGAACCATCAGATGGAAGACCTCTCTCTCTGTCTCTACCTTTCTCTGTAACTCTATCTTTCAAATAAATAAAATAAATCTTTAAAAAAGAAAGTACAAAGGTCGGAAAGGGTCTGACAAGCTTAAAGATGGAAAAGAAGGTCAGTGTGTAGGCGTGTGTGTGTGTGTGTGTGTGTTGGTTTGGGGGGCACATAAGAAGCCAAGGGAAGTATGAGAAGCGTTGGATCCTACAGGACCTTGTGGGCCACGGCACCTCCTATCATAATACACTTGGGACTGGGACTGCTGCCCTCTGCTGATTCATGACAAAAGTCAGGGTGGGAGAGACACGTTTTTGAAAGCGGACATTCAGAGGATGGCCAAGCTTGGAAAGGAAACGATGGGCCTTCCCTACAACTGCTTCCCCTTCTCTTGTGAATCCCTTCCTTTATAGCCTACTCCCATGTTTTACCCCTTCCCTCTCCTCCCCTCCCCCCACATCGCTACAACAATTTCAGCTGGCAAGCCCTCTCCTTCAACTCCCCCTGGGACCATGCAACAGCCAATCTGTGCCTTGAGCCTCTCATGCCGAACCCTTTGAATGAGATACAAGGAGGGAGCATTGGTGACAGTGGCAGCAGCCATGTCCCAGCTTGAGCTCAAAGCTCAAAGCCTTAGTCTGCGTGACCCCTGGAGGGAGTCAGGCAATTTGAGCTTAGCTAAAACAGCTGTCTGCGGAGTTGGGCTTCCTAACTCTACAGCAAGAAGGAGGGAAGGCAAGATTGAAAAAGAGCAAAGACCAAGGACCCAGCACCAAAAGCTCGGCATCTGTGCGAACAGCAGACGGGCTAGGTGGAGGACTGTCAGTGTAAAACACACACAGAGTTCAGAGCCCAGCGGAGTACCTGCTGAAAGCTGGATCCACGCTTCTTACTCCCTACTGCCCCACTGTGGAGAAACACTTAGGGAAAGTGTTGAAGTGAGGGGCTCATTGTGGATGAACACTCACTGCCACAGACTGACTGCTGGCTCTGGACTCCTGGCAGTCCTCACTTTCCATTTTGTTCTGCACGTATCCCACTCAGAGAAAGGGGCTTTTGACACGTATACAATGTGTCGTCTTTACCTCTCCTTGTTAAGATTTAAGGCCAATAAACTAAACATTGAACTTAACATTTTTGAAAAAGAGCAAAAAAATTGCAAAGGAAAATAGGAGGAAGGAAATAATAAAGATAAAAGCAAAAATAAATAGATTAGAGGATGTAAAAACAGTAGAATTAATAAATTCAAAAGCTGGTTGCTTGAAAGGGCTAATAAAGTAGATAAAACTCTGGCAAACCGAGGTAAGAAAAACACACACATAAAATAAGAAATGAGAAAGGGGCTACAACAAACAGCATAAATAGTATTTTTAATTGTAAGGAAATGCCATGCACAGTTGTATGCTAATAAATTTTCAAAATATAGTGCATGGTGTATTTCTCCACAGAAGTACAAAATACTAAAATCCACACTAAAACAAGTAAAGAGTATGCATAAATTAATAACTGGGAATTTTTTACACAAAGTCCCAAAACCTAATGATAAGCAGTTTCCAATCTTCAAAAAAGAAAACACGGCAAAAGTTAGGATGGACCTAATTCATTCTGTGAAACAAAAATGGTGTTGATCCCAAAACCTGATAATAGTAAAACAAAACCAGGAACCAATATAAACTGTGTTATAATTTCTAGGCTCAAAAAATTTAACTACAACACTAGTGAACGTAACTTAGTAAAGTTTGAAAGGAGCAAAATATCAGAATCCCAAAGGATTTATCCTAGGAAAGCAACAACGATTCAACCTAAGACAGTCTATTAGTAAAATAGTAACTATAGCTTGAACCAGTGCTTCCCCAATTTTTCATGGCCTGCATAGGAAATAAAAATATATGGACCATTGAAGTATGCAAATGAGGCTGCTTTTAGCTGGAAGCTATCTCAAGCCCACTGGCAATCCTGAGAGGCCAGGGATGGATTATTGGCACTTTTATAACCAGGCATGCCATTCACATGTCTACCTAATGATAAGGCACAGGCATGGACCAGCCAGAACGTGCAATGGACTCTATACAGTATAGCATAGCATCATGATTCTGTTGGTCCATTGCTGTGCCAAGTGTTACCCTTAAATTGGTAGCTTCTGAAGAGGTCTGGGGAGGTGTCTCAGGGAATAGCTAAGTCAGTGAAGAGACACTGTGCTCAGAGCAACAGTGATTTAGTACAAAAGAATGTCAATATTTTCAATGATCTAGTTATTCTGATGTGTGCTGGTTGAGTTTCAGCTCTGCTTGCAATCCGGACTCAATCTGTTAGGGGCATCAGTTTGGGAACTGTTGGTTAAACTCTACTCTGCTTTAGTATTTATCATGCTGTATTGTCATGGTTGGCATCTTGACCTGCTTCTGACTAGTACATGATCCTATTCATCTTTTGTCTCTCCAGCACCCTCACATGGTACTTAGCACATAGTAGAAGCTTAATAAATATTTACCAGATGGATTAAGAATCATTTCCAGTAGATAATCAAAAGAGCAAATCACAGAATCTAGTACATATTCTGTAAAATTATGAATGAAAAGATAAACATGATAAGGATACACATAAAGATGATAAGGATAACATAATAAAGAACAATTTATTTAATATCAGGGAAATACTGCATCTAACTAAAATATTAAGTGTTTTAAGTGTTTTTTTAAAAAAGCAAAATAAATGTATCTTCTATCATTTTAGTATTGTTTTAGAACTTCTGATCACTTCAGTAAGATACAAAAGGGAAGTATACGTAGCGGACAAATTATCATAGAAAATGCAAAATAGAGAAAAACAGAAGAGTCAACATGACAGAGACATACACTGCTCCTATAAAGAAAACTACAAAACAATCAGAAGATGTGACCAAAAGCCCCACCCTTAACCATACATGTGTATTTGACATGACTGATGCTAATTGTGCTCTTTTCTCATTTTATAGCCACATTATGTTTGCTTGGACAACCCACGTGCACACGAGCATGGATAGAGTCTCCAGTTTCACATTCCTTTTTGCCCAGATGATGATCCGGCAAGTCTCAGGTATGCAACCAAATAAATTGCTTGTCTTTCTCTAAGTGTGACTCTCCTCTTTATGGGGAGCAGAGGATTTAGAAGGGCTTGCTCCATATCCCCAGGTGCTAGTAGGTTGCTAAAATGATGCCCACCTTGTGGAAATAGGAATAGGAATACCTAGGATGAGATGGAGCTCTGAAAAGCAACCTTATCTTCTAAAGCACAAATACCTGCTTTCCTATGATTCCCTGGGTTTGTCTGCTGATGGTCTTTAGCCTTTAGAAAAATCTCATTCGATGTTCAGGCCTTACCTCGACTAATCTAGAAGGTACTCAGGAAAGGTTAATGTGTCCACATTGAAACCAAAGTGCTGAAGGGAGAGTACGACCTCTTTTCTTCATAAGCACGAGTAAGTGGGGTTGTCAGTAATTATTAATAATTGAGTGCTTGAGCCAGGTATTGCTTTACATACATTATCTCATTCAACCCTCTCAACCTGATGAGGTAGGCACTTTTATTAACTCCAATTTATCAGTGAGGAAACTGGAGTGAGGAGAGGCATAGTGATACATCTAAAACTATATAGCAAGGAAAATGGCAGCGCTAGAGCAGAAATGCAGCTGTGGCCAACTCCAAACTGCATGTGCTTAACTGCTAGTGACTCCAAGAGACCGCTAAGGAAAAGCAATCGCAATAGGCAAGAGATAGGGACTCTAGATGCAATTTAATTAGCAAAGGTAGAAGTTTTCCTTTTAGGAGGTAAAAAAGGTAAACTCAATAAGTGAAATGCATGCCATCTTCATAGATGGGAATGCTCAATATTAAAGCTATCACTGATCCTAGAGCCAATTTATTATGTTTTAAAGATTTATTTGAAAGAGAGAGAGAGAGAGAGAGAGAGAGAGAGAGAATGAATGAGAAACAGCACTTCTGTCCTCTGATTCATCCGAATGGCCAGGGCTGGGTCTGGCTGAAGCCAGGAGCCTGGAACTCCATTCAGGTCTCCCATGTGGGTGGCAGGGGCCCAAGAACTTGGGCTATCTTCCGTTGCTTTCCCAGGAGCATTAGCAGGAAGCTGGATCAGAAGCAGATCAGCCAGGGCTTGAACCAGCGCCCCAATATGGGATACTAGTGTCACAAGCACTTGGTTTAACCTGCTGTGCCACAATGCCAGTCCACAATTTATCATTTTTATCACTATATGCATGGATAAAAATAATCCCAGAGGAATAGAGAATTTAGATTGCTTATGAAAATAAAATCTGAGTAATTTTTATTTATATGTTTTACTCCCTACCTTAAAAGGGATAAGTCAAAATACAGTAGGGGTGCCTTCTCCAAACCTGCCCAAAGCATAACCCTAACCCTAACCCTGTAACTTCATACCAGGGCCATTCACATACATCTAGCTCCCTTCGCCTTAACACATAGAAATGTAGTCCAGAGGCCTTTGTGTGTTTTAATTCTGTTTTCTCCACCTTTTCTCAAGTCTGTCTCTTCTTGAGATCCACTTTTCCCCTTCCCCAGTCACTTCTAACATCCCCACCTTTTTCATTTGCTTTGTAAGCCTGTGCTTTTTGAAAACTTAGGTTCTTTATTATTTTAATTGTGCATATTTATGAGATAGAATGTAATAAGTGGTCACATAGCTTCAATGTGTGAAGATCAAGTCAGGTTTCTTAGCATTTCCATCTCTTCTAACGTGAACATTTGTATTGCCAATCATTACACATACTTAGCCTGTTGCTTTTATACTGGTGGATGCCAGAGAGGCTGGCAGCCATCCCAAGACAGTCATTCACCTGCACACTCTGGGCTTCTTTTGGAAGGGTTCACTTAAAACACTTCACAGAGCATCCAAATCATGGGCTAGCTTAAGGGTCATAGATTCAGTCCTGGAATTGGCTGATAGACACGCAAATGTTTGCCACGGGGTAGTCAGAACAAAGGGAAGAATTAGCCTTCACTCAAGGAGGAAGCACCCCACATCACAAAATAAATCCTCATAACCTAAACAGAATAATGACAACTACAATGGGGGTGGGCACTGTGGCACCGTGGGTTAAGGAACTGCTTTGGATTCCCAGATCCTCAGCTTCCAATCCAGCTTCTGGCTAATGTGCCTGGGAAGCAGCAGGTGATGACTCAAGTACTTGAGTCCCTGCTACCCATGTGGGAGAACCAGATGGAGTTCCTAGTTCCTGGCCTTAACCATGGCCCAGCCATGGCCTGGCAATTGAGGCCATCTGGGGAGTGAACCAGTGAATGGAAGCTCAATACTCTCTCTCTTTCTCTCTCTCTCTCATTCATTCTGCTTTTCAAATAAATTACTTTTTTTAAAAAATGATAACTACATCAAAAGAAAAATTTGGCCTTGGAGTAACATCAAAATCTGTTTCTGTCTCTGTTCACATGGCTTGCAAAAGACCCTGTGGTATAATGGTTAAGAGCATGAACTCAACACCAGACCATGCAGACCGCAGGTTCCAGCTCTGCAACTTCCAAGTTGGGTAACTGTAGATAAATGACTTCAGTTCTCTGCACTTTAGTTTCCCCATATGTAAAATGGGGTGGTAATAGTAACTACCTTACAGAGTCGCTGTGAGTATTAGATGAGATAATACATGTAAGATGGCTGCTACACTGTCAGCAATGACAAAGTACTGTGTGGTGACAAACGGCCTCCTCGGCTAGAATCCTCTGATTGTTTCTTCTTTCGTGTTTTTCTGCACTGTTCCAATTGCCTCGTCTTCTGTCACAGGCAGTTTCGCTGCCCATTCCCTCTCGTCTTTCCTTCTCCTCTGACGTTTCTCATGGCCTCTTCAAACAGCCCCTCCCTGCAGACTGCCCTTTTGCAAGCTGCCGTTGGATCACACGAGTGTCAAGCCCCAATAGTCTCTCAATCCCAGGACCCACGATTGCTTTCTCTTCCAGGAGCTCTGGCCTTATTTATAAACAATGGGCAAATTCATGGCATAGGGTTGGTTGGTTGTTTTTTTTTTTTTTTTGTAGAAATTCTCAGATGTAAAAGAACAGCTGTTGTACCCCAACTGTTGTTTTTGAGAAATTCAAACTGTTTCGATTAGACCCATGCCAAAAGGAATTCTTTCAGACCACTGAGCATGCCCTAATTAATTTCTAGACGGAGTCCAACTTCATCAGTGACCTGGAGTTTATAAAACCGTCATGTGCTTTACTTTGTACTTCTCTGCCGTCTACTCCCAACCACCCTACAGCCCACACCAGCTATCACTACACAATATCCAGATGCCATCTGTTGTTCCAGTCCTCTCTGTAAAGGCTTTCGATGTTTCCCTTTGGATTTGATCCTATGTTTTCAACTCGGCCCTCCCCTCTCCAAGTGCCAAAGCAGATAAAAGTAGTCAGTTAAGAATATCAGACAAAGGAATCAACTCAAATAACAAAAATAATTTGGGGAAATATACCAAGTAGTCTAAGTGAAACAAGTTCCATTAGTCTAACACGATTTCCATAATATCATCGAGGTCACTGGACATGAGATCACAAAACTCCTATAAAGCCAAACAAGGAACCCTCTCTCTCAGAATGAAGACTCGTGGGTGCAGCTGCAACCCAGGTGCAGGGGCAGCGTATTTCAGTGACAGTTCCATGTTCACATCACAGTATGGGTGTTACCAATATCCTTACAAGTCACTACCAGCCATCCTTGGCAAAACTTTAGAATCAGATCCAAATGAAACAAGCAGAAAGCAAACTACATTATGGACAAGGAGTTTTCTAACATTTCGCAGTAAAATTACAGCAGCCTAAGAGTAAGCATTTCAACCATTAGCCTTGGTCACTAAACATTCCATGTGTAGACTTTGAGCTTCACGAGTGCACAGATTTTTGTCTGTTTTGTTCACTGTTGTGCTCTAGAAGCTAGCACACATAGGAGGCGTTTGACAAACCTTTGTTGACTGCATGCATGACCACACCCTCAATTTTACATTCTGTGGGGGCACACATTCCCTTGTCACTAACTTCCACAGAAAATAAGATTGGAGGGGCTGGTGCTGTGGTGTAGCGGGTAAAGCCACCGCCTGCGGTGCTGGCATCCCATATGGGTGCTGGTTCAAGTCCCGGCTGCTCCTCTTCCAATCCAGCTCTCAGCTATGGCCTGGGAAAGCAGTAGAAGATGACCCAAGTCCTTGGGCCACTGCTCCCATGTGGGAGATCCGGAGGAAGCTCCTGGCTCCTGGCTTTGGATCAGTGTAGCTCCGACCATTGAGACCAACTGGGGAGTGAACCAGTGGATGGAAGACCTCTCTCTCTCTCGCACTCCCGCTCACTCTCTCTCTTTCTCTCCTTCTCTCTCTGTGTAACTCTGACTTTCAAATAAATAAATCTTTTTTTTTTTTGACAGGCAGAGTGGACAGTGAGAGAGAGAGAGAGACAGAAAGGTCTTCCTTTGCTGTTGGTTCACCCTCTAATGGCCGCCGCGGTAGCGCGCTGCGGCCGGCGCACCGCGCTGTTCCGATGGCAGGAGCCAGGTGCTTATCCTGGTCTCCCATGGGGTGCAGAGCCCAAACACTTGGGCCATCCTCCACTGCACTCCCTAGCCACAGCAGAGAGCTGGCCTGGAAGAGGGGCAACCGGGACAGGATCGGTGCCCCGACCGGGACTAGAACCCGGTGTGCCGGCGCTGCAAGGCGGAGGATTAGCCTAGTGAGCCACAGCGCCGGCCAATAAATCTTTTTTTTAAGAAAAGAAATTAAGACTGGATACTTACTCAAAAAGTTTAAACCACCAATTTGCAACCAAGTTAATTGACACTGGTTTATTTCCAGAAAAAAAAAAAAAGACCACAAAATCATCATTGGAACAAAGTCGCACATCGAAAGAGAATTCGGTTAGATAAATATTGAAACATCTAAAATTATGTTCCTGAGTAGAGTGGAGCAAGATAGTTGCTGAGTAGGATGCTCCATTGACCGCCTCCCCACAGAGACACCAATTTGAACAACTATTCATGTACCAAGTCACCTTCACAAGAGCTGAGGAAGGCAAGTGAGAGATCACAGTGCCTTGTCTCAGCAGAATCATAAGGAAAGTGATACAGGGGGCTGGCCCTGTGGCATAGTGGGCTAAAGCCTCTGCCCGTGGTGCTGGCATCCCATATGGGTGCTGGTTCAAGTCCTGGCTGCTCCACTTCTGATCCAGCTCTCTGCTATGACCTGGGAAAGCAGTAGAAGATGGCCTAAGTGCTTGGGCCCCTGCACCCATGTGGGAGACCTGGAAGAAGCTCCTGGCTCCCGGCTTCAGATCAGCCCAGCTCAGGAGCTGCTGCCATTTGGGGAATGAACCAGTGCATGGAAGACCTCTCTCTCTGTCTCTCCCTCTGTCTGTGACTCTGCCTCTCAAATAAATAAATAAAACATTAAAAAAAAGAAAAATGATACTGAAGAAAGCAGGGAGAAAAGAGTTGCCCTCACCACCCTTCCTCCAGCTCCAATGAGCACAGAGTAGAGACAGATGCCTCCCCCTTGGGAGAGGAGAGCTAACTGAATCCCAGAACCAGGCCCACTCAAAAAACAATTCGGAGTTGGACTGGGCTCCATGAACCCTGTTCTCCGTTCCATACCTGCAGACTGAGTATTTGGAACCTCCACAGCCAGCCAGCCTCTGCCACCCCTCACCCTTGTGCCTGCATATGATAGAGCAAGACCCCAGCCTCTGCAGAGCAGCAGGAGGCGGGGATTATGATAGGGCCTTGGAACTCAGAGCTGGGCCTGCCGCCTTGAGAACCAGCACCTGAAAAAGCCCAAAGGCCTCTAATCAGGGGCAGGTTTTCATAGATGGGTTTTCTTGACTCACCTAGCATTGAACAGAGACCTGTGGTCCTGTAGAATGTATTGGTTTCCCTGAGTCAAGTAGGTCCGCTGTGCACATCCAAGACTTTATAGGGCCTCGGGACTGTGAGACCAGGAGTCACTCAGCCTGGTGCCAGGCTGGATCTCTATCATTCTTCCTTTATCCTTGGGCAAAGAGCAAGGAACTACAGGGCTGTGTCTTTGGTGTCAATGCTGGGTGTTACTAGCAGATCCTAACAACTCCCATCCCTAGGAAAGTGTCTATGGATAGAGTCTCTAGACTTGCACCCTCGTGGAACAGACTTGTTTTGGCATGCACCTGTGTGCACCTCCAAGACTGAACTGCGTGTGCCTGTGAAACCCAGTGTGATCTACCTAGTGGCTACTCAGTGGCCGAGGGAGTGCCTCCATCACCCCTCCTCCACATAGTGCTGATGTCAAGGAATCACAGGGCTGTATTATGACTGAGTGCCAGGCTGTTGCAAACTTAACATTGAACAGCTCCTAATGGTCCCTGTTCCCAGGCAAGTACATGCAAACAGAGCCTCTGGACCTGCTTCAGATTGAGTTCCAAGCTCCTGGCTTCAACGTGACCCAGTGCTCACTGTTGTAGGCATTTGGGGGCATGAACCAGCAGATGGAATATCTATTTCTTTTTCTCTGTCTTTGAAATAAATAAAAAAGTAAATGAAATTTTTAAAAATAGAGACAAAGAAAGTTATTATATGATGGCAAAGGGTTCAATCCAACAAGAGGAAATAACAATTGTAAATAAATATGCATTCAATAGTAGAGTATTTATTTACATAAAGGAAATATTAATAGACCTAAAGTGGCAGATAGGCTCCAAATAATAGTGGGGAACTTTAACACCCCACTTTCAGAAAGAGATGAGTAATTCACACAGAAGACCAACAAAGAATACTGCACCCTAGATCAATTGGCCCTAACAAATATCTACAAAACACTCCATTCAAAAGCAACAGAATCCATAATCTTCTCAACAGCACATGGAATTTTCCCCAGGATAGATCATATAGTAGGTTGCAAGACAAGTCTTAACAAATTTTTAAAAATTATATCAATTATGTCTTCTGACCACAATAATAAAGCTAGAAATTGGTAACAAGAGAAACTTTGAAAACTATATAAATACAAGGAAGTTAAACTTACTCCTGAACAACCAATGGGTCAAGGAAGAAATTAAGAAAGAAGCTGAAAAGTTTCTTGGGGGCAGGCATTTGGTGCGGTGGTTAAAACACCACTTGGGGGCCGGCGCCGCGGCTCACTAGGCTAATCCTCCACCTTGCGGCGCCGGCACACCGGGTTCTATTCCCGGTCGGGGCGCCGGTTCTGTCCCGGCTGCCCCTCTTCCAGGCCAGCTCTCTGCTGTGGCCAGGGAGTGCAGTGGAGGATGGCTCAAGTGCTTGGGCCCTGCACCCCATGGGAGACCAGGAGAAGCACCTGGCTCCTGCCATCGGATCAGCGCAGTGCGCCGGCCGCAGCGCACCTACCGCGGCGGCCATTGGAGGGCGAACCAAAGGCAAAGGAAGACCTTTCTCTCTGTCTCTCTCTCACTGTCCACTCTGCCTGTCAAAAAACAAAACAAAACAAAACAAAAAAAAACACTTGGGACACCCACATCCCATATCTAGGTATCTGAGTTCTCATTCTAGCTCTGTTTCTGAGTCCAGCCTCTAGCTAATGTTGGGTCCCTGCCACCCACGTGGGAGACCTGGATTGAGTTCTGGGCTCCTGGATTCAGCCTGGCCCAGCTCTGGCTGTTGAGAAACTTGAGAAATAAACCAACTGATGGAAGATATTTCTGTCTTTCTCTCTACCTTTCAAATACAAATAAGTTTAAAAATCAGAAATATTTCAAATAACAATGTATTCCTGCACTTCACAGATGTAGATAAACAAGAACAAATTAAATCCAAAATTAGTAGAAGGAACTAATAAAACTTACAGCACAAATAAATGACATAAAATAAAAAGTAATATTAAAAAATCAATGAAAAAACAGCTATTTCTTTGAAAAGATGAACAAAATTGACAAATCCTTAGCTAGACTAAGAAAAAAAGTGAGAAAATTCAAATACATAAAATCAGAGGTGAAAAGTAGACATTACAACTGATATTACAGAAACCCAAATTATTGTTAGAGATTGCTATGAACAAATATATGATAGCAAATTTGGTAACCTAGAAGAAACTGACAAATTTGTGGACATAAACACCTTACCAAGATTTAATCATGAAAAAATAGAATAACAGGGGCCGGCGCTGTGGCTCAGGGGGTTAATGCCCTGGCCCATAGCGCCGGCATCCCATATGGGCACCGGTTCTAGTTCCGGCTGCTCCTCGTCCTATCCAGCTCTCTGCTGTGGCCTGGGGAAGCAGTAGAAGATGGCCCAAGACCTTGGGCCCCTGCACCTACATGGGAGATCCGGAAGAAGCTCCTGGCTCCTGGCTCCTGGCTTCGGATCGGCACAGCTCCAGCTGTTGCAGCCATTTGGGGAGTGAACCAGCGGATGGAAGACCTTTCTCTCTGTCTCTACCTCTCTGTAACTCTGTCTTTCATTTAAATAAAATAAATCTTTTAAAAAAATAGATTAACAGACTAATGAGTAACAAGATTGAATCAGTAATAAAAATTATCCTATGAAAGAAAACCCAGGATCAGATGGCTTCACTGCTGATTTTTAGTAAGCATTTAGAAAAGAATTAATACCAATTTTTCATAAGTTATTCCAGGGGCAGCATTGTGGCACAGCAGGTTAAGCTGTGATACCATCATCCCATATCCAAGTGCCTGTTCCAGTCCCAGCTGCTCTGCTTCTGATCTAGCTCCCTGTTAAGGTTCCTAGGAAGCAGAAGATAGCCCAAGTACTGCCATCCATTTGAGAGACCAAGATGGAGTTCCTGGCTCCTGGCTTTGGCCTGGTCCAGCCCTGGACATTACAGCCATTTGGGGAGTGAACCAGGAGATGGAACAACTTTCTCTCTCTCTCTCTCTTTCTCTCTCTCCTTTCTAAATAAATAAAATAATTCTTTTAAAATACAAATTAAATTATTCCAGAAAATAAAGGAGAGAATTCTTCTAGACTTATTCTATGAGGTCAGCATTACCTTGATACCAAAACCTATGAGAACACAACAAAATAAGAAAGCTGCTGGCCAGTATCCTCGATGAATATAGATGCAAAATTCCTCAACAAAACTCTAGCACATCAAATCCAAAAGCATAAGAAAAATGATTCCTCATGATCAAGTGAGATTCACATCAGGGATGTAAGACTGGTTCAACATATGCAAATCAATAAACATTATACATCACATCAACATGATAAAGGACAAAAATTATGACTATCTAAGAAGATGCAGAAAAACCATGGAAAGGAGTAAGAAGTTCTGGGGTTCTATTATCCAATAGAGTGACTATGGAAAATGTTAATATTCTGTATATTTCTCTATAAAAATTAGCCACTATTTTGAAAATTTTCATCATAAACAAACATTAAATGTTTGAGGATATATATTTACCTTTATTTAAAATTACATAATATATGGATGGTTGTATCAAAAACATCAAATGGGGGCCAGTGCTGTGGCATAGCAGGTAAAGATGCCAGCATCCCATATGGGCACTGGTTTGAGTCCCGGCTGCTCCACTTCTGATCCAACTCCCTTCTAAGTGCCTGGGAAAGCAGTGGAGGATGGTCCAAATGCTTGGACCCCTGCACCCACGTGGGAGACTCAGAAGCTCCTGGCTCCCACCTCCTGACTTTTTCATTGCATTTGGGGAGTGAATCAGCAGATGGGAGGTTTATCTCTTTCTGTCTCTCCCTCTCTATCTCTCTCTTTGTAACTATGCTTTTCAAATAAATAAAATAAAATAGGTCAAATGATGCCCCATAAATATGACAATGTCTTTTAAAAGTTTTAAAAATTAAAGAGTAAAAATATATTCCCCAGTATAGTTGATCACTCCTCAATTATAATGTGTCAAATTTGATCAATTCCTGATCTAAATTCCAGTGCTTACTAATTGAATACAATTATTCTAAAATTCTGTGAAAAATAAACAAGTCATGAATAACAGAAGAATATCTTTCAAAGGAAGAGAAAGGAAAGGTTGATGCCAACTTTGCCAAATGTTGGAAAAACTATAAAATACCAATAATCAAAACAGTATGAAACCTGCCAGAAATATTGTATAATGGTTAAGACACTCTTGGGACATGGGCATCCCATATCAGAGTGCCTGGGTTCAAGCACAGATCTGCTCCAAATTCCAGTTTCTTGCTAATGTGTGCCCATGGAAGCAGCAGGTAACGGCTCAATAGTTAGGTCCCTGTTACCCACCGGGAGACCCAGGTTGAGGTTCCTGCTCCTAGATTTTGCCTGGCCTGGCCATGGCTGTTGTGGTCATTTAGGGGAGTGAACCAGTACATGGAAGATCTCCCCTCACCTTGCTGTTTATCTGTCTCTCTGTTTTATGCCTTTCAAATAAAAAAAGAAGAAAAAAATTTTAAAAGAAACCAACAAAAAATCAAAATGCATAAAAAGTTAGATGAATAGAAAATAAAAATGTAAATGGAACAAACAAATCCAAGATATTACCACAGTAAATATAAAAGGTCTAAACATGCTACCTAGGAGACAGAAGTTTGTCAAGCTGGATTTTTTTTTAAGATTTATTGATTTATTTGAAAGTCAGAGTTACACAGAGAGAGGAGAGGCAGAGAGAGAGAGGTCTTCTGCCCGATGGTTCACTCCCCAGATGGCCAAAAAGGTCGGAGCTGTGCCTATCCAAAGCCAGGAACCAGGAGCTTCTTCTAGGTTTCCCATGTGGGTACAGGGGCCCAAGGACTTGGGCCATCTTCCACTGCTTTCCCAGGCCATAGCTGGATTGGAAGAGGAGCAGCCGGGACTAGAACCGGCACCCATATGGGATGCCAGCGCTTCAGGCCAGGGTGTTAACCTGCTGCGCCACAGCGCCGGCCCCAGTCAAGATGGATTTTAAAACAAAATCTAGCTATATACTATTTACAAGAAGCACACTACAATATAATGACAGGGAAAGTTGAAAGTCATTTAATTGAAGATATATCGATCAAGAATAATTGAATTAATATTTTTAAACATTTATTCATCTATTTGTTTTATTTGAAAGGCAGAATGACAAAGGGTGGGGGAGGAAGGGTAAGAGAGAGAGAAGTGTGCAAATGGCCACAATAGCCAGGGTTAGGCCAGAATGAAGCCAGGAGCCTGGTTCATTCCACAAATGTGTGCAAATGTGTGGCTGTGATTGGGGCAGGCAGAAGCCAGGAACCCAGAACTCTACACATAGGTGGCAGGGACACAAATACTTGGGCCATCAACTGCTGTATTCGCAGGTGCATTAGCTAGGAGTTAGATCAGAAGCAAAGTAGCCAGGACTTTAGCTGGAGCTCCGAGATGGGCTGCTGGCATTCAAGTAGAGGCTTAACCCATGGCGACACAATGCTGGCCCCAGTGAATAATAATATTAATACATAATAATATTAGTAATAATGTTAATTAATAATATTAGTAATGATAATAAATAGTAAAATATAAAATATACTTTAAGACAAAGAGTATATCATTAGAGAATCTCTATATTCATACATGTTAATGTATATATTATTGTGCATATATCATGTATTATATTATGTATTAATACAACATAATTGTAACACATACAGGTTATATACTCTTTTGGGTATTTTATACATATATATATATATATATTTAAATCATATAACTGGAGTAAACTTTTATTTATATTTCTTGTGCAGGGAAGCAAGTGAGACCAGAAAGGACAGATAGTCAAAACAGAAAGGATTGAGAAACCAAAAATAAAAAGACCATATGTACTTGTTGTACAACATAGTCCCAGTTTATGTTTATTTTCTTATTATGATAATTAATAGTGATTTCTTCTCACCTTCCAGAGTATCCGAGTTTAAGGAAAATTTTATATCCTTTCCTAAGTAAAAGTCATGGTAAAGAAGAAGAGTGTGTTCAGTAGAATTAAGGGAATGAAGGGCTGGCGCTGTGGCATAGCGGGTAAAGCTGCCTACTGCAGTGTCGGCATCCCATATGGTTGCCAGTTCGAGTCCCGGCTGCTCTACTTTCCAACCCAGCTCCCTTCTATTGTGCCTGGGAAAGCACATTTCAGCCTTTTCAGAGTTGGCTGTGCAAAATATTAAAATCCCTGAGGACAAGGTGAGAAGTAGAGAAGAAAATTGAGGGTCTACGCCAATTATCATTGACTGTATCTCAGGGGGTCAGAGATAACAACCACAAGAACGGGAAGAGAATGGTGGATGTGAATGGTATGGACTTCAGGAGAGGAAGGGCTGGGACTGGTGCAGTGGGCTAAGCCTCCACCTGCTGCACTAGCATCCCATATGAGCACTGGTTCTAGTCCCGGCTGCTCCTCTTTTGATCCAGCTCTCTGCTATGGTCTGGGAAAGCAATAGAAGATGGCCCAAGTCCTTGGGATCCTGCACCCATGTAGGAGACCTGGAAGAAGCTCCTGGCTCCTGGCTTTGGATTGGCTCAGCCCTGGCCATTGCAGCCATTTGGGGAATGAACCAGTGGATGGAAGACCTCTCTCTCTCTGTCTCTCCCTCTCTCTGTCTGTAACTCTACATCTCAAATAAATAAGTAAAATATTTTAAAAATAAAAAAGGGGCATGGAAGAACCCATATCCCCTTCTGGCCAGAAATACAAGTCCAGATACTTCCTTCTTATGAGCCCAAGCATTCAAATGTTTGGAGGAATCTAGTTATTTTACTTGTTATTCAGTCTTTGGAAAACAACTCTACTGTTTATGTAGGAATCCTATTTATATATTATTTTATCTAGTAATAGACGTCCTATCAGTAATAATTTAATGAATATTTACTAATGACTATGTACTTGGAGTTTGGAATACAACAGGGAAAAAAGCAAATATGGTCCTTCCTTTCAATTTATGAGATCAAAGTTCATTATAATTGTAAAAATGCTACAAAGGGAAAATACAAGCTTTTATTTACTGCACAGTGACATAATAGCTGAGTCTACTTTAGTTTCAAAGGGAGGAAGGCCTTCCTGAGAATGTAACGTTTAGGGCAGGCGTTTAGCCTAGGACTTAAGCCCCCCCCCCCCCACAGTACCTGGGCTTAAGTCCCAGATCCAGCTCCTGATTCCAACTTCCTAGCAATCCAGACCCTGAGAAGTAGCAGGTCACGCTTCAGATGGTTGGTTGTGTCTCTTGCCACCCATGTGGTCTACCTGGATTGAGTTCCTTGGCTCCTGGCTTTGAGCTCCCCAGCTCTGGCCCTTGAAGGCATTTGGAGCAGTGAATTAGCTGTTAGAAACACTTTCTGTTCGTCTGTATTGCTCAGTCTCTCACATAACAAAAAATAAGGGAATAAAACAGTTTGGCATTCAAGGCAGGTTTGGAGGACAACTCGGAGTTAAAAAGAGGAAACTGAGTTTTTCATTTGGAAGAGGTATGTATGTGCAAAACCCCTACAGTGCGAACATGCCTGAATTTAAAAACAGCCAGGGAAAGCAGCAGAAGACGGCGCAAGCGCTTGGGCCCCTACATTCACATGAGAGACCTGGAAGAAGCTTCTGGCTCCTGGCTTCGGACCAGCCCAGCTGTAGCTATTGAGGCCATTTGACGAGTGAACCAGCAGATGGAAGATTTCTCTCTCAGTCTCTGCTCCCTGCCTCTAGCTCTGCCTTTCGAATAAATAATTAAAAAAAAAGAATTGATTGTTTCTTTTCTTTTAAAATGTGATAGTCCAGAAGAAAACAATATTAGGAAGAAGAAATGGGACCTTACATACTGGCAAGCCATACTAATTATTATTCTAATAAACCACAATAAACTACAGATGGTCTCTGACTTAAGATACTTGGACTTCACGATTTTATTTTGAGCTTACTGTGATGTGAAAGCAGCTCACGTTCAGTAGACATTACTATGAGTTTTGAAATTGATCTTTTCCTAGGCTAGTGATATGTGGTATAATCCTCTCTCACACTGCTCAACTGTAGACTAAAGCAAGTGTTCTGAGCACGTATAAGGTAGACCAGAGCAAGCTGGAATGTTCCGTTGGTTAGGTGTATTGAATTCATTTTGAACTTAGTACGTCTTTAGCATATGATGGGTTTATCAGGGATGTAAGTAGCCTCATCGTAAATCAAGGAATATCTGTATATTCTATTTATTGCAAATCACTTAGGAAGAAAATGAGCTCAGGTTCTGGTCTATTGGGCGATTATTACTGACCAGTTGCTCATACTTAACAGAGGTGACAATTGAACTGCAAAATAAAATGCCCAGCAATATAGGAAGCATGAGAAAACTATTTTATCTTCCAAATGGACATTCAAAAGCACAATTCTGTTTTAGGAAGGCAAGAAGCGAGTTATTTGGATTTGACAAAATGTAAATATATGATTGATACCTCAAATTTCTTTCAAAGTTTATTATATTGCCCCCCAGTTGTGCAATATATAGTTATTGTACATTGCTAAAATTAATGTATCTAACAGTTTCATCTTATAAAACTGATACATCATTTTATATTAATTGTTGCATAAGTAAAAGAGTAGTCCCATAAAGTTGGAAAGGTAGTAGAGTAATTTAGCAAGGACCTTTGAAAATGAATAACATTTTATTGACTGGTATAACTTACCTACTTGGTATGACAAACAAATACTATGCTAAATAGTTTTTCATGCTACTGAGTTTAATTTAAAGCTTATAAATTACCTTTGTACTCATACCTTTAAATAAAATTCCAAGGGGTAGGCATTTGGCAAAAGCAGTTAAGATGCTGCTTGGGATGCCCACATGCCACATTGGAGTGACTGGGTCCAAGTGCTAACTCTGCTCCTGATTCCAGCTTCCTTCTAATGCACACTCTGGGAGGCAGGAGGCCATGGCTCAAGTACTTGTGTCCCTGCCACCCACCTGGTAGACCCAGCTAGAGTTCCCCCAGTCCTTGGCTTCTGCCTGGCCCAGACCCAATTATTGCAGGCATTTGGGGAGTGGGTTAGTAAATAGCAGATCTCTCTGTGTCTCTGTCTCTATCTGTCTCTATGCCTTTCAAAATTAATACATTTTAAAAACAAGATATAAAATAAAATTCTGGGGCCAGCACTGTGGCACAGTTGGTTAGGCCACCGATATATATGAGTGTCCAGTTCAAGTCCTGGCTGCTTTTCTTCAGATTCAGCTCTCTGCTAATGCTACTGGGAAAGCAGCCGAAGACGGCCCAAGTATCTGGGGCCCTGCACCCACGTGGGAGACCCTGATGTAGTCCCGGGTACCTGGCTTTGGCCTGGCCAAGCCCTGACTCTTGTGGCCATCTGGGTAGTGAACCAATGGATGGAAGATCTCTCTCTCCCTCTCTCTGCATCACTCATTGTTTCAATTAAAGTAAATTTTTAAAAGAAAAAAGAAAAGTGGAAGAGTTTTTAAAAGTACACTAGGCAGGTTTGTCTTTTTTTCCCTAAGATTAATGTATTTATTTGAAAGTCAGGGTTACACACACACACACACACACACACAGAGAGAGAGAGAGAGAGACAGAGAGAGAGAGAGAGAGAATCTTCCATCCCACTGGTTCACTCCCCAGATGACCACAATGGCCAAGGCTGAGCCAATCCAAAGCCAGGAGCCGGGAGCCAGGAGCTTCTCCCAGGTCTCCCCCGTGGGTGCAGGGGCCCAAGGACTTGAGCCATTTTCTGCCTTCCCAGGCACATTAACAGGGAGCTGGATCAGAAGTGGGTCTTCTTGAAATGTACAGCTAATATAAATCATAATGACAAATTGCCACTAAAATGTCACTGAAAATAAATGTATTATAGGATTTTACAAAGGGCTATGGAAAGTAAGAGGTTAAAAGTAAAGGATGAAATTATATTAAAATGGTCTCACTTTTGCTTTTTAACATTATGATTACATCTCTGATGAACCTATATAGAGAATATTCAACATAATACAATGTTAAATATGCTGCCGCCACCTTACGTACAGACTGATTAAAGGGCAAATTAAAGTGTCATGAAGTCATCCTGTTAACCTTCTAAGACTGCAGTGTGCATGCCAAACACCTGTGAATCTTGTTAAAATGCAGATTCGGATTCAGGAAGTCTCGGCGGCCCCGTGATTCTGCATTTCCATCAAGTTCCCAGGTGGTACTTATGGAGCTGGACAACAAATTCAGTGGCAATGCTTTAGGGTACAAGGAAGTTTATATTTTGCAAGAAACTGTACTACAAATATTCCTTTAGTTCCCATTTCTTTTCTTCATACTTATAACAATTTCAACAAAAATTACAAATATTTTGTCTGGATGGAAATGTTCTCCATCCACAATGCTACATAGTAGATACTGATGTTAAAGACACTATCTGCATTTCAAACATAGAGAAGGTTATTAACAAATACTTTCAGGTTGTTTGATTTGAAAGAAAAAACAGCTTTATTGAAATAAAATTCACATACCATAAAATTTGGCTTTTAAAATCGGTTTTTCGGTGTTGGAGCTGTGGCATAGCGGGTAAAGCTGCAGCCTGCAGTGCTGGCATCCCATATGGGCGACGGTTCAAGACCCGGCTGCTCCACTTCTGATCCTATGGCCTGGGAAAGCAATAGAAGATGGCCCAAGTCCTTGGGCCCCCAGCATCCACGTGGGAGACCTGGAAGAAGCTCCTGGCTCCTGGCTTCAGATTGGCGCAGCTCCGACCATTGCGGCCAATTGGGGAGTGAACCAGCAGATGGAAGACTTTCTCTCTCTCTCTGTCTCTGTCTCTCTCCCTCCCTCCCTCCCGCCTTCCCTCCCTCCCTCCCTCCCTCCCTTCCTCTCTGCCTCTGCCTCTCCGTAACTCTGCCTTTCAAATAAATAAATAAATCTTTTTTAAAAATTGGTTTCTCATATATTCACAGAATTGTGCAAATTTCATCACTCTAATTTTATTTCAGAGGTAGACACAGACACACACACACATACACAAAGACACATACACATACAAACACAAAGACAGATGGGGAGGGAGAGAGAGAAGGAGAGACAGAGAAATCTTTCATCTGCTGGTTCACACCCCAAATGGCCACAATGGCCAGGGAAGAGCCAGGCTGAAGCTAGGAACCAGGAACTTCCTCCAGGTCTCCCACATGGGTGCAGAGGCTCAAGTACTTGGGCTATTCTTTGCTGCTTTCCCAGACGAACTAGCAGGAATCTGAGTCAGAAGTGGAACATCCTGGTGCCTACATGGGATGCTGGCACCATAGTTGGCAGCTTAACCTGCTATACCACATTGCCAGCCCTGTCAGGCCATTTTTTATTCATGGCCTCATGGCCCCATTTCAAACTTTTAAAAGCCATAGGGAAAAAAGTACTATTTTTAATTAATTTATTTTCACTTTATTTGAAAGGGAGAGAGAGCGATCGAGAGATCGAAGATGTTTCATCTGCTGATTCACTGTTCAAATGTCTGCAAGAGTCAGGGCAGGGCCAGGCTCAAGTCAGGGACCAGGAACTCAATCAGGTCTCCCATGTGCGTGGCAGGGACTCAAGTACTTGAGTCATTGATTGCTGCCTCCCAGTGTGTGCATTAGCAGGAAGCTAGAATTAGGAATGGAGCCAGACCTTGAACCCAAGCACTCTGTCTGATATGTGACACGATCATCCCAAGGGATCCCTTAACTGTTGCACCAAATGTCCACCCCAAGTTATTCTTCTTTAAAACAGAATTTTAAATATCCAATCGATGTAGAATACACTGCACATATTTCAGGTGCAGATTTGATGAGCTTTGATATATTACGCACCCGTGAAACTACCACCACAATCAAGATAACTAAGACATCCATCATCCTTAAAAGTCTCCTTGCACTCCGTCTTTTCTGACCCTCCCTATCCTCCTCCTTCTCCTCCCAGTTCTTTCTTCAAGCAACTACTGATCTGCTTTCTGTCACTATAGTTCAGTATGAATTTTCTAGAGTTTTATATAAATGGAAAAATATGGTGCATACTCTTTTTGTCTGGCTTGTTTCACTCAGCATAATTATTTTGGGATTCATCCAAGTGGTTGCACGTATCAACAATCCATATTTTAAAAATAGCTCCATTGAGAGATAACTCACATACCATACAACTCGCTCACTTAAAATGTACAATTCAGTGGGTCTTTGAATATTACACTATTAATCTTTGAATTGTAGTAAAATATATACAATGCAAATTTGCCATTCTAGTCCATTGCTTTTTACTGATGAGTAGTATTCCACTCTATGGAGCTACCACAATTTGCTATCAATTCAGACAGGTAATAGTATATTCATACTCATGTTAGAAATGAGAACAAATGGAGCATGGAGAAGAGTTAACTTAAGTTTCTGAATTTACAGGTAAGTGACAGCACTGGTATTCAAATTCCGATCAGTCCAATGCTGGAATCAATGCTCTTGACCATTATGTTGCACTGTCTTTCCAAACTGCAGAAGATCCAGCTGCACTCTCAATCAAATATGTGCTGCATCCAACATCTATCCAACTCCTCTACATCTCCAACATGCACAGCTGATAACCTATCGGTTCTTGTCAGTATAGCCTTTGAGCCTAATCAAAATCCTTCTCTCCCAACAATTTAAATGATCTGTTAACACATTTTTATAAAGAATAAAAGTAAAAGCCATTGTCTATATAAACCATAGACATTGAGATAACCATACTGTAAAAAGTAGGCATGGTTCCAGAATTAAAGATCATACATGGATACAGAACTGAACATTTTTTGTACTTTTAAATTTTTTTCCTAGAAACCTTTTATTTAAGGAATACAAACCTCATGCATTTCATATGTACAAATTTAGGAACATAGTGATTCTTCCTACCCTACCCTCCCTTTCCACCCACACTCCCACCCTTCTTCCTTCTCCTTCTCCTATTCCCATTCTTAGTTTTTACAAAGATCTATGTTCAGTTAACTTTACACTCATACAACTAATCCTACATCAAGTAAAGTGTTCAGACATTAAGTACAACCAGACAGGTTAGAGTCAGAGCAAGGGCAGGCATGTGGCACAGTGGTTAAGTCACAACTTGGGTTGCCCACATCTCCTGGTTGGAGTCCTGGCTACTCTGATTCGGATCCAGCTTCCTCCATCTGGGCATCCTGGGAAGCAGCAGTTGATGGCTCAAGTACTTGGGTCTAGGCTACTCACAGAGGAGATTAGCATTGAGTTCTGGGTCCCTGGTTTCAGCCTGACCGAGCCCTGGCTGTTGCAGGCATTTGGGAGTAAATCAACAGATGGAACATCACTCTCTGTTTATTTATTTGTCTCTAACTCTCTCTGCCTTTCAAATAAAATGAAAATAAATGAATTTTTTTTAAAAAAAGAACAATGTACTTTTCCCAGGCACCTGGGTAAATTAGCTACCCTCGTCAGTTTTGTGCAAAAGTGTTAATGAATGCAAACCAGGGAAGGAAAAAAAGCTTTGTGTGATAGCAGTCCAGCTGAGACAAGTATCTGAAGATTCACTTCAGCCCTCAAGGGGGTTGGATCACTCACACTTAGTGGTGCCTCATATCAGGAGCATGCTAAGATATATAGTCTGCTCTTCCTAGACTGCGGATTGCAAGCTAATGCCCTGAACTACCTTCCTAGTACATAAGGGCTGCCATGGGAGAGAGAAGTGGTGGCTTCATCTCTATTTTCACTAATTCAGAAAAAGAGGAAATGAGTTGTAAGAAAAATAGAAAGGCATTTCTTGACAATATCATAAAACACTCTAATATAAGCTGTCAAAGGAGGCTGTGGAATCTCCTTCCCTGGAACTCATTAAGAACCAGAGAGATACTCCCTTGGAATAAATCCAGAAACAGAGTCAGAGGAATGCTACCCAGAGACATGGAGATGACCTAAACATGGTCTGCAGCAAGGGCTGGCGGCAGCCAAACACTGGGATCTCAGCCAGTTGCATAGGCTAGCCATCCAAATATTCTGTGAGGACCACGAAACTCCTGTGTGGCCAGAAAGTACCAAGAAATATTCCCTAGTAAACTGGACGCTCCAATTCTGCTTAATTCAATCTGCTCCTTTTCTGTGAGAACATGGCCACAGTAAGACCACTAATAAGACATTTAAAAACCACACACACACACACACACACACACACACACACATATATATATATTAGACACAGCATCTGATGACCTGATGTTTAAAAGTAAAAGCAAGGGACCGGTGCTGTGGCATAGTGAGTAAAGCCGCCATCTGCAGTGCCGGCATCCCATACGGGTGCTGGATCCAGTCCTGGCTGTTCCACTTCTGATCCAGCTCTCTGCTATGGCCTGGGAAAGCAGGAGAAGATGGCTCAAGTGCTTGGGCCCCTGCACCCACGTGGAAGAACCAGAAGAAGCTCCTGGTTCCTGGCTTTGGATCAGGGGAGCTCTGGCCATTGCAGAGTTGGGCAGTGAACCAGCGGATGGAAGACCTCTCTCTCTCTCTCTCTCTCTCTCTCTCTCTCTCTCTCTCTTTCCTTCCCTCTCTGTGTATCTCTGACTTTCAAATAAATAAATAAATCTTAAAAAAAAAACAAAGCAAATGGCTCCAAATCACAACAGACATTATCTAGGAAAATGAGAAATCGGGGGTGACGTTAGATCTCACGGTTAAGCCCCTGGTTGGGGTGCCTGCATGCCATATTGGAGTGTCTTGAGTCCTGTCTCCGGTTCTGATCCCAGCTTCCTGCTAATGTATACTGTGGGAGGCAGCAGGTGATAGCTCAAGGGATTGGGTCTCTGTCATTCATGTGGAAGACCCAGGTTCAGTTGCTGATTTCTGTCTGGCCCAGCCCTTGCTATTGCACTGTTGTGGGCATTTCGGGAGCAAACCAACAGATGCCAAAGGTTCTCTCTCTCTCTCTCTCTCTCTCTCTCTCTCTCTCTCAAATAAATAAATAAAGCAAAAAAAAAGGCAAATGAAAAGAGCAATGATGAAATAGGCTGAGCATTTGACAACTGAATTTCAACTTCTAACCCTGGTCCTAAGGTCATTTATAAGAGTCTGAGTTCAGTGTCCATCAGCTTCCTCTACCCACAGACTGAACATCAATTTGATCCCAGGAACAGGCTCAGAGCCAGCCTGAGGCCCAGCTCCACCCCGACACCGTAAGATGCATCCGTCATCAGCTTGCTTCAGGCCTCATTCTTTTGACTGAGCTTTCACATTGTAACTCCATCCTCTCTCCTGTCCCTTGTCCCCATCATGCTGCAATTCCACTGTTGTCTTTTTACTCAAGAGAAGTAAAGCCCCCAAAATACTTGTATATCAATGTTCACAGCAACTTTGTTTTTTTAACTTTTATTTAATGAATATAAATTTCCGAAGTACAGCTTATGTATTACAATGGCTTCCCCCCCCCATAACTTCCCTCCCACCTGCAACCCTCCCCTCTCCCGTCCCCTCTCCCCTTGCATTCACATCAAGATTCATTTTCAATTATCTTGTATACAGAAGATCAATTTAGCATATATTAAGTAAAGATTTCAACAGTTTGCACCCACATAGAAACACAAAGTGTAAAATACTGTTAAAGTACTAGTTATAGCATTAAATCACAATGTACAGCACATTTAGGACAGAGATCCTACATGGGGAGTAAGTGCACAGTGACTCCTGTTGTTGACTTAACAAATTGACACTCTTGTTTATGGCGTCAGTAACCACCCTAGGCTCCTGTCATGAGTTGCCAAGGCTATGGAGGCCTTTTGAGTTCGCCAACTCTTATCATATTTAGGCAAGGTCATAGTCAGTGGAAGTTCTCTCCTCCCTTCAGAGAAAGTTACCTCCTTCTTTGATGATCTGTTCTTTCCACTGGGATCTCACTCGTAGAGCTCTTTCATATAGTTTTTTTTTTTTCCCACAGTGTCTTGGCTTTCCATGCCTGAAATACTCTCATGGGCTCTTCAGCTAGACCTGAATGCCTTAAGGGCTGATTCTGAGGCCAGAGTACACAGCAACTTTATTTGTAATAACTAAAAAACTAGAAACAGCTTAAGTGCCAGCCAACAGAAGATTGGATAAACAAATGTAGTAATCATACAATGAAATACTAACTGATTCATGCAACATGGACACATCTAAAATGCATGCTGAGGGCATGGATGCTCAGCAGCAGCGGATTAAGCTGCTGCTGGTACATCCACATTTTATACAGAGAGCCTGGGATCAAGGCCTACCTCTACTTGCAAGTCAGCTTCCCGCGAATGTGCACCCTGGAAGGCAGCAGATGATGACTTGAGTGCTTGGGTTCCTGCCATCCTTATGGACATCCCAGATGGATGTCCTAGGCTCCTGGCTGTGGCCTGGCCCAGCCCTGGCTGTTGTGGGCATTTGGGGAGTGAATTAGCAGATGGAAGATCTCTTTCTCTCCATCACTCTGCTTTTCAAATAAATATAAAGAAAATAAAGAAAGTTTAATTAATGAAATAAATATATTTTTTAAAATGTTGAGTGGGAGAAGTTAGACCCAATATAAACCATGTGATTCCACGTTTACAAAATTCTAGAATATGCAAAAATCAGTGGTGGGAAAAAATCAAAACATCAGTCGCATCTGGGGATATGCTATAGTTTAAATTATGTGCCCCCATGGGGCTGATGTTGTGATACAGTGGGTAAAGCGGCCACCTGTGAAGTTGGCTCCCATGTGAGCGTCAGTTTCCTGGCTGTTCCACTTCCGATCCAGCTCTCTGCTAATGTGCCTGGGAAGACAGTTGATGATAGCCCAACTGTTTGGGCCCCTGCACCTGCATAAGATATCCAGATAGAGTTCCTGTCTCTTGACTCCTGGCTTTGGCCTGGCCTAGCTCCAGCTCTTGCAGCCATTTGGGGAATGAATCAGTGGAGTCTCTCCTTCTCTCTGTAACTCAACCTTTCCAATAAATAAAAGGAATCTTTTTTTTTGACAGTTAGACAGTGAGAGGGAGAGACAGAGAGAAAGGTCTTCCCTCCGTTGGTTCACCCCCCCCCCCAAAAGGCCGCTACAGCTGGCGCTGCACCAATCCAAAGCCAGGAGCCAGGTGCTCCCTCCTGGTCTCCCATGCAGGTGCAGGGCCCAAGGACCTGGGCCATCTTCCACTGCCCTCCTGGGCCACAGCAGAGAGCTGGACTGGAAAGGAGCAACCGGGACAGAATCCTGAGCCCCGACCAGGACTAGAACCCAGGGTGCCAGCACCGCAGGCGGAGGATTAAAAAGGAATCTTTTTAAAAAATAAATTGTGCCCCCATGACTAGACCAGACTGAAGCTAGGAGCCAGAAGCTTCTTCCTAGTCTCCCATGTGGGTGCAGGGGTGCAAGAACTTGGGCCATCTTCTACTGCTTTCCCAGGCCACAACAGAGAGCTGGATCAGAAGTGGAGCAGGCCAGCGCCGCAGCTCACTAGGCTAATCCTCCGCCTGCGGCGCCGGCACACCAGGGGGTTCTAGTCCCGGTCGGAGCGCCGGATTCTGTCCCAGTTGCCCCTCTTCCAGGCCAGCTCTCTGCTGTGGCCCGGGAGTGCAGTGGAGGATGGCCCAAGTGCTTGGGCTCTGCACCCGCATGGGAGACCAGGAGAAGCATCTGGCTCCTGGCTTTGGATCAGCGAGATGCGCTGACCGCAGCAGCCATTGGAGGGTGAACCAACGGCAAAGGAAGACCTTTCTCTCTGTCTCTCTTTCTCACTGACCACTCTGCCTGTCCAAAAAAAAAAAAGTGGAGCAGCCAGGTCTTGTACCAGCACCCATATGGGATGCCGGCACTGCAGGTGGTAGCTTTACCTGCTATGCCACAGCACTGGTCCCAAAGTAAATCTTTTTAAAAAATAAAATAATTTTAAAACACGTTTTCTGACTCAGATTCAACCATTCTCAATGTATCCATGAAATTTATATGTATAAATATATATTTATATTTTATATTTATAATATATATTATATATATATATATTTTTGACAGGCAGAGTGGATAGTGAGAGAGAGAGACAGGGAGAAAGGTCTTCCTTTTTGCCGTTGGTTCACCCTCCAATGGCCACTGCGGCCCAGCGCATCATGCTGATCCGAAGCCAGGAGCCAGGTGCTTCTCCTGGTCTCCCATGCGGGTGCAGGGCCCAAGGACTTGGGCCATCTTCCACTGCCTTCCCGGGCCATAGCAGAGAGCTGGCCTGGAAGAGGGGCAACCAGGATAGAATCCGGCGCCCCAACCGGGACTAGAACCCGGTGTGCCGGCACTGCAAGGCAGAGGATTAGCCTGTTAAGCCACGGCGCTGGCCTTATTTATATATTTTTAAATTTTGACTATTTTATCCACTAAAAATGATCAGTATAAGAATAAACTTGGGGACCAGCCTTGTGGCTCAGTGGGTTAAGTTGCCACCTGTGATACTGACATCCCATATCAGAGTGCCAGTTTGAATACTGGCTGCTCCACTTCCAATCTAGCTCCCTGCTTATGTGCCTGGGAAGGCAGTGGAAGATGGTGTAAGTATTTTGGACCCTGCCATCTATGTGGGAGACTCAGGGGTAGTACTAGGCTCCTGGCTTCAGCTTGGCCCAGCCCTGGCTGTTGCAGGCAGGTATTTGGTGGATAAATCAGCAGATGGAAGATTTCTGTCCATTTGTCTCTCTCCTAAAAATTTGAGGGGGAGGAGAGAGGGAGAGAGGGAGAGAGGGGGAGAGGGGGAGAGGGGGAGAGGGGGAGAGGGAGAGGCCAAGAGAATCTCTATCCAATGGTTCCGTCTCTAAATGTCTGCAAAGCTGGGGCTGAGCCTGACTGAAACCAGAATCTGGGAATGCCATCTGTGTCTCCCACATCAGTGACAGGGACCCGTGTACTTGAACCATCACCTGCTACCTCCCAGAGTAGGTAGCTGGATCTGAAGTGGAACTGAGTAACTCAAACTCGGGCATTCAGATATGAGATTCAGGCATCCCAAGTGGCCTCTTAACCACTGTACCACAGTAGCCACCCCCATATTGTTCCTTTTTTTAGATTTCATTAAGGACACTTAACTTGAGATCTACCCGCTTAAATTTTTAAGTCATAATACAGCGTTAAGTACAGACACAATGCTGTATAGCAGATCGCTAGAGCTTATTCCTTCTTCTTACATAATTGAACCTTTATTATAACCTTGGACTGTCAACTCCAACATGTTTTCTCTTCCTCGCCTCTGTCAAGCACCATCAGACAGTTTGTTACTGCCTTTCTCCTGTGTATGGACCGTACTTCCTTGTTATTTCATGTCTTGTAATATTTTGCTGAAAACTGGACATATTATATAATACAATGTGACGATGTAGGAAATGAAACTCCCTCCCCTGTCCAGGGTATGCTGTTGTTGCTGTTTGTAGTAACTGTTGTTTATTTGGTGGTTGTGATGGTTCACTCCATGTGCCCATTTGATCCCCATAGGGGTGGTAAAACATTATTTCTGGCTGTGTCTGTAAGCGCGTTTCTTGAAGAGCGTAGCACTTGAATCAGTGGCCTGAGTAAAAATCACTCTTCTCTATGCGGGTGGGCATCACGCCCAGATAGAAAGGCCGAGGGAGAGTGAATTCACTCTGTCTGCTTGAGCCGAGTCAGCCACAGGCTCCACCCCCTGGACATGGGCATTCCTGTTCTCAGCCCTTCACATGCTGACTGGGACTCACGCCGTTGATGTCCTTGGTTCTTTGCATTCAGACCCAGACTGGAACCACCAGCTTTCCTGTGCCTCCAGATTGATGAGAGCAAATTGTAGGATGTCTTAACTTCCATAATCAAGTGAGCCAGTTCCTCATAATACATCTCTCTCTACATATCTACATATGGACTATTCATTCTGTTTCTACAGAGAATTTTAACTAACACATAATTTTGGTATGGAGAATGGTTCTAACAGAGCAGCATTGTAAGAACCAGCTTTCTAGTCTTGGCCATTGCAGCCATTTGGGGAGTGAACCAGTGGATGGAAGATAGATGTCTCTCTTGCTCTCGCTCTCACTCTCTAGCTCTTTCTCTCTCCCTGTCTCTCCCCCTTTCTCTGTAACTCTGCCTTTCAAATAAATAAATAAATAAATACATACATCTTTTAAAAAGGACAAAAATACGGAGCTTTCTGAGTCAGTTCTGGGGTTTCTAGAGTTGGCTCTCTAATCCAATTAGTTAGAGATGTGACTCTATTTCTAGTAGCAAAGAGAGCACAGTTCATGGCATGAACTATTAACAGAAATATGTAAAATATCTACAGCAGATGCTTCTAGCCAACAATTATAAGCAAAGGAATACATGACTCTGTATATGACACTTATGAACATTTAAAAAAAGATTACTTATTTGAGAGTTACAGACAGAGAGAAGGAGAGGCAGAGAGAGGTCTTCCATCCATTGGTGCACTCCTCAAATGGCCACAATGGACCGATCCAAAGCCAGCAGCCAGAAGCTTCTTCTGGGTATCCCACATGGATGCAGGGGTCCAAGGACTTGGGCCATCTTCTACTGCTTTCCTAGGCCATAGCAGAGAGCTGAATCAGAAGAGGAGCAACCGGGATGCAAACTGGTGCCCATATGGGATGCTAGCACTGTAGGTGGAGGCTTAACCCACTACGCCGCAGAGCAGGTCTTGTGGACATTTTTTGAAAAGTAGCAAATATAAAACCATTGGTTGGTTGCCCCTAACGGTGCTGAACAAATTGCTAAAAGTAAATGATAAGCTCAGGGATTTGAATTCCCAGCCCAAGTGCCACACAAATGACCTAAGATATTCTATGTGTGCCCTGAAGAAATCTTATTTTCTATAGCCACAGGGTTGAAATTTCTTTTTAAAAAATTTATTTATTTATTTGAAAGACAGAGTTACAGAGAGGGAGGAGGAGGAGAAGAAGAAGGGGGAGAGAGAGAGAGAGAGAGAGATCTTCTATCTGCTCATTCACTCTGCAAGTGGCTGCAATGGCTGAGGCTGGCCAGGCTGAAGCCAGGAGGTTGGAACTTCATCTGGGTCTCCCACGTGGGTGGCAGGGGCCCAAGTACTTGGGCCATCTTCTGCTGCCTTCACAGGTGTATTAACCAGGGAGCCGGGTGGGAAGTGGAGCAGCCAAGATTCAAAGCAGTACCTATATCGGCATTCCAGAGTCACAGGCAGTGGCTTAACCAGTTGCGCCACAACGTGGAGCCCAGAGCTGAAATTTCTGCAAATGAAACAGAACCTTATCCTGTAACTGACTTAATTAGAGCTCAAGTTGAATACTCAATATTACAAGTGTCTCCTGCTAAAGTGAGACCATGAGTTGGGAAAGAATGGGATCCTGTAAGTCTGGATGGACATCCTGAATATCCGGATGGCAACCCTGAAGAAGTTGGAGGCATTGAAGCCCTAAATTCTAGTAAGTCTTCATTGCCAGTGGAAAAGCCCGCTTCATGCCCAGCAGAACTGGCCTTATTCTCCCTACCCCTAAAGCTAACTGGATCTGTACCTCCAGTGCTAGCAGCCTTCTCACCCACGATGACACAGTCTTTACAGCCGGCTCGGAGGGGATTAACACTACATTCCGTGAAGAAACTGTAATGGCCTCCTCTGAGACAATCCCCAAGCAAACCATGCTGATTCTCCTCGGGAATCACACCTCCTCCACCCCTTCATGATTCTAGACTCAAGTCCCAAAGCATCCCTGAAGGTGAGGTACAAAGTGTGACCCATAAGACACTCCCAAAGATATCACGCTGCTCCACTACGTAGATGGCATTTTACTGATCGAACCTAGTGAGCAAGGAGAAGTAACCATACTAGACTTACTGATAAAATATATATACATCAGAGGTCAGGAAAGGAAATGAAATGAACTTCTACAGCTCAGTGAGATTTCTAGGGGTCCAGTGGTGTGGGGCATGATGAGATGATGAGATAGCCCATGTAAGGTGAAAACTAATATCTGGCCTCTTACTACAAAGAAAGAGGTAGAACACCATTGGATTTTGGAGACAATGCATTCTTCCTTCGAATGTGTTATCCCTGCCCATTTATCAAGTGACTTGCAAAGTTGTCTAGTTTCGAGCGCGCCTAGAACAAGAGTAGGCTCTGCAGCAGGTCCAAGCTCCTTTTCAAGCTATTCTGCCACTTGGGCCATATGGTTCAGCAGAATCAGTGATGCTTGAAGTGGCAGGCCTCTTTAGGAAATTGCATCACCAGCCTTTAGGATTTTTGAGTAAAATCTTACTATGCTCCATAAATAGCTACTCTCCTTTTCAAGAAGCAGCTCTTGTCCTGCTACTAGGCCTGAGTAGAGACCTGATAGTTGACCAGGGGCCACCAAGTCACCATGGCCTGGCTTGCCTATCATGAAACTTGACCCACAACCTCAACATTTTGGCATGAACAATAGCACTGCAGCATCAAATGGAAGTGGTATATGAGAGGTCTTCAAAAAGTTCGTGGAAAATCCATATTGAAAAGGCTATGAGTGGATTTCAAAAAAAAAAATGTTGTACCACAGTATGTTCATCTTTTGATTTCATTTTTCCACAAGCTTTTTGAAGTAGCCTCGTATATGTGATTGGGCTCAAGGAGACCCCAAGTTTCATGAGAAGAATCCTAAACGCCCATGGTCTTCCCTCCTGCTACACTGTCTTCTTTCTTTCAGCCCACATTTATGGCCTCATGGGGAATTCCCCACAATCAGTTGCCAGAAGGACAGAGGATTCAGTTCTGTTATAAAATGTTTCTAAACATGATATACAGGCACCACATGAAAATGTACAGCTCCTTTCAAGGATGCTTAAGGACAGTGGTGAAGCGAAATCCTCCCAGTGGGAAGAACTTTGAGAACTGTGCCTGCTTATTCATTCTGCTTGGAGGGAGAAATGGCCAGAAGCACAATTATATTCTGATTCATGGACTGTGACCAATGATTTGGCTGGATGATCAGGAACTTGGAAGGAATATGATTGGAAAACGGGTGACAAATAATTTGAAATTATATAGATAAACCTTGAAGAATGAGAAAAAAGTGAAGATATTTATGTTTCATAGGAACGCTCAGCAAAGGATGTCAGCAGAGGAGGATTTCATTGACCAAGCGGACAGAGTGAGCAATCTGAGGAGACCAGTCAACACTCTCAAGTTACCCATGCTGTTGCTCACTGGGCTCATGAATAAAGTGTCCATGGTTGAAGAGATGGAGGATATTCATGGAATCAGCAACATGGCCTTACACTCACCAAGGCCCACAGGAATGGTATTTTGTTCTTACTGGAATAGATATTCTGGACACAGATTTGCCTTCCCTGCATACAATGGTTCTATCAAAACTACCATCTGTGGGCATGCAGAATGTCTTATCCATAACTATGATATTACTCACAGCATTGACTTTGATAAAGTAATTCACTTCACAGCAACAGAGTGTGACCATGGGCCCATGTTCATAGAATTCACTGGTCTTACAATGTTCCTCTTTATCCTGAACCATCTGGCTCGATAGAACAGTGGAATGGCACCAGCACTGTAGCTCAGTGTGTTCAAGCCATGGCCTGCAATGCCAGCATCCCATGTGGGCTCCAGTTAGAGTCCCAGCTGCTCCACTTCTCATCCAGCTCCCTGCCAATGCACCTGGGAAGGCAGTGGAAAGTGGCCCAAGTGCGCCCATGCAGGAAACCCAGAAGAAGCTGCTGGTTCCTGACTTTGGCCTGGCCCAGCTTCAGCCATTGTGGCCATTTGGAAAGTGAATCCACAGATGGAATCTCTCTGTCTCTCTCTAACTCAGACTCTCAAATAAATAAGTCATTTTTTAAAAAAAGAACTATGGAATGGCCTTTTGAAGGCTCAGTTACATTGCCAGCTAGGTGGCAGTATCTTCCAGGACTGTGACAAAATTCTCTAGCAGGCTGTGCTCATGTATTTTCTGCATCCGCCAAGCACCGCTGTTTCTCTGATAGCCTGGATTTATGGGTCCTGAATTCAAAGGGTGGAAATGGGAAGGGTATCACTGTTAGCCATTGGAGACTCACTACACTAGCATAATTTTTGCTTTCTGTTCCTGCAACTTATGCTCTGCTGGTCTAGAGGTCTTTGTTCCAGAGGGAGGAATACTTCCACCAGGAGAGATGACCATCATTCTGTTTCACTAGAAGTTAAGAGTGTCACTTTGGGCTCCTTAAGCTTCTGAGTCAAAGAAAGGAGATCGGGCACAGGCTGGGATGACTGATCTTGACTACCTTGGGTAAACTGGACAAGGGAAGCAGGAAGAGTATGCCTGTTATATAGGAGATTCTTTAGGGTGTCTCTTAGCATCATCATGCCCTGTGATTAAGGTCAATAGAAAACCATAACAATCCAATCCAGGCAGACTGTAGGCTCCTTAGTAATGAAGGTTTAGATCACCCTGCCAAGTAAACATCTTGACAGCTGAGTGGCTTGCTGAAGGCTAAGGGACTATAAAACAGGAAGTAGAAGAAGGTAGTTACAAACAGCAGCTCCAATCAAGTGATCCATTACAGAAATGAGGACTGCAGTCTTCAGGAATAGTTCTACCTTATTTTGTTATGAATATATTTGTGTGTACATATACATATATTAATGGAATAGCTTTGTTTTATTTCCTCTTATTCTCCTCTTGTATAACATAAAATGTGTTGACTTAATAGGATTTACGTATATTTAATTTCATATCATTGTATTTGAGTTACAGGACATCAGGAGAAGAGTAAACATCACTCAAGGACTTTACGTGCATTTCAGCTGTACACAAGATAATTGTAGCATATTTGGAAAAATTATGACCTTGTTACCGCCTTCATTTGGTGATTAAGAATGGTTTAAGGAAATGTGTATGGGTGCCAAGTTGACAAGGAATAGAATTATGATGACTAATTTTATGTGTCAACCTGACTGGGCAGAGTGATGCCCAGATATCTAGTAAAACATTATGTCGTTCTCTCTGTCTCTCTCTCTCTCTCACTGTCCACTCTGCCTGTCAAAAAACAAAACAAAACAAAACAAAACATTATTTTGGGGAGGATTTGTGAGGTTGCTTTTCAGAAGAGATCAACATTCGAATCAACAGACTGAGCAAAGAAGGCCCTGAAGCATGAGTGGACAGCATCCAACACGTTGAGGGCCCAAATCAAACAGGATGGCAGAGGATGGGTGTTGTCTTGTTTGGATTCTTCCGTGGTGGTGGGGGTAAGATGCGCAGATGCACGGAGTCACGACAGACACCAGGAGTTGGGCAGAAGCAAGCTTAGTGGCAAGCAGCTCACAAACTTGTTTATTTCAGTCAGTGCAGCAGCTTATATAGGGGTTCTAGCCAATCAGCTCAGAGGGCGTTTCTTTAGTTGGCCTATAGGTGCTGGTTGCTGGGCAGAGTACTTGTGTGGCTGCTCCCTGCCGCCATTTCCTGGTCGCTCAGTTGCACGTCACTTGTGGCTGCCAGTGCCATCTTCTGTGATGGCCCTGTTTTCCCCACAGAAGGGCATAGTCACTCTCTCTGCTTGAACAGGAGCATCCATCTTCTCCTGTCCTTGAACATCAGTGTTCCTGGTTATGAGGCCTTCAGATATGGACTACAACTACAATACTGACTTCCCTGGGCTTCCAACCTGCAGACAGCAGATCATGAATCGTTTCAACCTCCATAATCACATGAGCTGACTCCTTATTATATGTGTGCATGTGTGTGTATCCTATTGATTTTGTAATTCTTTCAAGTCTGTATTCTTTGTCATGTGTGGCCACAGA
Source organism: Lepus europaeus (assembly GCF_033115175.1). NCBI lineage: Eukaryota > Metazoa > Chordata > Mammalia > Lagomorpha > Leporidae > Lepus > Lepus europaeus. The sequence continues at coordinate 22,180,531 of NC_084850.1, read as the reverse complement.
ATTTCTAGTCACTTTGGTGGTCAGTTAGTGATCAGACAGCCATTTCCTTAAACTCTTGGAACCACTATGGCTACTAGCCTTTGCTGAGGGGCATGGCGCATGTGTGTTTGGGCAGACCTTCAACGCTCCAGCACACAGTTAAAGGCTCTGCCTTAGCCTTCACAGTCTACTTTCGCAGGAGCTCAATGTTTCAATCAGAAGTGAGAATGTGGACTCTTGTCAGGTCTTTCCTGAGCATGTACACAAACCTGAGTATGTCCATGATTTTCTAGAGTCCCAGGAAAGCATCAGATATTTTCAAAAACTGTATGGATATCTCATTCCTGAACTTTGTGGGAAAAAAAAGAGTTTGGGTTAGTTTGTCATTTCCTCCCAACTGTTACTGCCCTCTTGGACAGCCAGAAATCTTAAAAATTGCCTGAAATTGCTTTTGACAAATGCCTCCTGGGAAAAAGTTTGCACCCTGCCTGAGCTGCAAGTCAGGCCAAATACAGATATCCCTGCTAGTGAGTTCTTCCAGGGAATGACTGGACAAGTCAAATTGTCACTATTCTTTGTGAATGAGTTATTCGAAGGCTGGTTATGCTTCCCCTGTTGGCTACAAAAGATGAGAAAATAGGTTGTAGATTTTTTTGTAAAATTTTATTTAAGATATACAAGTTTCATGTATTTCATATATACAGATTTAGGAACATAGTGAAAGGATCCTAGGATTTAAAGAGAGGGGAATGGGACGAGTGCAAGATAAAAGAGCATAAAACTCACTATTTTTACCTTATCTGCTATTTTTCTTGCATAAAACACTGAGTGATGAAAGCTACTGGTTAATTTCTAAAGTCCCCCAGACGTTAATTCAGACATTTTTGACAGTTTTGTCAATATTTGCATACAGGAGAGAAATTTCCAAGATCCTCTCTCTGCTGTGTTCAGTGACATCACTCTCTCCATGATCACTGTTGTAACATTTCTCCTAACATTCTTTGAGTATAAACTGGATTCTAGAAGTTATCATGGCCATTGTGAAGTGGAAGCCTCTGGTTCTATAAAGGGACGACCAGCAAAGTCCTCAAAACTGCAGGCTATGTATTTTGTTTAAGCATAAGATCCATAGCAACAGAGGCAGAGAGAAGAAGAGGTCAGTGAAGAAGGAACTCGTGTGAACAGGACAATTGCTTTTTTAGCAATGCTTCTCAACTACTAGCAAATGGTCTTCCGGAACTAGACAAGGAGAGGATTTTCATTGTCTATTCATCTTAAAATGAACATCACCCTATTCCCCACATTTTGAAATAGAGAATATTTTGGGAACAAAAGGAAGGGTGGTTTGATTTCCAGTCCCCAATTCTTGTGAGGGTGGAAAACACAGCTACTCAGTCTTGACACATCAAGAGAAGAAAGGTCATGTGTGGACAGAATTATTTCCCCTCAACTCCACATGTTGAAGTCCTACACCCCAAAGTAACTGCATTTGGAGACAGAACCTTTAAGCAGGAAGTTGAGGTGAAATTGGGTCATAACAGCGAGGCTCTTGTACAATAAAATTGATGTCCTCGTAAAATGAAGAAGATACCAGGAGTGGAGCAGCCAGGACTTGAACCAGCACGCACATGAAATTTTGACATTGCATATGAGTGGCGACTTTACTCGATACACCACAATGCCAGCTTCAGAGTACATGTGTTTGATAACCAGCTCTGGCTCTTGATTCCAGCTTTCTGACAATTCAGACCCGGGAGGCAGCAGTGATAGTTCAAGTAATTGTATTCCTGCCACCCATGTGAAAGACTTGGATGGGGTTCCTGGGGCCTGGCTTTGGCCCAGTCCAGTCTCAGCCATTGCACGTATATAGGGAGTGAGTCAGTAAATGGAAGCTCCCTCTCTCTATTTCGCTCTCTGAGTGTCTCTCTGCATCACATATAAATAAATAAATAAATGTTTAAAAAGTTATGAACTCAGATATTTGGATGAGGAGATTGCTAAGCAAAGCGTTGCAAGTGAGGACTGGTTTCTTATTGCTTCTAATAAAATGCAAAAAGAAAGAGGTAAATTGAAGGAATTGTTAAGCAAACACAAACCAGAATTTGAAAATTTAGAACAGGCTTGGCCTATGCATTTTGCAAAAACCAAGAAAATATATTCTGGGAAAAATATACAGGTTTGGCTGGAAAATCAATTTGATAAAAAAGTTTCATATATTACTTATACATTTAATCAAACATATTAGTAGAAGCCAATAATAGAGATACAATTATATCAGCAGAGATACTATCGCCTTGGACTAAGGGACAGAAACAAGACAAAATGAAAGAAGGCTGTTGGACTTCTGGAATTCTAGAAGCTGGGCCAATAGAGCTCTGGCTGTGAACATTCATTGTCTCTGAAGAAAAGTGAAGAATGACCCTTGGAGGTGCTGCAAAGGCTGACAGTATTGCCATTGCAACTTCAGGCCTGGGTGTTGGGGCTATCTCCTCTTCAGTTTCTGAGGGGAATGCTGTCTCCTCCTTGGTTTCAGCAGGTCAGGCTGCTCAGAGGCCAGGCCACAGCCCCGAGTCTTGTGAGTGAGGCTACTGCCTAGAATGGTGGAGACAGGGCTTCCACACAAAATCGTGGAGGTGTCACTGTTACCTCAGTGGCATTGGCAGGCAAAGCATCAAGCTAAAGAGGATTATTTTTTGGTTTTAACATGCAAAAGAATTTCCTTGCTAGATTTCAGACTTGCTGGATATACTCAACCCCTTTCTTAATTTCTCTGTCTTGGAAAGGAAATGTTTATTCCCTGCCTGTTCTAGCACTGCGTTTTGGAAGCGCTACTTGTCTAGTTTCATAGGTTCACAGCTGAACGGGAATTGTGCCTCAGGACGCATCATAACTTGAGTCTCACCCATCCCTGATTTAGATAATACTCGTGTTTAGATAAAACTGTAGACTTGGAATTGATGCTGGAATGGGTTAAGACCTTTGGGCTGTTGGGGTGAATGCATTTTGTGTGTGAGGACATGAGTTTTAGAAGGTGGAGTGTTATGGACTGGATTATGTTGTCTGCCCCAAATTTATATGTTGAAACCCTGGTTCCCAGTGGAACTTTATGTGAAAATAAATAGAACAGGTAATTAAGGTTAAATGAGGTAATAGGGTTGAACTCTAACCCAATAGGACTGCTGTCCTTATTAGAAGAGGAAGAGAGGGGCTGGTGTTGTGGTGTACTGGATTAAGCTGCCACCTGCGAAGCCATCATCCCATATGGGCACCCGTTTGAGTCCTGGCTGCTCTGCTTCCAATCCAGCTCCCTGCTAATGGCCTGAGAAAAGCAGTGGAGGATGGCCCATGCTACCCATGTGGGAGACATGGTGGAAGCTCTGGGTCCTGGCTTCCACCTAGCCCAACCCCGGCTATTGCAGCCATTTACAGAGTGAGCCAGCAAATGGAAGATTCTCTCTCTCTCTCTCTCTCTCTCTCTCTCTCTCTCTCCATGTCTCTGACTTTCAAATAAATAAATAAACCTAAAAAAAAGAAGAGGAAGAGACATCAGGAGTGCATGCACTCAGAAAGAAAGGCCATATTATCACACAAAGACATCTGTTAGCCAAGGAAGACTCAGGAGAAAGCAAACCTTCCAGCACTTATGTCTTTGACTTCCAGCCTCCAGAAGTGTGAGAAAATAAATTTCTGTTGGTTGAGTCACCTAATCTGTAGTATTTTGTTATGGCAGCCAGAGGAGTCTAACCCAAGTATTATCCTGGATGGAGTCCTGGAACAGAAAGAGGGTCTTAGGGAAAAATCAGTGAAGTATGAAGGAATCATACCCTGTGTACTGAATTCTCTGTGCTATCTTCATAACTTTCCTGTACTTCTAACACTGTTCAATACTTATTTTAGCGAAAATGAAGAGCATAGAGGTATTCGAAGCCCGTAGGCGCAGGGCAACAGAGGCCTGTAAAGAAGGTTTTGGATGTCACAGGGCAGCAACATTGTCTCCCCCGCTAGCCCTCTCTTTAGACACATACCAGAGCTCACTCTAATTCTCCTTCTGGGCTTCCTTCCAGTGTATGAAGCAAGGTGTGTATCACTTCTGATTCATCTCCCCTGCAGTCATAGCACAAATGTTTGTGTTGGAAATAGATCATGCTCTAGGAAAATGAAAAATCGGATGGTATTTCAAGTCCCCAGTTTCTGTGAAAACAGTGCAACTGCTGTTTTTCAGTCTCGCAGAGGGAGAGAAGATGAGGTCACCGAATCTCCCGGGGCCCAGGTAGTAGAGGCCTGTGAAGGATATGCAGGTATTTAGAGGGAAAGCCTTACATCTCAGCTCAAGCTGCTCCAAGCCAACAGAGAGAGCAATCCTCTGAGGAGCTGCCTCCCAACAACCTCCCTCTGGGAACCTTTTGTTCTACCAATTAAGGTAAAATTCGGTCATTCTCAATTCCCCTTTCTATAGATTTTCCTTGCAAATAATAAGAAAAAAAATGTAAACAGGAGCCATATGGAATTCCAGGCTCCTGGGGCTGTAAAGGCGTTACCAGAGCAATGCTCTTAACACAAGGAAACAAGTTATGAAGTTGTAAGATAGGATCCACAGGGCCAGAAGCCCATGAAGGAGTTAGTGTGAACCTGGCAGCTTGGCTTTCGCACCTCATCTGCCTCACTGTGGACGAACACCAGAGGTCCCCCTCAGATGCCACCCCCACCCTTTCTCCACTTCCATCCCAATGACCAAGTCTGGACTCTTTGATCTATCCCCTTTCTGAATCATGACACTTCTCCTATGAAAAGCCAGAAAGGGAAGAAGACGTTAGGCACCATGAGCCACCTGCCTCTATAGAAGCACTAACATAGCAGTGCCAATGAAATCAGAAAGGGAATATATGTGAGCCAGAGACACAGAGGAGCATTGACGTGTGAAGAAATTGCTACCATGAACAGGACAGCAAAGTTACCTGTTCCTTTGTCCCTGCTGCTTTTACTGCGAAGAAAGCTGTTACCCTGTGTCCCAGAGTGCTACTGAATGTGGGATAAAGAGGCAGGGAGTTAGTTAAGGGATGTTGGAATTCCCCTGCAATGGAACAGTAGTAGCCCTTTGGCTGTAGGTTTGATCCACCCACCTGCCCAGGATGCACTTGTTGCATCCAGGACAAGGGCGCATGCTAACACTCCACCCTATGTGCATATCCAATTGTGGTACCACCACCTTCTTTATAGAAAGAAGTGAAAGGCATAAGAGAGCTCTGTTTCCACCTTCGAACACATTCAGACATACCGCTCTCGTGTGCACTCTTCCTATAGGCAATCCTTTGGTTCAGATAGACCTCTCCCACTCTCCCATGAAGCCATCCTCAGATGAGCCCTCCCAATTATAGGTACAATTTTTGGTTTTGCCTCTCTCTACTGTTTATAGGTAATCCTTTGGCCCATTTATGTTGGGTGCTTCTCAGTGTGGGGCAAGCGTACATTCACGCGTGGATGTGTACTTATTCACTCACTGCCAAATGAACTGTGTTCCAATTTGCATAAAATACCAGCTTCTGCTTAGTATTTCTACATCTGCAGAAGACAAGAACCTGCATCAAAATTAATATGTTCATTGCCCACACGACTACAAGACAACCTTCCACTGATTCCCTCTCTTATTTCTTTAAATGAGACAAAGGTAATCCTTGACCACTTTCCCCCACATTTTGACCCTTGGATATAGTTAAACCTGGAAAAAGGTAGGAAATTTTGCAACTGTAGTCCTTTAGGTTTACAAAACTACAATATCATGGCAGGCATGTAACCTAGCAGTTAGGACACTGCTTGGTTGCCTGCATCCTATATCAAAGCACCTGGGTTTGATAAGCTGGCTCTGGCCCCTGTTTCTAGTTTCCTGCTAATGCGGACTCTAGGAGGCAGCAGTGATGGCTCAATTAGTTCAGTTCCTACGGCCCATACTGAGGACCTAGATTGCATTCCCAGCTTCGGCCCAGCCCAGCCTCGGCCATTTCAGGCACTTGGAGAGTGAATCAGCGGATGGGAGTTTTCTGTTCCCTCTCCCCTCTCCCCTCTCCCCTTTCCCTCCCTCTCTCCCTCCCTCCCTCACTTCTTCCTCTCCCCCTTTCCCTCTCAAATAAATAAATAAATAATAAAAAAACCCTCCAATACCCCAACAGTGTAGAAGAAACAAGATTCTGGGCCCCGCAGGGCAGAAGCATGTGAAACTTATAGCCCTTACAGATCATTTTCTAAACACCTGTAAAGAAAAAGCTAGTAGAGTTAAGTTACCAAAGCAAGACTTTCTATTTTCCAGGAACTTCCGCTTTCATTTTAGGGTCTGTGGTCAGAAAACATTTCCAGCGTCTTCCCACTTAGTCTTCTTCCCTGCCTACTCCAGCAAGTGACCATGTGTGTATGACAACAATGTTATATATGTGTGTGAATATATATATATATATATATATATGAATATGGATAGAAGTTGATGTTCATGATCTGTGTTTGTATATTCATGTGACATGTAAAATAGGTTAATGTATTTTCCATTTGCAAAATGGGAAATCCCTTAGCTTTAATTAAAAGAAAGGAGAATTCAAATCAAATCCACAATGAAATATCACCTTATATCCATTAGGATGACTGACACTAAAAAAATAAAAATTGGGGCTCATTGTTTGGCCTGGCGCGTAAAACACTGTATAGTATCCCATATCAAAGTGTCTAGGCATTAGAGGAGTGACTCAGCAGATGGGAGCACATTTGCTCTCTCTTTGTCTCTTAAATAAATAACCTTGATAAAAACAAAATGTTTGTATCAAACTAACAGGCTCCTTTACAACAAAAGAAACAGTCAACAGAGTGAAGAGACAACCAGTAGAACGGCAGGATTTCTTTGCAAGCTATTCATGTGATAAAGAGCCAACATCCAGAATATATAAGGAACTCAAAAAAAAAAAAAGCTTGACAACAAGAACAATAAAATAATCCAATTGGAAAGGAACAAAGGATCTGAAGAAGAAGACATACAAATAGCCAGCAAGTATATGAAAATATGCTCAATATCACTACCTACCAGGGGAAAGCAAATTAAAACCACAATGAGATATCATCTCACTCTTGTCAGAAAGACTAAAAAAAAAGCAAGAAATAACAAATGCTGGTGAAGATGCAGAGAAAAAGGAAACACTTACACAGTGCTGATGGGAATTTAAATTAATGCAATCATTATGGAAAATAGTGTTGAGATTCCTCAAAAGATTATAAATACATCTAACATACGACTCAGATATCCAGCTGCTGGGTATACATGCAGAGGCAATGGAGTCAGCATATCAAAGAGATCTGCACTCCCATATTTATTGCACCACTATTTACAAAAGCAAAGCTATGTAATCAACCAAAGTGTCCATTAATGGAGAAAAGGATAAAGAAAATGTCACACACACACACACACATATTATGGTGGAATATTATTCAGCCATAAAAAGAATGAGATATTGATATTTTCAGCAAAATGAATGGTACTAGAGGACATTATGCTAAGTGAAATAAGCCAGACAGACACAGAAAGGCAAAAGCAGCACGTTCTCTTTCATATGTAGAAGTTAACAAAATTGATTTCAAATATACAAGAGATTAGAATAATGATTATGAGGGTAGAAGGGAGAGAAAGTAGAGTGAGATTGGATAACAGGTACCAAAATACAGTTAGATAGTAGGAATAAATTGGGAACTTATATAGCACAGTTGGGTGACCAGTTTATAATAATCTATCATATATTTTATGAAGAACCAGAAAAGAAGAACTGGAAGGATCCAAACACAAAGAGACAATATACAGATGGAAATAACTACTTTCCTCAATTTGATCAGTACACATTGTATAAATGCACTAAAATATCACACTGTACCCCATCAATATGTATAATTACTATGCTAATTTAAAAATTAAATTAAAAAAACTATTATCAAGGATGTGAGCAAATTGGAAAACTTGCACATTGTTGGTGGGAATGTGAAATGGTATGGGTACTGGGGTTGGCGCTGTGGCACAGCAGGTAAAGCCACCGCCTGCAGTGTCCGCATCCCATATGGGCGCCGGTTCGGTTCCTAGCTGCTCCTCTTCTGATCCAGCTCTCTGCTATGGCCTGGGAAAGCAGTAGAGGATGGCCCAAGTCCTTGGGCTCCTGTACCCGCGTGGGAGACCCGGAAGAGGCTCCTGGCTCCTGGCTTCGGATCGGCCCAGTTCTGGTCATTGCGGTCATTTGGGGGGTGAACCAGCAGATGGAAGACCTCGTTTTCTCTCTCTCTCTCTCCGTCTCACTCTCTCTCTCTCTCTCTGCTTCTGCCTCTCTGTAACTTGGCCTTCAAATAAATAAATAAATCTTTTAAAAAAATGGTAATGGTACTGCAGAAAAGAGTGTAGAGATTCCTCAAACATTCAACATAAATTACCCTATGACCTGGCAGTTCTGCAACTGATTATGTATGCAAAAAATTGGAAGCAAAATATCATAGAACTACCTGCACACTACTGTTCCTAGCAGCATTACTCAAAGTGGAGTTATGGAGAGATCTATCCTCTGTATGATGCCTTGTAGCTAAGGTCTACACAAAAAAAGTTTGGAAACTTCGCGATCTCTCTCACTTTTATGCCCTTTAAAGTAATGATCTCACAGCCGGCGCCTCGGCTCATTAGGCTAATCCTCCGCCTTGCGGCGCCGGCACACCGGGTTCTAGTCTTGGTCGGGGCACCGATCCTGTCCCGGTTGCCCCTCTTCCAGGCCAGCTCTCTGCTGTGGCCAGGGAGTGCAGTGGAGGATGGCCCAGTGCTTGGGCCCTGCACCCCATGGGAGACCAGGAGAAGCACCTGGCTCCTGCCATTGGATCAGCGCGGTGCGCCGGCCACAGCGCACCTACCGCGGCGGCCATTGGAGGGTAAACCAATGGCAAAAGGAAGACCTTTCTCTCTGTCTCTCTCTACTGTCCACTCTGCCTGTCAAAAAAAAAAAAAAGAAGAAGTAATGGTCTCACATCGCTTTTTAAATGCATTTATTTTAAGAAAGAGAGAGAGAGAGAAAGCTCCCTTCATCCATTCATCCCTCCCTCTGGCTATTCACTCCCCAAGTGCCTGCCACTGCCCCAGGCAAGGAACAGAAGCTGGGAGCCTGGAATTCAGGTTCCGTCCTGGTCTCCCGCATGGGTGACTGGAATCCAACAACGTGAGCTAATAGCGCTGCCTCCTAGGGTGTGTATTGGCAGGAAGCTGTAGCTTCCTGAGAGTGGAGCTCAGTCTCCCACGCAAGCATTCCAATATGGGGTGCAGGTATACTGACATCTTAACTGCTAAAGCCAAATGCCCAATCCTTACATAACCTTTAAAAATGTTTTTGTATTGTGGCAAAATACATGTGATATAACATTTTATATTTTAACTTTTTTTTAACTTTTATTCAATTAATATAAATTTCCAAAGTACAGCTTAAGGATCACAATGGCTTCCCCCCCCCATAACTTCCCTCCCACCCGCAACCCTCCCCTTTCCCGCTCCCTCTCTCCTTCCATTCACATCAAGATTCATTTTCAATTCTCTTTATATACAGAAGATCAGTTTAGCATATATTAAGTAAAGATTTCAACAGTTTGCACCCACACAGAAACACAAAGTAAAAAATACTGTTAAAGTACTAGTTATAGCATTAAATCACAATGTACAGCACATTAAGGACAGAGATCCCACATGAGGCGTAAGTGCACAGTGACTCCTGTTGTTGACTTAACAAATTGACACTCTTGTTTATGGCACCAGTAATCACCCTAGGCTGTCGTCATGAGTTGCCAAGGCTATGGAAGCCTTTTGAGTTCACTGACTCTGATCATATTTAGACAAGGTCATAGTCAAAGTGGGAGTTCTCTCCTCCCTTCAGAGAAAGGTACCTCCTTCTTTGATGACCCGTTCCTTCCACTAGGATCTCACGTGCAGAGATCCTTCATTTAGGTCATTTTTTATTTTATTTTAACTTTTAAAAATATATTTATTTATTTATGTTAAAGAAAGAAAGATAAATAGGGAAACAGAGAGAGAGAGAGAGAGAGATCTTCCATCTGCTGGTTCACTCCCAAATGTGTGCAACAGCTAGCACTAGGCCGGAGTGGAAGATAAAGCCAGAAGACAGGAGCTCGATCTGGGCTTCCTATGCGTGTGGCAGGAACCCAGGTGCTTAAGCCATTAGAGTTAGCCTGTGGTATGCATTAGCGAGACACTGGAATGGAAGCGGAGTCAGGACACAAACCCAGGGACTCTGATATGAGATCCGTGTGTCTCAAGTAGCATCGTCACTGCCATGCCAAATGCCTGCCCCTTAAGTATTTTAAGTGCGCAATACGCTGGCATCAATTAGATTCACGGTATTGTACATTCATGAGCACCGCTTCCGAAGCTTCCTCATCTCCCGTGCAGCTGTAGCACTAAGCACGAACTCCTCATTCCCCTTCTCCTCTCAATCCTGGTGATCTCCAATCCAACAGGGATGGTGCTGTAGCATATATGTAGAAGTCCACTCCTTTTTGTGGCTCAATAACACTCCATTTGGGGTATATGCCACATTTTGTGTCTCATTCATCAGTTGATGGACACTAGGATTGTTTCTACTTTGTGACAATTGTAAATAATACTTCAGTGAACATGGGTGCGGGACTATCTGCTCAAGTCCTGTGTTAAATTCCTTGGGTTCTATACCTAAGAGTGGATTGCCGGGTCATATACTAATTTTATATTTAGTATTATAAGAAACTTAAATGTTTTCCAAAATGGTTACATCATTTTCCATTCGCAGAAGCAATGTACAAGGGTTCCAATTTCTTCACGTGACTGCCACCACTTTTTTTTAATTGTAGCCATCCTGATAGGTATGAAGTAGTATCTCATTGTGGTTTTGATTGTGCTTCCCTAATTATTTATGAAGTTAAACATTTTTAGGTGATCATTAGCCATTTGTGGGTCTTCTTTGGATAAATATCTATCCAAGACCATTGTCCATTGCTAATTGAATTTTTGTCTTCTTATTTTTGAGTTGCAACTATTTTTTATATATCCCAGATATTAAACCCTCATCAGATATAGGATCTGCAAATATTTTCTTACATTCTGTGTATTTTCTTTTCACTTTCTTGATGACAATGTTTGAAACACAAAAGTGTTTAGTTTTGATCTAGCCCAGTTTATCCGTTTTTTCTTCCTTGTTCACATTATATCCCTTTTAAAGTTTTCCTAGGTAGGCTCCCTTGAGCCGTCATCTACTCTGAAAAAAGTTTCAAGGATCAGTCCTAGTTTATTTAAGAAACCAACAGATGGTGCTCCTTTTTATGTAGTAAAAAGAGTAAAACATGACATAAGCCCATCACTCTAGTTCTATAGAGGTCTTAAGACAGCACTTTTGTGTAAATGGAAGCAAAAGAATGGAGTAAGGGAGGGCTGTTAAACAACAAAGCCTGGGGCTGGTGCTGTGGCTGAGTAGGTTAAGAATCTGCCTGCAGTGCCGGCATATGGCATCCCATATGGATGCCAGTTCGAGTCCTGGCTGCTCCTCTTCCCATCCAGCTCTCTGCTATGGCCTGGCAAAGCCCCTGTGCCCAAGTGGGAGACCTTAAGGAAGCTCCTGACTTTTGGCTTCTGGCTTCTGATTGGTCCAGCTCCAGCCATTGCGGCCATTTGGGGAGTGAATCAATAGAAAACTCTCTCTCTCTCTCTCTCTCTCTCTCTGCCTCTTAAGTAAACAAATAAGTCTTAAAAAATAACAAAACCTGCAAGAAGTGGAGTCTAGAGGCCATATCAATACACTTTTTCTGTAAAGACTTAACGTAGTAAATATTTCAGGCTATGTGAGACAAGAGACAAAATCAAGGATATTGTATGGCAGAGAAAACACATTTACATGAATTTTTGGACAAAATAAAAATATAACGATAATTGAGAGTATTTTTTTGAATTACAGGTATGCTAACAAGAAAAATTGATTATTTTGAGGGTAACTGTTTTTGCTTAATTGGAGTTCAAAGTTAGTATTTCCTATCATCAAAATTGATCACAGGCATTCATCTGTTAATGCTGATCTGAAATGAAATTTTATGTATTTCATCCTGGAAAATGTCCTCTTACACAAACATGTACTGTCACATACTGATATCAGTTCATGAGCATATGATTTTCTTTTCTTCTTTTGACACAATTTGGTACTTTCTAGTACATTCAATGGAGTTGTGAAACCATCACCATAATCAATTTTAGAACATTTTGGCCTCAAAAAGAAGCTCATGCCTGTTAACAGTCATTATTTCCTGGCAAACTCCCTGCCCCCAGCTGTAGGTAATCCATAATAGTGTCCCAGGCTTGCCTATTGTGGACACATCTTGTAAGAGGAATTGTAGTCTTTTTTCGCTGGTATAAGAGTATGATTTCAATTGAGCAAAATCTTCACTTGGAAGGTATTTGCAGATTTATATTAAATTCTCCTTTTGATATTTGCCTTGTATCATGTCTCTATGCTGTGATTAATCACTTTTAATTGAAGGTTAGGTGGAAGCTCCTCAATCTCGCAGTTAAATGGATTTTGAAATGGAGCTCAAATTATAGCAGTAAAATTTAACTGTTGCTAAGCTATTGAACTGCTGTGTGGTAAGACAAGTCAAGGTATTCAGCTTCTATTTATGACAAAAATATGGAACTGATGATGATTAATTCCACGAGAGTGAATGAGGGTCACTATTGGCACCACTGGTTCAATAATACATGATAGATACAAAACTTTACCTGATGAAAATAACACAATGAAAATCGGAGACTTTACAAATCTTATGTTTTCCAAAGTTACATAAACGTGACTAACACCGTCTTTTCCAAAAATGCTTTACCACCACCAGCAATAACAAACATTAGCTTATTCCACTTCGCATGTGTTGCATTGGTGATTTTTCAACCTCTTTCATCGTGTTCTCACGGGTAGCTTTCCACACATACATGCGAATTCTTTAGTCACTTTAAAACTTGGCGTCGACTTTTCAAATAAACAATAACAACTGAATACTTTCAATAGCATCTGTCAGTTCACCAAGAGCCAAGGAAAACCACTCAATGCTGTGTGCCTTGTTTTTTAAATGGACTATTAATTTGCTCCTATTAGCCTCAGTTCTTCAAGAAACTATCCTTGCCAAAAACTAATAATCTTAAACGAGTTTGTTTTTTCTGGACACATCTCTTCAGCTGCTGCAATCAACACAATTTAATACATTCACCATTGGTAAATAGCTTTCCTTGCTTGGTTAACACATGAAGTACCGAGAAACTTCCTTCTTGTTGCCGTCTCATTTCTTTTTGTTTGTATTTGTGAAGCTCTACTATGATTAAATATTCTGTTTTGAACTTTCTAATTTTTCTGACCATTGCTTTCTTTGGAGTTGAGGATATTGCTATCAGTGCGTGGTTTAGTAATGGTAAGGCTTTGTGCGTTCTTTTAGCACAACTACCATCGTGTTGCATAATAACTACAACACTTTGGTACCTAATTTGCTAACAAATCCACACTCTACTGTGCCTTAAAAGTGTAACAATAGAAGTTATTTTTTTCTCTTTTTTTTTCTTCTTTTGACATGATGGTCACACACCAGTAATAGAAAAATGTTGCATTCCAGTAAATATATGAATGTATGCAACACCCCAAATCCCATGAAGTTACAGTTGTGCTACTGCAACTTGGAGTATACAACTCAGCAGTGCAAAACAAGGGTAATTGTAACATGGTCATTGTTACAACTGCTCTGCTGCTATGGCATGCAAACAGTCACAGGCAATTTGAACATTAAAGAATATGGCTATGTTCCAGAAAACCTGTATTTACGAATGCAGAAATTTGAATTATGTAAATGTTTCACTTGTCATTCTGTATTCTGCTTTTGATTTTTTTCCAACTATCTACAAATGTAAAAACCATGGCCTGGATTCCACCACAGATTGCTGACCTGTGGTCTAAAGACTTCAGCGTGGCTGCACCCCGTGCTGCTCACCCCATGCTTACCCCCTGTTCAAGGCCCAGCCCCCTTTGCTTGTGTCCATCATTGTGTGCGAAAGTGTTACCAGAATGTCTGAAAAGCTGCATATCATGTCACAGACATCACCTGGCTTTACGAGGACTCAATGCCCGGACATCATGGAGGACGGGACGCTGGGCCTGATAGGGGTTTCCTTGGCCTCTAAGCACATGGCTGTGCTGTTTTCATTGTTGCCCTGGGTGCTGAGGTACAGTGACCCAGCTGCAACATCTTCTCCACCCAAGACCATGCAGAAACTGCCATTGCCAAGGTCAGAATTCCAGTGGAAAGGCAAAAATGATGAGTAGCTACGGTGCACTGAACAGACACTGTACTTTAAGGATGGCTCTGGACCTCACCCACGTGATCCACACCAAGTACCCTCAGCTCCTGTCAGGAATGCAGGATGTCTCCGAGGAGACTATGACTTGGGTCCACAACCTCTGTGTAATTATGGCCAATGGGATCCTGAAATTGCCTGCCATCAATATCAGTGACTGTCACCACGATTGAATGTGACAATCTCTGTGGCTGCCAGGAGTCCCTCAGAGGTGGCAGCAAAGGCCACAGATGTGATCACTGCAGGACAGTTGGCACTGGTCGTGGGCTATGGTGAGGTGGGCAAGGCCTATATCCAGGCCTTGAGGGCTTTGGGGGTCCCACATTGTAGGCTTCCTTGGAGTGCTTTGAGGTGACCACCATGCATGAAGCCTTTAAGGAGAGCAACATCTTTGTCATTGCCATAGGTTGTGTGAACATCATCCTTGGGCAGCACTTTGAGCAGGTGAAGGATAAAGCCATGGTACATGACATTGGGCATTTTGATGTGGCGATTGATATCTGGTGGCTCAACAAGAATACTGTAGTAAGGTGAACATTAAGCCCTAGATAGATTGCTACTGGCTAAAGAATGTGTGCCACATCATCCTGTTGTCTGAAGACCAGCTGGTCAACCTGGGTCACCCAGCTTGGGGATGAACAATTCCTTCAAGAATCAGGTTCTGGCATAGATTTAGCTGTGGACTCACCCCAGAAATGACATGTCATGTTTCCATTCCTGCCAAAGAAACTGGATGAGGCAGTGGCTGAAGCCCACCTGGGAGAGCTGAATGTGAAGCTGACTGAGTTGACCTGAATGGAAGCCCAGTACCTTGGCATGTGATGGCCCTTTCAAGCCTGAGCACCAGCACACTGAGAGCCACACCTATCGTTCACCTTCCAGTGCCCAGGCCCTACCTCTCCTCCCCCAGAACAAGTGGCACTGCCTTTGCAATTGGTTTGTCAGTGATGTCCCCCATTGACTCCTTGGGGTTGGTCACTCAGTCTTTGGCCTATGCATTCCTCATACTATTCCAAGTAAGGCACAGGGAATTGAGAGGCCCCCCTCTTCAAGCCCTGATCACAATGGAGGTACAAGGGAGACATCATAGGGAACCATGAGCCCCAGGGTCTTAGAACGCCTAGGTCAGTCTTTCTTTAGGCAGGAAGTTGTAGCGGTGTCTCAAAGCCCAAGCACTTTACCAGATGGGCCTTGGCCTGACCTATAGTGTTAGACCCACGTGCTTTGTTTACAAGTTCGCTGGTTCCTCAGCCCATGGTGGAAGAGGAGGCGTGCTATCAAAGGACAGGAAGCAACTGTTGAAGGCTTAGTGCTGGGCCTTCTCATAAACCTCAGAACAATGAGTGAATGAGTGAGTTAGACCTTATTAGTCCTTTTAGTCCTTATTTTATAGGGGTTAGAATAACCCCTGTAAGAGACAGCCAAGGAAGGACAAGGGAGGGGACAGCCGGAGACTGAGAGGGGCCAACAAAATATAAAGCAGGCATAGACCCACTATCACTTTGTAGTATGATGGTTCCTATCACGACCCTGACTGGAAGAGATATTAATATGGCTTATAAGGTTTATTTAATGTTTTGAATGCTAAAAGATATCAAGAAGGTGGGTAAGTAAAGATGTTGGTGCCTAAAAGAAAAAAAAAAAAAACTCTAGAGTGGCTGTGTTGGCAAATTGTTATTCCACTTTTACCAACTTATCCAACTCTGATATTTATGATTGTTGTGACAATATAACATTTTCAGGGTCTTCCATCTTTGAGATTGTGTAGCTTTGCATATTACTGTGCACTCAAACATGCAGTGTGTGAGAGAGCTGGATACTGGTACACTGGGTTGAACCACTCCTTGGTTAACCCATTTTGGAGTGCCTGGATAGAGCCCTGCCTATTCGACACTTCCAATCCAGCTTCCTGCTAATGTGCCTAGGAGGCAGCAGATGATGGCCCAAGTACTTGGGTTCCTGTCAATGACATGGGGACTCTGGATGGAGTTCCTGGCCTCAACTGTTACAGGCATTTAGGGAGTGAACCAGCAAGTGGAAGATCTCTCTCTCTCTCTCTCTCTCTCCCCCTCCCCCTTGTCACTCTGTCTTCCAAATAAATGAACAAATAAATATTTTTAAAGTGTCATTTCATTATCACTAGGAGAAAACTTACCGAGACAAGCTTGTAACATACTGTAAAAATGAGCAAAAATTGGAATGTGCTGAGTAGAGGGTTGAGTCTTGTTTTGACAGCCCTTTCTTCATCCCACCTCTGTGTACCAACCTCACATAAATCTGGGGGTGATCATATGGCACATTCAAATCCATCGTGGATCCCTAGCTAGCCAAGGGCCATGAGACTCAGCCTGGTACCTGTGTGGCCTCACAGAACAGCCTCTCTAGCCTTACACCACTTCAAGGGGCAGGCCTGGCCAGTTCCTCTGAGGACAGGTCGGACACACTTGAACACAAACAGGAGAGGAGCATACAGACTTCGGTGTTTGGAACAGTGATGCACAGGGAAGACATTGCTCAGGTGAGATCAGCTTTGTAGTGCAAACGGAACACTCCCATCTTCCTCCTGGCTCTTCCTGACTGCCCCCTGCTGGTGCTGGGGCAGTGTTCTCCCCACCAGAGCTGTGAAGGAGCTGGCTCGCTTGCTTTCACTTGCGCCGGGTGAGGCAGAGAGCTATTCACCGCATCGCTCTGCGGGAAGGCGAGCGGATAGGGTGAAAACCAAAGCATCTTAGAAGCAACGAAAGGAAGAAGGAACATGGGAGTTGAAGCACAATAACAAATTCACAAAGCCATGGTGCTTTCTAGATGCTATATTTAGCAGAAGCCCACAGTCTCTGCTTTGCAATTATTTGGATGCATCATCTGGACCTTCCAACCATCTGCATTATCCACAATGATTATCTCAGCTCATCTACATGTTCACTTTCCCAGGAGGGGGAGAAACCTCTCCTGATACTTAGTTGATGAATTCTGGGGAATCTAACTGGGGGAGAGGCAGAAAAGCAAACAATTGGTAAGGCATATAATTATCACTTTCAAAGAAAACATTCACCTCCAGCTGGCCTACTTGTGTAGGTTCTAATGTCTGAAAAGAGAATTAATTAACCCAGGCAGGTCTCCAGTGCTTGCACGTACTCCTTGAAACCTATTTACAAACCTGCTTTAAAATGCTGGGTTTTTGCAAGCAGAGAGTTTGCTATAAATACAGCTGCAGATGGAATTCTTTGAAAATGGAAATGGAAAATTCTGAACAGGAATAACTTGACATTTGATTCTGGAACAATAGTAAAATGTCAACATCTGCCATGAAAATATAGAACTATAAAATAATGATTAAGGGTCCTTTCACTTTTAAAATTATATAGCACTGTTTCGGCTTGGTTGTTTTACAAAGCTCTGTGCAGTATCACTTTGATTCAACAAACTTCCATTAAAGTAATGCTATTAGGCAATTGCATATTTAAATAGCCATGTCATGGGCTTTTAATTGTGTTGGAACATTAGAATAGTCTCACTGGATCAAAACTATGATCATTCAGGCCAGAAGTCTCTGTTTCGCACGTACCATTGTTTGTTAGCCTAATGAGCCTCTCTGTAGTGATATTTTTGAAGATCTGGGATGTCACTAAAACATTCCGATTTTGGTGAAAAATCCATTTTCATGCCATCACTCATAACTGTATTTAGACCTTTTTAAAAATATTTTACCTATACCAGCTCTTGACTGGCTAATTATGTCCTTGAGTTTGCTGCGTGTGGTGTCATATACTAACTCTATTAGTTTTCTTTTTTAAAGCACTTCTATTCATTTCTTTTCACTTTATTTGACGAGCAAAGAGACAGAGATCTCCAGTCTTTTGGTTCACTCTGCAAATGCCTACACATCCAGGACTGGGGCCAGGCTGAAGCCAAGAGCCTGGAACTTAAACCAGATCTCATAAACCAGAGACCCTTGTGCTTGAGCCGTCATCCTCTGCCTTCCAGGGTGTGCATTAACAAGAAACTGGATCAGAAGCTGAGTAGAACCTGGCACTCTGATATAGGATGTGGGCATCACAAGCCACAACTTTTTTTAAAAAAAAATATATTGTATTTATTTGAAAGGCACAGTGACAGAGGTACAGGAGGGGCAGAGAGAAAGAGATTTTTCCATCTGCTGGTTCACTCCTCATATGGCCACAGGGGCTGGGCCAGGGCCAGGCTGAAGCCAGGAGCCTAGAACTCCATTTGGATCTCCCACATGGGTGACAGGGGCCCAAGTGGTTGGTTCATCATCCATTAGCTGGATCACAATCAGAGCATCTGGGACTTAAACCAGGCCTCTGGTATGGAATGCTGGTGCACCGCAAGAGGTGGCTTAGCCTACTGCATGATAGTGCTGGCCCTGCCAAGCCACATCTTAACCACTCTGCCAAATGCCCATCCTCATGTTTTTCTGTCTTTAAAGAAATTGAATTGTGTAAGAAAACACTTAACATAACATCTTAACCCTTTTTGAGTGTATTAAGTATATTCAAATTGATGTGAAATTGATACCCAGAATTTTCTTATCTTGTAAAACTGAAACTCTAGACTGATGAAGCAACAACTCTTCATTTCCCTTGCTCCATAATCCCTGGCAACCACCATTCTACTTTCAGCATCTATGAACTTGACTATTGTAGATCCTTCATATAAATGGGACCATACAGTATTTGACTTTCTGTGACTGGCTTATTTCACTTGGTGTAATGTTTTAAGGGTTGATCCATGTTTTAGCATGTATCAGTATTTTGTTCTTTATTTGTTTTTATTTTCTTTGAAGGGCAGACAGACAGATACAGATGCAGAGAGAGAGAGCTTCCATCCACTGGTTCACTCCCAAAATGCCCAAAGCAGCCAATGCTGGGCCAGGCCAAAGCCAGGAGCCCAGAACTCAATACAGTTCTCCTATGCGGGTCGCAGGAAACCAACTGCTTGAGATGTCACCTGTTGCCTCCCAGAGTGTGCATTAGCAGGAAGCTGGATTGGAAGCAGAGGCAGGATATGAACCCAGCCAATCTCACATAGAATGCAGACAGCCCAAGCAGTGTCTTAACCACTGTGCCAAACACTTGTTCCATTACTTCCATTTAAGGTCAAACAATGTATATTTATGTGGATATATCCTGGTTTGCTTATCTATTCATTCACCCATAGATACTTGGGTTGATCCTACTTTTGCTATTATAAACAATGTGTCTATGAACATGAGTCTACAAATATCTGTTGGAATCTCTGCTTTCAATTCATAAAGTGGTGTGCCCAGAAGTAGAACTGCTGAGTCATAGGTTACTTTCAGGTTGACTTTCTTGAGGAACCACAATATCATTTGCCACAGCAGCTGGATCATTTTACACTGTCACTAGCAATGCATAAATATTATAAATCCTCACTTCATCAGTATTTGTAATTCTCTCTCTCTCTCTCTCTCTCTGTGTGTGTGTGTGTGTGTGTTAGCAGTGATGATTCTTTAAGTAATGGGGTTCCTGCCACCCATGTGGGAAATCTGCATTGAATTCACAGCTCCTGATTTGGCTTCAGCCCAGCACCAGTTGCTACAGGCATTTGGAGAGTGAACCAGTGTATGGGAACTCTCTGCCTTTTTGCTTATCAAATAAATAAATGAATAAATAAAGAACTTATTAAACTAAATCAAGAAAACATATTCCAATGAGTGTAAAGTAGTATCTGTTGTGGTTTTCATTTATATTTCCCTAATGATTAATGATGTTGAACACCTATCTTTTCATGGGATTACCGGCCATTTGTGTACATTTCTATTTTATTTGGAAAACTATCTATTAAAGTCCTTTGCCTATTTTTAAATCATTTTTATTACATTTTTGTTAGCATTGAGCTGCAAGGGTTCTTTGTTTATTCTGAATATTAATTGCTTGCCAAACATATATTTTGAAATGTTTCCCCCTAATGTGATTTGCCTTTTTTGTTCCACTCAGAGTGGACTTTGGCACACAAACATTTTAAATTTTGGTGAGGTCCAATTTATCTATTTTTGTTGTTGTCTGTGTTTTTGGTGTCACACCAATAAATCATTGCCAAATCCAATGCCACAAATATTTTCCTTACATTTTATCCTAGATTGTATACTTTTAGGTCCTATTTTTAGATTCTTGATCCATTTGAGGTTGTTGTTTTTTTTGTATAAGGTGTAAGGTGAGGGTCTGACTTCATTCTTTTACAATAGAATATATAATTTTCTTAACACTATTTGTTGAAGAGACTGTCTTCCACATTGAATGGTCTTCGACTCTTTTTGAAAATCATATGGCGGCCGGCGCCGTGGCTTAACAGGCTAATCCTCCGCCTTACGGCACCGGCACACCGGGTTCTAGTCCCGGTTGGTGCGCCGGATTCTGTCCCAGTAGCTCCTCTTCCAGGCCAGCTCTCTGCTATGGCCCGGGAAGGCAGTGGAAGATGGCCCAAGTCCTTGGGCCCTGCACCCGCATGGGAGACCAGGAGAAGCACCTGGCTCCTGGATCAACATGATGCACTGGCCGCAGCGGCCATTGGAGGGTGAACCAACGACAAAAAGGAAGACCTTTCTCTCTGTCTCTCTCTCTCACTATGCACTCTGCCTGTCAAAAAAAAAAGAAAAGAAAAAAAGAAAATCATATGGCTACATATGCAAGGGTTAATTTTGGAGATTCTGCTCTATTCCATTGGGCTATCTGTCTTTATGTCAATACTATACTATTTTGATCACTGTAGCTTTGAAATCAAGAAGTCTGAGATCTACAGTTTTGTTCTTCTTTTTCAAGATTGTTTTGATTCTTTGTAGTCCCTTGAAATTGCATATGAGTTTTAGAATGGATTTTTCTTTTTCTGAAAAAATGCCGTTGAGGTTTTGATAAGAATTGCATTAACTCTGTGGAACACTTTTGGTAGTATTGATATATCTTAACAACATTAAATGTTCTAATCCATGAACACAAGATGTCTTTCCATTTATGTGTGTCTTCTTTTTTTCTACGTAGCTTTATTGAGATATAACTCCTGTGTCACAAATTTCATCTGCTTAAAGATTACAGTTAAAGGGTTTTTTTCATTTTAATAGATTGATTGAGATATAATTAACATACCATAAAATTCATTTAAAAAGTAGAAATCAATATTTTAAAATATATTCACAGTTGCCGGCGCCGTGGCTCAACAGGCTAATCCTCCGCCTAGTGGCACCGGCACACTGGGTTCTAGTCCCGTTTGGGGCACCGGATTCTGTCCCGGTTGCCCCTCTTCCAGGCCAGCTCTCTGCTATGGCCCGGGAGGGCAGTGGAGGATGGCCCAAGTGCTTGGGCCCTGCACCCGCATGGGAGACCAGGAGAAGCACCTGGCTCCTGCCTTCGGAACAGCGCGGTGCGCCGGCTGTAGCGTGCCAGCCGCGGCGGCCATTGGAGGGTGAACCAATGGCAAAAGGAAGACCTTTCTCTCTGCCTCTCTCTCTCACTAGCCACTCTGCCTGTCAAAAAGTAAAAAATATATATATATTCACAGTTTACAGGCATTACCATTCTTTAATTTTAGAACGTTTCAAAGGTCCGTAAAGAAATGCTGATTTTGTTAGCAGCCATTCCCCATTCTTCCCTCCCTCTTCACAGCCATAAGAAACCACTGACCCACTTTCTGTGCCTATGTATTTACCTTTTCTGGACCTTTGATAGAAATACAATCATCTAATATATGTGGTGTTTTGTGACTGATTTCTTTCACTTTAATATTTTCAAGGTCAATCAGATTGTATCATGTAACAAACTCCACTTACTTTTATTGATGAATAATATTACATTGTATACGGCATATTTTATATATCTATGTGCCAGATTCAGGGTATTTGGCTTGTTTCCACTTTTTGATTATTAGGAAAATGCGGCTGTGAAAATTCATGCACACATTTTTGTTTAGATGTATTTTTAAAGACGTATTTATTTATTTGAAAGGTAAGGAAAGAGAGAGAAATCTTCCATCTTCTGGTTCATTCTCCAAATGGCCACAACAGCCTTGGCTGTCCAGGACAAAGCAAGGAGTCCAGAATTCTTTCCTGGTCTCCCACATGAGTGGCAGAGACCCAAGCATTTGAGCCATCTTCTGTTAGTTTCCCAGGAGCATTAGCAGGGAACTGGATTGGAAGTACAGCAACGAAAACTCTAACCAGCTCTCCAAGATGGGATGCCGGCATTGCAGGTGGGGGAGGGTTAACCCACTGTGCCACAACACCAGCTCCCTGGCTATATTTGTAATTCAGTGTTTTTTAGTATGTTCACAAGACTATGCAACCATCACCATTTGCTAATTCCTGAACATTTTTATCATCCCAAAAAAGAAATCCATGTTCTGTCTCATTGATTTACCTAGCCTGGAAATTCTGCATGCGTTATGTGGCCATGTGTCTGGCTTCTTTCACTTACCGTAATGTTCTCTTCTAGGAATGGAATTGCTAAATCATGCAAGAACTGTTTAAAAAAACACTCAGTTTTTCTTAAGGGGAAGAATTCAGAACTTGCGGTTGTGTTCCCGGTGCAACAATGTCTTGGTGTTATATAAGAGGAAAATATTTGGGTTTTGTTGCGATCAGACTTCTTTGCATTTCTCGTTGAATTGTTGACCTTCCCTCATTGTGGTTGTCTCAGGTGGGAATGTGCTCAAGGTCTTCCTGCTGAGCTCTGTAGTGGTATTAATTCGAACCATAAGCTAGAACGAGAACATGTGATTTGATTAAGGTATTTGTTTCCCATTTTCTGCACTTTCTTTTGGATGACTCATCCCTTAGGTGTTCCCAGAGGAGCAGTCTTGCACTTCCATTACCACTTTACTGTATTACACACATTTCATCAGAGGAGCGTTTATATTCTTCTGTAGCTTCAATTTACCTCCTACCTCTTTCTTTGTCTACCTTGATCAGACATTGTAGGACAAAAGATGCATACCATATCATACTGCCCTTCTTTCACCCCGATAGCCTAAGGTCCTATAATGGCTTTTGTATAATCAGAATATGGTTACCTGGGCAACCATAATTCTACCTAGGAAGCACCTGTTCTCTCTCTCTTTCTATATTATTCACTTGGTGTTTCATTTTCTTTACACTGAATCAAACTTTAATCTGCAATGAAAATTCTCAAATATGTAAGCACTGGTGATTTTTAAAGCAATTGCAGCTCTGTTTGAAGAGGTTTTCCATTTTTAACATTTGATATTTTCAAACACATCTTAAACACACAAAATTGTTCTAAACAGAGTCACAGTTTTCTCACTTGAGAAGCAGAATGGCAAATCTGTAAACAATATTTAAGCATATTATCAAAAAACACCATCTACTATCTGATTTGAATTTCATTTGTAGGGAAAAGGATGAATTTAAGAGACAACAGAGAATATTCTTTGCGCTTCCTGCTGGAAATCCAAAAAAGCGAGCTGCATTCACATCCCTGGGTATAATTTGATAAATGGAATTCTATCACTATAAGATCTGTTTTTAGTTGTTTACAAGAAATAACAAGCAGTTATATAGATGAGATTTTTTAAATATTTATTCGAAAAGCAGAGCATGAGAGAGAGAGAGAGAGAGAGAGAGAGAGAATCTTCTATCTGCTGGTTCTCTCCCCAGATGGATATGACAGCCAGGACTGGACAGGCCAAATCCAGGAGCTAGGAACTCCAACCAAGTCTCCCACGTGGGTGGCAGGGCCCCAAGCACTTGGGTCATCAGCCGTTGCCTTCCCAGACACATTAGCAGCGAGCTGGATGAGAAATGGAGCAGTGTGGACTGAAACCAAGATTCCTATACGAGATGCCAAGATCACAAGCAGTAGTCTAAACTGCTGCAATACGTTGCTGGCCACTGTAGGTGATATATTTTTAATTGAGATGCAATTAACAAACAAAAACAGTTCACAATTTTAATATATACAGTTCTGTAGTTTTTACTGCATTTACATAGTTTGGCAACCATTGCCACTACCTAATTCCAGAACGTTTTATCACCCCTAAAAGAAACTGCATATTCATTATTAGTCATTCTCCGTTCTTCACTCCCACCAGCCACTGGCAAAGATTAATCTCTTGTCTGTCTCTACAGATTTGCCTATTCTGGACATTATATATAAAAGCAACCATATACTATGTGTTCTTTCCAATGAGCTTTCTTCATGATTTGTAATTTTTTAAGAATTATTTTAATTATTTGAAAGAATTACAGAGAGAGGTCGAGCCAGAGAGAGAGAGGTCTTCCATTCCGCTGGTTCACTCTCCAAATGACTGCAATGTCCAGAGCTGAGCTGATCTGAAGCCAGGAGCCAGGAGCTTTTTCTGGGTCTCCCATGCGGGTGAAGGGACCCAAGGAGTTGGGCCATCTTTTACTGCTTTCCCAGGCCATAGCAGAGAGCTGGATTGGAAGTGCAGCAGCCGGGACTAGAACCAGTGCCCATATGGGATGCTAGTGATGCAGGCTGGGGCTTTAACCCAGTGAGCCACAGCACCGGCCCCATGATTTGTAATATTTTTAAGGTTTATCAATATTGCCAGTGCTTCTTTTTTATTGCTGTATAATATTCCATTGTATGGACACATTACATTTTATTGTAATGTGCATTGGGCATTGTAGCTGTTTCTATTTTTGGATATTATAATTAATGTGGCTATGAATATTTATGCACAGTTTTTTCATGGACATTAGTTTTAATTTCTGTTGAATATGTATGTACGAGTAGAATTGCTCGATTCATGTGCTATCTCCATGTATATCCATTTCAGAAATTGCCAGACTATATTCCAGAGTGACTGAAACATTTCACATTACTGCCAGCACGGATGGGGTTCCTATTATGTGGCAGTCATTATTATTCTCTTTCTCTCTTCCTCCCTCCTTCCCCAAACTTGTGGATGTGACGTGGCATCTCATTGTGGTTTGAGTTGCAGTTCCCTGATTATTAACATTGTTGAGCATCATTTCATGTCCTTATTGGTCATTTATGTATCTTCTCTACAGAAAAGAATATACTTTGTCCATTTCTAGTTATCTTCTATTGTTAATTATAAGTTACATTATTACATAAGTATACAGGACCCTCATGCATATGTATGTGATTTACAAACATTTTCTCCCATTATGTGAGTTCTCTTCACACTTCCTTGATGGTACCCTTTGAAACACAAAGGTTTTGATTTTGATGAACAATTTATCTGATGTTTTCTTTGTGGTTTTGTAACATATCTAAGAAACATCTAAGTTACCTAATTTAGCTCTTGAAGATTTATACTTATCTTTCTAAGAGTTTTGTGTTTTAAGCTATTGCATTTAGCTATTTGCTCTAGTTTGAGTTAGCTTTTATATATGTGGGTGAGGTAGTGGGTCCATCTTCATTCTTTTGCATGTGGATATCCACTTGTCCCAGTACACTGAAAATTGTGCTTTCTGCATTGAATGGCGTTGGTATTCTTATTGGAACCAGTTGGCCTAAGTATATGGGTTTGTTTGTGAACTCTCTATTCCATTGATCTATGTGTCTGTCTTTAGGGTAGTAACAAATCGTCTTGATTAATGTAGCTTAGTAGTAAAATTTATTTTTTATTTATTATTTATTTATTTTTTGACAGGCAGAGTGGACAGTGAGAGAGAGAGACAGAGAGAAAGGTCTTCCTTTTTGCCATTGGTTCACCCTCCAATGGCTGCTGCGGCCGGCGCACCGCGCTGTTCCGAAGGCAGGAGCCAGGTGCTTCTCCTGGTCTCCCATGCGGGTGCAGGGCCCAAGCACTTGGGCCATCCTCCACTGCCTTCCTGGGCCACAGAAGAGAGCTGGCCTGGAAAAGGGGCAACCGGGACAGAAACCGGC
Source organism: Lepus europaeus (assembly GCF_033115175.1). NCBI lineage: Eukaryota > Metazoa > Chordata > Mammalia > Lagomorpha > Leporidae > Lepus > Lepus europaeus. The sequence continues at coordinate 22,154,275 of NC_084850.1, read as the reverse complement.
ACCCCGACCAGGACTAGAACCCAGTGTGCAGATGCTGCAGGCAGAGGATTAGCCTGTTGAGCCGTGGCGCCGGCCGTAAAATTTAAAATCAGGAAATGTAGCCTGCATTCTTTGTCATCTGTTACTGTTGAAATTGCTGCTTGTTTAGCTTAGTGGTTAGCTAATGACTGTACAGAGATATTCTTTTTGACAGAGTTAAAAATTTGTTTGCTAGGCAAAGTGACATAGAGAGATGGAAAGAGAGAGAGACAGAGAGAGAGAGAGAATTATCCATCTGCTGGTTCACTTCCCAAATGCCTGTAACATTGAGAACTAGGTCCAGCTGAAGGCAAGAGCCTGGAACTCCATCTGGGTCTCCCACATGGGTGGCAGAGACCCAAGTACTTGGATCATGCGCTGCCTTCCCAGGTACATTTGCAGGAAGCTGTATTGGAAGCAGAGTAGCCAGGACTTGAAAGGCACTCCAATGTAGGATGCAGGCATCCCAAGTAGTGGTTCACCTACTGCACTGCAGTGCCTGCCCTAGCACAGAGCATTTATTAAACTTGAGGTACGAATAAGTTGTCCAGTCTTTGCTGAGGGTGTGTGTGTCAGGAAAGCCTGCAACACTCAGTTCATTGACAACTCGGCCTTAGCCTGCATTTCCTCCTCATGTGGATTCTCAAAGTTAGCCAGAGATGGTGGCTCACGGCCTTTTCAGGTATTTCCTAAGCATTTAAATATCCCTGGCTATGCACACAGCCCTGTGTATGTACATGACCTTCTAGATGTCCATAAATATGGTGGAACTTTTCAAAATCTGCTACAGATATCTCATTCCTCATATTTTTCATTTCATGTTTTTGCTTAGCTTCTTGTTAGCCCCAGCGATTTTTGCTTCTCAGGCAGCTGAAATATTAAACAACATTCACTGATGGTTTTTGACAAACAACTCTAGAGAAAAAGTTGTTCACACTGAGAAGGCTCTTAGGTCAAATAAAGGCAAACTTGTTAGTGGGGTTTTCCATGGGATTTGCAGACAAGGAAAACCATAATTCCTCGAGACTTGGCCCTTAGAAGAACTCCAGTCCTGTTCTGTTTCCTCCAGTAGTTGCCAACACTCAGATTTTCACTGTAATTAGGGACTGTTGGTTTGCAAGGTTGTGATAGATCTAGGGAGAGAGGTATGGGAGTAGTAGAAGTTCTAATGCCACAAAGCTCACTGCTCTTTCTAACACTAAGCTATTTTTCTCGAAGAAATGTTCTCTGGATTTTTTCAAGCTTTTGGTTAATTTTCACAGCTTTGAAGAAGTTTTTGACATGTTTGGCTAGTGTTCTCATTACTTTTATGGACAAGAGGGTTTTGGGAATTCCTAACATCACCATTCTTGAAGTCATTTATTTTGATATTTCAATATCCACTACTATCTCATCCTTTCCATCAAGGTTGCTGTTAGACAAACTTGTGTTTTCTAGGAGTTGAATATGTTGTAATGTTGAAATTGATCACATGCATGTTAACTCAGCAGAAAAATGGTGGAATTTCTAGAAGATCAGGCTATGTGATTCAAGATCATTTTTGGGTGTGTGTGTGTGTGTGTGTATTGGCATACGTATCTCTTGCCCATGAAATAGAACATTAAAATGCGATTTTTGTGTCAAAATTGCTACTGAAATATACTGATGTCAAGTATCCATCATACTAGTGTAAATGTTTGATTATCCATCGAAGGGCATGCTTAATGCATTTTTTAAATATTTATTTATTTGAAAGGCAGAGTTACAGAGAGGCAGAGGCAGAGAGAGACATCTTCCATCCACTGGTTCACTCCCCGAATGGCTGCAACAGCTAGAGCTGAGCCACTCCGAAACCAGGAGCCAGGAGCTTCTTCTGGGTCTCCCACACAGGTACAGGGTTCCAAGCACTTGAGCCATCTTCTACTGCTTTCCCAGGTCCTAGCAGAGAGCTGGATCAGAAGTGGAGCAGCCAGGACTCAAATCGACCCCCATATGGGATGCGGGCTCCACAGGAAGAGGCTTAGCCTACTACACCACAGCGCTGGCACCTTTAATGCATTATTCAAATAGGCTCTGCAACCACCAACCCACCACCAACCTCGGTTTATAAAAGGGAAGACTACACTGATAAGGGAAAATAACTGATGAGTGCGGGATACTTCGAATACTATTTAAATACTTGCATTTTCCCACTGTTCCAATCTTTAAGCCAAATTAAAAGAGCTTCAAGAGAATTAAATACTCCGAGCTTGACATGTGCCCTCAAGAGTTTGCACAACACTTGAAATGTTTATGGAAATGCATATTGTGAAAAAAAACTATGCATGGGTTTCAAAATTCTTTACACCAAAATAAAATTATCTTTTAATTCCATTTTTCCACAAGGTTTTTTAATACCCTTGTATATGTCCTTTGAGGTTGATAAAGCCCAAGGAGTTGACTGTGGCTTGCCTTAAAAATAAATTTAAATATGATTACAATTGCCTGTGACTGCCAAGCAAAGAGAGAGGGCTACAGGGAGAGCAGTCTGAACTTCAAGAATTTGGTGGGGGCGAAACACAAGGTATGTATCATTGGCCAAAGTGGTTGTCCTCGGAAGGTATACAGGCTTGAAGTTTCTCAAAATTCCCCCCACTGAAGACATATGCAGGCTAAGGCAAAGTGAATGCCAACCTTTGAAGTCTTGGTGGTGTTAGGCCAGAGATGAGAGCACCGGGTATGAGCAAGCAATGAAAAGTATCATTCACAGAAACTGATACAATGAGAGACAAAGGTGTAGGAAGTAGAGAAGTTTAGACTTAGAGTTTAGATGTCCATTTTGTGAGTTAGTGTTCCAGTGTTATTTCACATTGGTTAAAGAGATCTCTGCTATCTTCTCTGTATAAGAGATCTTCAAAAAGTTCATGAAAAGCATGCATTATGAAAAAAAACTATGCATGGATTACACATTTTTGCACCAAAATAAAGCCTTCTTTTTATTTTTTTTCATTTATTAAACTTTTATTTAATGAATATAAATTTCCAAAGTACAGCTTATGGATTACAATGGCTTCCCCCCTCCCATAACTTCCCTCCCACCCACAACCCTCCCCTTTCCCGCTCCCTCTCCCCTTCCATTCACATCAAGATTCATTTTCAATTCTCTTTATATACAGAAGATCAGTTTAGTATATATTAGGTAAAGATTTCAACAGTTTGCCCCCATATAGCAACACAAAGTGAAAAAAATACCGTTGGAGTACTAGTTATAGCTTTAAATAACAGTGTACAGCACATTAAAGACAGAGATCCTACATAATATTTTTAAAAATTAATTAATTTTCTATGCCATTTCCAATTTAACACCAGGTGTTTTTTTTTTCATTTCCAATTATCTTTATATACAGAAGATCGATTCAGTATATAATTAGTAAAGACCTCATCAGTTTGTACCCACGCAGAAACACAAAGTGTAAAAATACTGTTTTAGTACTAGTTATAGCATCACTGCACATTAGACAACACATTAAGGACAGATCCCACATGGGATGTAAGTACACAGTGACTCCTGCTGCTGACTTAACAATTTGACACTCCTGTTCATGGCGTCAGTAATCTCCCTAGGCTCTAGTCATGAGTTGCCAGGGCTATGGAAGCCTTTAGAGTTCGCTGACTTTGATCTTATTCCGATAGGGTCATAGTCAAAGTGGAAGTTCTCTCCTCCCTTCAGAGAAAGGTACCTCCTTCTTTGATGGCCCTGTTCTTTCCACTGGGATCTCACTCACAGAGATCTTTCATTTAGGTTTTTTTTTTCCATGGTGTCTTGGCTTTCCATGCCTACAATACTCTCATGGGCTCTTCAGCCAGATCCGAATGCCTTAAGGGCTGATTCTGAGGCCAGAGTGTTGTTTAGGACATCTGCCATTCTATGAGTCTGCTGTGTATCCCGTTTCCCATGTTGGATCCTTCTCTCCCTTCTTGATTCTATCAGTTAGTGTCAGCAGACACTTGTCTTGTTTGTGTGATCCCTTTGACTCTTAGACCTATCAGAGCCATCGATTGTGAGCTGAAATTGATCACTTGGACTAGTGAGATGGCATTGGTACATGCCACCTTGATGGGATTAAATTTTAAGTTATACAAGTTTCATGTATTTCTTATATACAGATTGAGGAACATAGTGATTCTTCCCACCCTTCCCTCCCTCCGCCCACACTCCTACCCTTCTTCCTTCTCCCTCTCACATTCCCATTCTTAATTTTTACAAAGATCTATTTTCAGTTTATCTAATGATAAGGTTAAGCCTACACTAAGTAAAAGAATTCAACAAACAGTATGAAGAAAAAAACACTGTTCCTCAACAGAAGAGACAAGGGTTGAAAAACAATCATCGAATCTCAAAATGCTCATTTCACACCTAAGCATTACATTTTAAGTACTCTATTAGTTACCTCGAACCAGGGAAAACATATCTATTTTTTTGGGACTGGCTTATTTCACTAAGTATAATGGTTTCTAGTTATGTTTATCTTGTTGCAAAAGTCAGGATTTCATATTTTCATATTTCATATGAGTAGTAATCTATAGTATATGAATACCATAATTTATCCAGTCAACAGTTGATGGATATCTGGGTTGATTCCATATCTTAGCTATTGTGAATTGAGCTGCAATGAACATGGGAGTAGAGATAACTCTTTCATATACTGATTTCTTTTTGTTTGAGTTGAGTTGGATGGCTGGATCATATAGTAGATCTACATTCATATTTTTGAGGTATCTCCATACTTTCTTCCATAGTAGCTGGACCAGTTTACATTCTTACAAACAGTGGGTTAGGGTACCTTTTCTCCCAATCCTTGCCAGCATTTGTTGTTTCTTGATTTCTGTATGAGAGCCATTCAAACTGGGATGAGTTGAAACTTCATTGTTGTTTTGATTTGCATTTCCCTGACGGCTAGTGATCCTGAACATTTTCTTAAATGTCTGTTGGCAATTTGAATTTCTCCTCTTGAAAAATGCCTCTTTAAGCCCTTTGCCCATTTCTTAACTGGATTGTTTGTTTTGTTGTTGAATTTCTTGAGCTCTTTATAGATTCTGGATATTAATATCTTAACCAGTTGTGTAGTTTGCAAATATTTTCTCCCGTTCTGTCACTTGCCTCTCACTTTGCTGAATGTTTCTTTTGCAGGGTAGAAGCTTCTCAGCTTGATGTAAGCCCATTTGTCAATTTTGGCTTTGATTGCCTGTGCTTCTGGGGTCTTTTCCAAGAAGCTTTTGCCCATGCCAATGTCTTGCAGAGTTACCCCTGTGTTCTCTAATAATTTGATGGTATCAGGTAACAGGTTTAAGTCTTTGATCTGTTTTGAGTGGATGATTGTGTAAGGAATAAGGTTGGTGTCTGGTTTCTTACTTCTGCATTCAGAGATTCAGTTTTCCCAGCACCATTTGTTTAAGAGACCTTCCTTGCTCCAGGTATTGATTTTAGCTCCTTTGTCAAAGATAAGTTGGTTGTAGATGTGTGGATTGGTTTCTGGGGTTTCTATTCTGTTCCATTGATCTACATGTCTATTTTTGTGCCAGTATGAGGCTGTTTTTATTATAACTGCCCATAGTATATCTTGAAATCTGGTATTGTGATGCCTCTGGCAATAAAGTCTTCTTTTAATTTCACCTTTCCACAAACTTTTTAAAGTATCCTCATAAAGATTTAATATTTATGAAGTATTTTCAAGAAATTAGCATTATTTCATTGGACCTGGAATGCTTCACTAAAACTCAGACTCAGAAAGACTATGTTCTAGTTTTACTTCCATAACTGAATCATAATGGAACTTGAACTGCTCTGTGCCTCAGTTTCTTCCCTTCAAAACACAGATAAGAACTGCCTTCTTATCTCACATGGATGTAGCGATGATGAAAGAGGATATAAGATGATTTGTGTGAAAGGTCTTAGAAAAGAACCAAAAGCAACATTTATTCCAAATCTATTTCTCGGAATGAGTATGTATTAGTAATCTGGCAGAGACAGGGCAAGAGGTAATGAAGCCCCAGTTTGTATTCCAAGACAGGAATCTACCTAATCTGTAATGAGATGAGGAGTGTAAATTATGGCCAGGGTTCACTGGGAGCAAAGTGCTTGAGGGTGAGGCTTTAGTGAACTGTGCAGTTTTTGCGCTATCTAGAACATTAAGGAAGGGTAGGACTTAGCGGGTAGAGATGCTGTATTTTACAACATTGGATAAATACTACCATGTAGCAATATAAGATCCTAATTTTTCATTCTAAAACATGGACTGAAACTTAAGGGCTTATTTGGACCCTGATGAAAGAAACTCATCTTTAGCCAGAGAAGCAGCTCCTTCATACCCTGTCTCCAGCCTTGATCTGAGGAGACTGTTTCTCCTTTCCTCATGGTGTTCCCTTTCTAGAAAAACACAACCCCCTCATGCCACACCCCGTAGTCACAGTGCATCTTGTAACCAGAATTAAGACACAGCATAGCTGGGGGTGAGGGGTTGTAGATAATGAGCAGATGCAAAATCAGTGTCAAAGACATCAAACTACTTTCAGGAATTTGTTCATTTATGTGCACCAGAATTCTGGTACTGAGGATACTCTACCAAGGGTGATGTAATTTTTCCTTGTGCTTGCTAACTGGGGCATCAGGGTGTACGTCTATGAGTTTACTATTCTGATGAACACATTTCCAGACTAGATACTGAGACCTTGGGAATTCCTCAGAACAAGGAAGAGAATGGAATTCAAGGAGTTTTTGAGGGAAGTATGCTGGTGTCAACTTCTCATATGTGATTCACCTACTCACTTCCTTATTACATCCCTGAGAGGCCAGGTGACTGGCTCTTCACTAAGGACTTGAGACAAATTGATGAGTTAAACCCAAGTATCCTTTCTCATTTTTCTCTGAAAATGGCATAAAACTTTTAGAAGAGTTGTAATAATAAAAATAGCACAAAGAACACTCATATACCCTTTATCTTAAGTTGTATGTTATCATTTTATCTCATTTACTTTAGTATTTGTCTATATACTTTTTATATATGTGTTTGCATACATACATCTACACACACACACACACACACACATGGCTTTCTGAACATTTTGAGAGTAAGTTGCATAGCCCTAAATACTTCATTTTCTGTTCATGACAATTAAGAACATTCCCTTACATAACCATATGATAGCGATTAACTTCATTAAATTTGACATTAAGACAAAGCTTTGATATAATCTAACTTCCATGTTCTGATTTTGTCGATTGCCCAACGATGGCCTTTATAGCACATTTTTACTCTTCAGCACAAGACCCAGTCCAGCACCAGGTGCAGTTAGCTGCCATGTGTCTTTAGTGTCCTTCAGTCTGGATCATTTACACAGTCTGTCTTTTATGTCATTGAGATTCTGGAAGAATACAGTCCCACTTCCTTTTACTTTAATAGACTATTCCTCATTTGGAGTTTGTCTCATATTTCCTCATGTTTAGATTCATATTATGCATTCCAGGCTAGACAACTTTATAATAGATGCTGTGTCCTTCTTAGGGCATATTAGTGAGTGGCACAGAATGCCTGCCTGCATCCCCATAGGTGATGTTAATTTTGATCACCTAATAAACTTGTTTTCTGATTTTTCAACTTTATATTTTTTGTCTCTAGCAGCTGATAAGCTGTCTGTAGAGAGACATGTTCGGAACACTGCAAATATTTTGCTCCTCATCAAAATTTCCCCTTTGTTGTAGCTTTGTTTCCCCTTTGCTTAGTTGACTATTCCTGTTTAAATCAATGTTTATTGTAATGGTTGAAAACTGATGATACTCAAACCCCACTTATCTTTTTTAAAAAACAAAGTTATATGAAAGGCAGAAAGAGAGACAGACAGACACGGAGGCCCACTTGTGGGTTCACTCCCCAAATGTTTGCAATAGCCAGGGCTAAGCCAGGGCCAAAGCCAGGATCCAGGAACTCAATTCAGCTGTCCCATGTGAATGACAGGAACCCAGCCACTTGAACAGTCCCCTGTGGCATCCAGCAGGAAGCCTGAGTAAAGAGTAGAGTCCAGTCTCACACCCAGGCACTCCAATATGGGGAAACAGACTACTTAACTTAACTACTAGGTTAAGCACCCCCCCCCCACACACACACACATCTTTATCTTTTAAACCAGCTTTATTGGCTGGTGTTCTCTAAGTGAGAAGCTAGTGTGACATATTACAGTTACAATGAACCTACGGATCTCAATGGAAAGAAGGTGGAGTCCAAGATAGCAGAGACTATCTGGGCACACTGAACCAGCATAGACATGGGTGTAGGGCGAGTACTACAGTAGACATAAGGGTGTGAATGGTAATCAGGAGTTGTGTTTCACAGGGATAGTTGGCTTCATCTAATTGAGCAGGGACTCTGGGACACAAATAGCATGCTGAGGTCCTTCTACCACTGGCGAAGCTCCTAGTTTAGTGACTTGATCCACCATGATAGAGGGTTATTGCCTTTTACCCAATTACCAAACCTGAGTCAACAATAGGGAGGTCAGGTACCCCTGAGGAGGAATACCACAAATATGTGTGCATTGTCCTCCTTGATTTCTCCTAGTGAACCTGCAACCATTTTCCCTAGGGAAAGAGAAATACAGTTGGCCTTTTGTATCTGTGGGTTTCCTGTGAAATGTGATGATTGTGTCTGTACTGAACTTGTCCAGACTTTTGTCCTTGCCATTGTCTAGAACACGGGAACTTTATTTTCTGCCAAGGGCCATTGGATATCATTTGTGGACCACAAAAAGTTATCAACTTAAAAATCAGCCTGTGCGGTTGGCCTTGTGGCATAGAGGGTCAAGGCTCCGCCTGTGGCACTGGCATCCCATATGGGCGCTGGTTCGAGTCCCAGCTGCTCCTCTTCTGACCCAGCTCTCTGCTATGGCCTGGGAAAGGAGTGGAGGATGGCCCAGATCCTTGGGGCCCTGCACCTGCATGGGAGACCTGGAATAAGCCTCAGTCTCTAGATTGGCCCATCTCCAACCATTGTGGCCATTTGGGGAGTGAAACAGTGGACGGGAGACCACTCTCTCTCTCTATTTGCCTCTGCCTCTACATAACTCTGCCTTTCAAATAAATAAATAAATCTTTTTTAAAAATTAGCCTGCTATAGATTTATTCAATTTCAAGTCCTGCTTGTGATTTCCTTGGCAAGGCCAGACCAAATGATTTTATGGGCCATATACAACCTGCAGGCTAGACATTCCCTACCCCTACAATACAGTACAGTGTAGCAAATATTTGCATGGCATTTCCATTCTGTATTAGCTATTATAAGTAACCTAGAGATGACATAATGTGTACAGAAGGATTGTGTAGTTTATATGTAAATATTATGCCATTTTTATATAAGAGACTTGGACATCTGAGGATTTTAGTATCCACAGGGATCCTAGAACCAATCCCCCATGGATATTGAAGGACAACTGTACCCTCAAAACTTGAAAATTAGTAGATCCTGGTTTTAAATTAATTCTAATTTCTGGACAGCCAAAATACTATGGTCAGCAGTCATAAACTTTTAGGATAGGGGTTGTTATGATATAAATACCATTTTGGCCTTAGTCTGATTGTAGGCCCAAAGAAACTGCCAAATCCAAGCTAGTGGAAATCTTCAGTTCCTGAGGTTATAAATGAAGTGCATGTACTCAGCAAAAGACAGAATTCCGACCTGGGGCCTTTGAGCCACCTAGGCAGGGGTGTTAAGCCTGTTATGGAAGAAAAGGCCAAGTAGAATCTCCTGGAGGTCCACTTCTGTAACAAAAAAGCAATACCTGTACTGCCTCCCTGGTAGAGCTACAGAAGTAAATGCCATCAGCAATGATTTCAAAGATGTAGGAGTGATGACTTAATTACTATTTGGCTAGTTGAAAAGGCAGGTGGGTTTCAAAACGACCTTAGATTGTCATTCATTGTGTGTCAACTCTAAATGTGGCTACTATTCCAAATATGATCTTATAAGCACTTGTCAAGTAGCTATTGATCTAATGAAAGCATTTTCTTTATGTATTAGTCAAGACTGGGACTAAGGAGAGGTGAGTGAAGCACATACCTCAGGCACAGAATTTAAGGGAATGCCCAAAACCCCAATAATCAAGATAAATAATATTTTTTTAACTTTTATTTAATGAATATAAATTTCCAGTGTACACCTTATGGATTACAATGGCTTCCCCCTCCCATAACTTCCCTCCCACCCGCAACCCTCCCCTCTCCTGCTCCCTCTCCCCTTCCATTTGCATCAAGATTCATTTTCAATTCTCTTTATATACAGAAGATCAATTTAGTATAAAGATTGCAACAGTTTGCACCCACATAGAAACACAAAGTGAAACATACTGTTTGAGTACTAGTTATAGCATTAAATCAAAATGTACAGCACATTAAGGACAGAGATCCCACATGAAGAGCAAGTGCACAGTGGCTCCTGTTGTTGACCCAACAAATTGACACTCTAGTTTATGGCGCCAGTAACCACCCTAGGCTGTCGTCATGAGTTGCCAAGGCTATGGAAGCCTTCCAAGTTTGCCGACTCTGCTCATAGTTAGACAAGGTCATAAAAGAGAGAGTGAGGATAGTAACCAATGATCCTAAGAGTGGCATTTACCAGGTTTGAACAATTATACAGCATTAAGTGGGGAAGAGGACCATCAGTACACACAGGTTGGGAGTAGAGCCATTGGTGGTAGATAAATAATATTTTAATGAAACATTTTATGAAACCAAAATGGCAGCAGTGGCTAGGGCTGGGCCAGGCCGAAGCCAGGAGCCAGGAGCTTCTTTCGGGTCTCCCATGTGAGTGCAGGGGCCCAAGAACTTGAGCCATCTTCCATTGCTTTCTCAGGCACATTAGCAGAGAGCTGGATGGGAATCAGAGCAGCCGGGGACACTAGCCAGTGCCCATAAGGGATGCTGGCATAGCAGGTGGTTGCTTAACCATCTGTGCCACAATGCTGGCCCCTGAGGGCAGTCTTTGAAGTTTAATTAGAAAGACTGAAACACAAGCAACAATATCAGCAAAATGTTACCAATAAAATAAGAGGCAGGATAAAAAATAGAAAAATAGTGTACATTATCAGTAGTATTATCACCATCATGCATATCTTTTAGCTCAATTTCTTTTGGATGAGGAACAAATGATGATTTGTAACACCTTTTGTTTCTAACATGATTTTTTTTCTTTCCAAAGAGAAAATAAATCTATGCTTCTATTTTGTCTACAAATAAATCTTTTCATGAAACCATAGTTTTGGGTACATATAAATTTACTTTGAAAGTCTGTTTGTAAAACCCTTTTATCACTTATGGAATTTAAGATATATTTTAAAATATATAATACATTATTAATAAGGAGGAGAGGAAGGGTCGGCAGGGAGGGACTGAACTGACCCTTCTCGCCTCCATAAAAAATATTAAAATATATTTTTTAAATCATGGGCCTTGTACTAGATTAATTTACTAATTTAATTATACTAGCTTAATTTCTATTTTTCCTACTATGGTGCTGGTTCTTAAAAGACTGATATTAATTAAGATAGTCTTAGTGTTGTATTTCAGGCATGTGTCCAAGAAAGAGAACTGAGCAGCGTTACCTGAACAATGAATCAGGGAAGAGTGTTTGCATTAGTGGTAAAGATGCCAGTTAAGACACCTGCACCTAATATCAGCGCCTGGGTTCCCCAGCCGGCTCCCCTCCTGACCCCAGCTTCTTGTAAATGTGAACCATGGCAATACTGATGGCTCAAGTAATTGGGTTCCTGCCACCCATGTGGGAGACCTGGATTGAGTTCCTGGCTTCTGACTTGTACCCCGTTGCTCTAGGCATCTGGGGAGTGAACTAGCAGATGGGAGCTCCGTGTCTGTCTCTCAAATAAAAACCAATGAAAATTACATCCAATAAGTAGGCTATTAATTCATTCAACATGTATTAGACAACGATGTGCCAGATAACTGAAGATAGGACATAGTGTGGAAATGTAATTTTAGCTTTTGTACAACCTGGGATCTTCTTTTTTCCTAAATCCCTTTAATAGTCAAGTAGTATACCTTTGAAAAAGCTCTTATTTGTCTGATACCAGAAGCCCGGTTTTGAATTCATAATTGTTAGAGAATGAGGTATACTGGAACTTTGAGGATTAGCCCATTATTATACTATAATACAGTACATGGTGGGGAAAAAAGCAGGAGATAAGACTATATGTGCAGTAGAATTATAAAAGAGTAAAACATGCATATGAAAATAGCCTAGAAAGGAATAAAAAGTATAATAGCTGTGTCAGAGTATAGCATACCAGGTGGTTTGTATTCTCTCTGTTTTTCAAATCTTGTGATGTGTTTCTTTCATAATTAAAAACAATAGGCGGGTGCCAGCGCTGTGGCGCAGCAGGTTAATGCCCTGGCCTGAAGTGCCAGCATCCCATATGGGCGCTGGTTCCGGTCCCAGCTGCTCTACTTCCGATCCAGTTCTCTGCTATGGCCTGGGAAAGCAGAAGAGGGCCCAGATCCTTGAGCCCCTGCACCCACGTGGAAGACCCAGAAGAAACTCCTGGTTCCTGGCTTCGGATCAGCACAGTTCCGGCTGTTGCAGCCATCTGGGGAGAGAACCAGCAGATGGAAAACCTCTCTCTCTCTCTCTGTCTCTCCCCTCTGTGTAACTCTGACTTTCAAATAAATAAATAAATCTTAAAAAAAAAAAACAGGGACAAGAAACACTTCACAAAAGAAGAAATTCTAGTAAGCAGACAGAAAACTGTGCATGGTCACTGGTAAGGGAGCATATACTAAAACAACACTGTGTGCAGTTCTTCATCTAATTAGCAAGCTAATTTTTAAAAATAATACCATGAAGTATTACTTTTGAGAACACAGGAGAACAGGCACTCTTATCCATTATACACATAGCACTTTCAATTGGCTTGACCTTCATTACGGGTTGAATTGTGCCTTCCCCCAAATTCACATAGAAGTTCTCACCCCTAGTGCCTTATATGGAAATAGGTAGTTATGGATGTAATTATTTCAGCTCTGTAATTGTAGATGTAATTGCTTTCAAATGAGGTCATATTGGAGTAGGATGGACCTCTCACCCAATGTGACCGGTGTGCTTATGAAAAGGGGACATTTAGAGAGTCACCCCGCCAGGGAGAATGCCATTTGAAGATGAAGGCAGATGCCAAAGCGGTATTTCTATAAATTAAGGCACACCAAAGATTGCCAGAAACACCAGAATCTAGGAGAAGGGACTGGAATGGATTCTTCCTCACAGTCCTCAGAAGGAACCAACTCTTTCAACACCTTGATCTTAGACTTCTTGCCTCCAGAACTATGAGGAATACGTTTCTGTTGTGTAAGCCACTCCACTCGAAATGGTAAAACCGGGGCCGGGGCCGTGGCTCAACAGGCTAATCCTCCACCTAGCGGAGCCGCGGCGGCCATTGGAGGGTGAACCAATGGTAAAGGAAGACCTTTCTCTCTCTCTCTCTCTCTCTCTCTCTCTCTCACTGTCCACTCTGCCTGTCAAAAATTTAAAAAAATGGTAAAATCAACTGCATAAAACAAAACTCTACATCTATAATACAAAAAAATGACAAACTGCATAAAATTATGTATTGGTACTGGGTTTTTTTCCTTCTCATTCACCATTTTGTTGAATGTACTTACACTATTTTAATGGTGAAATAAATATATTAATAAGTTGCAAAATAAGTACAACATGCTTATCAATTCTCTTGCCAATTCAAAAATCAGTAGTTAAGAAATATATTTATTTGCTGGCGCCGTGGCTCACCAGGCTAATCCTCTGCCTTCAGTGCCGACACCCCGGGTTCTAGTCCTGGGTGGGGCACCAGATTCTGTCCCAGTTGCCCTTCTTCCAGTCCAGCTCTCTGCTGTGGCCCGGGAGGGCAGTGGAGGAAACCTGGCTCCTGGTTTCGGATTGGCGCAGCGCGCCAGCCCTTAGCAGCCATTTGGGGAGTGAACCAACAGAATGAAGACCTTTCTCTCTGTCTCTCTCTTTCACTGTCTAACTCTGCCTATCAAAAAAAGAGAAATATATTTATTTATTTTCTGAAGGACATTATAGCTCTGAAATTTTTGATTTTGCCAAATAGACAATAGAGTTTTCCTGTTGTGTACTAATATTCTCTGTAGGTTAAGAAATCTTCCATGGAAACAAAGATAAAAATTCAACCATGAGACAGGTGGTTTGGCCTAGAAGTTAAGACGTCCATACTCCACACTGGAGTACTTGGGTTCAGTTCCTAGCTCTGGCTTCTGATTCCAGCTTTCTGCCAATACATACCTTGTGAGGCAGCAGTTGACAGCTCAGGTTGATGGATCTCTGCTACCCATGGCGGGGACCTAGGTGGAGTGCCTGGCTCCTGTCTCTGGTCCCAGGTCTAGCCCTGGCAACTGCAGGCATTTGGGGAGTAGAGTATCAGCTGGGAGCTCTCCCCCCTATCATCTATCTATCTAATCTATCTATACCTATCTACCTGTCAATCATCTATTGCTCTCTCTGGCTCTTTGGATACATGTTTTTAAAAAATTCATCTGGAATCTTTTTGGTAAAAAGAACTCAAGTCAAATAAATGACAATGCAGGAATTGCAAGACTCACTGAATTCGCTGTATCATCTTTGACAGACGCTTGTCTGGCCTCTGACCAGCCATTTAAAATGATAGGGAGGTCACTGCTTTTCCAACTAGGCCATGCAACTGTTGCATAGCAATCACAGTTAAAAAGTCTTCAGCATACTGAGCCAAATTCTGCCTCTCCTTGTATGTCCAGGATTTCCATTGGAGCAACAAATAAACTCATTACCTGATTCAGATGGCTCCCTTTAAAATCTATAAAATCTTCTCTTTTTGGGTCAAATGGCTAATTCCTGAAAGTATTCCTTATAGGACATTGCTTCCAGAGATCCTCTTCATGCTTATTGGGTCATGATTTAGCCTATGACTGGGCTTCAAAATATGGAACAAAATAAAACTTCTCTAGGTGTGAGCTGAGCAGATTGTTGTGGACCAATTACCACCCTTGAGCTCCACAAGGCTCCCATATCCTGGCTATCGGGAATGATGCTGAAATGAACATGGAATGCAGAAGTCTCTTCAGCGTGCCGATTTCAATTCCTTTAGATATATACTCAGAAATGGGAGTACTGGCTTCTATGATGGCTCTATTTTTAGTTATTTTAGGAATCTCCATACCGCTGTCAACAATGACCGTACTAATTTACATTCCCCACCAACAGTGTACAAAGGTTCCTTTTCCTCCATATCCTTGCCAAGATTTATTATCATTCGTTTTTTGATAATAGCCATTCTAACAGATGTGAGGTGATTCATTGTGATTTTAATTTACACTTTTTTAGAGATGTGATTTTTTTATATATCTATTGGCCATTCATATTTCTTTTGAGAAACATCTGTTCGTATCCTTTGCCCATTTTAAAAAATCAGATTATTTGTTTTCTTGCTATCGAATTCTTTGAATTCTTCCTCTATTTCAGAAATCTCCTAATCATAAGTATGGCTTGCAAATATTTTCTTCCAGTCTGTGTGTTGACTCTTAATTCTTTCAATTGTTGCCATTGTTGCACAGATCTTTGTTGCAATCTTGCTTGTCTAGTTTGGCTTTTGCTACCTGTGCTTTTGGAGCCCTATCCGAGAAATCATTACCTAGATTAATTTTGTGGAGTAGTTTCTCTTCTGTTTTCTTCTCTTGAGCAAAACAAAACAAAACAAAACAAAACAAAAAAACAAACCTGGAAGCACAACATTCCTCGATTTCAAATTATGTTATAGAGTTATTATAATCAAAACAGCTCGGTACTGTCATAAGAACAGAAATATCAACAAGTCTAACAGGGTAGAAAGTCCAGTCAACCAAAGTATTTACAATGAATTGAGTTTGAAAGGTGCCAAGAACATGCATTGAGGAAACACACAGTCTCTTCCATAAATGGCATTGTCAAAACGAACTGTCTACATGTTGAGGAATCAAATTGGATCCTTACCTCATATTATATACAAAAATCAACTCAAAATAGATTAAGGACTTAAATATAAGGTCTGAGACCATAAAGCTAACAGAAGAAAATATAATCGGCTTTAATTATTTCATGTTGATAGTCATCCCTAGTGGGGCTGAATCTAGGAAGTTTTAGTTAGAGAACTACTAACTAAAGTTTATAGTGTTAGGAAACAGGGAGAATGGCAATACTTACTGCAGATGCAATATACGAACCATCAGCTTTCTTTAGTTAAGATGCCTTGAAGCAAGAAAAAGAAACTCAAACTCTCTTCAATAAGGAAGTCAATTTATTAATCATATGACCGGAGTACTGATTTAGGGAAGCTTCAGTGACTCATTGAATATCATCAAAGATTTTGATTTGATTTCTCTAGTCTGAGTTTCCCAGTCCGACTGCTATTCTCGTAGTTGTAGAATAGCTGCAGCAGCTCCAGAAATCATGTTCTCAAGCAATAACTTCCGAAGGCCAGCAGAGAGAGAAAAACACATCCCAAGAAAGCTTCCAACAGACTTTTCCACAAGGGTCGTTGGCCCAGAACCATTTCACATAGCTGTACCTAAATCAGTCATTAATAAGAGTAATAAAATTGGCATGGCTGGCTTAGCCTGGTTAATTGTTGGAACTGGGAAGGGGCTGAACTTTCTTAAAATATGTGGTGCCTCTGGAGGTCCGGTATTGTTTCAGAGCAGGAAAGTAATGGAAATCAATAGTACCCTCAAACATAACAGTGTTATATTCAGACATTTTAAAATGTGGCACAAATAAACAGCATCCAGACATACATGCCCAATTATGTTAAAAAGTGAGATAATATTTAGCAGTGGGACAAAATAAAACCCAAACCCACTGGAAAACTTAAATATTAAAATGTGCTGATGGGCATTATTATGGCTGAAAAGTGTGGCTGAACTCAAAATGCTAGAAATATGGGGCCACAGTGGGTAAAGCTGTTGCCTACAGTGCTGGCATCCTATATGGGCACTGGTTCAAGTCCCGGCTGCTCCGCTTCCGATCCAGCTCTCTGCTATGGCATTGGAAAGCAGTAGAAGATGGCCCAAGTGTTTGGGCCCCTGCACCTGCATGGGCGCTCTGGAAGGAGCTCCTGGTTCCTGGCTTTGGATCGGCATAGCTCCAGCCGTTGTGGCCAATTGGGGAGTGAACCAACAAATGAAAGACCTCTCTCTCTCTCTCTCTCTCTCTCTCTCTCTGTGGAACTCTTTCAAATAAATAAATAAATCTTTTTTTAAAAAATGCTAGAAATAGATCACCACATATTGCATCCACTTATCAAGGATTGGGTCAAAATGGAAAATGAATTTCTTTCAGAAAATCTAAGTTGAATTCAGTAAATATGCAGCGAAGTACCATGATTTTGCATTTATTCCACAGGAAAACAAACAATATACTTCCAGTTTCCTTATGTTTATATGAATACACTCCATAGTTTCTTTGATGTCATCAGTATAAAGGCACACTAATACCAATTTTTAATAAGGAGTAAGAGTGATATAGTGAATATTTCATTTTTGAGGAGTTGGCAAAAAGATTATTTTTAAGTTTACTTCAAAGGAAAAGGATGAAATAATGAAAGATGAAAGACTAATTCATGTTCTCAGTGCTAGTTAATTCAGAAAACTCCATGGTCCCATTTTTATCTGCTGACTGCAATCTTTCTAAGATAATTGATCTAGGTTTCTGTTTTATTGCATTTGCTGTCACTCATTGCATTGTTTGCCAGATTAGAAGTGTTTGATATAAGTTTATGTGCTAGGTATAATTGCAATGTGTCATCCAGTCTTTGTTCATCTTTCACTGCCAGTTAATGGCTGAAAATGGGCTCTCCAAGAAATCTTAATTCACTATTGTCTTACTACTGCATTTAAAAATAATGATGGAAGGATTTTATCACCTGTCATTCCGAACATAATCCCATAAACCGTACACATTCAGAGCCGAAGCGAGATTTGTTTGGTTGGATTTTAAATTATTTAAGTCCAATTTGTAACAATTTTGCAAGAATAATATTCCAAGTCCTATGAGTCAGTTTCATTTCCTGGAATTAGAAAAACAGGAAGGATTTCTGAAACAATTCTGAGCACATCAGTGGTATTCACAGGATCAATTGGATAAGGAGCACAATATTACCAAATCCAATACCACACAGGGAAGTTTTCTTATTTGATGACCTTGGTACATTTCGTCTTTGTGACCGCGTTGAATGGACAATAAGTAAGAGGCTGCTCCCGATCCAGCAGAAGGGATGTTGAGCTGTGGGTCCTGTAGAGTACACCAGCTCCGCTGCCAACTAGGAGGAAACGTGAGAGTCGGGGCACAGACGGAAGTCAGAGCCGTTTTTCTCAGCGATATGTTCCTCATAGAGTAAGGAGAGGGAATCTGCCAAAAAGGACCATGCGCGAAATTTGAGGAATCCAGGAAAGATAGCTCAGAACCTTCAGAAGCTGTGTTTGAGAAGCATGCCGGAAGCACTGTTACCCCACAATGGCCCCTGCGTGCAAGGCTGCTGGGACCCCTCCCCCCAACAAGTTTCAGAGCAGGAACATTTTGTGTCTAAATTCGAACAAGCTTTCAAGACCACTGTGGCTCAGGGAATGGGCAAACACAAAGGAAAGGACAATAAAGAAAGTGCTCTTCACCATGATATTAAAAAAAAAAAAACTTTGAAGAAAAGTAACTATCAAAAGGATGTTGCATAATACCTTACCTGGGGGGGGGGGCGGGGCTTGAAATCAAAGTTTCCCAAATTCTTAATCTCCTACAAGTTGGAAAAGAAGCGATAGCATGTAAGCCATGCAGGACAGCAGCATCGTACATTCATTCAAGAAACATCCATTTAACACCTGCTCTGTGTAAAGCAGAATATACAAAGTCAAGAAAGATGCAGTTTTTGGTTTTTTTATTTTTTATTTTTATTTATTTTTTTTGACAGGCAGCGTTAGAGAGAAAGGTCTTCCTTTTCTGTTGGCTCACTCCCCAAATGGCCGCTACAGCCGGCGCACCACGCTGATCTGAAGCCAGGAGCCAGGTGCTTCCTCCTGGTCTCCCATGCGGGTGCAGGGCCCAAGCACTTGGGCCATCCTCCACTGCCCTCACGGGCCACAGCAGAGAGCTGGCCTGGAAGAGGAGCAACCGGGACAGAATCCAGCGCCCTGACCGGGACTAGAACTCGGGGTGCCAGCGCCACAGGTGGAGGATTAGCCTAGTGAGCCGCGGCGCCGGCTGAAAGATGCAGTTTTGATCTCTAAGAGGAGTGCTGGATGGAAGCAGACAAATAAACTCCTGTGATAACAGTTGAGTGTACAGAGTGCTAGGATAGAGATCTGTACTGGACTGCTTTCCCTCCCTTCCCTTCTATACCCTCCTGGCATCTTCTGTCATCCACCCCGCAAACCGTGTGTATGGGAATAAGAAACGTTGGGAAAACAACAGAGACATTTGTAAAATGAACAGAGGACACCTGAGTCAAGCAGAAATCAAGCATGTGGAACTTGTCCTGATGTGGTTTCTTCAACAGACAGAATTATAAGGGGGAAGAAAAGGGAGGGAAATCTCACATTCAAACAGACTTAAGAAGCAGAACACCCAAATGGAATGTGTGAAATCTGCTAAGATCTTAATTCAAACAAGTCAAACACTGTAATACATTTGTGGAACGCAGAACACTGTCTAGATATTTGATGTGAAGAAGTCATCGATAAATTTAAGTGAATAACAATATAAAATTGTGCCTTTTTAAAGGAGTTCTTATATTTCAGTGATTCTTATTAAAGTAGTTACTCTAATACTAACTGAATATGGACTCGGCATTGTGGAATTACAGTTTAAGCTGCCGCCTACAATGCTGGTATCCCATATAGGCACTGGTTCGAGTCTCAGATTCCCTAGTTCCAATCCAGTTCCCTGTTAAAGTGCCTAGGAAAGCAGCAGAAGATGGCCCAAATCTTTGGGGCCCTGCACCTGCGTGGGAGACCTGGAAGAAGCTCCTGGCTCCTGGCTTTGGATCTGCCCAGCTCTGGCCATTGTGGCCATTTGAGGAGTGAACCAGCAGATGGAAGATCTCTCTTTCTCTCTCTCTCTCTCTCTCTCTCTCTCTCTCTCTCTGTCTCTCCCTCTCTCTCTCTCTCTCCCTCCCTCTTCATCTCTGTAACTCTGCCTTTCAAATAAATAAATAAATCTTTAAAAATAACTTTTAGAAATCATGAAATACATTATACATATAACAGCGTGTTTAATGCAACTACACAGTCTAAAGAAAAATAATGAAATGAAAATCTGTGTACTCAGCTCCCATATTAACAAACAGAATACCTTCAAAAGCCCTCCATGCCCCTCCTCCACCGATCAGTCTCATCTCTCCTTGGCCAAGAGCTAGCCACTTTCCTAAATGTGGTACTAATTGCTCCTTATTTACCTGAATAGTTTCTAAAATCACATATGTGCTTATCTCCAACCAGTACAATGTCACTTGGTTTTATCTGGATTTGAACTCCATATAAATGCAATTATACTTCATATGCTCTCTGACTTACTTTGTTCAGCATTGCTTTTGAGATTTATCCATGGTTTCCTGTGGGCCCGTAGATCATTCCTTTTGTCATTGTTGGTCCTCTCTTGTGTGGATCTATGGGAACAATTTCATCCTTTCTACTATGGGCGGGTATCTATGGGATGAGTTGTGTCGTTTGGGGCAGTGTGCTGCTGCAAGTAATCTTTTACATGGTTTTCGAGAACATGTGCAGGAGTTTCCCTCATGTATAAAGATCTAGGACTGGAATTGCTTCATAAGATTAAGGTCAACACATAATGGAAGCAGACACTGTCGACTGTAGTTCAGTTTAGCCAATTGTGTTAACACACTTAACAATGTTTGCCAGCAGAGTTCAGCATCGAGAAAACTACATTTTGGCAACACATTTCTTGTTTGCCTCATACTGGGGACAGAGAACTTGAATCCAGAGAATGCAATCCTTTCCTTAGAAAGGTACCATTTTGCTAGGGAGCAGAACAATTCCTGGGGATGTATCAATAGCTGGAATCAGATATTCCTCAAGACTGTCCCCTCTCCCCATGTTTTATATCCTAACTCATCAAGCAGATTTCTGAAATTGTACTTTCCAACAATCTATATATCAGGAATAGGGAATGGTCTGGATAAGACAGCACTCAGACAACCTATTCACTAGAAACATAATGTCTCCATTGCAGAACAAGATGTTGAAGTAGAAATCTGGGTGATGGCAGTGAGAATAAGAATGTGAACATTGCATGGCAATTTCATAGAACCTTGAGAGGTCAAGGTTGCCAGGCCAGGGGCTGAAAACGGTGAAGCCATTAATAGATATGAGAGTCAAAAAGAACAGGCTTGAGGTAGGGGTTGGGGACAGAGTTATATGTGTATGCATACATAATATTTATTGTATTATAGGCTCTATTCTAAATATTTTCATTTATTATTTGCTTTTCTTTTTTCTTTTTCACATATTTAATTTTTTATTTTTATACATATTTATAATTTTTAAAATTTACATAAGATGCAAAGATTTCATCTATTTCATAGATAGATAGATAGATAAATTGGTTGATTGGTTGATTTAGGAGCATAATGATACTTCCCACACTATACTCCCTCCTACCCAAACTCTCACCCTTCTTTTCTATCTTGTTCTTTCTTTTAATTTTTACTATGACATACTTTCAGTTTATTTTATAACCATAAGATTAATGCTCCACAAAGTAAAGAATCTGACAGATAGTAAAAAGAAAAAAACACTGTTCCTCAACAGTACATCAAGGGCTGGAAACAATAATGAATTCTAACTAATTCTCAAAAATGTTAATTTTGCTCATATACATTGCAGTTTTTATACTCTGTTAGTTATCATAGATCAGGGAAAGCATGGTATTTGTATTTTTGGGACTGACTTATTTCATCAAGTGTAATGATTTCCAGCTACATCCCTTTTGTTGTGAAAAACAGGACTTCATTTTTATGGGTGCGTAGTATTCCAGAGTGTGTGTGTGTATGTGCGTGTATATATATATATATATATATATCCCACATTTTCTTTATCCAGTCTTCAATTGATGGACATATGAGTTGATTCCATATCTCAGCTATTGTGAATTGAGCTGCAGTAAACATGGGGGTACAGAAAACTCTTTCATATGCTGTCATTACATTTGGGTAATCCCGGGAGTGGGATGGCTGACTCATGTGGTAGGTCTATTTTCAGATTTCTGAGCAATCTCCATAATGTCTTCCACAATGTCTGTACTAGTTTGAATTCTCAGCAACAATGGATTAGGGCATGTTTTTCCTCATATTCTCACCATCATTTATTGTTTTTTGATTTCTGTATGAGAGCCATTCGAACTGGGATGAGGTGAAACCTCATTGTGGTTTTGATTTACATTTCCCTGGTAGCTATAGATCCTAAGCATTTTTCAAGTGTCTGCTGTGCATTTGAACTTCATATTTTGGGACACTATAAGAAACAATGACCTGACCAGCTCTTGTCCTGACTCTAGATGTACAATGTAATACTTTATCCTTTTTAGTATTTGTTGTTGTTGTTGTTGTTGTTGTTCTAGTACTAGTGGTTGAACTCTGTAATTAACACACAATTATTCTTAGGTGTTTAAATTTTAACTGAAAAGTGATCCCTGTTAAATTTAAGAGTGGAAAAAGAGAGGGAGAAGATGTACAATTTGGGACATGCTCAATCAGACTTGCCACAAATGATGGAGTTAGAAATGTGCCAGGGGATTCCAATACAATTCCATCAAGGTGGCACGTACCAATGCCATCTCACTAGTCCAAGTGATCAATTTCAGTTCACAATCGATGGCTCTGATAGGTCTAAGAATCAAAGGGATCACACAAACAAGACAAGTGTCTGCTAATACTAACTGATAGAATCAAAAAGGGAGAGAAAGATCCAACATGGGAAGTGGGATACACAGCAGACTCATAGAATGTCAGACGTCCTAAACAACACTCTGGCCTCAGAATCAGCCCTTAAGGCATTCGGATCTGGCTGAAGAGCCCATGAGAGTATTGTAGGCATGGAAAGCCAAGATACCATGGAAAAGAAAAAAAAAAAAGAAGAAAACCTAAATGAAAGATCTCTGTGAGTGAGATCCCAGTGGAAAGAACGGGGCCATCAAAGAAGGAGGTACCTTTCTCTGAAGGGAGGAGAGAACTTCCACTTTGACTATGACCCTATCGGAATAAGATCAAAGTCAGCGAGCTCTAAAGGCTTCCATAGCCCTGGCAACTCATGACCAGAGCCTAGGGAGATTACTGACGCCATGAACAGGAGTGGCAAATTGTTAAGTCAGCAACAGGAGTCACTGTGTACTTACATCCCATGTGGGATCTGTCCTTAATGTGTTGTCTAATGTGAAGTGATGCTATAACTAGTACTGAAACACTATTTTTACACTTTGTGTTTCTGCGTGGGTACAAACTGATGAGATCTTTACTAATTATATACTAAATCGATCTTCTGAATATAAAGATAATTAGAAATGAAAAAAAAAAAACCCCTGGTGTTAAATTGGAAATGGCATAGAAAATTAATTAATTTAAAAAAAAATATTATGTAGGATCTCTGTCTTTAAGGTGCTGTACACTCTTATTTAATGCTATAACTAGTACTCCAACAGTATTTTTTTTCACTTTGTGTTGCTATATGGGGCCAAACTGTTGAAATCATTATCTAATATATACTAAACTGATCTTCTGTATATAAAGAGAATTGAAAATGAATCATGATGTGATTGGAAGGGGAGAGGGAGCGGGAAAGGGGAGGGTTGTGGGTGGGTGGGAAGTTTTGGGAGGGGGAAGCCATTGTAACCCATAAGCTGTACTTTGGAAATTTATATTCATTAAATAAAAGTTTAATAAAAAAAGGAAATGTAAAGGCAAAAAAAAAATAAAATAAAAAATGTTTGTTCAAGTCCTTTGCCCATTTTTAACTGGATTGTTCATTTTGTTGTTGTAGAGTTTCTTGAGCTCTTTATAGATTCTGGATATTAATCCCTTATCAGTTGCATAGTTTACAGATATTTTCCCCCATTCTGTCAATTTCCCCTTCACTTTGCTGATTGTTTCCTTTGTAGTGCAGAACCTTCTTATCTTGATGTAATCTCATTTGTCTATTTTTAATTTTATTACCTGTGCTTCTGGGTCTTTTCCAAGAAGTCTTTGCCTATGCCAATATCTTGCAGAGTTTCTCCAATGTGCTCCTCTAGTAATTTAATGGTACCAGGTCATAGATTTAGATACTTGATCCCTCTTGAGTTGATTTTTGTATAAAGTGGAAGGTAGGGGTCCTGTTTCATACTTCTTCATGCAGAGATCCAATTTTCCCAGCACCATATGTTGAAGAAATTATACTTCCTCCAGGGGTTGATTTTAGCTCCTTTATCAAAGTTGATTGTAGATATATGGATTAATTTCTGGGGTTTCTATTCTGTTCCATGGACTACATGTCTATTTTTGTGCCACTCAGGTTTTTTTGATTATAAGTGCCCTGTAGTATGTCTTGAAAATTGGTATTTTGATGCCTCCATCTTTGCTTTTGTTATTTAAGATTGCTTTAGTTATTCGGAGTCTCTTGTGTTTCCATATGATTTTTTTTATTTTTTTTTATTTTTTATTTATTTATTTTTTTTTTTACAGGCAGCGTGGACAGTGAGAGAGAGAGAGAGACAGAGAGAAAGGTCTTCCTTTTGCCGTTGGTTCACTCTCCAATGGCCGCCGCGGTAGCGTGCTGCGGCCGGTGCACCGCGCTGATCCGATGGCAGGAGCCAGGTGCTTCTCCTGGTCTCCCATGGGGTGCAGGGCCCAAGGACTTGGGCCATCCTCCACTGCACTCCCTGGCCACAGCAGAGAGCTGGCCTGGAAGAGGGGCAACCGGGACAGGATCGGTGCCCTGACCGGGACTAGAACCCGGTGTGCCGGCGCCGCAAGGCGGAGGATTAGCCTAGTGAGCCGCGGCGCCGGCCTGATTTTTTTTATTTTTAATTTTTTTATTTTTTTATCTTTTATTTAATGAATATAAATTTCCAAAGTACAGCTTATGGATTACAATGGCTTCCCCCTCCCATAACTTCCCTCCCACCCGCAACCCTCCCCTCTCCTGCTCCCTCTCCCCTTCCATTCACATCAAGATTCATTTTCAATTCTCTTTATATACAGAAAATCAGTTTAGTACATATAAAGATTTCAACAGTTTGCCCTCACATAGCAACACAAAGTGAAAAAATACTGTTTCCATATGATTTTTAGCATTGTTTTTTCTATACCTGAGAAGAGGGTTCTTGGTATTTTGACTCATATTGCATTGAATCTGTAAACTGTTTTTGGTAGTATGAATATTTTGATGACATAAATTCTTCCAATCTATGGACAGGGAAGATTCTTTCATTTTTTTGTGTCTTCTTCTATTTCTTTATGGTTTATAATTTTTGTTGTAGAGATCTTTAAGCTCCTTGGTTAAATTTATTCTAAGGTATTTAATTTTTTAAATTCCTTAAATGTGTTGAATGTGAATGAGATTTATCTTACAAGTTCTTTCTCGGCCATGGCATTGTCTGTACAAATGCGATTGATTTTTGTGTTTTAATTTTACATCCTGCAACTTTATCAAACTCTCTTATGAGTTGCAATGGTCCCTTAGTGGAATCTTTCATGTCATCTGCGAATAGGGATAATTTTACTTCCTCCTTTCCAATTTGCATCCCCTTGATTTCCTTTTCTTGCTTAATAGCTCTGGCTAAAACTTCCAGGACTAGATTGAATAGCAATGGTGAAACTGGGCATCCTTGTCTGGTTCCAGATCTTAGTGGAAATGTTTCCAACTTTTCCCTATTCAATATGATGCTGAATGTTTGTTGGTCATATACTGTCTGAATATGTTGAGGAATGTTCTTCAATATCCAATTTACTTAAGGTTTTTTTAACCATGAAATTATGTTACATGTCATCAAATGCTTTCTCTGCTTCTATTGATATATTCATGTGGTTTTTATTCTTCAATTTATTAATGTGATGTATCACATTTATTGATTTGCACATGTTGAACCATCCCTGCATACTAGGGATAAATCCCACTTGGTCCAGGTGAATGATCTTTCTGGTGTGCTGTTGGACTCGATTAGCTAATACTTTGTTGAGAATTTTTGCATCTATGTTCATCAAGAATATTGATCTATAGTTCTCTTTCCTTGTTGTATCTTTTCCTGGTTTTGGAATTAAGATGATGCTGGTTTCATAGAGGGAGTTCAGGAGGATTCCCTTCCTTTAAATTATTTTTTTTTTTTGACAGGCAAAGTGGATAGTGAGAGAGAGAGACAGAGAGGAAGGTCTTCCTTTTTGCCGTTGGTTCACCCTCCAATGGCCGCTGCGGCCGGCGCATCTCGCTGATCCGAAGCCAGGAGCCAGGTGCTTCTCCTGGTCTCCCATGCGGGTGCAGGGCCCAAGCACTTGGGCCATCCTCCACTGCACTCCCGGGCCATAGCAAAGAGCTGGCCTGGAAGAGGGGCAACCGGGATAGAATCCGGCGCCCCAACCGGGACTAGAACCCGGTGTGCTGTCGCCGCAAGGCGAAGGATTAGCCTGTTAAGCCATGGCACCAGCCATTAATTCTTCTTTAAAAGTCTCATAGAATTCAGCAGTGAAGCCATCTGGTCCTGGGCTTTCCTTTATTGGGAGGGTCTTTACTACTGATTCAATCTCTGTCTTGGTTACTTGTGTCTTTAGGTTTTCTGTCTTCATAACTCAATTTTGGTAGATTGTATGTGTACAGTAATCTATGCATTTCTTCTAGATTTTCCAATTTTTTGCCATATACTTGTTTGTCATAATTCTTGATTCTTCTTGAATCTTTCTTGATTATTCTTATTTCTCTGGTATCCATTGTTATAATTTCTTTGTCATCCTTTATTTTATTGAGTCTTCTCCCCTCTTTTTTAGGTTAATTGGGCCAATGGTGCAGCAATTTTGTTTATTTTTTCAAAAAAACACCTCTTCACTTCACTGATTCTTTGTAAATTTTTTTGTTTCAATTTTATTTATTACTTCTCTAATTTTAACTATTCTTTCCTCCTACCAATTTTGGATTTGGTTTGTTGTTTTTCTAGGTCCTTGAGTTGCATTGGTAGCTCATTTATTTGATACCTTTCCATAGGCACTAAGTACTATAAACTTCCCTCTTAACACTGCTTTTGCTGCATCCCATAAGTTTTGATATGTTGTATGGTAGTCTTCATTCATTTCCAGGAATTTTTTATTTCCCTTTTGATTTCTTCTATGATCTACTCTTTATTCTGGAGCATGTTATTCAGTCTCCATGTGTTTGCATATTTTCTAGAGATTCTTAAGTTGCTATTTCCAGCTTCATTCCATTGTGGTCAGAGAAGATACATGATATTATTTCATTTTTTAAAATTTGTTGAAATTTGCTTTATGACATAACAAATTGGCTATCATAGAGAAAGTTCCATGGCACTGATGAAAAGAATGCTTATTCTTCAACTGTGGGATGAAAAGTTCTGTAGATATCAGTTAGGTCCATTTGGTCCATAGTGTAGATTAGCTCTGTTGTTTCTTATTGATTTTGTGTCTAGTTGATCTGTCCATTGATGAAAGTGGAGTGTTGAAGTCCCCCATTACTATTGTATTGGAGTTTATCGCTCCCTTTTAAATAGCCAGTTGCCATGGCATTGGGTGCATATATATTTATTATAGTCGTATCTTCCTGTTGAATTGTTCACTTAATCATTACATAATGCCCTTCTTTGTCTCTTTTGACAGTTTTTGTGTTAAAAACTATTTTGTCTGATAATAGAATGGCTACATGTGCCTGGCTTTGCTTTCCATTAGCGTGGAATATCTCTTTTCCTTCCTTTCACTTTCAGTCTGCATGAATCTTTGTTGGTGAGGTGTGTTTGTTGTAGGCAGCAAATACAGGGGTCTTTTTTTAAACCCATTCAGCCAATATATATCTTTTAATTTGAGAATTTAGGTCATTTACATTCATGGTTACTACTGATAAGTGATTACTTTGCCTTGCCATTTTCCATAAATATTCCTATTGTTTACTTTGGATTTCCTTTGTACTTTTACTCGGAGATTTTTTTGCCTTCATATGCTTTCATAATGATGACTATCTTTCTGTTTTTTTGTGTGTATGATCATTGTGTGTAAGCATCATTCTTTAAGCATCATTTATAAAATTGGGTGAGTGGTGACAAATTCTTTCAATTTCTGTTTGTTATGGAAGGTCTTTATTTCTCCTTCTTTACTAAATGAGAGCATTGCAGGGCACAGCATTCTGGGTTAACATTTTTTTTTCCTCTTAAGACTTAAATTATGTTTCTTCATTCTCTCCTAGCCTATAGGATTTCTGATGAGAAATCAGCTGTGAGTCTAATTGGAGATCCTCTGAAGGTAATCTGGCATTTCTCTCATGCACATCTTAGAATCTTAACGTTTTACTGTTGAAAGTTTGACTACAATGTGTCATGGTGAAGATCTTTTCTGATCATATCTATAAGGAGTTCTATGTGTCTCATGTATTTGGATGTCTCTTTCTTTCTCCATATTAGGTAAGTTTTCTGTAATTATTTCACTGAGTATGCTTTATAATCTATTCTCTGTTTGCACATCTTCAGGAATTCCTAAAACCCATGCGTTGGGTCATTTGATAGTATTCTGTAAATCTCCAATACTGTTGTTAAATTTTCTATTTTTTTTTTGTCTCACTAAGATATTTCCAAATATTGGTCTTTTAGCTTGTATAGTCTTTCCTCTGTCTCTCCAACTCTGTTGTTAAGGCTTCCCATTGTATTTTTATATGTCATAGTGAATTCTTCATTCCTAATATTTCAGTTTGATTTCTCTACAAAATCTCAATCTCATGGGAAAATTTTTCATCCATGTCATCAATGGATTTCTTTAACTCATGAATTTGCTTTTCATTGTTCCTGAGTAATCCTATGATCATTCTTTTGAATTCTTTTTCAGGCATTTCATCAATCTCTTTGTCTTCACATTCTAATATTTTAGTGTTGTTGTGTTCCTCTGGGGGAATTATGTGGTCTTCCTTATTCTTGTTTCTTGAATTTCTGTGGTTTCTGGCATCTGTGGAAATACTTGTTGGTTTTCTCCTCTGATGGATATTACCTTTGAACTATGCCTCTGCGGCTTAGTCCAGTGTCTCTTCCTTCAGTGAATACTCAGAAGCATATGCTGGTTGGGGCCAGGGAGCTTTGGTGAGTGCTCCAGGGTGAAGTGAGAATCCAGGGTGACACCCAAGTTTGGCGTGGTAGATCTACTCTGTTGTCAGCAAGGGGTAGAGTATGATCACACCTGTCGGCATACTCACAACCTCACCTCCTCTTTTCCAAGGTGATCAATGTCCAGGTAGCCCCACAGTGGGTACAAACCCCACCCATGCTGGCACATGAACCATACCAAGGATCTGTGCTGTCTTCAGTGTTAGAACCCTCTGCAATGACCCACCCCAGGCTATCAGGGAGCATTGAGCCTTTGGCCCCAGATACAGTGATTGCCCAGAGACCCAGCTACCCTCCACGCCCTATCGTGCAGTCACAGAATTCCCACAATCACAGGTGCAGAAGATCTACTCTCAGCCCCATGAGCCTGGCCTGTCCATGGAGAGAGCAGAGATGTTCCCAGAGCCAGCTGCCTGTGGGTGCTCCCATGGCAGTTTGAGCCCTGGAGCCTGTGACAGGTTGAAAGGATGGAGCAGCTCACAATTCTAAGAGGTTTCCCACCCCTTGTCAACACTCCCAGCAAGACTCAAAGTCAGTGGGACACTTGGATTTTTCTCTCTGGTAAAATCCCCTGTTGCACATGTGAGAACTGCCACAGTCTGTACTGGTGTCAAGATGGCGCCTTCTCCCTATGTGCGGCTGGGTGACCTAATGGGGGGATGGGGAGAAAGAAAAGTGCTTTTTCTTCACTGGATTAGGTGGGTACCTTGCTCCCACTCCACCCCGCCCCACTAGGGCTCCATGCCAGACCCAAAGTCAGTGTGGTCTGCGTTGTTCTCCCTCATACAATATCACCAGTGGCATGGGCTGCTGCTGTCTGCTCTCACTGTGCTCTCAGAAGCTGGCATCTTCTCTGGCCCCCAGCTACAGGAGTTGTGTGTGGTGTCCTGCTCGCTGCTGTGTGTCCACTCTTTCCACACTGCTCCATTTTTTGTCTGTAGAACTTCCAGCGCAACCATCTATCCAACTCTCTTCTGTGAATACACTTCCTCCATTTTTCTTCTCCTATCTTCCCCTGGTCAAAATCAGCACATCTTTTCCCTATTCAGCTATCTTGGAATCCCTATTTTGATTTCCTTACAATCCCCCTAATAGGGGAGTCAGAATTTGAATTTGGCATCAGCATCATTATCTTCTCTTCACAGATGGAGTATTTGAAGCACAGAGAAGTTAATCAACTTGTCCAAAATCAACAGGCAGGAAGTGGTGCCATTAAACCATGAAGCTGGGTAATCTGCCTCCAGAGCTGATGCTTATGTTGTGTAACTTCTAGGTACAACATCCATAGTGTCCAGGACAAGTAGGAATTCAATACATCTTAACTATTATTTAATTAATACTTGTCTTCATTTAGGCTCTTACAAATAGACCATGGACTTGATGGTGTAACCAACATATGTGTATTTCTGACAGCTCTGGAGGCTGGAAGTCCAAGATCAATATGCCAACAGATTCCAGTTCACAGATGGCACCTCCTCTCTGTGGCCTCAAAGGGTGAAAGAGGCAAGGGGTCTCTCTGGGGCATCTTTTGTAAGGACACTAATCTCATTCATGCAGGCTTTACCCTCATGGCCCAATCATCTCTTACTACCATCACACTGGTAGGATTTCAACATTTGAATCTGCGAGAATACATTCAGTCCCCAATCATACTGAATCATGTCTAAGGTGTGATTCCACTGGTGAATTCCAGGACAGGAATTGAGGTAAAGAACCAAGAGGTTTACAAGAAAATAAAACTGTAAGGCAGAAAGTTAGAAGATTAGAAGACAGCGGCGGGTGTTTTGGCACAGTGGCTTAAGCTGCTTCATGGGACATTCTCATCAGAGGATCTGGTTCCAGTCCTGGCTGCTCTGGGCAGCCATCTTGCTTCCTGCTAATGTGTACTCCGAGAGACTGCATATGATGATACAAGTACTTGGACCCCTGATATCCATGTGGGAGACCTGGTTTCAGTTCCTGCTTCTTGGCTTCAGTCTGGTTCAGCAGTTATGAGCATTTGAGAATTTGATCAGCAGATGGAGGATCTTTGTCTCCCCTCTCCCTGTGTCACTCCATCTTTCAAATAAATAAAATAAACCCTTTAAAAAAGTTAGAAAGGAATCAACAAGAAGTGAAGTTTTTCCTTCCTTGTTCAGAGCAACTGCTATTCAACCAAGCATGAAAATGAGCTAGAAGTTTTCTCCAGTACTGAGGATTCTGTTGTGTTCCAAAAAATTATATTTATAATTTAACACTGCATTAATATTAAAGCCATTGATAATACAAAGTCTATTTTTCCTAAGTATTTTTCTGAGTTTAAGACACGTGTAACATTTGAAGCACTTTTCAATCAGTACTGCCCATCCAGGCCTGTTGCAGCGACAAACCCTGTCTTGGTCAGTTCAGGCTACTACAACAAAATTCCATAAACCAAGTGGCTCAAAATCAACAGAAATGTATTTCTCACAGGTCTATAGGCTGGACAATCCAAGGCCAATGTGCTGGCAGATTCCATGCTCAGTGATGGTGCACTTCCAGGTTCATAAAAGGCATCTTGCTGTGTCTTCACATTGTGGGAGGAACAATGCAGCCCGTGGGACTTTCCTCTATAAGGGCACTAATCCCACTCCCAAAGGCCCTGCAAAGACTATGACATTGATGCCTAGGTGTCAGCATAATGAGGTGGGGGGACCACTAGTGTTCAGATGGTAGCAAGGCCTTAGGAACAGTTCAGTAACTGCTTTAGAACTGGAATTACTGTGTGCATTTTGCCAGTCTCCAACCTAACCTAGAATCATGGATAATCTAGATCTTTAAAGGACATTAGAGGTCATTGAATCAGACCCCTTTCTTGTTTGCGTTAGCCAAACTGAGGCGAAGAAAAGTTAAGTGACTTTCCAAAGGTCTGAAGCTAAAAATCACCAATTTTTAAAATTCTCTATGTCTTTGAGGACTTACTATGTGCCAGGCAGTGTGTCAAGCAGTGGAGCAATCAAGACAAACGAGAGTCCAACCTGTGACTTCTAGGTCCTTCCAGTCTGACAGATGAGACAGAAATGGAAATGATCCCATGATCGGGGCTGCTGGAGACACAGATACAGTGTCAAAGTGAGAGCAGTCCCTCGGGAGCTCAGGGAGGGAGACACTTGAGCTGGGGGTTGCAGGCTGAAATAACAGAATGTGCAAAGAGGGAGAGCGAGGGGCAAGAGGGAGCGCTGAAGATGAGCCTGTAGAGGTGGTCCTCCTTTACTGCTCACACTATGCTGCCCCCCCCACCCCCCGCATCTCTGTCCCCATGGCCAGAGCTCTGCGCTACTCACTATTTTAGGTGTGGTGCCCAGCTTCAGCCTACCAGTTTGTAGTACACCTAGAAGTGGCCAGATTTAGCAAATGAAAATACAAGCCACTCAATTAAATTTCTATTGCAGATAATATTTTTAGGGGATAGAACAAGTATATACATGGGACATACTATACTTAAAAAAAAAGGTAGTCACCTGAAGTTCATATTTAAATCAGTATCCTGCGTCTTATCTGACAACTCTACCTAGAGTAAAGGTTCAATAAATATCTGTGGGAACAATGGAGGGATAGAGGAAGAGAGGCAATAAGGAGGGAGCCAGTTCATCTATGGGAGGAGAACGAGTAGGGAGGGGTGCGGGCTTGAGGAGAGTGGTAGATTCATCAAGACCCAGAAACTACACAAAACCTGGCCTCCGCACGTCTTCTCACTATTTTCAGTTCTATACAGTGCAAGTAAATAGTTGTTTCCCCCTTTTCGTTAAAAAGTCTGCCCTCATGTGGTAGGAAAAAAGTATTAGGCCGGAAGCCGTCATTCTGGTCCTGAAAGTTCAGTTCACTGGGACAATGGCTCCACAGAAGTCAGCCATCTGGCACCGAGGGTAGGATGATAGGAGGTTTTTTGGTCTTGGTGAGGGAAAGAGGAAGGAATGGCCTAAAGATAAGTAAGATCTTTATGTCAGATACTAAGACAGTATTGTTAAAATAGGTTTCAAACATGATTCAAAACGCACTAGTAACTTCGGGCAAGCCAGCGTAGTTTTAGTATCCAAGACATTTTAGTCAGAAAATACGTGAATATACCGTGCCTAAATTGACCCAGTAGATTATATACTTGGGGACACTTTATAGCATTTAAGGTACTATTTAAATGTTGTTAATTGGGGCTGGCACTGTGGCGCAGTGGGTTAACACACTGGCCTGAAGCGCACGCATCCCTTATGGGCGCCGGTTCTAGTCCCGGCTGCTCCTCTTCTGATCCAGCTCTCTGCTGTGGCCTGGAAAGCAGAAGATGACCTGAGTCCTGCACCCATGTGGAGACCCAGAAGAGGCTCCTGGCTCCTGGCTCCTGGCTCCTGGCTTCGGATCGGTGCAGCTCGGCCACTGGCAGCCATCTGGGATGTGAACCAGCGGATGGAAGACCTCCTCTCTCTGTCTCTACCTCTCTCTGTAACTCTTTCAAATAAATAAAATAAATCTTTTTTAAAAAAAATGTTGTTAACTAAAAAGCCACTATATGACCTTAGATGTGAAGAAAGCCTCATTGGGATGTCAAGAACCTTAGCAGGTACCTTGATCCCCAATCTGCATCTAGCGTTTCCCAGGTGGGGTCGCGCCGCCAATGGAGGCTGCGCAACTTTCCCCAATCAAGAGAAGAAGACGTGAGATTGCCACCCACCTCAGCTTCAACGTTCACATGCTGCCAAGCGGGGGTGACTCCAATGCCTCCAGTGTAGACACCCCTCCAAAAACCAGGCCTCACCACTCTCTCCACCTTCCGAGTTTCACCCTCAACCTCACAGCGCTTGCGCATGCACAGGACTTGGGCTTTGTCATCTCTGGGAACAGCTCCTCCAAAATCTCCTTTCACACAGGAACACAATTTTCTGTTCTTCCCGCTTTCCTAGGGAATTTATTCCCTGTCCCTCCAGCACAGCCCCTGTTTGCCCAGTCCCTCCACCAACCCCAGCCTTCATGTCCACCCTTCAGCCTGAACTCCATGCGTGACCACTTGAACGGCTTTTGCTCCAGCGCCTGAACTGCTCAACCTCCCCGTGAGGCCTTAACTCTGTCTCAGTCCAACTCGTGCCGCAGAGGGATGAGCTCTGCGAAAGCAGGTGGGACATCTGCACAGGCTGCTGCCAGTCCGCGGTTAAGATGGCCCACCTTGGCTCAGCGTTGAGCATTTTCCTTCAGTTCTTCACCTGTCCTTAATCAGCTACCTCTCTTTCCCATTCTTTCGGCTATCTGAAATTGTCAGCACCTCCTAGTGCCTCCTCTTCCTCACTTATGATCCGAGGTGATACTTTCCCATTCTGGGGTTGATGGTGAGCAACAATAGAAGGATGCCCATGAGCGGCCGGCACCCTGCAGACGCTGATACACATCCTCCTTCATCGCTAGTTTTCTCTAGCACCCTACTCGATCTGCGTTCCCCTCCCTGGAAACCAATGAGCTTAGCTCACAGAGAGAAGAGAAGCCATCAGGTTTAAGGGAGGTGGGGGACTCTTCCCTCCTGTACTGACACACGTGACTGTTCTCCACAAACTTGCATTACCTTCCTTCTGGGCTCAGAATGAGTGGCCCAGCTTCTTTGCCAGATGAATCACCCACTAGTGTACTTCTTAGGGACCCTGCTCATCCCGTCCTTTCTCTCCCCTGTGTCCTCAGAGTCCCCTCTTCTCCAACTCCTCGGCTCATGAACATGCTCAAATCTCTCCCATCCCAAAAATTCCTCTCTGGACTCTAAGTCACATATCTCATTCCTTTCATAACAG